>NC_063439.1:26061731-27261731 GCF_020379485.1 Brassica napus
TCTAATTCAATAACTTGTAACGCTCTGACCCCTGCTAATGGGTAACCATGCTTGCTCACTCAGTCACTCCCATGGGCACACTCCCGGCCGATGGTTGGTGTGTATAATTTATAGAAATTTGAAAAAAAAAATATTTATTTACCTCGTAATTTTTCCATGTTTGGTTTTATTAGCATGATATCATGAACTATTTTTTCATATGTTACTCATCTTTTTACTTTCAAACACGATTAATTTTAGATTTTTTGAATATATAATCAAAAAGATAGGTGTATTCTAGTGATATTTATATTCAAATCAAATCTTTCAATATCATTTACCACAAATCGAAATATTACATGAACATTATTACATCTTGCTAATAATTCATGGATGATAACAATACCATTTATATGCGATTTCAGAACCCTTACAGAGCTTTCAAAAACGTAAAAATATTAAAGCAATTAAGATGAGTTTAAACCCTATATTAAGCTTTATTTTTATCAAGGGAGTAAGAGTTTTGGAATGTAGTATAAGAGTTTTCTATTTGTGTTGGACGTGAAAAGTAGCTTGTGTTTGAGGATGAGAATCAA
This sequence comes from Brassica napus, assembly GCF_020379485.1. Lineage (NCBI taxonomy): Eukaryota > Viridiplantae > Streptophyta > Magnoliopsida > Brassicales > Brassicaceae > Brassica > Brassica napus. The sequence goes on from NC_063439.1 coordinate 26,062,307, forward strand.
ACACGTAAACTGTGGGGGCAAGCTTAAAATGCTGCCATTCATATGTGAGCTATAATATGACTAATCAGCATATTTTTATTAACCAGCATATTGGCCATTGGAGGTTTTTGACGAGAAGGGAGACAATTAGGTCATTGGAATCTCTCTGAGCTTCGAGATCGACACAAACCTTGGGGAGAAGGAGAAAGGATGAGGTGAGAAACGAAAGCATAGGAAGGTTTAGGAATCAATACTGAGATCGGAGGAAGCTTACCTGCGAGTTTGGGAGAGAGAGAGAGAGAGAGAGAGGAAGAACAACAACCCGCGTTTGAGTTTGCTTTTTCTTACCCGACCCGGAGCTTTTTAGGTTTGGTCCGAAAACAAATCGATTTGGCCAATAACATTTATTTTTCTGGTTCAACAAAGTAAAAAAAATGATCATCTTTTTTCCTATAAATTTTTTGAGAAGTAAGCTTTATATTATAGCTAAATTATATTTCAAATTTTGATATGTCAATTAACGTTAATATTTATGAAAACATTAAATAGTGTACGTAAAAAAGAAAAAGAAAATGAGCACTCTTCGTATTAATCGTATACATCAACAATAATCTGTTTTTGATTATCTTCTCTTTTTTTGGGGTTCAATTACATTATATTTTCTAATTTATAGTTAAGGTTTAATGATGTGATGTGTTATCCAGTGTAAAAAAGAAGAAGAAGAAAATTATAGTTAATGTTTAAATTCAATTTTTATGTAATTGTCATTGTTAAATATTAACACACATCTTAATTTTTTAATATTAGCACCTTTTAATCAAACTTTAAAAGTGTATTTGTAACAATTTTTTTATTAGCAAAAAAAAAACAATATTTATATTTTGTCGAAAAAAGATCCTGCGAATCACGTGCACATTACTAATGTGACATTAGTAATATCCCCACCTCTAGTGTCATGACGATGGAATATTGCGTCACCAGTACGATGGAAAGTTAGCTACTCACGTGAAACTTTTACGCACCAATAACAAGTCCATTGACAAAGTTAACTGATAAACGACATTACAAGAGAAACTCCTATGTTAGCAGGTAAAACAAGTACTAGACGAATTTGGATTTGGTTATTTCTTGTGTTCTCCTTTCACACACATAAAAGAGATAGTCGAAAATACTACTAGTCCTTCATATAAGCTCGCCATTTTAGATAAGAGACGATCTCACATCATCTGCAGATGCAGATCACCCGTCTGCTGCGCTAACTCCACCATCATTGCTTCATCGAAGAACTTGTTCCCGCTTACGTCCTCACTCATTCCCTACAAAACCCAGCACCATATAAATGATCGTTAGAGACTGAAAACTGATGAAGCATATTATACTTCGAATGATATGGAGCATATACCTTTCTACGGCGGGTCTTAACCATGAACTCACGAGCAAGATGCTGGATGGGGGCTGGCTCAAGTGGGCGCAATAGGATGGATTTGTCGAGAGGATCTCCTGGAACTATGGCCCAGTGGTCAAAGACTGATACGCAGAAGGCTTGTCCCTGTGTGTGGTATCTGAGATCCGTCTCAAACCCGAATGACTCTATCACTGGCAAGAAAGCCTGAATCATCACGACAACAAGACAATCGATCAATGAATCACTCAGTTAGATGAGATGATGGAACACTTGTTATGACATATTAAAAGCAAACCAACCTTCACGATATACGCCGGAGTTCCGGGCTGAGGAACATCCGATGTCACGTGCCCACGTCTACGTGACAGAACCGTGTAGATGGCAGTGACGCAGTCTATTGGTGTTTGTATCTGATACCAACAAGTCAATTGTTACAAAAGGAAGAATGTAAAAGAGCAAAAGGTAAGGCAAAGAGTCTATAAAGTATCATACCTCCACATAGTAAACAGGTTCCATAAGCCTCGGAGTCGCCATGAGAAAAGATGAGTAAGCTACCCGACGTGCTGTTGGAATCATCTGACCAGATCCTCGGTGCAACGGCTCTGGTGCTATCCAGGCATCTACAATCTTGAACTTGACATTCCTGATGGGCTCATCACACAGTGGTCCTTCTCGCGCCCCCCACTGGAACCTGTAAAAACATTTAAACGAAGTTATTCAGCCGCAGCCAACAAAATGGAGCCAAAGTGAAGTGTGGCAGAAGAAAGACGATTACCCTTGAACAATGGAGTCTTTCACTGCCATCATCAAGTTCTTGTCAACCTCAGTTGGGAGTGTGTCATCCAGCAAAATATTTGGACCCTGATCAGTAAGAAATCAACAGTCAAGATATGAATTAGCCAAAACACGTTATGCTTGCTAGAGCCATATCACAAAGCAACCATAAAGATAAAGAGACCGCTCAAAATTTTCGGGATTTTAAGAAAACAAACAATGCATTTTCACCTGTTTGTCAGGGCCAAACGCCCAAATGGAACGCGCTGCAAGTAGATCCCAGTCATATTTCGTCTTGAAGAAGTCCCCGAGTTGTTTCCTGTTCCAGTCAATGCTTACGACACCATTCTCAATGTCCTCTGCAAGTCCTCTATCCAATGGCTCTGCGATCTTTAGCATGTAGCAGATATTAAATTAGTCACAGAAGTAACTGTACTTGAGCACTGTACCAAACATCTCAGTCCTACACATAATGAGTAAAAGAGAAAAGGGAAGACTCTCTTACCATAGTTATTTTGTTCTTTTTGTTCGGTGTCTCAGCAAAACACTTCATTGACGAAGATTCAACCACTGTCTCACAGAAGGAGACAACCGGATCTGCAACCTACAAATTTAAGAAAGTGAAATGAATTTAAAGTCCCAAACAAACAAATCACAGTCAAAGATCCAAGTAAGAAAAACAATTAGATACCTTCACTTCGACCTCTGAATAGAGCTCCCTGAGGTCCTTCATGATAGAATCCAGGTACAACTCCCCTGTGCCTAGAATAGTATGTTCACCAGACTCCTCAACTTTGGTAATAGCAAGGGGATAGCTTTTGCTAATCTTCCTAAGCCCTTCCACCATTTTAGGCAGCTCACTAGGATTCAAAGGCTCAGTAGCAGTCTTGACAACTGGAAGGGTATTAAACTGGAGAGCCCGGAATATGAAGACATCTTCGTCATAGTTCTCGTTGCAGAGAGTGGCAGTCTTCATGATGGACGCATCGACACCTTCGATAAGCACCCACGAACCGGGAGGGGCGCTGCTTACAGGTATTCTGTACCTGGCTTGATATATCCACAGCTTGGTCACTTCTTTTACAGTCATGTCCTCTTCATCTTCAGGTGAATACCCTTCTCCTAGTACACGTACGCTTTGCCCTGTCTGAAGCGTGCCGCTGTAAACTCTTCCGAACACATCAAACACACTAGTATCTGATTTGGGGTACAGCTTTGTCACATTAACCATGAGAGGTCCAGACGGATCACATTCTACCATTGCTTCATAAATGGCAGAATCTTTGGGTCCAGTGTAGGCGTGGTCCACTTTTCTAGCTGCAGCCTCTTTGGGAGAAGGAATGTGCTTTACCAACATATCAGTGAAGCCTGATGACGAACCAAAGACTGAGCTACAGGCTAACCTAAGTAGAGGTCTGACGTTCAGCTTATATGCACTATTACTCAGGGTCACTCCTAGTTCTGCAAGGGTGGTCTCTACACTCTTCTTGTGTTCACCTATCACTTGGCTGTATATCTTGTAAAGAGGCTCCAGAATAAACTGAACAAATGCTCTTTCTCCACCACCTACTGGAGGATTTCTCTTGAACGCCCTAGTATCAGGGTGATAATACACATCTCCCCAAAGCTTAGATGCAAACTTATCCACGTCCATGTCCACCCCATGAAGCTTCGAATACAGTTTAGCAAACGACTGCAGAGTGAAGGACCATCCGGCAGTACCACTGGCAAAGCAAACATTCCCAGCTGCAGGGTCTATAAGGGGTAAGTTTCCAGCAGTCGTCGAAGCAGCAGATATGTGGTTATTAATGACTTCAATTGTATGCCTCAGCTTGTAATAAGCATCCCTTGGAGGCAGTTTGAGCTCGGTTATGAGTCTGTCAACCTGTTGGAGAACAAAATTCTGACATATTACAAAGGTCCAGTAGAATGTCTAGAAATATAAATCTCACAATGCATCTCAATTTACACAATAAAGAAAGCATGGAAATGTACCTTGTTGATCACAACAACAATAGGAAGATGGTCCTGGATTGCATGTCGAATAGCTCTCTCAGTGTTCACCTAAAGAAACACATGTCGTTAATACAAGTAGCAAATTTCAAATAACAACTTTAGACTTATAAAAAGAAGCAAACACTTACCATCACTCCTTCAGCAGCGTCAACAATTAGAACAGCACCATCAGAGAGTCTTAAAGAAGCGGTCATTTCATCAGAGAAATTCACATGACCCGGGGTATCTACGACATTGCACAGATATGATTTAGACCTGCTGTCCTCAAGGACAAGAGACATCGGAACCGCCTTGATCGAAATATTCCTCTCCTGCTCATCAACTCTGGTATCTGTATACTTCATGTGCTTGTCGTTTTTAGCATTAAAAGTAGACATATGATGCGTCTGCTCAACCAACATATCCATGAACACAGTCTTCCCATGCTGCAGATGCCCCACAAGAGAAACGTTCCTCACAAGCGCTGGATTAGACATAAGACCAACGAGAAACTGCGTGGACACGTAGGTAGTAGAATCCTTCACCCCGACCTCGAATCTGAGGTCTCTGACAGGTTTGATAATGGGCAACTCTAGAGGCTGCTCGTCCTCGTCCATGACTAACGTCTCAACGTCCTCCCCGTAGACTTCCTCTGCGGTGGGATAGTACTTTTTATCCTCGGGGAGAACAATCTGGTTGTCCATCTCCACGTCATTGATCGTTGTGATCCAGCCCCCAGGGGGATGTTCTCCATCTGATCCATCATCTTCAGGGTGCTTATCCTGAAACTCCGAATCTTCTATTTCATCATCGCTCTCTCTGTCGGACTCGATCTCAGGTCCAATGTAGTTGCCGAACTCATCATACAAGCTATCATCCATCTTTTAATGTCAAACAAAATCTAGCTTGATAATAACCGCAAAACCACTCTCGGATCTGGAGAAAATGCCAAGGAGTAAAGAAGATTCAACTATCAAAAAAAAACTAAGGATCCTCGCGTAGTTTACCAAAGCGTGTAGTACCAGGCAAAAACCTAAGCTCGAATCCACTAGAAACTTGAGCTAACTTAGACTAGAGCAAAAACCTAAGCTAGAAGAATCAACTATAAACTTGAGCTTAACTTGAATTAGAGCCCAGAAATTTCTCGAGACGATAGCGCAAACAAAGGTTAAGGAGTGAGAGGACGAACCAGTTGGGAAAGAGCGAGATGCGAGCTAGAGGCGACGAGTGTAGAGAGCGAGAGGTGGGAGAAGATTGCTCGGCGATTGTCTTCGTCTTTGAACGGAGCCGTCGAAGAAAGGGGGAGAGATTTTATCAAGTTTTAAGTAGAAGCCTCTAGCTAAGAAAGAGGTTTTCAGGAGCTTTTTTTTTAAATGAAAACCTCTAGCCGAGATAGAGTTTTAGTCGAGGTCAAAGTTTTTTTTTTTTTTCCCCTTCAAAAGCCTAGAAAATACACCACATACATACGGTATCTAACCAAAACACCTCGTATAAATACACAAAACATGTATGAGAATACATAAGGTGTCGGGTGAAGATTCACCTACGGTGTTGTGATGTCAATAAAAAAGAAAATGAAGCTAAACAAAGGTTCCACAAATGTATAGTCGAAACTCGAAAGTACATTTCAGAAGAAAACATCAAAAGAACAAGAAACTTTCCCCAACGTTCTGTCGTATTAGACTTGCTCATTTCTCATCTTCATCACTGGCTGGATAACCCGAGTTCTATTTTCACCTGCTGCTTATCTTCTTTACCAGTCTTGTTGGAGGATCCTGGTGTTTCACCTGGATGTTCATCCTTTTGTTTCACAAGCTCTTCTTCTTCTGTTGGTTTTGGACCCGATGATTCTTGGTCCACCACGGACGCCTTCTTCTCAGTTTCATCAGTCTTCTCGTAACTCGATAAAACGCGTTGCAGCTCATCGTTCAGATGCAGAGCCTCAAAAAGAACACTCTCCTCGTCTGTTGTGCTCTCTATGATCATTTGAATCAACGGGTGTGACTGCTTGCATTTCTCCATCAGGCTTACCGTTAGCTCGTCCTGTAACCATAACATATACAAATATACAATAAACACCATTACTTATCTTTGTCCTTTCAATCTAGATTCCAGACTCAAAAGAATTATTCAAGGAAGTAACAAAATCACACATAGAAAGTGAGATTACCTCTCTGTGATTCGGCTTGCCTTCAGTGTTCAACATGCTAGAGAGCAACTCGAGGCTGTTCCTTGTAATCTCAATCTCTTCTTTCTTATCCTTGATTGATAAGTTCCCAAAGTTATAGTCAAAACCACCATCATGGTCTCCACGAGCCTGTTCTTGATTAGGAACCGGATAGCTACCAGGTGGAGGTACTGGAACAGGCCGTTGCATAAGAGACTCCAGAGAACTTTGTCCTGCTCCTGCCATTGGATTCTCCTCGTTACGAGCCATTACTTAATTTACTAATATATATGCTCGTCAATAAATATATATTAAGTTAAAAAATATATCAGGGTGAACGGAATCATTTGTAATATATCAGGGTGAATGGAATCATGTCTTGAAACATATCGATATTATATTTTAATAAATGGCCAATCAAAGAAACTGTGTTATAACATTTATAAAATACTAGATTATCTCTAAGCGTTGTTTTGTTTTTAAAATTAACAGAAATGTTATTTTTGAATTATATAATTTACAATAGAAATATATTATATTGTGAAGGTTATGTTTAATAGTAATTAGACCATTATAAGTGGACAATCTCTCAAACTTAGGATTATTATAAATTTCTCAAAATTATTTGATTATATAATTAAAAATAATAATAACACATAGATATATAAGAAAAACATGTTGCTTTAGAGTTTCTAAACTGTTGACCGAAATCTCTTCCCAATGGGAGTTATATATGAAATAACAAATTTTAGGGGAAATCTCTTCTAAACATATTGCTTTAGAGTTTCTAACCATTATGCAGTTTTTGCCATGTCTAGAGAGCATAAAATAAAAAGGATATAAATAAAGGTTCATTGAAAATAATTTTACTAAGCAAAAAGAATAGGGGTTTGTAGTTTCACTAACTTGGACTTAACCTTCATCTCCTACCTTGAATGTTTTTTACAACTATTGTTGTGCAATCGTTTTGCCAGAATATATTTTTACTCGAGACTTGTCGATATGGGAGTGTGGATATGATTTTTTTTGTTTGGAACATGTATGGATATGATCATTAGAATTTTTGAATCTATCTGGGTAGAATCGTAGAAACTAAGATTTTACTGAGAACCGAAGGAGTAGTTGCAAGGAATTTAAGAAATTATTATTTTGACATAAATTTATAGTATCGTTAGTTTTTTAGAAAATATTAGCAGTTTCAAAAGTTAAAAGATCGTGGATACATAGTTGAAAAATATTAGGAATTTTTCTATTTTATATAGCAAACAATAAATAAAATTACGGATGTTTTTTGAATTTTTTATATTTATTTTTTTAATTATAAATTACTTGCCACATGTCAAAATTTGATTGACCGTGTGACTTGTGCTTTAGTATACAAGGGATAATATCGATATGTTTCAAGAAAGAATACACAATAATTGCTTTATGATATGTTTGATATCACAAGGTACAATCCAATGTATTTCTTAATATATATCACATAAATTATACAACAAATTATTACATTGAATATTATTATTTTAAGAAAACCCAACTCGATAGTCTTTGTCAATATCTCCCCATGCAACAAAATACGTACATCCCTCGTGCTTCCTATTTTTTTTTTGTATTTTTGCTCCTCTTACATCCACTAGTTTTTTCTTTTACTTCTCTTAAATGAAAAATAGGAATTAAAATCCGAGTTAATCCAGATCCACTTACAGCTCAATCCCCTAGCATGCATGGCTTCACCACTGTGTCCAAAATCTTGACATTTTAAATGACATATTTTATCTGTGTGAATGTTTATCAAAGATTTAAGACTTAAGAGCATAATATTGTACGACTAAGAGCTGCATTTGCAAGTTAGGGGCTGCATACAGTATCGTTTTATGTTGGTTAATTATCTTATCGTAAGCATCAAGCAGGTTTAATCATTAACTAGGTAGTTTATAGTTAAACTGCATTCTAGTTTAGATTTCCATTGGGTTGTGTCTGATGAGTTATCAACTTATCATGCATCCGTAATCGATCCGTCTTAAATAATTTGCACGACTATCAGTCGACATGAATATATATATATATATATCATGTATTCTTCGCAATATGTAAATTAAGATTTATATTAGTACGATGTGTTCTTTTTGATGTTTAATGAAAATCCTGAAAAATATGGTTGCAGAATCTGTTTATTTAGATTTTGAAATTGTAATTGAAATCTTCAAAGCGTAGTCCGTATAATAGTGTTTGGAATGTTAAGAGAAAAAGTAAAAAATAAACACCATTGAAGTCACGAGGTAACATCATCTCTCTAGCATTCCTTCATGATATAAAGGATTGACAAACATTTATTCACGAGATATATTTAATCTTCAATTCACATGCAACAAACTGGCCAATAACTTAAAGTGGAACCCAGTCACACTTATCAGGACACATAAGCTTCGACGAAACCAGCTTTCAACACTTTTGTCTTGTTTCCTTATTTATACCCTAATCTAATTCACACACAAGCAAGGAAAAAACAAGAAGAAAATCAAGCAACCCACAAACAAACAAAAAATGGTGATCTTAACACCATCATCTTCTTCAACACCAAAAACATCTTTTGATTTCACTAAGAACACCAACAATCACAGTCTCAGTGTCTCTGTCCCGTCTTCTTCTTCTTACTTGAGAAGCAAGGAAGAAGCTGTTGTCACAACCAAGAAGCTCATAGAACCATGCGAACCCCTAAACATGAGAAAAGAAGATCAAGAGCTTGGCCATAAGACGAACAAGGTGATGAAAGCTCCGGAAGATCCAGAGATTGGTGTGTTTGGAGCTGAGAAGTACTTCAACGGAGACATGGATTCAGACCAGAGTTCTAGTGTTCTGTCTCTGACAAACACAGAAGTTGAGAGATTCGTTGTTGATTCCAAGCAGAGCGAGAAGAGGTCTACTGGAACTCCGAGTGTCCGCTCTGACTCAAGCTGGAATAGTCAGAGCATATTACTTCAGAACAAATTGGTTAATAGCTGCAACAGTTCCTTGCAGGAGAAGAAACACAATAGTGATCACATTCCAAAGGTGAACAATAGTAAGAAGAGTTTTATCTCAAACCTAAGGTGTAAATGCGTGTGTACTGATGGGAACTCAGTCGATGTCGATGATAAGATCTCAGTTAAGATTCAGAAGCAAGAAGAGTTCGTGCAGAGGAAGGCTCCTGAAGTGTTTGGTTCCCCTCTAAACATTGAGAAGAGGGTTTTTGTTCAGAAGAAGCTCACAGTTCCTCAATGGGAATCAAGAATAGAGGAAGAAGACACAAAGAGTGATTCGAGCTCGGATCTTTTCGAGATAGAAAATCTTACAGGGAAACCAAAACCTATTCTTGCAAGACAAGGAAGCGATCCAGCTTCACCTACATGTTATGCTCCAAGTGAAGTTAGCATAGAGTGGAGCATAGTGACAGCAAGTGCAGCTGATTTCTCAGTTATGTCAGAATGTGCAACAAGCCCTGTAAGAAGAAACCGATCTTCTCAGGTTCCTCAGATCCCTACTAATACTTACATCGATAAAAACGCACCGCAGAGGCAGAAATCAAGTAGCAGCGGAAGGGTTGGTTTCTTGAGCTGCAAGAGTCATAAATCTGTTATGGTTTCTGGTGATTCAGACAGAAGAAGTAGCATGAACAAGACATCCATGAGTTATGTTCCGAGATTCCCAATGGAGACTACTAAACCTAAGAGTTTTGAAACACGAAGAAGGGTCAGCAACTGCTCCATTGCCCATACACCATCATCTCTTCTGTACAGTCAGTATTGATTGCACAGAAAGTTAAAAAAAAAAAATATTTCAATCTATGATGACCTCTTCTTATCTGTAATGGCTATTGAGTGAGAGAAGATTTGTAAATTTTTTATTTAATGTCTTATTGATTTCGTCTTGATCATAAGGTCATCTTCCTCTCTTTGCACCCTAACAAAAGCATACTCAAAAAGTGACGTGTGTGGTTAGAAAGTTAATACAACATTCTTCTCAGTTAAAAATACATACATAATGAAGAAAAATGATTACACAATTAGCAAAAAATGTCCCTACCACGTTTTGTTATTTTTGGATTTAGTCTTAAAGTATAGAGATGCAAGTTTTGTCTTAAGCCTTCAAGAGTTTGTCATAAAGTATTAATAGTAAACTTGAATCAATATTCAATGAAAGTGTCATCTTACCTAACATATCTAAGATCATGGTCCTGATGTGTCTGAGATAAAGGCAAAGAAGACAAAGAACCTTAACTGTTTGATTGAAAAATAGGTATGAAGTAATGTGAGATAAGAACCAAAGGGAGGGCCTTCCTTACTAAGACAATAAATGCAAATCAGATGTATGTCTTTGTAGCCAACTCATAACCTGAAAAGACTGAATTTATCCAAAGTGATCTTATCCACACTCCATTGAACCTTCCCTTCAAAAGAGAAAATTAAGATTTCAAGAAGCTACATGGATGAAAGAAAGATGATGATCCCAGACATCAAAGCTAAATACAGTATGGGTTTGATTAAAAACCAAGAATATCTTGATGAAGATAAGTATTGTAAATTTGTATTTTTCTCAAAAGAGATGGGGAAATAATTGAGACATCACTTATTTTCTTATAAAATAGTGGAGCTAAATTGAGAAATCAAAACGTGATCTGACTACTCAAGTCTCCATATGTGGTAGAGAAAAGAACAACAAGAGCAAGAAGACATTTCGAGTTATACAAAGGCAGAACACAAAAAAAATAATACTCGAGTTTGGTTTCTTTGTTGGCCATGTAAGGCAAGTAGGTAAGGAGAATCCAATCCCACATGACAAAGAATGTCTAAGAGAAGTTATTTTTAATTCTTTCGGAGTTCGTGGTGAAACATTCACTGTTTTATTGTAAGAGCTGTTCCCAAAGAGCCACATGAGAAAGGAGAAGAGTCTTGTGTGGTCTCTACCTGCATTAGTTCAGGAATTTATGTTATGACCTGTATTGAAGCTACAACCTATTGAAAACAAAATGGCCACAAGACAGTAAAACTAAGATTTCTGAAGTTCTCTATGGAGTGTGTTAGTTACTGGCACCTTCCACGGAGAGAAAAGAATAAAGATCATATGACAATATCATAGAAGTTAACAAATGAAAGGTAGATGAGCCTTTGGTTACCTAACAAGCTGGAGATCCATAATGTTTTTTTTTTTGAAAAAAAATGTTTTGTGCGGTGAGCGTGGATCGAACACGCGACCTTCAGATCTTCAGTCTGACGCTCTCCCAACTGAGCTATCCCCGCTTGCTGATGTAGATCCATAAAAACCTTCTCATCATTAATCAAAAGGATTAGACCTGTAAAAAGGATGCAAAGTACTTGTAAACAAAAGAGAATCATTGATAGCAGCAACAAATTCTTTCTTCTTAACAAAACGTCTGGAATCACACACAAATTGTGTAGGTTCCTTTGGCGAGTATATGTGCTTTCATCAGCATCTCAAACATTTACTACTAAATATTATTGCTTTTTATGAACCAAATATTACACATAAACATGTAGCTTGTGTAAGTCATCGCCCATCCTAAACAATATATTGATCAGCTTCTATTCACATATCACCAAGTTGTATTTATATTTAAAGATTTACTCAATTAGTTAAGAGATTTTAAACCATATTCTCATAGTTCCAAAAGTACGGCTCTCAGTCAGTAGCATACTAATTATATCTTCAATTCTAAATAAGGTACCGACTGTTTTTGAGAATTTACGTTAACTGGAGCGGTTTTCTACAAAGCAACTCCGAATATACTTTTGAGCCTCTGTCACAAGGACCGGTTGTCCATGGATGTTAACGCTAAAACATATGCAGCATTCCTACATATGCTTGGCTGGTTTTAACAAAACATTATGGGCTTTGTAGTTGGACTTTATAAAGTTCAAAATGATTCGGCTGCAACTGGTTTTAAGTTACAGGAATATGAGGAATATTAGGAATTCAAAAAAATGGAATACGAGTAAATGGAACAGTAGCAGTTATAAAAATAAATGGAATGAAAATATAAGTATTTACTTAACATGAATGGTAGTTATTTGCAGGAATGTAGTGGAATGAAAATAAATTTATTTTAAATTAAATAAAAACTCTAATTAATATAAAAATTTTATTTTATTTTTCATTCTTTTCATTCCTTACATTCACGAGACTTTTTGTTGCTGGATGTTTTTCAACTATATTCCGTTGCATTCCACTTTCCATTCCATTACATTCTTTGCAATTTATTTTTAATTCATCTCAAATGGTAACATTTTTGTGGAATCTTCATGAATGACTTATTCCACACAATTCTATTCCAAAATATGTGCATCCAGTTACAGCCGGAAATTATACTATGTAAATATGTAATCGGTGGGTTGAGTCGGCCCATGTAGTATAGAAGACATTGACATCTCTCAAAAAACCCCAAAAAACCCTCATAGCAAGCTATCTTAATTGATATTAATTTAATAAAAACAGATACTACACTTGATCTCAGAGAAATGTATGATTTGTATGAGCCATTGAACTTCCCTACACAACCTTCGAGAGCGAGCTATTATTTTTAAAACCAGACCGACCCGATAGTTGAACCGGGTTCGACCATGAACTGGTTACATAGCCGGACTGGGTCTTATAACTGGTTCGACTATGAACCAATCATGTAGCCGGATTGAATCTCAGAGTTATTAAACTGATAAAAAATATTAAACTATCAAAATTTATAAACCATCCCTATAAACGTAAAACTAGCTTATATTTATAATGTTTTATGGGCTAAATTCATTTATATTTAATTATGTATCATATTTACTAATATTACTTTTAAATTTATACACTAGAAATATATCAAAAACATATTATTGAACTAGGTTTGATCCGGTCGAACATATTGAACCGTGACATAAAAAATTATCCGGTTCAGTTTCCGGTTTGGTTTTAAAAACACTGTAATTAAGTTCAAAGCCAAATCTTCTTTTGGGTTCTCCTCTTTTCTTAAGCGATCGTTTACAATTTATGAAAGTATTATATATAATCAATTCAATTTATTTTCAGTGGGGATGTAGCTCAGATGGTAGAGCGCTCGCTTAGCATGCGAGAGGTACGGGGATCGATACCCCGCATCTCCAATAGTTTTTTTTCCGAATATTTTCTCGTCGGCTTACCGGGCCTTGCTTCAAGCCCAACTATCTATTCCATTTTTTTTGTTCCCATGTATGTGTAAGGTTACTCAACGTAGCGAACTTCCTTGCAAGAGAAATCAAAAGAATAAAAGTCTCCGTGAATTAGGGTTTTACTTCACCGTCACACAGAAGAGAAGGAAGGTTTGTGGAGCGGAACTTGATTTGATTTTCAAACAGTAAAACGATAACGATAATAATAATCACAGTCTCTTGTGAGTTAGGAGGGTTCAGGAAGGTTTGTGTGCAATCTTTCAATATGAGAAATCTCATTGAATTGCCTGATGATGTATTGGTGAAGATTTTGTCATTGCTTCCAACAAAAGAGGCTGCAGCAACGAGCGTTTTGTCAGAAGGAGGATGGTTTTCTCTTTGGAAACAACAAGATGTTGGTTATGTTGAGCTTTGTAAAAAATGTTCTAACCTCTGGATGTTATATATGTACAATTTTAAGTTGGTTGCATCACAGTCTTCCGCCGACCTCTTGGAAAGTTGCCAACGAGGTAGCTGCAAGTTTTTTCTTAGAGAGAGATCTTCCTCCTCTACCAGAGAAAATGGGCTTTGTTAGTTTGATATATTTTCTCAAAGACCAATCGTGTACTGAGTGCAAAGGAAGAATACATACACATAGAAAAGTTATCATTTTCAGCATAAAGGAGTTGAGAAAGACACACGCTATTATATGGACCAAGTTGGAGGAAAAACAGGAGGGTCAGATTGAGTACGTTACTAGGCGAGAGACTAAGGTAAGCTATTGCATCTCACTTAACTAAGCTTTTGGTGGTTTGTTATCAACTTTGTCTATTTTCTTTCTACATTTTAGAACATTTTCTTAGATCTTTTGGTGTATTTTTTTAGTACTTTTCAAGGACTTTAGCTTGGTGATTTTACTTAGGATTGTGAAATACTGAAATATATATTATGTTTTTCGTGTAACTGAGTTTTCCAGTTTTCCACTGTGAATTATATGTGATGGATCTCTCCGCATGTATATATGTAACTCATTTATTTATCTCATATTGATCATGCAAAGGATAAAGCACTCTCAAAGGCTAAGGTCTCTTGGTCTTTTCATCCTTTGGTATGTTTTGCTCTTATTTGATTTTGAATTAGAGCCGGTCTTTGGGCAAATGTTCTTAAAGCATGAGAATTCTAGCGGTCTCTCCATCTAGCCCTCCTCATTTTGTTGTTAGACGTGTACCTGAAGGTTCTTTTGTTGCAAGGGCTTATACACCAATCCTAAACCCCGTCTCCTGCCTTTGGTTCAGTGAAGTTGATCGGTTTACATCACGATATCAATTGAGTTTTTGCATACACTTACCTTAAACTTTAGAGACAGAATCCGGATAGACCATTACGCCTAAGCATGTTTAAGGTAACGCAAAAAAAAAAAATACATGCTAGAGTTTGGATCATCGGTTTCATTTCAATCGTGCTGAAGAGATCAATAAACATGGAATTCATCTCCTCCTACTGCTTGATTGATTAAGTGAAGTAAAGACCTGTTTCTATATATTGTGTTTTCATAAACTAGTCAATGAAGCAATATTTTGTCTACTTTACAACTTTTTTACAATTTTTTTTATGCCTCTAGTATAGTTTTGAAGGAGATGAAACATGGAAGAGGGACATAATTGCCATTGTGAATGAGCCAAGATAGAATATTTGGTAATTTAACTAGTTGCTGATTAAGGTTGATTTGTTTGAACTAATTAAACCCTAACCGAAGCAAATGTTATTGTGCTCAGTGGCGGAGCTACCGTTACGGTAGGGGGGTCATATGACCCCTATGAATTCTAATGAAAACAAATTTTACTTATGGTTTAAACAACAATTCTAATGAAAATTGCAAAAGTTATGTTATGTGACCCCTATAATATATGATTTGAATTAAAATGACCCGTGAAAACTGTGGCTGGCTCCGCCACTGATTGTGCTAGTAAGCGACTAAAAGTTAAAGACCTGCAAGGAAAGAGTTCTAAGCTGAAATATCTTTATAACACAAAGCAGAAATATACAAAAATGTTAGTTTGCCGTTTGTTTGTCGGCTGTTCAAAGCTATATGATCTTTTCTTCTTAAGCTATTGTTTAGCTTTCATTTGTTTCAAATAATCAAACAATTCCAGCATCAAAGGGGATGTAGCTCAGATGGTAGAGCGCTCGCTTAGCATGCGAGAGGTACGGGGATCGATACCCCGCATCTCCAATTTTATTTTTTTATTAATCTTGCCCTGTTTCAAGCTCAAATAACTCATCCAATTTTTGTATTCCTATATATATATATGTATAAAGTTACTCAACGTACCCAGCTTTCTTGCAAGAGGAATAAAGTCTGTGAATTAGGTTACTTTGCAGAAAGAAGGTTTGGCACGAAACTTGATTTGATTTTCATACAGTAAAACGATAATAATTATAATAGTCTCTTGTGTATTAGGAGGGTTCAGGAGGAAGGTTTGTGTGTGCAATTAATCTTTCAATATGAGAAATCTCAGTGAATTGCCTGATGATTTATTGGTGAAGATTTTGTCATTGCTTCCAACAAAAGAGGCTGCAGCTACAAGCGTTTTGTCGAAAGGATGGTCTTCTCTTTGGAAACAAGAAGATGTTGTTTATGTTTAGCTTTGTAAAAAAATGTTCTATCCTCTGCCTCTGGGTGTTTTTTGTACTTTCCCTTCATTGAGTTTTTAACCGGGTATTTGGAGGAATTTTTTTAGAGAAAGGTTTTCCCCTTGTGCCGGAGAATATGGACGTTGTTAGTTTCTTATTGTTTCTCAAAGTTCAAGAATGTTCTGAGTGCAAAGGAATGATGCATACACATAAAAAAGTAACAATTTTCATCATAAGGGAGTGGGGAAAGACACACGCTGTTATATGGACAGTGTTGGAAGAAAAATAGGAGGGCCAGATTGAGTATTATCAGCCGGGGGACTAAGTTAAAGTATTGCATCTTACTTTTTGGTGGTTTGTTATCAGTTTGTCTCTTTTCTTTCTACTTTTTTCTTATTTTCTTAAAGCTTTTGGTGTATTCGTTTTTATACTTTAAAGACTTTAGATTCGTAATTCTATTTGGGACAGAAATATTTAAATATTTTTTTTTCTTGTAAATAGTTTTTTTTCACATTTTCAGCTGCTATTTATATGCGATAGATCTCTCCGCATGTATATATGTACTCATTTATTTATCTCAAATTGATCAATCAAACGTAAGCAATTTTATAGGCCAAGGTCTCTTGATCCTTTGGCTTGTTTTTCTTCTTATTTGATTTTGGATAAGAACCGGTCTTTGGGCAAAGTTCATGAGAATTCTGTGTGTGTCTTCGTCTGGACGTTCTTCATACCGACATTATCGCTGGTAATTGATCCTCCTCCCATCAGGAACAACTCAATTATCAAATTTAAAACATCTCCGATGGTTATCATCAAATATCAATAAACTAAAATTTTAGGTAGTCGTTGAAAAATCAGTTAAGCACATATTTCATCAGTTTTCAGTAATTACGTCTAAAAGTCTTTTTTTAAAAAAAAAAAATTGGAAGGTATTTTCAATTTTACTGTAAAATTTATCAATTTGTTAAATGATTTTTTCTTTTCATTCTAGATTTATAATGTTAGTTCTATTGCTGGTTCTGTTAAATTTATTTAGATAACTAATAATGTTTTATTTAGGAAAAGTAAATATGTTCTTAATTTATATGTCCAATTCTAAAACATTAATTGATAAAAATGGAGGAGTTTAGAGCATTCTTGTTGGAAATTCTTACAAAAGGGTTCTCAATTCATATATATATATATATATATATATATATATATATATATATATATATATATATATATATATATATATATATATATATATATTTATATATTTATATAAATATATAAATATATTTCTGAATTGAGATATGCATTTTGGGTTGAATTTTCCATAATTTTGAGATACCCAATCCAATTGTTTATTATATTTATTTATATTTTATAATTTATTGATAACTTTGCTTATATACTATTGCTATGGTTGTTCTTAGCCAAACAAAAAAAAAAATTACAGCAAAGTAAGTAAATAAATAACAGCTTAAAAGAGTAATTTTAACTACTCTACGAAAAAGGCACTTTGTTTAGTTTTCTTCTTCGCATTGTTCTGACTGGTAAACTCGAACTCACGTTTGAATTTGTTTTCTACACCAAAATACGCAAAGCCAAATAACCAAAAGCAAAGAGTCCAAAAACAATCTTAACAGAACAGTAACTTGCAAGCAACAGATTGAGATATCTTAAAGGACACATCCATAAAGACCATCACATTTGCCCCTCCTTCTACCCCCCCCCCACAAAAGTGACACTTTTACTTCTGTCGTCATACACATGACAAAACACTCCAAACCAGCGTTTGTAAAGTGAATCTAACGATTATTCGACTTGTAAATAAAAAGAAAGAACTCAAAAGCAAAACTGAGAACAAAGATCAAAAGATGGGCTCTAGAAACATAACAACTTATTAGGAAACAAATGGATTAAAAACACATACAACAATGTTAACCAGATGATACTGGCAAACTCTAAAAAAGCTTTTTAACTTTTAGCCAACTTATTATAACCTGTTTCCTTTTTCTGGTCCTCTACCAATACAGAGATGATTGTATTCAAATTGAAATTTTTTTGTAAAGAAAAACAAATACAGAAGAGGAAGAAGCATAAGAGAGCTTGGAACCTTCAATGGAGCCTTTTAGACCCATCAACAACAAGAATCTGGAGAGGGTCTTCAAATGTTGTTTCAGCAACCCATCACTGCACAATTGTACACAAAGTTAGGAGAATGTTTCCTATCAAGCAACGTCCACTGTGGTGGATCACCGTCCCTCGGTGTCCATGAATTCAGCTCTATAAACCCACCTCCCGAGTACTTTGGTCCACCTATAACTATCAACCTCTCCCCACAAGCTCTAAAAGCAAGCCCCCATCCATTAACCGAGCCAGCTCTCTCAGGCAACCTCCCAATAGTCAACCATTTCTTCTTCTCCTTATCATACTTCCTCACCTCCATGTCCGCGTGATCAGCTGCGTACAGCTGGTTATTCACAACCGCAACAAGAGGTGGCGCTTCAGCCGCTGGCCGCGCATCAGCTTGATCAGCACGGCTTCTCGGAGGCGACAAGTCAGGGACTTCAGTCCATTTCTTGGCCTCAAGGTCATACTCTTCCCCGCACGTCAAGGCTTTGGCATCAGCACCGCCTATTCCACCAATGACGTAGAACTTACCGTCCATGAAGACCCCTGAACACATCTTCCTCGGTTTGTTCATCCTCGGAAGAGTCACCCACGTCTGAAGCTCGGAGTTGTACATCTCAGCGAAGTCAAGAATCTTCCCCTGAGAGTCACAACCGCCAGCGAATATAGCAATCTCTCCAAGGCTAGCGGATCCAAACAAACACCTCGGAGAGTTCATCTTCATACCAGAGGACCAAGAATTAGTTAGAAGGCTGTATCTGTATATTACATGAGAAGAGAAATCATCTTTTCCTAAGACGAGAAGATCCGTGCCAACGGCTAAAGACTCCTTATCTGCACACATGAAGGTGACACTAGAAGGCATCGTTGGCAACTGCATCCACCTTCTCTCTACAGGATCAAACGCAACCCACTCAAGGAGCTGGCAAGAGAAGTAAACCCAATGCTCCACGTAACCGTTTTGCCGTCTTAGCTTATAGATATCTCCACTCTTCACCAAAGAACGGAAGTTTCTACTCAAGGAAGCGATGGAGCCGTAATCAGACCGCGAGCAGCGGATCAGACAGTCGATGGAGTTGTCCCGACCAATCTCGTTGATAAGGGAATGTGAATCAGAGGAATCACCACCGTTGGTGTTGGAATCACCTTGCTCTTGCTCCTGAATAGACCCATCTTCAGAATAGTCAGAGGAATCGCTATCGTATGTAATAGAGAAACCCATTAGTTTAAGCGACTTGGTGCCTCTGATCTCACCAACAACCTCCAAAGCTCTCTTCTTGCCGTTGCCGTTGCCGTTGCTGAGCTTATTGTCGTCGTCATCCTGTGGAAACATGAAAGACTTGGACCAGGTTGATTCGGAGAAAAGCCTTGAACTCAAACACGAATCTGGTGATCGATTCTCCAACATGTCTTCCAAAAAATCGCTCGGCTTGGATTAAAAGTCTTCGAATTTCGAATCTAGATCAAAAACCCAGATGAGAAACGGATTCAGATTCGAGTAATAACCTAAATCAAAATCAAAATCAGTAATCAAGAACAGTTGCAACCCACCACAACACGCGCAAAGTCGCGAGCTTTCGAGATCCAGATCTCCAATTTCACGAGAAGAGGGAGAAAGAATCAAACCCGGAAGCTTAGAACAGCGAAATCTTCGATCCCGATCTGTTCATGATTCCTTCTGCTGAAGAAGAAAGTGAGAAAAAAAAATGATTCCTTTTGAAGAATGAAACAAAAGGGGTTTGTTTGTTTTGTTTTGTTTGGTTAATTGAAAATTAACAGATTGTTAAAGAGAGAGAGCTTACGAGATTGGATTAAAGAGAAGAAAATAATCAAATTTAAAAATCTGAGCAGTTTCTGTTCTTCGCGTTTTATCGATGTTGTCTCTGCGAATCAGAGTGAAGCTTTGGTTTTCTCAGCGGCTCCTCAAAGTTAAAACTCTTTCGACGAACTATTCTCTCTCTCTCTCTATCTCTTGTTTATTCCTCTTTTGTTAACTTTTTAACAATTATAATATGCAAAAACAGAATAATTTTTAAATTATTTACAACAACTATTCCTATTATTGTAAAAAAGAATTAGAAATTAATTAATTGAGAAGGGACAATACACCAACACAAAAAAAACTATCTCAACTAACGCAAATTATGTCTTTTTCCATAGACTAGATTTGGTTTAGTTTACTTTTTATATCTTGAAAGTATATTATAAGAAAGGAGAAAACGGAAGGCCTAAACGATTAGCCACTTTTAAAATTTAAAATACCCTTTATTTATTTCATTTGTTTAGTATAAAGGCATAGTCGTCTAGCTTGTTTACCTCATTAGTGACGTTTTGGAATCATTTTCCGAAAACAATCGCTATTCATATTTTTGGTACTTATGATGATTGGGTAATTGGAAAAATAAAGAAAATATTTAGTGCCAAAAGGACCATGAAAATTAAATTGGAATGTATTTTTTTGTCGAGGGTGAGGAAATAAGGAAAAAGAAACAATCTACTTTTCAGCGTTGAATGCAGATGTTCAGACTTCAGAGTACTTCAGCTGTTAGTTTTCAGTGGTCAAAAGGAATTTAATTACCAGCAGAAAAAGTTGTTTACAAATCCCACGTTATTGAATTTCAATATTCTTTTATTATGAAAGTACATTACAGCGAGACAAATAGATATATCTATCTCACCAGTATTAACAAAATCTCTTGAAATGTTTGAAATTTTATTTCTGTAATGTAATATACATACAGTCTAATCTACAATTAGTGAATTTTTTTTTTTGCTAAACTAACTTAGTGAATCATTGATTTAAGTTACTACTGCAAATGATTTGATCTCTTTTTCTTATGAGCACATATTTTTTTTGTGCTAAATAAAATGTTAAATCCAGATCTATTAAAGATACATTATCTAATCTCTGGATTGAAAGTACAGCCTACGGATAGTCCATCTTCCGGATATTCAAATGGATCGAAAAACAGTAGTCCATATCCGTATAGAGTGATCAATAAAATATGACTTAGTTTCGCATGACATGTGAATCGAACCTCAAATGTAGTAAAGTGTCAAACCTTTCCGCTTACCACTTGACCACAAGCTCCCGGTCAAGCACATATATCTTCTCAGACTGTTTTAGCTCTGGATAATGTGCGAGGTGAACCATATCACAACAAATTCTGGAAAATGTAAGAATATATGACTTAACCATTTACTTGGAACTTTGGAGTTACAATTTTATTGTTATCAGTATGCATAAGAAAACTATTCTTGACAAATATAACTAGAAAATTACAATAAACAAAGACTTAGTTATCCATGACAGCCCCATTCTTATAAATGTAATCACACTACCGTTCTATTCATTCACCTATCGACAGAGAAAGACAAAATCGCCAACCAATCACCACGTTAAACAATATATTTAACCATTTAAGCAAAAAAAAACAATAATTTTAACCACACACCTCTCTTTTTTACCATGCATTTATATAACCACGCACCTCTGGTTATCTATATTATTAATTTTGTAATTTGAGAAACGACGAAGGAATATTTTCAGGCGCTTGTTACCAAAAAAATATTTTCAGGCGCTTATTTATTTTTTCTCAAAGAAAAAAAAATCTCAAGCGCCAGCTTTCGACGCGTTCGGCGTTAAGGAGATGCAAGAGATGACGTGCCAAGTTATGGTACATGTTTTTTCTCTTTATTTAGGTCAAGGCCGCGTTCACCACGTGCTCTTTCTAGAATGTAATTTGTTAACAAATTTGGTATTAATCAACTTTTTTTTTTTTTTTTTTTTTTGTAAAAGGGCAGGTATTAATCAACTTTATTACCAGTTAAATTCCTTATCCACATACCAACTGTATATAGATATCTTGTGATCCACCGTAATATCCAAATTATTTGGTAAGTAGGTCTGAGTTTTCTGTAAATCCTTTTACGATTAACCATATAATTTATTTGTATTCAGAACTAAATAATCCCTTTTTCTGTTACAAGATTTTAAAGACTCAGTTAGGCATGCTTTTGTCGACTATCTTGTCTCGGTAGAAACTTTTGATCAGGACAATGTAAGAGTAGTGTGAAAAATATGGTCAATGGAGGTTTTTAAGTGAGTCATTTATGTTAAAAATGATAAATACATAAGAGCAAAATAAACGAAGATCTCAGAAAAAAAATTATACTCATGAGGGATTATTCGTAGTAAAGTTGTCATCATTAATTACGTTTTCATCGTATAATTAGTCTAGTGTTATCTAAACTATACTAAAAGCCAGATATAAAGCCCTCTGAGGGGGTCCACGTCAGCATGTAAATTCGTCCAGTAATAATGCAGCAAATCGCCACGTCATCGGCGAGTTAAGTTGGTTTGGATTTCTGATGTTTTCTGCCTGTTTTTATCTTGATCTTGCGGCCCACAGTCTGCAGATGCTGGCCCGACCCAATGTGTTATGCGTTGTCTTCGTAACCCTAATTCGATCTTCACTCACCTTTCGACTTCCATCTCTTCCTTCGATCTTCTCTCGCCTTTCGACCTCCATCTCTTCCATCTCTATTTTCTCCAAAACCGTTTTGCCGAGTAATATCTCAATTAACTCCTCTAATCAAAACTATACTAAAATCATTCAATGGATCCTTTCCACCTTCCTCACCAATTTTCTGTTTATAAATATGTTTTCCTATCTTATGCTTCCTTCAAAGTTGATAATTTTCTCTCTAAAATTCATTGCGATGGAACCCACCGGCAAATCTTCAATCTCCACCGACCGCAAGATCAGCGATAAGACCGTCGTCTCCTCCGCGTAGGTGAAACCAAACGGATCTTCGATCTCCACCGACTGCAAGATCAGCGAGAAGACCGTCGTCTCCTCCGCGTCTGTGAAACCAAACGGATCTTCGATCTCCACCGACCGCAAAGGAAGCTCTGGAGATACTGCAGGTGATAAGGCTAGAAAAGCCACTGAGATCCTTGAGGCAGATGAGGCAAAACGTCCTAAGAGTGGCTAATGGGTTTTCTACTTATCTTCTTATGCAGTGATTGTTTTTTTTTTTGCTGCATTCCAAGTCGTTTTTTTATGTTTCTCTTTTGGCTTTGTGTTCTTTTCCTTTCAGACTTCTGGCTTTTTACTTTTATGTTTAAGTTTTTTTAATACAATTTCGTTATATGGTTTCTTCTTATCCTTCTGAGCAATTTACATATTGTATTATGATCTTTACATATTGTATTATGATCTTTTATGTATTGTATTTACCTATGCTGCAATTTGGTGTGATGAGGACAGAGTGGTACGAGTCTTTAAGTTTGTGAATATTCATAGACATAAAGGGGGACAGCTCTATCTTCTCAGGTTCGTTTCTTGGAGCAGAAGGTAGTAGTAGTAAAGATAAAACTCCACTTTTGATATTTTTTGTTTACGATACTTCTAAAATTTAGGAAAATTTTGATTTGATTGTTCCAATTGTCTCAAATGATGCAGTGTGCAGATGCTTGAAGAGGAGGTGAGAATCAGAAGAAACTAAACGCTCACAGGATTGACTTTGCGCTCCATCTATATGCACCACTCTCTTTGCATTATTTTTTTTCTTTGTTGTTGATGTTTTTGGATTGAAGTTTCCTTTAGTCATAAAGAATGACTCCCTCTTTTGAAACAAAGTGGAAGAAGAAATGATTTTAATCATTCATTTTTTTTTGCTTGAATTGCCTACTTTAATGATTTGAAACTGTGATTTACTATTACGCAATCA
Source organism: Brassica napus (assembly GCF_020379485.1). Lineage (NCBI taxonomy): Eukaryota > Viridiplantae > Streptophyta > Magnoliopsida > Brassicales > Brassicaceae > Brassica > Brassica napus. The sequence continues at coordinate 26,086,278 of NC_063439.1, forward strand.
AAGCAAACATATTAATACCTCTCGATGTCTACTCTACGAACGTATTTTTTTTGAAATCATTACAGAATACCATATTTATATCAATCTGCGTATGAAAAGGAAAGTTAATATTCTTAACAATGCTTCTTTGAACTGAATAGTGGAACTCTTGCCTAATACCCTGTTGTAAACGATTCTCTCATAAACCTACCTCTTTCTTGCCTAAACCAACAGCTCCTCTCTCCCACCTTCTCACGACTATTCTCCAGAAGCTCTGTAAGCTAAATAGAATCAATATTAACTCAACATATTAGTAAGCAGGTACCTGTATTGACATATCTGATCTGCAGCGAGTTGGTTGCAACAGTCGCTGTTCAAGACTAGAATGGATAACACACCCTCCGACCAAGCCACATCGCTTGCAGATAAACAAGTCATCTCCTGCTTCATTCTCTGCAGTGTTTAATCGGAAATAAGCCATGGCTAAATCTCAGAACTGATTCGAATTGTTCAGCGTAGAAGCTTTTATACTTTACGTTGCTTTTAAGCTAGGCTCTACCCTTAAGGTTTATAATTGTTTGAGGCCATTTGTTGCGTTTATTATCCTTGCTCCAACACGTTATCCAACCCCTTTATTTATCAAAGATTGGATTGACAATTACATAAAGAAGAATTATAGACTAAATATAAAAAAATTCTCAGAAAGACTTGCAAAAACAGACTCCAAACCAATGTTCTAAATGTATAATTTATATTTTAGTGTTATATATTGTGTAACTCTATGATATTATCGTTTATATTTTTTATTCTATATTATTAATATATAGTGATTTTTATTTATTTTTTGTTACTGGATAGTGATTTTTTAATACATTTAACTTTTTATTAGTTCTTTACTTACTGCTATATTTCAAGTTAAGTACAATAAAATATGTTATTATTTGATTTATATATTTTGTATATAACACATTTTAAATTAATTTATATTATACTTTTGACATCTATCCTTTTAGTATTTTACAGAATTTAGAAATAAAAATTCTGTTCTGTTTAAATAATGCAGCTCTATTATTTTAGTAAATTTTTATGCATAGTAGCATATATCATATTATTTAAGAAAAATTATAATTTAAATTTGATTTTTCTGTAATATTCTAAATTAACTACCAAAACTTCAAAGTTTACTAATAACATGTTTTTAAATAGTATATGAACTAAAGTTTATTATTTACTATTATATTTTGTATATAAACATTTTTAAACAATATATTGTTGATAGTTTTAAAACAATTTTACGTCAATCCATTCGATCTGGTGATTAGAAAAGATATTACATAGTTTACGAATAAATTTATTTTTAGATAATATATAGTTATAGATATAAGAGTTTAGCCTATGTTAATAAATTTATTTTTGTAAACAATATTATATAGTTTACAAATTATAACCCATTTTAATGATGAGTGCTAATTTATTAAAATTAAACATTTTAATATATATATATATTTTACTTATTTATTACAATTTGTAGACCAAAAAGACAAGCCAAATTACATATTAGAAGACGCCGAAAATATATTAATTATAATGTTCATATTACAAAATACAACTCTATTATATCGTATTGGACATTCTTGTGTAATTCCAATAGCAATTACAATTTTGCAGGAAGTTATGTATTTCAGATAAGAACGTGGTAAGCAATGTAAGAATATCTATCTATATAGTCAATGATATAAAATTTGTATTAAGAAGTTAGCTAACTATACTATTAGAAGTTTTGTAGGTAAGACAACTGTAATTTCGTATGAATTTCTTATGCTTTGTATGAATAATATTGTTTTGGTTGCACTCGCAGACCTAATAATTTTACAAAAAAGTATGTACATATATTATCAATTTAAACAACATTAGAATAAATTATTTTTATTTTTATGAAATATTTAATAATTAACAGAATATTAATTTAAATATATTATAACTTTGTAATACTGGTGAATGTATGTTCTTGCTTAAAATCGCATGTTTTACAGTGATATCTCACATGCAACACATTCCTCAAAGAATCCACCAACTTCAGGAATGAATCTCAGTGCGCCCTATCACGGTTTGTATAAGAAGTGTTTGGGACATCAGAAAACACCAAGCAGATAATACTAAAATTTTCATCGGCTTCATGTGCTACGACCACCACGTAAGCCTTTTATTAAAACTTTAACATATACATATATATGTATTTTCCAATCCAACATATTTGATTTAAAATACTCACTACTTACTTAATTGGTTCGGCACATCAAAATTTTTTCACATTCAGGGACAACTATTTAGAAGGTCGGTTCACCGGAAACATTCAGCCAAATGATCCAAAAAATTTAACCGAGGAAGATATATTTGAATTTTCAGGATTTTCTGTCATACATAATTCACGACATCAAAAACTCACCCAACTGCCGTATTACATTCAGATCGATCAAAAGACAATAACATCGAAAGTTACAGACATTGGTCCAATATTTCCAGTTCACAATTTCTCTCCTCAGAATTACAAAAATCTATTGTGCTTAGCCACTACACCCACCTACTTACTAGGTAAGTAAGTCAGCCCAATATCAATTAAACAAATATGGATGTTTATTCTAACTCATAATCAATGTGCAAATGTCGTCGGGCAGATACTCATAATACAAAAAATAAATCAGTACCACCCAGAATTCAATATTGATGCCACAATTGGTCTACGACTGAACATGTAAGTCTAACACAGTATGTAAAACGAAATCATAATTCTCTTCACACATACACCTCTATCTCAGGTCGACAATTGTTAAACTCATACTGCGCGACAAGCAAACGGCAGATTTTAGCATCTTACAAAACATGAAGAATAGGAAATTTAAAGTTGTCATCATCACAAGCATAATTCCTAAACTTTTCCAAGGTAAATAATTTTGTTAAACACATCAAAACATAATACATATCTAATTTGTTTTATCAACAGAACAATAATATTCAATATTCTCCAGGCAAACTACTATTAAGTTCATCACCAGCAACAAAATTTCTACTTCAACAAATCAATTGATTACATAAAGCATTTCAAAAAGCGAATAAGAAATCATGCATAAGCATGCAGCAAAGAGTGACTTTAATTCATGTATCATCCAGATTATTATTCTCTTTCCCACACAGCTTGATACCTTGATTTATTTGCATTTTAAACAATTTTTTCATTGCTTTTTTTTTTTAAATCTTACTTCTCTATAAAATCTTAAACTCAACTTCTGTCTTCGAACTTTACTAAGCAATTTAAATATATAGAGAATAAGAGTTTACATGAGATTGTTCGCTGACTTATGCTAAAAGACATGATTTATATCTATCATCTAAATTTTCAATCTCAAACTTATTAAAACTCAACATTTTCCGCGCGTAGCGCGGACGAAGTCTCTAGTAGTTTAAAATAAAACCAGACAATTAAATTATAGCAAAATCAGACTATTATACTGATAAGAAACTCCATGTCCTATGAGTTTCACTCAAACAACGTAAAAGGAGACTAATTTAAGTGAGTTAATTTGATTGTTTGGACTAAACAAAATTTGGAATCGAACCGTCGATATGGAAATGAAACTAGTTGAACATAATCTGGTTTTCGATTTGATGATATGATTATGAACTGAGCCTAAAGTTTATTAAATAAATAGATAACAGTTTAGTTAGTTATTTGTTTCAGAATTAATTACAAAGAGGAAATATAATTTAGTTATCAACTTACAATTTGAAAATTATCTTTGAATGTAGTCAGACCAAATCGAGTCAAAAATGAGACAAGAACAAACGAATGTGAATATTGAAAACTAGGCATGAAAAGTTTGATTAAACACGTTTGATAGGACTCAAAAAACACCTAAACCGGTCTGATATATAATTATAAGAGGTACGAAAAACAAACAATAGAAACATAAAACCCTTTAACAATAAAAAAAAAAAAAACAATAGAAACACGTCCATTGAAAATCTCTCATGCGAATTTATCATCTACAGATATTCAATTTTGATATCTCATGAAAATATTTTAATAAATATTTGAAAACTTTACCTATAAACTTAACAAATTAGGTGTTTTAATATGTTTATTCACTATTTAAAAACCATCTATTTAAATGTTATTTTGATTATGTTAAGTTGAAGAAATGCTTTAAATCTATAGAACACAAACTGACACATTTAATTTAATTTTAACTATCAAATAATGAAAATTAATTGTGAATAAATTTACAATTATTTTGGTAAGAATTATAGTTTAATTATTTATAAAATATATACTAAAACAAATTATTTTGAAAGTTTTCATCGAAATAAAAAAATTCCATAAAAATGCCGTCTCCATGAAATAATTATATGTATTGGTTGCAACAGAAGAAATATATATATATATATATCAGATTTTAGTACTTAAAATCATGAATGCATATGTATGCTCTACAATAAATTATGAAATTGTTAGAATAGACAATTCCTCTTGTCTTTTTTTACTTTTTGTCTATAATGGCTCCTTAAAAAGGTTACTTAGTTTTATTTTTTCAAAACCAAAAAAAAATGAAGTCGATTTTTTATGACTAAAAAAATTCAATAAAAGAATCCAGTACCATTTAATACCAAAATGAACCGTTCTCATGTCAATTTAGTCATTTTATTTTATGAAAGGAAAAAAAAACACCATAACAATTATAGCAAACCTCAAAAATTGAGGTCTTAAGACCATGCGCATTGAGGTATCATGCGGGGTTCACGGGCTCGAGTTCATAGGCCCAATTGATTAAAAACACATAAAAAAAGGGTTTGTTTCGCCGAACCGGGCCTTACGGGTGAACTCGTAAGGGGCGGGTTCACGCCACGTGTCCTCCTCTCAGTGGCTTCTCCTTTCCGCGTTGGCGAGAGAGAAAGAAGGGTCTCGGCGTCTTGATTCATTTCTCTCATCTCCGTAAAAGCTAGGGTTTTTTTCTCTCTGAGGCGATTCTCTGTGCGACCTCCATCTCCGGCGGTATTCTCCAGCAAATCCACTCTGGTTTCTCTTCTCCACCTCTTAGGTGAGTATTGAGTTGAACGGTAGAATTCTCCACCTCCTCTCCATCTTTTTGTGTTTCGGTTTTAAATCGATTTGGGGATTTTTTGTTTGAGGGTTTCAAAATCGATAGAGGGTTTTCGATTAATTGATGTAAATCGGCATGCTCGTTTCATTAGGGTTAGTTTCTGTGAAATTTCAAATCGATAGAGGGGTTTAGAGGTTATATTCACTTCAGTTAGTAACTAAGTAGTGGCTCGTAGTAATGACCAAAGCGTAAACTCGTTGGTTCTTGGTTAGATTTCTAGTCGGAATAGAGTCGTTGTTACCTTGGCCATACGATTGGAACATGTCTTTCTCATCTTCTTTGTTTCTTACATGTAATTGGAACTCGATTGTTGCAGATGGAAACTCCCCGAGAACCTCATTTCTTCAAGCCTCTTCTTCCTGGTTTTCACAGTGGCGTGGCAATACCACTTGACTTCTACTCAAAACACATACAAGGGGCTGAGATCAATAAACCATGGAAGCTAAGATCGGACGCTTCGGATCAAATTTGGGAGGTGATCCGAGAAGGCAGGACACTCACCAAAGGTTGGAAAGAGTTCACCGAAGCACATGATCTTCGAATCGGTGACATTGTCATCTTCAAACACGAAGGAGACATGGTCTTTCATGTGACACCTTTTGGTCCTAGCTGTTGTGACATTCAGTATACACATCCTCACATCGTTAAGGAAGAAGCCGACGCGGATGATGCTCCTACTTTCTCATACGACTACTGCTTCTTGGCTGAGGTTACTGCTACAAATCAAAAGGACGACAAAATGGTGAGTAAAATTTAGTTATTTATTTGTTTCTAGTACTGCTTCTTGGCTGATGTTATGTATGTGTTTGTAGTTTCTTCCTGTGGAAGCTATGAGGTGTGGTGCTTTGAACCAACAATGCAAAGAGGTCAAACTTGTCAACAAGGAGGGAAAGTCATGGACTGCGCGCTTCGGATTTAGCGAATCAGACGGCGCATATTACATCAACAGAGGGTGGAGAAAGTTCTGTCGTGATAACAGATGCACCATCGGAGATTTGTTTGTGTTCAACGTGGTTGGAGACGGGACGACAACTCCATTACTGTGTGTATGTCCGGAAAGGAAGGAGTGTACTGAACTACTGATCAAGCACTTCAGCAGAATCGATGGTAAGTCTTCTCATTTGACTTGTTTGTGTTGTCTATAACTTCAATGTTACTACTTTGCTTCTGCGTTAACTTGTGTTCTCTTCTTCTACAGGTAGCATTGCTTCTACCTCACGAAATTAGATGGCTCTTTTGCGGTCTTTCCTCTCTATCATCTGAACTTGTTTCTTTTTGTTTCATTAGCAACTTATCAACTTATGTATTTCGGTTTGTAAAACTTGAATGGTTTTTCTATGTGAACTTTTATCCTAAGTTAAACATTCTCGAACTTAATTGCTTTGTTGAATGCGTAGACTGATCATCGAACAAAATGTTTCTATGAATTGAATTTAAGTTAAGAAACAACATAAACTCCAAAACTCTAACATACCTTTTCTACATCTGAAAACACATACCAAAATATTAAAACATATCTCAAAACCAAAACTTAAACTCCAAAACTAAAACATAGGTTGAATAAAATGTTTTCATAAATTTTATAATATATTTTAATATTGTATTCATGTATTCTGAATAATCTTAAATTTTTTTTAAAAATTAAAAAATATTATTATTTTATTCCTATGAACTCCTTCTTCAGGTTCACTAATGCAGAAAACAACAAATTCGGGTTCATAACTGTTCATGGACCCACAAAAAAATATTAAAAAATTTTGGTGAACCCCTAAGTGGGGTTCACCAATGCTCATGCTCTAACACAACTGAAAATGATTGGCTTTAAACTTGTTATAAAAGTGCAGTTGATGTAATAAAGAAACAAAAAGTAAAATAAAAGATTGGACATAAGAGGTCATGTACACGAAGGAGAAAGAGAGGGACAAGGAGAGATGGAGAAAGAAAGACGTAAGTATATTAAATTGTGCCTACACCTTTCATTTTCCAGAAGCAAGAATCATAATCTTCTTAGCATTTTTTTCACCAATACATCATCATAACATCTGTTAGGCTCACGTCTTTTTCCTTTCCTCCTTTTGTAAATTTCTTCTCTCTCTTTTCGTATAATCCCTATCACGTTATATGCTACAAGCCTATATATATCATGCTATACAAACATGTCTACGCTGGGGTTTAATGGGCTTGTTTTATGATATGGGCTGAACAACGAGAACTGTAGGCCCATTATGAAACAACAGCGTTTTCTGTTTTAGAAAGCGCGCTTTTATGTTTGGCGTCGGTGACGGCGACTTTCGTCCGCTTTTTCTTTAAACCGAAGCAACGGTTCCGATCCGTACAAATAAAAACCAACGGTGGTGATTACACGACGAAGAAGTTGACTTACGAGTTACGACCGGTAAGTCTTATAATAGACTAGGAGATACAATCTCAACCGTCCATCTATAGATCAACGGTGTCTGTAAAACGAATCTAAAAAATAAAACGATCGTCGTCTCCAAAATTGACTCATCTGCTAGATCTTCGATCGTCGTCTCCGAATCTCCAGGCGCGATTCGAGAGTATTATAATCTATTTGAATCGGAAATTTAGGGATCTGTAGTGGTTTCGGGGGGGCATTGTTGACGACGGCGAGATATGGCCGGGAAGAGTGGAGACTCGGTGTCGATCTCGGTGCCGTATAGGAATTTGAGGAAGGATGTTGAAGTTGAGATGGTGACGAAGCATGGAAACGAACACGCTTCGTCTTCGTCGTCGTCTCCTTTGAATGGTTCTGACGGTGGTGAGCCCGTGGCGAAGGATTGTAGCTTGGTGACGCTGGTGCTTAGCTGTACAGTCGCTGCTGGTGTTCAATTCGGATGGGCATTGCAGCTTTCTCTCCTCACTCCTTATATTCAGGTATTGTTCGTTCCCGCCATTTCTGGTAGATTGTACGAATAAAGTTAAGGGACTCTAATGGTTTGTTTGGCGTATTTTATTTGCTGAATTGGATGATGTGAATTAATATATAGTTACGTTTTGACTGGTAACCATCGTAGGAACGGATAGAAAATGAATGAGTAGGAATAAAATTTTAGGAATGATGGTTCCTTGTCAAAATTAATGAGTAATAGATTTGTTCTATAATTCTCTACGAACAAAGGAATGAAGGGGAATGAAAAAGAAAATCCATTCCTCATGAATGGTAAAAAATTTAAGGAATATTAAGGAACAAAGTGTTCCTCCTCGTTCCCTTGGTCACCAGTCATATTGAACCAGTCATATTGAACGGCTTTTATAAATCAGCTTTATTGTTGTTGTAGTTGCTGATGAAGCGTTTTGAGTATCTTACCTAACAGTGTTGTTGCATTTTGGGTGATTGGTGTGCAGACTCTTGGAATATCTCACGCTTTTTCTTCTTTTATTTGGCTATGCGGCCCTATCACAGGCCTTGTGGTAAGTTTTCAATCATGTTTTGTTTCCTTTAAATTTTTTTGAGAATTTATACAAATTTTCTTGTAAGGAGATATTTATTTGGTGATGGTGGGGATATTTGTCTGTCTTGGGAGTTAAAACTCTGACTTGTATATATATGATCAGAAACATTTTGTTGGTACTTATTTGTTTGTTGGTACTTATTTGTTTGTTGGTTATTAGGTCCAGCCTTGTGTGGGCATTTGGAGTGATAAATGTACTTCAAAGTATGGAAGACGACGACCTTTCATCCTTGTGGGATCACTCCTGATCTCTATAGCAGTAAGGGGGCAATTGAAGATATGATTTTTTTTATTTTCTTTAGGATATAGCTGCGTACGTTGTGTGTTTATATATATAAGCTAAACAAAAACTTGCTATTTAGGTGATAATAATCGGGTTTTCTGCAGACATTGGGTATCTATTAGGAGATACGAAGGAACATTGCAGGTTGCTCTCTTGCTACCCTGCCTATGTCATTATTTTATAAAGAATGTTTAAATATATAGTGTTTGACGACTTGATGATGTGTATATGCGAATGCAGTACTTTCAAAGGGACACGGACCAGGGCAGCTTTTGTATTTATCCTTGGGTTTTGGTTGTTGGATCTAGCAAACAACACAGTACAGGTTCAGATCCAATCTAATCTACTAGTTCAATGGTGTTAGTCATTACCTAAATATCCTGGAATGATGTTTTCTGCTTTGGATTCAGGGACCTGCTCGTGCTCTTCTAGCTGATCTATCAGGTAGTGATAGGAATTTTCCATACATGTAACAGACTGAAATCTAGAATAGATTGAATTTTCATTGTTTCTGATCTTTAGAATAAAAAACATAAGAGATGTCTCTTGCTTTCCTTAGGTCCTGATCAGCGGAATACTGCAAATGCTGTCTTCTGCTTGTGGATGGCTATTGGGAATATCCTTGGGTTTTCTGCTGGGGCTAGTGGACGATGGCAAGAGTAATCTTTGAGATCCTCATTCTCAGAAGCTTGTATTCTATTTCCTCATTTGCAGTTTTGCATTTTTCACAAGCTGTTAAATAATCCGGGTATCTTTACTGAGCAGATGGTTCCCTTTCCTAACCAGTAGAGCATGTTGTGCCGCATGCGGAAATCTTAAAGCAGCTTTTCTTCTTGCAGTGGTAAGCAGTATGTTCTTTTTTTCTGACACATGCATCTACCAAACCATGTCATGTTTATATCTTGGGGACCATTTAGTCACAACTCAAGACATATTAATCTACCTAGTGGCTTTTGTTCGTATTTTGCAATCTGAATATATTGTTGGATATTGTTCTAAGAGTTGTCATTATTTCAGGTCTTTCTCACTATATGCACTCTTGTCACAATCTATTTTGCGAAAGAGATTCCTTTGGCAAGCAGTAAGCCCACCCGCATACCAGATTCGGCACCTTTGCTGGATGATCTCCAGCCTGAAGGCCTTGAGCACTCAAAATCGAATCATGGTGCTGCCAATGGGATTAAGTATGAAAGAGTGGAACGTGATATGGATGGACATCTTAAAAAGTCAAACAATGAGCATCAAGATAAGACCTTCATTGATGGCCCTGGATCTGTTCTAGTGAATTTGTTAACCAGTTTAAGGCATTTGCCGCCTGCTATGCACTCTGTTCTTATCGTCATGGCTCTAACATGGGTGAGTACCAAATAAAACATTATGGTATATCTTTATAACGGTTATCACCTTTGCGACATTGTTTCCTGTTCTTAGGTCCTTTTATATATTGATTGTTGTCGTCTTCCTTGCAGCTATCGTGGTTCCCCTTCTTTCTGTTTGATACAGATTGGATGGGAAGAGAAGTTTACCATGGTGATCCAACGGGAGATAGTTTGCGCGTGGAACTTTATGATCAAGGTGTTCGGGAAGGTGCATTTGGCTTGTTACTAAACTCTGTAAGGATCAGTATAACAACATTATGGTCTGCTGACACCAGTCACTCAGTTATTGAATTTTCTTCTTCCTGGTTTCTGTAGGTTGTCCTTGGGATCAGCTCATTCTTGATTGAACCAATGTGTCAGCGGATGGGTGCACGAGCTGTATGGGCTCTGAGCAATTTTACAGTATTCGCATGCATGGCAGGAACAGCTGTTATTAGCTTGATGTCTTTGAGGGATAACTCTAAAGGAATTGAACATATAATAGATGGAAACGAAACAACAAGAACTGCAGCCATAATCGTTTTTGCACTCCTCGGTTTTCCTCTAGCTGTATGTATTTTAATTCGAGCCGAAACCCTCTTTTTAAAGTTATTGTTGCAACATTTCTTTTAAATATGTGATGATAAAACTATCCTTTTGTTTCCTTTTGTGCAGATCACATACAGTGTCCCTTTCTCTGTCACAGCAGAAGTCACTGCTGATTCCGGTGGTGGTCAAGGTCGGTGTAAAGCTTCAACCATTCATAGCTCTAGCGTCTTAGATTTCAAAGTACCAAATGGTTACTTCACTCTTTTTGAATTTTGTTCTCAATGTAGGTTTGGCTATAGGAGTGTTGAACCTTGCAATTGTTATCCCTCAGGCAATCTCTCAAATCTAACCACACTTAACTTCATTATTTTTATATAATACTGCTCAAGTCCTGTTAATAGTGACAATATGGTTTGAAACAGATGATAGTCTCGCTTGGAGCGGGTCCATGGGATGCATTGTTTGGAGGAGGAAACTTACCGGCGTTTGTTTTGGCGTCTGTTGCTGCTTTTGCTGCCGGAGTTATTGCTTTGCGTAGCCTTCCCACACTATCTAGTTCTTTCAAGTCTACTGGTTTCCATATCGGGTGAAAACTTTTAAACCGGGACTCCAATACAAAACCGAGCCACACAGTTTTTTTTTTCTTGAGGTATAGACTTAAAATTCAGATTCTTTTTGTTGGCCATGTTCTCGTCTCTCGACATATATGTATGTAGGTTTTGTACATTTTTAGTTTTGTTGTAATGTAACGACACAACAATGGGACTATAAATTTACAAATACACCTCTTTATCACCTGAAAAGGTACATTTATCTTCGTTATTTTGAATCACTTCAAAGAGTTTCCCTCCCTAAAAATAAAATACTAGGTAATATTGTTTTCTGGTTAATATGTTATGTACGTTTACCAAACACTTACTGTTTGTTTGATCGTATTTGTTAAAATTTCATATATACATAATATAAAACAAGCAATATACGACTACTGTAAAGACTCCGATCCTTGCTGTACACAAATTCATAATTTTCACATTTTAAAATGGTCTGAAACGTTTCTTTTAATGCTCTTTAGCTATTTTGCATAATATTTTGGTATTAAAGACGAATTGTATTTAGAAAATGATTTACACGAAATTCTTTGAAAGGTTTGCGATTTTGATTTTCTAAAATTTAAAATGATATACATGATTAAAATAGCTTTCAAGAAACGTCTTTTGGCAGTATTAAACGTTGAAAAATACATTTCAGTGATTTAAATCGTTTACTCTAGTTTAAGTCACAATACTTACTAAGATTTGAGTTTTATGAATATATTTCATAATAACTAACGTCAATGGAGTGAATGGTGACTCAACAAATGAGCCGACAACCTAACCCGAGAATGGTTAACCACAGAACACTGCTTACGTAAGTTCTAGTTGTTCCTAGCAACCTAAATGGACTTCAGCCCAATTAGTTTGATGTATGAATTTCAAGCAGTGGCAGCAAAGAATCCACTTCTTTCTGACTACTCTGAAGCTGGCTAGGTATCTTACTGAAGTCAAACCAGTGCTACATGCGACAGTACTGATCTAAGGGTGTTATATGCGATAACACTGATCTAAGGGAAATAGCTAGCTTTGACGTATGGAACTGTGGTGACTTTCTATGCAAAGGTTATATCAAAAATTCTTTGGTGGACCAATTTTTCAATGTATACAATAAAGTCGAAACATCCAAACATCTATAAGATGCTTTGGAAAAAAAAAATCAAAATTTACAATGTAGATTCAGAAAAATTTGCTACAACAAAATTTCTTAATTTTGTGAAGGTGGACTCAAGACCTATCATGGATCAAATGCATGAACAACAATTGATCTTTCAAGATATCACATATGAAGTTATGAATCTCTGCGAAATGTTCACTGTGAATTGCTTCATTGATAAGCTTCTTTCAAACTGGAAAGACTTCAAAAATTATCTTATTTACAAATAAAACTTTTTTGATTTTGGCAAACCTGTTTACCCAACTTCAGAATGAGTCACTAAAACATGATAAAATACTAAAACATGATAAAATAGATCATTTTGTACTCATGATGCTAATGTTACTAAATACATGAATAAAGGTAAATAAAAGAAAAGATTTCAAAATTTTGGTTTGAAGATTGCTTAACAAGCACTTAAGAGCTTCAAGAAACAAAGTTCAACCTCCCATAAAAAATAAGCTAGGTGGTGTGACAATTTTGGTAACCTCCCATAAACATCATATGCTTTGGTAAGTTTCTAAGTTCCACCAAAATATCTAGTCTTTCTAAAGTAAGTTTCGAGAGCATAGCGCAGATGTTACATTCGCATATTTTGTTTCGGGTGATGTAAACAGTCTCACATACGAACGATTTATTAAGTTAAAAAAATATATCAAATTTTGACTACATATATTCGTCTATTTTCTTAATGGTTTTCGAACGTTTCAACGCGTTATATTATTGTTTCCAACTTGTTTATTTTGTAATTTTTCATTTGGATTCTCGCGTCCTAACAAAACAAAAATAAACCAAACAAAAGATAATTTGGGTGACTAAAGTCAGTTTACAACTTTACAAAGACAATGTGTCCATAAATGATAAATGACCATATATCGTGGATTCTTGAGACCTTCAATGAAACAGAACAAAATAGTATTAAATGCCTTCATATCTTCTTTGAAAACTCTTTGTGCACTTTCTCTTCATATTATTGTTAGTTTGTTCTTCTCATTCACTCTCTATAGACCATCTCCCTCCCTACCTCTCTGACTGTATACACTTTCTCAGAAGATTGATCGATGGCCAAGGGAAGCGGCACTGCACCATGCTCGGCTCGTGCTATAGTAGCTTTGATGGTTGTCTCAGTGTTGGTGCTTCAGTCTTATTACGTTGAAGCTTCGACTTACATTGTTGGTGATTCTTTGAAATGGGCCTTTAATGCTGTGGACTGGCCTAAAGGCAAACATTTTAATGCCGGTGACGTTCTCGGTATACATAATTTTACGTCCTTCACTTGAGCTTTGATAGTATTCTATTGTTTTGCTACACCTACACATATACCACAAGCAATTAAGTTTTTGCTGCCCGCCCTAGATATGTCTAAACTGTGTGTTTTTAACCAAGAATGCATGTGCAAAATCATCGTTTAAGTATTTATATGTATCATAGTCTGCAAACATTTTCATTTATTTACAATTTTCAAAAATTTGTCGTAGTGTTTAACTATAATCCGAGTTTTCACAACGTGGTCGTGGTGGATAGTGGAGGGTACAACAGTTGCAAAACTCCGGCAGGTGCGACAACATACACTTCAGGCAAAGATCATCTAACTTTGTCTAAAGGACAAAACTTCTTCATCTGCAATTTTCCAGGCCACTGTGAAGGCAATATGAAAATTGCAGTCACTGCCGTTTGATTTTCGTCATGCATTCAAGATAGTACTATGATCTTCACTTTGTCTATGTTCTTAAGAAAATATATTAAGCATCCAATAAATTTTGCATCATTAATTAGTTACCCTGTTTTTATCTTTCTTCTGATAAGTATCTGGTTCAATATCCGCAGAAGATAGATATAGCTTGATAATTTGGAGGATCCTTCGTTACTTATGTAGATTTTAAAATAGAAAAGCAGAAATCATAAACGTGATATAAATTAGAACTTCATTAATGGACTTTGTGATAACGTAAGCCCAGATATTGCTGTAGTACACTGGCCATCAATTGAACATGTTAGTGTATTAATATTTGAAGTTTTTGTATTAGAAATTTTCGGCAAAATTTTAAAATAGAAATTCTAGCTGTAAATCTATTCTGAATACAGTTTATATGAAAAATATGCCTGCGACAGTCTGCAACTAATGATATTGTCTTATATGATTATAATCAGACAATAATGTGACAGATTAAACAAACAAAAGAAATGTTATAACAGTGAGGAACAAATCTATTAGCTTTGGGACGCCCTCTGCATATTGAATGAGTACGACCACACATTAAATATATAACAACTACTTAGATTCCACAATTTAAAATTTATTTCATGTAAGAAGAAATTAAAATGTTTAAACTAACTGGTTGAAACATTACTAATATAAAAAACCACAATCCAGACTTCTTTAGAAATTGATCTAAGCTATCATTCTTTTTTTGTGTGCAAACAAGCTATCATTCATATCCAACAAAACAAAAGAATGTTGTTCAAATTAGAAACTAGTCAAGCTAGGCTGTTATATGCCATGTTGACCTATATCGGTGAAGTTAACCTACATTGGATTCCAAAGTATAGCTAGGTGAGTCTATATAAAAACAAGAGTTTGGTTGTGAGAATTTGCTTTGATGTCTGACACATTCTCACCAAAACTGAGGCAGTCTTCTCCATTTTCCTTGATCATTATGCTTTTCTTTGCAAATATTATATGATTATGAGAAATAGTTAAAAAAAGATAAAGTATATTATATGATTATACTATGGAACCCTTATACTATATATGTATCATTTGTTTTTGTTGTTTGAGAAATGCTTCCTTTTGTTCTTACGTTGCGTTTTATATTTACGTAGACATGCGTCTATACATACACAAATAAATTTCATTATTATTGTCATTTTTAGTCTGGTTTCACTAAACCAAATTGATCATATCTAGCAATTTTTTGTACATATATTATATATATCATATCCAAAATATACAGTTTATCTGTATAATCCGTAAGGAGTTGAACCATAAACTTATGTATACATTATATGTGAGATTGATGAAGTCTTATAGATCAACTTGCCACTATTTAATTAAGTGGTGGTGACATTGAATCAGCTAAAAGTTCGAAATAATTTGTTACATCTAGCTCTATAAAATATAGTAAATGAAATATTCAATATATAGTTATATTCACTCAAATTAAAGTCGGGTGTTTAAAATTTGAATGACCTCTTAACTATAAAACTTACCACTGTTTCATTCACGTAATGCCGCGATTAAACATTGGTGGGTGAATACATATACGAGTGATGTATATATACTAATAAACGCACACACGGTGTGTACATAAGAGAGTGTATGGACGGTGGAATCTTGGAAACAAAAAAATGATTGGAGGATTGATTTAACATAAAGAGAAAAGGGCCTCTCAGCTGTTGATAAAGACGCAATATTTGCAGAATTATCATAGGTTAAAGCTTTAAGCCACATGCATGGCCACATTGTGTAAACATTTACATGTTTTATCACACATTTACATGATTTATTACATGTGCCCTGTTTATAAATACATGTATGTCGTGTCTTTTTTTTTGAACAACCAAACATTTCATTAAAATCAGAAGCTAAGCATAATACAAAGCAGTTTTAGCTAGGGCATCTGCAGCAGAATTTAGAGTCCTAGGAACATAAGCAAAAGTAATGGAAGAAAAAGATGATGATACATTACATGTATGTCGTGTCTATATACATATCCATTCGTTTTATGTACATTACATATTCGTACGTAAAGTTAAGTAGTTAACTACTTTTATTTGGATAGTTAACAGTATGACTCTTTGGGCAAATGGTTTATGTTTAAGAAACAAAAAGCTGTTTTGGTCAAATGGTCAAACTGACAAGTGACAACTAACCTTAAACTATGCACTTGTGTCATATAAATATATCCTGGTCTTTTCTGTCTTTCTTAATTACATGTTATTTCAAAATATAAAAATATCCCAAAAATGAATACTAGTATAGTATGAAAGAAACTTCACACCCTCCAAGAAGTATAGTTAATTAACAACAAAAGATTATTCATTAAACTAATTGATGGTGTTTTAGTGGCCTCCATCATTTATTAAGTTTCATTAGACATGTTCTTATTGATGAATGCAAATTCAGGTGACAGCTGTTGGCTGTTGCAGCTTGGATTGTCCAAAACATCTACCAGTTTCATTTATTTTGTATACTTACATATATAACACTCCTCACTTAGTCACTTAGATCATAGTTTTGATAAATAGTTGGATCTGAAATTATGATGATTTAGGCCCAATTAACGAAACTTTAGTTAAGCAAGCTAAGATTAAGATTAAGATAGGCATCGGATTCCTAGAAAGCTTGTGGGCATAGGGAGAGCGTGCATGAGGTAATATATGTTAAAAGTCATATAAGTAAAAGAACAGAAAATAGACGAAAAAAAAGAAAGAAAGAAAAACAAAAGGTTAGGGTTTTAGAAAAGTCGGTTCAAGTTTCTAAAGTGAGGTGCCCACACGGTTGTAGGAATCCCAAGCAATTCAGCATCTATAAATCATTTTTTACATTGCTAATATTGATTTTAATTACTTTCTTTGCACACGTGGGACAGATGAATGTGTTTTTATTTCCAGTGTTGTCTTTATTTTATTTCCTGTTAACTTTGTATGATGAATGGGTTTCGGGAAAACAAAAAAGACAAACTCATGATGATAAGGGAGCGGCCTAATACCCAAAATTAAGAGCATAACCTTATGCAGTAGACAAAAGTGTATATAAAACTCTTCTTAATATTTTGGTCAAAAGATATCAAATTAAAAGAAAGTACGATCGAAAAATTCTCTTTAGTAATTTCTTTTTGTTGACGAAAAATATCCCTTAGTAATTGACTAATTTCTTCTAGGGAACGTTTCTGCTTTAACATTAAATCTACCCATAAGCATCCTTTTAAACTGTCTACATATCAATAACAATATAACTCTTTATATGTATTCATTTATTCCACTCAAATTATGTATGAGGTACTTCTATAATGGATGTAAATACAAGTGTTCGGTTTTACAAATTTCCTAGAACCATGATATTTAAGTGTCAGTCTTGTATCTGTGACAACAACCTATTGAACACATTTTTAAGAAATTGAAATTTTATAAATCAACCCAAACACATTACCATATGCTTTGATTTAATCCATGATTATTATGTCAAAATTAAATAATACCTACTGAACAATAAGTCCTAGTATATAGTGATGAATGAGCTATGATCATCATTATTTAGCCACCGTATTATGAAAGTTTTTGAACTTCTTATAAAGTTCTTTTGGTAAAAAATTCTTAGAAAAAACAAATTCTTAGAAAATATCACGTTTAGTTGATAACCAGGATAAGACATGCGGCTTGCGCATGGTGAATTTATTTGTATATATTATCGATTTTTTTTTAATATATTTTATCATTTTTTTATACATATACAAATTTTTTGTTATTATTATATAATTTCTTTCCGATTGACCGGATCAATATTTATTAAAAATTGCGGAACTAAACTATATCATGGGTTGATCGGATTGAACATCAAACAAATTCTGACACAAAAACCTTATTTTTTTCACCGAACACATTCTTGAAAAAAAATGAACA
Organism: Brassica napus; assembly: GCF_020379485.1. Classification (NCBI taxonomy): domain Eukaryota; kingdom Viridiplantae; phylum Streptophyta; class Magnoliopsida; order Brassicales; family Brassicaceae; genus Brassica; species Brassica napus. Next base: position 26,104,444 of record NC_063439.1, read on the forward strand.
GTACTGCTTCCACAGTTGAATTATTTTGACATTTATCTTCCATATGGTTTTGAAAGGTTTCAAATCAACCATCAAATTGATACATATCATTTTAATGCTTTTAGTCGTATGCTTAAGGAAAATTTACAATTTTGGTAATTTAAAGTCGTTTTAATATTTTTAAATATAACATATAAGAAAAAATATAACATATAAGGTTTCCTCATTTTTATGATTTAAAGTCGTTTTGAAAAATTTAAAATATAACATATAAGGTTTCTTCATTTTTGTAATTTAAAGTCATTTTTAAAAATTCAAAATATAACATATAAGAAAAATATATTTTTATTATATGGTAAATATGATTGTTTATTTTTTTAATAATATAAAATTAAACAAAAATAAAAAAGAATGCAAAAAATTGTTGTCAAATCTTTATTATTCATAGTCATTAATTATCATATATATGTTAATCATATTAGATAATTATGTAATTTTTATTTAAGGAAATAATACATGCTTCTTATATTTTTGGTTAATATAATGTTTCTTATTAATTGAATTTGGACTAACATTTTTTTCAATTGATTATTAAGCTGCCACGTAAGCTAAATTGTCATCCTAATTTAGCAACACCTAAGCATGATTTCTTTTTAGTTAATACAAACTTAAAATTATAACTTTTTAAATGATCTTCAATTAATATATAGGAGATTTGTGCGACATATATAATAACTAGTGGAGATTCGTAATCATCCAATTCCGTATGCTTTCGATATATAGAAATAAAACTCAACGTAATGTGATTATCATCTATTCAGAAGACGTAAATATGATCTTTGCATAATCACCTAATACTAGTTTGCAATAGTTATCATTGTGTTACTATTCAAAAAAATATAAATACAAATAATATACTTATCAAAAAAAAAATACAAATAATATATATATATATGGATGTACATGTATTAATCTTAGAGACCTCATATTTTAAATAAAATGTGACAAAATAATATACAAAAGACATTGAGCAAGTTGCATGAGTTTGTAATTCAAAAAAAAAAAAAAGTTGCATGAGTTTGAGTTCGAACAGTTGTTTATATTTTTCAAAACGTTGGCTGTGCAACGTGGTGGAAACCCAAGTAGGAATACAGTAGAACACAACGACAAGTGGTTGAAATTGATTGGAGCAGAGGCCGCTCTACTTGGCATGATGAGATCATGTAAAGAAGGTGAAAGCAAGAAAAGATGCACATATCACGTTCTGTTAATATAACAAAATTAATAAACTACTATAAATCACTATGGGAAATTGGGTCATTCCTCCAACAAGACAACAACAAAACCCCATCAATTCCCACTTCACACAATAGTTCTGTTATATAACTAATCATTTCCATCTATGGATTAAGCTTTTAATATTTTTATAAGTAGTCGTTTCTACTCACTAATTTTATCATCATCTTCACTGGACCACATCCTCGTCACTCCAATAGAATAGTAGAAAGTGGTTATCCAATATATTTTCATTCTATGAGAGTTCTTAAGCAATAAAACAGTGTAGCATATTCTTATAGTTACTGCAAACAAACTATTTTTTTTATCCTGTCTTAATACACAAACATGCTCTGTGCTCTATTTTTATTTCTTAAGTTGCAAAATATTATCACTATATGATATTAATAAAATGTGGACTCACCATTCTTTCGTTTCTTCCCTTTTATTTGATAAGCATGCTAAGTAGACTATACACAAATAGTGTTGCTTTAATGTGGTACTAGATTTTGAACCGTATGAGAATAGAACTCTTTGGAAAGCAATAAATATGCGACCCTGAATAATTTATATAAAGAATATATCTTTCTTTATATATATAATAATGTGTGGGGATGAACAAGGCAATAGTGTGAGGGGTTAAGTCAAAAAAAAATTTGTTGCAAAGCTATAAGAGCTGGCCACTGCCTTAAACAAACAAAAATTCAATCAATCTCTTTCCGCATTTCTTTATATATTCAATTTTATCTCGCATCTTCCATCGTATTGATCAATAGACAATATGAAACCGCTATAATCACCCCCCCCCCCCCCCCCCCCAATAATCATGATATATGTGATAAATGTTTATAAAATATAGTGACGATAACAGCTTATTTCCAATTCATGTTTCTTAAAATCTTGCTTGTATTCCACTTGTGTGTATCATACTGTTAAACTCCCACTCATCTATAGATTCTGTATACTATTTTTGCATTGGATTTTATACTATATCGTTGTTGTAAATTCGTATTTTGGTGGAAACATGTGTTAAAAGTTTATAAGTTATACGATGAGCTTATGGCATAGATACTATTATTGTTATGAATGAAAATCTTAACAAGGGTGGTGGATTCACTTAATCAAAGAAGGAAAAACCCAAGTACATGATGTGAAAATATATTAAAGGAAAAGAAGACTATATATGTGTAGTTGGAGTTGGTAAAGTTGCATTATAGGTTTAGGAAATTGGAAGCTACAAATACTTTATCCAATGGGAATATCATGTACAAGTGATGGGAGATAAATGTTCACTCTCTTTCAAAGTAGAGCCCAAACGCCACAATATGACAATTTTTTGTGACATAAAGAATTGAGAACGACCCATGTTGTGGTGGGAATCATTTTTCATCTCCACCATATTTTCTTTTATTGTGATTATTTAACAATAAATATATTTAATAAATGAGTGATTTTTATAAGTCAGGTTTTCATAAATTATAAGAAAATATAAGGTCGTTAAGAAAATATAATAAGCCTTAGTTTTTTTTTTTGAACTATAAGCCTTAGTTAATCCTCAACTGATGACTTGGAGCACTATAATAAAAGGAGTGAAATTTATAAAACGAGTGAAATTTATATGGTTTATATAAACGTTTGAGTAAAAGAAATATTTTAAAAGAGAGAGCGAATATTATAAAGACAATTACACCAAAAAAGAATATTATAAAGACAAAAACTTTGTTGGCTGATAGAAATTAAAGAAAGAAAAACGTAAATTTTTTGGTCGAACGAAAACGTACTTTAGTGTAAGAAATTGTGATAAAATGAGGGAAGAAAGGAGTGAACTTTTGCATTGGGTTCCATTATCTATCATAGAGTCGCCCTTTTTGTGGCTGCTTGTGGGCCTTTCTCATTTCACCGACCTTACTCTCCTTGCATCTATATCTCTTTTCGTTTTAACATAAAAGTAGATACAGTTTCAGTTTTATACAAAATACAATAATAGTATAAGAAAAATAGATATACACCAAAAAATAGTTTAGTGTCAAATACTGTAAACCAATACGTAGTACGCATGCTTTCCCATACATATATGACGACAAGTTTGCTCGATAATTCTCACGGATTCATCATCATCCACCACGTTATAAAATTTTGTATCCACCATTTTCTTTTCTATTATAACACAAATATAAAATGGAGTATATCTTGTATACATCCAAATCCAACCCTTTAGTATAAAAAATAAAATTATGTACAAAACAATAGGGATGGAATTATTGTATGAGATCTGGATCAGTCCCGAAATTCGTTCAGGATCTATTTTAAAAATTGTGATATTCGAAAGAGTACTTAAATCTAAAAGTAAAATTTAGATTCGTCAAAAATAAATCCGGATTTAGATATCTTGAATAACAAATCCATATAACGTAAAAACAAATCTAAATTTGGATATTTGGATTTTTCCTTCCCTACTAAGCAGATTATGTAGATTGTAATTCTCTTGTAAATGAAATAAAATATTAATTTGCTCTAAGATTATTTTCAAAATTAATTTCAAACCTAAGTTTTACATGCTCCAAAAATAATTTCAAAACTTTAAATTTTAAATTTTATATAGTGAAATTTCATATTTGTAAGTTATATTGTACAAAACCTCACATTTGAAGTTTCATATAACTTTTTTAATAATTTATTTTTCAAATAATTTTGTTAACTTTTTTAGTTATCATTTTAATCATTATATTTTTGTATCTTATACAATTTTTGAAATTTTAGTCTTTATAATAATCTTGTTAAATTTAATACTTATCATTTTTAGTCATTATAAATTTTATTCTTATACAATTTGATACAATTTCATATAATTTTATCACTTTTATAGTTATCATTTTCGTTCTTAAAATTTAAATTTTAGTCTAATTTTTTTTATAATTTTTTATACAATGCAATATTTCATTAATTGAATAATTTGTAATATGCTTATTATATATTCTATCATTAGATAAAATTTTGTGATTTTTATTATAAATAAAAAGATTATTGTGTAAAATATAAAGTTTATAAAATAATTTTGAACTTTTTATTTTGTTGAAAAATACCCTCACACTTCAAAATTTAAAGTTTTGCCAATTTAAATTGAAATTGTTTTGAGAGATGCTCTAAACCAGAAATTAAGATATTGTAGTTTCTATACAAACCAAATCTCAAAATAGACCCTACATTTGTGTAAGGGAATTAAGCTCGAGGGAAAAATAAATGTAACTTGGATGTAGACAAGTAGTAACAGTTTTTTTTTGTCGACTAGTAGTAGTATTATACGTATCCCTTTGTTAAGAAAAAAGTATTATACGTATCCCGGTCATATTGCAGTACAACAAACATCTATCATATAGTATTTGTTATTTACTTACAAGAAGAGTGATTTGTGACTTGTCTGACTGCTTCGGTGGTTAAATCTGCTACTATTCCAGATTCCCAAACATCACGCGCTCAAATCTCACGTGTACCTTAACATCCTGGTCAAAGTTTGAACTAACGAATCGTCCAACTGATAGTTTTAACTTTTACGATTTAACCAAAAATATAAACATTATCTTTATCACATTCCCATGTGATTAACCACTGTAAAATACTTAAAAAGTATGAAAATAGAAGTCCAAATAAAAATACTTCTATTCATTCTCTTGGAGTGTTTTAAGTAGGTTTGAGTGATATATAAGTCCAAATAGTTTACAAGTAAAAAAAAAGTCCAAATAGTTACCAAATAAGGTTTAAGTTTGGATACATCGAACTGCATCTTCTTTTTAAGTTACAGCTAAATTCTTCTTCAAATATTAATTTAAGTTTAAAACGAATTTCGTTAAATGTTGAATTTCTTAAACCAAAAGCATTGGTTGCTCGTTGAGTCATGTAAATTTAGTATAGTATTTGAACAAAATAACAACAACATTAATGCCAGTAGCTACTTCCTTGCAATAACTGTTCCGTAATATCTCAGTTGAAGTGATATATTTTTGTTCTATTTTACAAAATTTGGAAATAAAACTCGAACCAAATCGCTATGGAGATAAAATTATATTTAAGCAGTATGCCAGTATCTACTTATCGAAAGATAAAGAAACACAATCAAGATGAACAATAGGTGTGAAAAATGAAAACCCTATTCTAGATACGACTATATTGTCTGAAGATCACATGTCGAACCATGTGCACTTTTCAAATGCAAACAGTTTGAAAGATTATTCTGTGATTTAAAAAAAATTATATCATACACTCAACAAAAAAAAAAAACTCTTGGCAATATGCCGTAATAAAACCAGCACGTTCGGTTGTGTGCAACTTAAGGCAAGTTTTTGAATGTACTAAACTTTATTGTATTATATATTCATAAGGTAACACATCCATAAATACAGTATTATATTACGTTCATACTTTACAGATGTAACCACGATCGGTCTTGGACAGAGCCTAACGAAATATTCGCTTTGGATTTTCATAAATTTTGAAAAATATTTATATATACATAAGCTCTTAAATTTTTTTTAAAAAATTAAATCTTCAAGTTATTAAAATATTTATTAAATCGTCTAAAATTTCAAAATTTCAGGGCCGACTTCGATGTAACTTATATATGTAAAGAAAAATGAAATAAATAGAGAAAAACAAAAGAAGCGTTAATGGGGAGACACATGGATTTGGGGTTTATTTTTCAAACTTGCCTTCATACCCGCGCACTAAACCCCAACCTTTTTAATTTATTTTCTTTAAATTCAAGAAATCGTTTAAACACAAATACAGAGAGAGAGAGAGAGTTTTTAAAAGAGGAGACATGTGAAGGAGAGAGAGAAAGAGAGGAGAATGAGATCATTTTTTCATTTCTTATTTACAGTTCCAACGAACTGTGAGAGAGGTTTCTAATTCTAAAACAAAACCAGTGTTCATGAATTGTCTGAATGATAACCGAAAAAAAAAATTAAAAAAACATTTCAATCCGGGAAAAAAATCAAAACTTTATTTCTTCCTATAAAACCCTCTTTTCCAATTTCGTCAAAATTCACTCTCTTTGCGAACCTACGAATCCAGACGACTCTGTGAAGTTTATTTTATAAAGCAAGGATAAAAATGGGGCTCCTTTTCACAGAGTGATATATTTTTTTTAATTTAAAGATTGGGTTTTTATTAGCAAAGTTGGAGGGGTCGGCTCGTCTGGTCTGGTCTCTGTGGGATAGAGATAGTTTTGGGGGTTTTAATAAAGGGACAAGGAGCGTCGACGAGATAATAATATTACATTGGAACAAAAGAAGACGAGAGAGAGAGCGTCAGTGAGAGAGAAACTAAACTAATGGAAGAGACAAGGAAGAAGAAGAAGGATGATTCCAAAAAGAAGGAGCGTCATATTGTCACTTGGTCTCAAGAGGTTTCTATCTCTATTTATTTATTTATTTATTTATATGATTGCTCTGTATGATCGAACAGAGTTTCTGAGATGTGTGTTTGTTCGCAGGAGGATGATATACTTCGAAAGCAAATCACTTTACATGGCACTGACAAGTTCGTGTCTTATTCTCTTCTATTTCTTCAATCTCTCTGATGGTTTTATTTGATTGATTCTGATGAAAAGATGTGTTTTTTTTTTGGTTGGGTTGATTGATATCAGTTGGGCGATCATTGCTTCCAACTTCACTGATAAGAGCACAAGGCAGTGTAGACGCAGGTTTGTGTCCGAAGTCAAAATGATTGCTTTATTTTTTGTTTGTTTTGTTTAATCGGATCATGGGTTTTGGGTTTTGAAGATGGTATACATACTTAAACTCTGATTTCAAGAGAGGAGGTTGGTCCCCTGAAGAAGATACTCTTTTGTGTGAGGTATTACATCTATTTTTTTTTTTTTGTTATTACATAGAGTTTGTATCTCATCTTGTGTGTGTCTGTGTTTTGGTATTATATAGGCACAAAGAGTGTTTGGGAACAGATGGACTGAGATAGCAAAAGTGGTCTCAGGCAGGTATATATATTGCATAATTAAAAAAGAGCTTTTATGGTGAATGAAGTTTATGAATATGAAAGGAGTTGGTTAAATGTGTTTTTTCTTGTTTTGTGTGTAGAACGGATAATGCAGTGAAGAACAGGTTCACAACACTGTGCAAGAAGAGAGCCAAGTATGAAGCCATGGCTAAAGACAATAGTCTTGCTTCTTGTGTCATCAACTCTAACAACAAAAGAATGTTGCTCCCAGACTGTGGTATCAGTACACCACCTAAAGCCGAAACCCATTCCCCTCTTGCTAAAAAGATGAGGTGACAACTTTTTTTTTGGTTTCTCTTCTGGTGTCCCATTGACTCAAAGAAATGAGTTTTGAAACGTTTGGTCATGTTTCATTATTTCAGGAGAAGTGACGTTCCAGATGTAACAGTGTTCGGTAGCTATGGGGATAGGTCACACATAAAGGTTAACTCGGGTGTGAATCAGCATCTCTATGGGAATAGATCACATATAAAGGTTGTGAATCAGCAGATAAGACCTCCTTTCTTAGTACTAGCCCACAATGAGGAGAAGGAGGAGGAGAAGAATCAAACAAACAGTGCCAAGGAGAGTGAAGGTGAGCAACTAACTCTGCGCAAATTTCTTCTTCTTGATGCTTATCCTGGAGCAATAGTGAAGATGCAACATAGTGAGTTCCTATTCTGTTAACTTGTGTGTTTTCTGTAAATAGGTGAGGATAAAGGGAATCATGAGGTGTTTCTTAAGAAGGATGATCCGAAGGCAACATGTTTGATGCAACAAGCTGAGCTTCTCAGTTCATTGGCCCAGAAAGTTAATGCAGATAACACAGACCAAAGCATGGAGAATGCCTGGAAGGTAAACTATTCTGCGGTTTTGCCGTGATCCTCAACTCATTTTAGCCACTACACTTTGAAACTATTGACTGGAAATATAACTACACCGTTGCAAGATTCTCTTGTGAGCTTTCAAGTAACAGAACTGTTATTGTTGTTGTTGTTCTACATGGTGCAGGTCCTGCAGGATTTCTTTAATAAAAGCAAAGAGAATGATTTATTCAGATACGGACTACCTGATATCGATTTCCAGCTTGAGGAGTTTAAGGATCTTGTTGATGACTTGAGGAGTAGTAACGAAGATAGTCAAGCCTCTTGGAGGTTCTGATCTCACACTTCTTATGATTGTGGTGTTATACAGAAATGGTTTCTAACATTTTAATGACACTTTATAGGCAACCGGATCTCCATGACTCACCTGCAAGCTCTGACTATAGCTCAGGATCAACTACAATACCACACTCTTCTGGTGATCAAACCCAACAACCCATGTCTGGTTCTCAGACAGAAACACAGGAGCAAAATGCTGGGGAGTTACTACCAGATAATGTGCAAGTGGATTTACTGTCAACTTGTCATGAGATTGTGCCCATGTCGGTTGAGGAAGAGTTTAACTCGCCTGTTCAAGTCACTCCATTGTTCAGATCTCTAGCAGCAGGCATCCCAAGCCCACAGTTCTCTGAAAGTGTAAGCTTTGCACCTAAATATTATGGTAATAGTTTTATAAAAGAGAAACATGATGGAGTATGTCTTCTGCAGGAGAGGAACTTTGTGCTAAAAACACTTGGTGTTGAGTCCCCATGTCCAAGTGCTAATCTTTCACAACCACCTCCTTGCAAAAGAGTCCTTCTTGATAGCTTGTAAACCAAACCAAAAGACCGCGGTTATGTCTCTATGGAGCCGACATAACTTGCATTTTTTTTTGCTTAGATTTTCTTCATTAGGTTTGCAGCCATATCGGCCTGAAAAGTTTTTGTGAAGCGGGCGTGCCATGATCTGCATTCTTTTCCCCCCTCGGTGTTCATAATCTAGAATCTAAGAATGTTAAAAAGGTAACATTTCAAAGTCTAGACCTGAGTTTCTCTCTCAGATACTCAGGAGTGTTTCTTTTCATCATTAGCATACTTGAAGCCCATTTCATAAAAGGGTTAAACAAGTATGTACCTTTTTTTCAGTTCATGACTTGTGTTGTGTGTAAGAAACATTCTTTTGTTTGTCCTCCTTCTTTAAAGGTAAAGCCCGGATACATAATCCGGGTCTTTTCCTTCCCAATGAATTCTTGATTTGTTGTGTTCTTGATTCTCTGTACAGAATCTATAAATATTACATAAAAAGCAGATGTTTTTGTTTTAGAGTGTAAAAAGATAAAACAACTTCAGAGAGGCATCTCGCCTTTCTATATACAGTGATGGTTAGAAAACATGAAGAAGAAGAAAACTTAAGCCAAGACTTTCATAAAGGTTTTTGGAGAACCTTTCTTTATGTAGTAACTTCTCATAGGTGTGAGAAGTAGACAGAAACATAATGGTATTTTTTAAAGAAGATTCATGTGATTTGTAAAGAGATTATATGAATGGAAATCATTTGATTTTGGTGTGAATTATCTTATCTTTATTACTACTATACTACAAACGTACCTATGTTTTCTTGTTCTTCTCCTTCCTCCGTAGTTATAGTTGCAGAAACATAAGATTTCAAATGAAGAGGGGTTCTTAGTTGGATCTGGATTGCTTCTCTATTAAATGGGTAGAGTTAAAGTAAGTGTTAGTTAGTGGAAAGATAAAACGTAATCATCACCTTTCTTACCTTTTTTGTTTTTAGTTTGAAATTTCCAACCGCTCTTTCTTTGTACTCCTAAACCGGTTTTCAGTTCATAAAATCAATTTTTTTTCTAAAATGAACCATAATACCGGTTGACCCGACCAAGAACCGCTCATTACCAATGACACAATGATGCTAAGTTGCTAACAAACTTCCTGGTCGTGGTTATGGTCGTGTTAGCTCGTCATAAATATGAAGTTTTGTCCCTCGCACTGCATAGACAGTATTTTAGAATGTCCCATTCCGCTTCTGGGTGTTTCTTCTTATAGAAATCCAATGCTTCGAATCCGATCTCTTGTGGTAAGGTAAACCATGTAGAGTATATTGTGCCCCATGTATAAGTTCATTCTCAGCCGGTGCAGCCTATGAGCATAGATTCAGCTCAACTATAGATTCAATAGAATCTTTAGGACCTGCCTGCATCACCAGCATTATGTCTCACGCGAGATTTTCATTGTACGTATGATGATATGATTATATGTAAAATACGTGAAAGTTCTTTATTTTTATTTTTTAATTCACGATTATCATAACGGATGGCTCAATGGATATATCATAGATGATTTGGTTGACAAACCATATAAAAAGAAAAGAGATTATGTTGTTTGAAATAGTTAAAAGATTACTACTATTTACATGCTTGGTATATAAACTTTAGACCTCCATAAAAAAATATCAAGTTGCAAAATACATATATTGTATTCAGTCAAAAAAATAATACATATATTGTAAGTTTGTAACAATCTATACTCCTATCACTATTCATAAAATGCAAGTTGTCACATACGCTTTTCCAACAAAAATAATTTAAGAAATCACTTTTAAGTTTGCTATATATGAAAACTATTCTTAGTCACCATTTTGTATTGCTGCGATTAGTGACGTTTTTTTCATTAGTTCTGCCAATATTAAACGATTTCAAATGCAATTTTCCACAGGTCTGTCAAGGTGTAATATGGACAAAAAGTTTGCTCTTGTATGTAATGTGTCGGTCCATGGTAATGTGAATAGATAGATCTACAAAGGGAATGTGTTGGGTCAATGCATGGAATAAAGTTATAACTACAATTGAGATTAAAATATTACAAAAAAGCGTGTAAACAACCTCTTTTTCGTTAAAAACTAGTCTAAACTTGCTGTCACCAATAGTTATGAATTTAATAAACAAACACCTGTAGGCTTATCTAGATAATCATTCGAATCTTTTACCACATTCAATAATACTATCATTCTAGATTTGATGCATCTTATAGGAGTCTTTTGCTTTTGCTTAAAGTTAAAAATGTAAAGTTGAAGACTTTCGAATCTGACGTGGACTTGCTGACGCAAGCAAACACGTAACAAGATGTAGTAACCACTGCAGTTCTGTCTTCGGATAAGCGTATTATTGATTTGGCTCTCTGGCTTCATGCTCCCCCAATCAAATGATAGAAGGACAGAATGGTAATTTCGCATAAACCCACACCACCAGAGCCTTTTGAAATGTTAAGTGTGCTGTGCTTATCTGTGTTCTCTCTCAGAATTTAACATTCCTTCTTCTCTCCTTCTGATATTTTGGCTTTTTCTTAGAATCTTCCTTTTTTATTTTCACCAAAAAAAGAAAAATCAAAAAAATATTAATCATTTACCGGTATCAGTTACACCTACACTTTGCGCCGCTGAGCAAATCAATAAGGATAATAAGAAGAAGCTCGTTTGCTTCCATTTTCAAATATTCGTTGCCTAGAGCAAAAAATCAAAAAACAAAAAGATTGAGACTTGATCTTAGCAAAATGGGTAATTGTTTGGATTCATCAGCTAAAGTGGATAGTAGCAGCCGCCATGCTAACTCTGGTTAGTCTCCTCCTCTCCTTGCTTTCTCTTCCTTTACCCAGTTTTGTTGCTTGCTTTAGACTTAAAGACTTCTCCTTACTCTCCAATTCCAAGCCAAAGTCTTAACCTTTAAGCTGTTTGGATCTTCAAAGATCAATCCTTTTCAATTACCAGCTGTCTGATTTCAAAGATTGTAGATATCTCTTTGAGATTAAGTGTTGGATCAAGTTGATTTAATATGGTTGATATGCTTAACGTTGAGATTAAGTTTATGAGCCAAAGCTAAAAGTCTTAACCTTTTTAAGCTTCTGTTTTGTCTGTGATCTTCAAAGATCAATCCTTTTGAATTACCCATCTCTGCAGCTGTCTGGTTTCAAAGATTGTAGATATCTCTTTGAGATTTAAGTGTTGGAACAAGTTGATTTATTTAGATATATTGTATAGGTTCATCGGGTTCAAGACCTTCTAGCAAGACAAGCCGTTCCACAGTTCCCTCAAGCCTAAGCATCAATTCATACACTAGCGTAGAGTCTTTGCCTACTACACCAAGAACCGAAGGAGAGATACTGTCATCACCCAATCTCAAAGCTTTCACCTTTCACGAGCTCAAGAGCGCTACTAGGAACTTCCGACCTGATAGTCTTCTAGGCGAAGGAGGTTTTGGTTATGTCTTCAAAGGCTGGCTTGATCGTACAACCCTTACCGCTTCCAAGCCTGGTTCTGGTATCGTTGTCGCTGTTAAGAAGCTTAAAACTGAAGGTTTTCAAGGTCACAAGGAGTGGTTGGTACGTTCTTTGTTCACCTCTCCTTCTTGTAAATCATAAAGTTAGATGCTGACATGTTTTTGTTTTTGGTTTCAGACTGAAGTGAACTATCTTGGTCAGCTTAGTCATCCAAATCTCGTCAAGCTAGTTGGTTATTGTGTAGAAGGTGAAGACCGGTTGTTAGTCTATGAGTTCATGCCAAAAGGAAGCTTGGAGAATCATCTTTTTCGACGTATGTCAAACCTCAGCAAAGTCTTGTTCATAACCATGTTTTTGTAATCCCTGTTAAATGATTTTCCTGTGGTGTTGCAGGTGGTGCGCAGCCACTAACATGGGCTATAAGGATGAAAGTTGCAATAGGAGCAGCCAAGGGTCTTACTTTTCTTCACGACGCTAAATCACAAGTGATATATAGAGACTTTAAAGCTGCAAACATTCTACTCGACGCTGTAAGCAAACTCTCTTCAACCCCCTCACAGTTCAAGATGTCACTTCGTTTCTAACTAAAAAACTTCTTTTATTGGTGTTTAATCACAGGAGTTCAATGCTAAGCTTTCAGACTTCGGTCTAGCTAAAGCAGGTCCTACTGGTGATAGGACTCATGTGTCCACACAAGTGGTTGGTACTCACGGTTACGCAGCCCCTGAATATGTAGCCACAGGTGAGACAAACTTTGGCCTTAGCTTTATAAAGCTATTTATCCCTTAGCTTATTAAACTCTTAAGCTCACATCTGAATTTTCATGTACAGGACGGTTAACTGCTAAGAGTGATGTCTACAGTTTTGGTGTGGTGCTACTGGAACTACTCTCAGGACGAAGGGCAGTGGACAAATCTAAAGTGGGAGTGGAGCAGAGTCTAGTGGATTGGGCTACACCGTATCTTGGCGACAGGAGAAAGCTCTTCCGGGTAATGGACACGAGGTTAGGAGGTCAGTATCCTCAGAAAGGAGCATATACAGCTGCTAGTCTTGCATTGCAATGCTTAAACCCTGACGCAAAACTCAGACCCAAAATGTCAGAAGTTTTGGCCAAGTTGGATCAGCTTGAATCAACAACTACTAAACCTGGAACTGGAACTGGAACTGGTACAAGACAAGGTCTGGTTGATTCTCCGAGAGGTAGTAACGGAACTGGAACAAGGCAAGGTAAGATTGATTCTCCGAGAGGTAGTAATGGAACTGGAACCAGACAAGGTCTTGTTGATTCTCCAAGAGGTAGTAGCGGATCTGTTGTACAGAAATCTCCGAGGAGGTATAGTTATGATCGGCCTCTCTTGCACATAACACCTGTTGCTTCTCCTTTGCCTTCTCACAATCAATCTCCTCGTGTAAGATAGTATCACTGTAGTATGGTTGCACTAATGTTCACGCTACAATGGATTTGGTGGTGTTCTTTTTTTTTGTCATAAGCATTTTGAAATAGTTTTCTGTTGTAAAGTATATGCTGCTCAGTGTGTAAATTAATGTATCTGTTCACATTATTGATGTTTTTCTCTTTAGGTGAGCACTATGTGATCTGTGTTCAGGTTTTGGTTTTGAACTTTTTATCTTTTGAGTTATGATTACAAGACTTTGGTTCAGTTCCATTTCACTTTATATTATATCTTTGTTTTACAGAGAACTAATAAAGCATAATTCATGAAGAAATTGTAAATGACTAGGGAGAAGCATTATAACTACTATTTACTAAAAACCCTATTTGTTTGTGAAAACAAAGCATCCTTACAGTAAAACTTAAGAGAACATGTCAAAGACTCAGGCACACCAAACCAAAGTAAAACACATTGAAAACATACAGAAACAAAACAGTTAAAATGTTTAAAAAGGTTTGAGAGCTTTGTCCAACAGTGTAAGATGATCAGAGGATGACTCTATGGATTGCTCTCTCCATTGCCTCAAAACGAATTCACCGTTTCCACTCAGCTTTTGTCGATTTATCTGAAATAAACATGAACAAACATAAATGATGTAGATTTCAGTGTAAATGTTGAAACTTTGAAGAGCCTTGTGTATAAAGGTTATAGACATCTTACCACCAATGTCCTTGGAAGAAGAAAAAGATCTGTCACTGTTGATTGATCCTTTAGCTGAAGCTATGAGAAGTCTGTGAACTCTTGGAGACATTGCACTCAGCTTATCATTATTGGCTATATGAGGCAGAGAGTGGCGCCTAGTTGTCCCGTTTTTCTCTGGCTTCTCTTGACCACCAATCCTCGGAGACCCTTGTCCTCCTCTTACCCTCGCCTTTGCAGATGCAGTTGGAGCCATGTAGCTTGGGATCTTTCTCCCGCTCTGTGTAGTAAGCCCATCTTCTTGCTGTTGACTTTCAATCTTTGCAGGCAGCGAAGTTCTTCTATCGCTTTGCTTTGTGTTCTCAGACACAACATTTCCATTCTCAGAGCTGATAATCAGAACGTCTGGCTCTTGGATCTCTTCTTCAGCTTTGTCATTTCTCTCTGCGGTTTTGAGCTCATCTTTCTCTGGCTTATCCAGAACCAGTACATTCTCATCTTTATCGAGATCAGCCTCTTTGGAAACTGTTTCAGGGCTATCTTTCACCTTTTCTTCTCCTTCCTCAGGAGTGTCGTCAACTACAGAAGCTGAAACCTTGTCACCAGGCAATTCTTTCTGCACTGAATCTACAATCTCTTTCTTCTTCTTCTCAGCGGATTTGCGTGCAGGTTTCTCTACCCCATTAGAAACTGAAGCCTTTTTGAGACTAGTTCTCGGCTTCTCGTCTTTAACCTCCAGTGAAGACCCTTCTTTTATGGCGCTAGTACTTTTTCTCGAACTCTGTTTCGACTTGTTGTCATTCAGCTCTTTACCAAGCGTGGAAGGCTTCCTCACAGTTCGCTTAGGCTTTTCGTTTTCAGCTGTAGAACGGCTACTAGAGCTAGTTCCAGTATTCAAACCACCGGGTGGTTTCTTGATTCCTCTCTTGAGTTTTCCCTTGTCCGCTTCAACTGCTTGGAAGCTTCGTTTCTTTGTCTGAGATTTGGGAACCAGACTCTTAACCACCAGTGGACCAGGAGCCCAGACCTGCAATTGTGTCCAGCGGTCAAGCCACACCTTGGCTGAGTTAGGATCCTCAGGACTATACTGAATCTTCAGAGGCAAAACCGTAGGTGAGGACACTAGAAGCTGAAAGAGTCAGAGAAGCAAATAAGCAAGAGCACGTCAGAGAATCTCATAGCAAAAAAGTATGATGTTACCTTATCAATCATGGAAAGCTTTGTGGGATTCCCAAGCCAACTGCATGTGTTGGTTACTTGTAAAGTCTCAGAACTCTCAGTTTCCTACCAAACAAAAGAAAGTTCGAGTAAAGGAAATCAAAGTGGAGCTTGTAAAACTAACAGAGATTCAACAATACCGTATTTGTTTTCTGAAGTTGAACCCCAGTTTCTGAAGATCTAGCATTCTTCCCACGAACAAGAGCTTGTAACTTCACAATTCCCCAAATGCACGAGTATGTAGCAACAGCTTGTCTTCTAACCAAGTGACCACGGATAACTGCTTGCAGCTTTATGACACCTTTAAGCCTTTGAAATTCTTCACGGGCCTTCATGGAGTTTGGGCAAAAACAACAATGTGTCAACAGAATAAGACCCAAAATCTCAATACTAGAATGTAGAAAAAGAATTCACCTTATGAGATCTGACAACAGCTTGAACCTTTGTAGCAGCTTCTTCAAGCTTGAGTTCTTCAGTGTCATTCCCTGACTCAAGATTCGCATTTGGCTCATCACCTTCAATGTCTCTACTTGGCTGCTGCTCGGGGACTAGTACAGTTTGTGTAGCTGCAACTTCTTCTGATGAAACTACCGGAGGGGGATTGGTAGGTAAGTTTGAGACATTGTTCACCACCTTCACTACATTTTCTTCTTTTTTCGCAGATCTCTATCACACATCAACGATGATATCATTATGTTTTTCTAGACATTAGAGAAAAAAAAAAAATATCTTCTATGTTCTTACCAGCTTCTCGCTTCCTTTCTCCAAACTAGATTTTGACGACTTCTTCCCAAGAAGAGACTTGATCCATTTACCAGGACTTGGAGTCTTCCCCATTCTTTAATGGCTATAATTAGAAAGTTTCTACAGATATAGCAACCTGCATTTGGTATAAAGCACCACAAGTCTAGGTGAATTCAGGTGATACACAGCGAATCTATTGTCGCAAATGGAACATTCCGTATATAGATTCACAAATCTGTTGATGGAAACCCTAGAAAGACACACACACACACACACACAAGACATGAACCCTAACAGTCGGAAACAAGACGAAGACAGACATCGACGGTGCAGTAACTAAAGCGAAAGTAGCAGAGCACGAATCAAAAAGATAAGGGGCGAGACAAAGGCAAAGGGCACACAGACCCATTAAGTAAAGTGGACAAAGCAGAGATTTTGACGATACCAAACCAAAACCCATCTCGATTTAACAGAGAAACAAGCGGGAAAACGAGGGGAGAGTGAAAAATCGAAAACGTTTTACAAAGATATTAGAGAGACGAAATCGAGTTGTAAAGCCAAATCAAAAGAGTGAGAGAAGATGGAGCTGAAGATGTACCGAATCGAGTCTTTTGTGATCTTCAAAATGTTGTCTTTTTTTTTTTTTTTTGGCCTCCTCGCCGGAGCAGTGCCCTAAATAGCAAAAGTGGTTACAGTGAGTGAGAATCACACACTCACCGTTTTGTAATGTGTGAGAGAGAGAGAGAAAGAAAGTGGAGACTGGAGAGAGAAAAGAACGGAGTCGAAACGACAGCGTTCTTAGTATGGGCCTTAGATACTGGGCTTTAGGATGGTATGAGCCTAATTGCAGTTCATATTTGAATTTACGGAAATAACCTTTACTTTTGATTGTCAACTGTCATTATTGAAGTCGCTGATTACCGGCATTAAATGTTTTATTAACTACGTGTTACATTCTTTTGTCAAGGAGTCTTTTCATTACTCCTATCACTTTAATTCCAGATAAAATTGTTAGATGTAACGTAAAGTAAATAAGAATGTTGGACACCCCAGTTCAAATTTGATGGAATATGTGCCATTGAAAAACTTTCTACGTAGAAAAACAAGAGAGAGAGAGAATTATTCTCTCGAGAGTCTCTCCTTCCCACTGTCAAAAACCCTAGAATCGCCCCCGGATTCTCCTGCTTTTCGCGGTGGCTGGTGACGTTCCGTCTCCGGTCACCGTCGGACAACGATTTCGAGTTCTCGTTCCAGCCTCTATCCTTTGCGGTCCCTGCCTTTTCTCTTCTCCTTGCTCGGATGCTCTGGATTTCTCTTCGAGATCTAACATAATCCATGGAAGTCCTTGGCTTCTCTGGAGCTCCGACGAGAAGCGACGAGTTGTGGGTCTCTCTGGGGCCTTGATTTGTGAAAGTGGGAAATATTTCTTTGATTGATTTACAGATTTACATAGGTTTATATACACAAGATTGTTCCAAGATATGATAAGAACAATCCCAAAAATATAGGAACGTAAATCAGAATATTCTACAAAGTCTAACACCCTCCCGCAGTCGCAGCGTCGAGAGTGGAGACGCCAAGACTGGACCGAAAACTGGTGAACAAGGAAGTCGGAAGTCCCTTTGTAAATATATCAGCATATTGAAAAGCTGCAGGTATGTGATAGACTTTGACCTGCCCCATGTGAACTTTTTCTCTGACAAAATGAATATCAATCTCAATGTGTTTAGTGCGCTGGTGTTGAACTGGATTAGAAGAGAGATAGACCGCACTGATGTTGTCGCAATACACTATGGTGGCGCGTCGGAGAGGACAGTGCATTTCAAGAAGAAGATTTCGAAGCCAACAAGTCTCTGCAACAACATTTGCCACGCCCTTATACTCTGCCTCCGCACTTGATCGAGAAACAGTAGGTTGCCGTTTTGCAGACCAAGACAGAAGATTATCACCCAAGAAGACACAGAACCCAGAGGTAGATCGACGAGTAGAAGAACACCCAGCCCAATCAGCATCCGAATACGCAGTCATCGTCATGTTCTGATTTTTAAGAAGATGTAACCCTTTGTCTTTTGTGCCTTGTATGTAGCGTAGAATACGACGTAGAGCTTGTAAATGTAGGTCTCGTGGATCATGCATGAACAAGCATATTTGTTGAACCGCATACGCAATGTCTGGTCTCGTAAACGTTAGATACTGTAATGCACCTGCAAGACTCCTATATTGAGTTGGATTGTCCACTGGTTTGCCTATGTCTTCAGCAAGTTTAGATTTGAGATCTACCGGGGTTGAAACTGGATTGCAATCCTGCATCCCAGCCCGTAGCAAAATTTCCTTTGCATATTTTGTTTGATTTAAAAACATGCCTCTGTCATTGTGAATCGCGGAGATGCCAAGGAATGAATCAATAAGCCCACCACCAGTCATAGGAAACTCTTGTTTCATTGTAGCGATTATGTTCTTTGTCAAGGTAGGAGTGGAGGAAGTAAGAATTATGTCATCGACATAGAGGAGCAGGTACGCAAGATCACTTCCATTCCTGTAAACAAACAAAGAAGCATCGCTTAAAGCCTTGATTAGTGATAAAGTTGACAAAGCGAGCATTCCAAGCACGAGGCGCCTGTTTCAAACCATAAATGGATCGATTCAGCTTGCAAACATAATCAGGATGATCTTTGCTGACAAAACCCGGGGGCTGGAACATGTACACTGTCTCATCAAGAGTACCATGGAGGAAGGCATTTTGCACGTCTAGCTGGTGCACTGGCCAAGCATTGACTAGCGCCACATGAAGAACACATCGAATGGTTGCAGGTTTTACAACAGGGCTGAAAGTCTCTGTAAAGTCAACTCCTTCTTCCTGTGACTTGCCATTAGCGACCAACCTAGATTTATGACACTTGAAATTCCCATGAGCATCATATTTATGTTTATACAACCAGAGACAACGGATGATATTAGCATTCTTAGGTCGAGGCACCAAATCATAAGTACCACTCTTAATAATGGCATCATACTCACATGTCATAGATGGTGTCCAATTGGGATCAGTAAGGGCGTGTTTGTAGCTTTTTGGAAGAGGAGATTGAGTCTGAGACAAAAGGGAGATGATTTGTTTTGGCTTGTGAATACCATGCATTGATCTTGTGGTCATCGAATGTCTAGGAGCCTCAGGGACCGCGGGTACAGTTTGAGTTGACTGACTCGATGAAGAAGGAGCAGCTGGAGAAGTGGGTGTCACAGCTGGAGCTGTAAGGATGCTTTTAAATATTGGAGAGACATCCATATCAGCATTAAGAAAGTCGTATTCAGTCTCCGAGATTGAAGTGGAGTCTTGATACGGGAAGCACGTTTCATCAAAGGTGACGTTACGTGAGATAATAATCTTTTTGGACTCAAGATCAAGGCATCTGTAGCCTCGGTGAAAATGAGGGTAGCCAAGGAAGATGCATCTTGAGGAACGAGGAGAAAGCTTTGAAAGATTAGCATGGTTTTTATTTGGATAACAGAGGCAGCCGAAAACTCTGAGATGAGAATAAGAAACTGGCTTCTTGAAGAGGACAGAGTAAGGTATCTGGTTGTTAATGGCTTTGGATGGTAAAAGGTTTAAGATATGAACAGAGGCATTGAGAGCCTCAACCCAATAAGTGGAAGGAAGTTTGGCTTGAAAAAGAAGAGTTCGAACAGAGTTGTTTATTGTACGTATCATCCTTTCGGATCGTCCATTTTGTTGGGACGTATACGGACAGGAGAATCGAAAATTAATCCCTTGTTCTGCAAAAAAATTATGAAACTTTGAGTTGTTATACTCTGTTCCATTGTCACATTGCAAGGATTGAATTTTCGTTTTGAAGTGTGTTTCAACATATTTGAAAAAGAGATGAAATGTTGAAAACACTTCCTCCTTGGAGCTGTGGGGATAAACCCATAAAAAATGAGAGAATTGATCCAAGAAGAGGACATAATATCGTTTTCCACTTAAACTGAGGACTGGAGATGTCCATAAGTCAGAGTGAATGATTTGAAAAGGTGCAGTGACAGATGAATCAGAAGAATAAAAAGGCAATTTTATTTGTTTTCCAAGTTGACAAGCATCGCAAACTGGAGAAAGATCATGTTTATTACAAGATAAGAGCTTAGAAGATAATAAAGACGAAAGAGATTGATTGGTCAAATGAGCTAAACGACGATGCCAAGTGTTTGAGGTGGTGGTGAGGAAAGCTGAATGCCCTGTAGTGAGCTTATTTGAAGAAGAAAACACTGGATACAGATCACCCGTACTGTCACTGCGGAGAATCGTCCGACGATTTTGAAGATCCTTCACAGAAAAACCATAAGGATCAAACTCAATGGAAACAGAGTTATCTCTGGTAAATTTACGAACAGAGATTAGATTTTTGATAATAGAGAGAGTTACTAAGATGGATGAGAGATTTAAAGGACGAGAATTTGAAGGAAAAGAAAAGAAACCCGTTTTGGTTATTGGAATTTTGACCCCATTGGCAACAGTGACTGTGTGTTTGGTGCCATTATTAAGAACAGACTGTAGATTACCTGGGTTGTTTGCTAAGTGAGCAGTGGCGCCAGAGTCCATATACCACTGATGATCAGATGGATCCATTAACGTCATGGTGTTGAAAGCAGAGGCAAAGTCTGTAGTCGGAACTGCAGCGACGAGATGATTGTTCTGACCTTGCGGCTGAGCCTGAAGCATCTGTTGGTTGATAACAGGACGAGGACCAAGAATGCCTTGATTGTTGAATTGTTGCTGCGGTATCCATTGACCTGGTTGTTGATTATTCCACGTCTGATATCCAGTAGGCCAGAAGGGAACGCCCCATTGGTTGTACATTGGTCGATGTTGATTGTTGTTGTGTCGTCCACGACCTCTGTAGTTGTTGCGTTTGGAACCTCTGTTATTGAAGAATCGCTGCTGTGGTTGAGGTTGATGATCAGATCGCTGAGTAGGAGTCGAAGACGAGACGTTGAGGACTTTGTCAGATGAGGCGGAGTCCTTGACAACAGAGGATTTCTTTCCCTTGTTAAGCCTTTCTTCTTCAAGGATGAGCATCGAACGAGCTTGTTCAAAGGTAGGGAAAGGTTGACGATGCATGATCACATTGATGATGTTGTCAAACTTGTCGCTCAAGCCATTGATCATGTAGGTGACAAGAGTTCTTTCTGAAACTGGTGCATCAACGTTAGCAAGCAGATCAGCCGTGGACTTGAGATCTTGAGAATAGGCATGGATCGTCTGGTCTCCAATGACCTTGGTACGCAGATCGTGATCGAGCTGAATAGCACGGGCCTCTTTGTTGTCCCTGAAGAAGTTCTCGATGCGAGTCCAGATTTCCCGAGAAGTACCTCCAGTTTTGAACGTACTTTTGAAGAGATTCTTCGAGAGAGTCCCGTAGAGCCACAGTTTGACCAACCCGTCACGTTTAGACCACTGTTGATCGTTATCATCCGTTGGAAGAAGCGTGCCGTCAAGGTGACCAGCAACGTCGAAGCTCTGGCAGTGAGTGAGGAAGAGCTCTCTCCAGGCGTCATAGTTGTGATCATCAATATCTAGAATGATGGGGATATGATTTTTGATGTTGTTAACACCGTACGCACGTTCAAGAGCAGTAGCGACAGGAGCAACCATGGTGGATGAGAGTAAGAAACAGAAAAAGAGCGAAGAAGATTTGAGAAAAAGAGAAGAAGAAGAGAATTATAGGTTCAGGATCGATGAACCCTCTGATACCATGAAAGTGGGAAATATTTCCTTGATTGATTTACAGATTTACATAGGTTTATATACACAAGATTGTTCCAAGATATGATAAGAACAATCCCAAAAATATAGGAACGTAAATCAGAATATTCTACAAAGTCTAACAATTTGACTTGGATGCTCCGATTGTGCTCGGATCTGGGTCAGATTCGAGACCCGAGTCTCGCCGGGATTGTGCGTCGTGTCGCTGCCAACGCTGTCCTAGCCTCTCCGTCTCGCTCCAATCGCCTTCTTCCTCAGCTCGTTTCAAGGTTTGTTTAGAGCTTCTCTTCTCAGTTCAGATCTGAGTGACATGTGGTCTCGAGGCTTGCCACAAAGAACCTCTTTCTATAGGTCGAGAGCCAACCCCATGGCGTGCTTTGGCGATCGTTGTAGCTTCCCTTCTCGCTGGTTGATGTCTAAAGGTTGGGTTTTGAGGACGACCCTCTCCGAAGGTGTCCTTGCCTGAATGTGGAGTTTTCGATCCCCTCTTTGCCCGCCTGTTGTTGTGGAGTTCTCAGTCAACTCTATATGTACTTCATGTTCCCTTATTGCATATCTCCGGTTGAAGCGTTTGTGTCTTCCCTTGATGGTTCTTGCCGCATATTGTGGTCGCGTGGCCGGTTTGAGGAACTTGTTTGTACCGCCTACGTTTGACTGGAGCTTGCTCTTCATCTTCAGCGGTGGACTGTCGGGTTTACACTTCCACTCTCTCCCGTGTTAGCTGAAGGCTAGTTTGATCGGCGTCCTCCTCATGTGGTGCCCCGGAGCCGTTGCCAGCCGCCTCCGTTGAAGCCGCTTGGAGCCACCTTCAGGTGAGTGTTCGTCTGAACGGCCTACAGCTATTCTCTTGGTTCCTTTCGGTGATCGAGAAGTGGTATGTTTGGGAAGTCATATGTTGTTTCTTGTCCTAGTTCACTTATTAAGTTCATGGCTTACCTTCATCGGATTGCTTTGATCTTAATCCTAGTTCTTAGGGGTTTTTTTATTTTTTTGCGGCCCTTAAGAACAGAATGGCTTTATAAGCAAATTCTGGTTCAATCACAATTGTAACCAAACCTTCATTCACTGCAATGATATTTACATTCTTAGCAAAAAAAAAAAAAAGAATATGTGCCATTTAAAGAAAAATAAAACATTTTCAAAATATTTGAAAACTCGGCGTATATCTTTTTTTGTATCAAACATATATTTAAGGATATGTTGAAAAGTATTTATGCTTGTTCACTCGATCATTCATCTCTATTTCGTGTGGTAGGCGGTGCATTAATTTTTGGAGATTCGAAAGATTTGTTTATTGATCTTATTCACACTATGTTACAAATCATTTTTCGACAAGTGATTTATCCAGCTCAAACATTATTTAAATTTAGTTATGGAGTTTTTTTCTAAATGTACTATCGAAAAAAAAAAACTTTAGTGACATAAACCAATCAATTTTTAATTGTTTGCATGTAATATAAACCGGAATGTTATTTAAGATGATAACAAAATAATGCGGGCGGGCCTAAATGTGTTAGAATAGAGGGACTGAAATACGAAGAAGCCCAAATAACGGCGTCTATTTATTTATTTGGAAGTTTTTAGGGAATTTAATAGTAAAAGAGTTGGATTTTCTAGGAGAAAAATATACTTTCAACATTGGAAAATATATATAAATGACTGATATTTTACCTTTTTATTTGATATATAAATGCCTGTTGTAGAAATATTAAATGATATACTTTCGCAGTGACGATTGTTCCAAGGCGGTTGCATGTGCTTCATCGTCTAGAATCCATAAATATTTTACAGTAAATCATTTCTTAATACTTTCTTGAAGACACGATATCACGAATTCTTTATCAAATAATGAAAAACCAGTAGTTTCACTGCACAATCATTAACTGAAGGTAATTTAATTAGCAAAAAA
The DNA here is from genome assembly GCF_020379485.1 of Brassica napus. Classification (NCBI taxonomy): domain Eukaryota; kingdom Viridiplantae; phylum Streptophyta; class Magnoliopsida; order Brassicales; family Brassicaceae; genus Brassica; species Brassica napus. The sequence goes on from NC_063439.1 coordinate 26,128,554, forward strand.
AAAAGATTTTACCAAATAATAAATAAATAAATAAAAGAGAAAGTAAATGAACAGTTCATCAAAACAAAAGAACACAGCTCGACATTTGTTAGAATCTCGACACTTTAAAAGAAAAGAACACAAACGTAATGGCTTCGTTTTCAGTCGAACAAGAAACGACATACATTTCTTGATCTCATTCTCACCGACAAGTGACCAAACATCATCTCTAACCTGTTCAATTATACAGAGGTTTTAATCAAACAAGTGTTATCATACATGTTTTGAACAAAATCACGTGTTGCATTATTAAAAATAAGGGTCCCTTTAAAAAAAACAAAGCACATGATCAATTTGTTTCCAAAAATTCACAAAAGAAAAACTAGTAATGCTCTCAAGTATCCTATGATCTTGGTTTGGATTTTAATACATTTTATTTATTGTCAATTCCTTTTTGACATTCATAATTACATATACCGGTCAATCGAAACTAGTTATAAACAAGTTGAACTAAATTAAACCAAAAAACATTATCTAAATCAGAAGACCTTTTATTACACAATACAATACAGTTTATAATGTGAACTTAAAATAAAATAAAATAAAAAATCATAATCCATGTTCTTCAGTGTATTAAAAGTTTGAAAAGTAGAATATAAAAAATCATAGTCATGTTCTTCTATGCATTAAAACCAGTCTGTCAAGCGGAGGTTGTGCGATGTGCAGTAATGAACAAACAACCAAACACAAAAATATCAAAAAAATTACTATAAGAAATGAAAGATGGCATTAAATGCATCCACTTAATTTTCCCATGAACATCTTAACTCTCTTTTTTGATCCCAAGCTATCCTCCAGGCTCCATCTTCCCACATAGATCTGCCAGTCTCTGTGATCCCAGAAAAAAGAAAGAGGACAACCTTCAATGAGTAATCTGTTTCTCTAAGCCAAAACACATCTCCAAACACTAAAAATTTAACAGAGAAAATGCAAAGTTCCCTCCAAAGCCATGTATTGCCCTTCACTTTCCTTCTTCTTCTTCTCCTTCTTCCACTACTCTCTGAGTCTCAGTTACCTCCAAGTGAATCAAAAACTCTCTTTGATATCCAAAAGCAGCTACAGTATCCACATATTCTTCAGTCATGGACCAGTACAGCCAACTTCTGCAACCTTCCTTCTTCTCCTTCCTTCAGAATCCTATGCTCCAAAGGTCACATAACAGAATTAACCATCACTGGAAACAGAACCAGTAAGCTCTCTGGAAGATTTGAAGAGCTCTTCACTCTTCTTACAAAACTCCCAAGCTTAAACACTTTGTATCTTACCTCACTCGGTATATCCGGTCCTCTCTCTCCTAAGATCATCACCAAGTTACCACCTTCTCTCCAATCTCTCAACCTCAGCTCTAATTTCATATCCGGGAGTATTCCAAAAGAGATTTCCTCTTTGAAGAATCTGAAAAGCCTTGTTTTAACAGACAATCTTCTCAACGGTTCTGTCTTTGATCTCAGAGGGTTGTCTAATCTTCAAGAGCTGGACTTGGGAGGTAATAATCTCGGTCCTGAATTGCCTTCACTCCCAAGTAACCTCATCTCTGTTTCGTTGAAGAACAACTCCTTTAGATCCAAGCTTTCAGAACAGATCAAGAAGATGAACAAGCTTCAAAGTTTAGACCTCTCTTCCAACGAGTTCACCGGATCGATTCCGGAGGTTCTGTTTTCTCTTCCTTCTCTTCAAACTCTCAGTTTCGCTCAGAATATGTTTAGCGGATCGCTTCCAAATTCTACCTGCAGCTCCTCAAAGGTTAGAACTTTAGACGTTTCTCATAATCTTCTAACCGGAAAGCTTCCGTCTTGCTACTCTTCCAAGAGTTTCAAGAACCAGACAGTGCTCTTTTCATTCAATTGCTTGTCTTTGAATGGGACTCCTAACGCTAAATATCAGCGTCCGCTTTCTTTCTGTCAAAACCAAGCGAGCAAAGCAGTAGCTGTGGAGCCTGTCCCCAAAGTTGAAGAGAAAGATTCTGCAAGAAGCAAACTCGGTTTGGTGATTTTGGTAATCATTGGTGTGGTCATCCTTGCAGCAATTTTGGTTGTTTCGGTTTTGATTATCCTGAGAAGAAGAAGATCAGAATCAGAAGAAGATACTTTTGAAGTGAACAACAACAACAATGATAGACATGCATCTGATAAAGCCTCAGTTTGCAGCAACACAACCACCAGCACTAAGTCATTACCAGATTCAAGTAAACAAAGTCTATTACTACTACTTTATGATTCAGTTTTTTCTCTAGCAGAATGATTAAAATAATTTTACGAACGTAGGACGTGTACCGCAGACAATGAGATCTGCAGTGATTGGTCTGCCACCGTACTACATGTTCTCCTTGGAGGAACTGGAAGAAGCGACTGACGACTTTGATGCAGCAAGTCTTCTCTGCGAGCAGGTAAAAACAACAACAAACATAGCATGAAACAACATAATATAAAGTCTTGATTGGTTGATATATATGTGGTATATTACAACAGTTGTACAGAGGTCGTCTAAGAGAAGGCATAGCAGTGACAGTGAGATGCATCAAGCTGAAGCAGAAGAGTTTACCACAGAGCTTAGCTCAGCAGATGGAAGTTTTATCAAAGCTAAGGCACATGCATTTGGTCAGCGTTCTTGGACATTGCATTGCTAGTAACCAAGGCCACAATCAACACGCTGGACACACCATCTTCATTGTCCAAGAGTATATCTCAAACGGGTCGTTAAAGGATTTTCTCACAGGTAAAACCTGAAAAAGACATAAAAAACACATTCAATTTACGGTAGATTTATATGGGAATTTTTTAATCAGATTGTAGGAAGAAAGAGGTGCTGCAATGGCCTCAGAGAATGGCGATAGCAATAGGAGTCGCTAGAGGGATACAGTTCTTGCACATGGGAGTAGCACCAGGAATCTTTGGGAACAATTTGGATATAGAAAATATTCTGCTTGATGGAACACTCACTGTTAAAATCAGTGGCTACACTATTCCTTTACCATCCAAGGTATAAAGCCATTTTGCACAATTTTCATTTTCCTCTTTTAAATCAATCTAAGAAATTTTCTCGCATTTTTAGGTTGGAGCAGAGAGCCATCAAGTCAAAACTCCAAAGAGGTATATATCTTATAAGATATGGTAAATTACGTTTTCATCTATCAAATTCTGAAACTTGTTATGGAATTGTGTGCAGTAATGAGGATGGAGAGAAAGAAGATGTGTACCAGTTTGGAGTGATACTACTTCAGATCATCACAGGGAAGGTAGTAGCTGCAGGCTCTTCAGAGATGGGAAGTTTGAAGCTTCAGGTCTGTTCATGTTTCATATTCTCAATTAAAAACTTTTTTTCATATTTGTTAATCTACTAAATTTGGAACCCTCTTTCGTTATACCTCACAGCTGGAGAATGGTTTGAGAGATGAACCATCAGTATTGAGCAGCTTAGCAGATCCAGCTGTTAGAGGATCATATGCTTATGAGTCGCTGAGAACAACCGTGGAATTTGCTATCAACTGTCTTTGTGAAGATCAGAGCAAGCGACCATCTATTGAAGATGTTGTATGGAATCTGCAATATACAATTCAAGTGCAACAAGGATGGACAAACAGTGGGAATCATGAAGCAACCATGAAGGCAATATATGAATGAAAAATCCTCAAGAAAAAAAGCTGATCATAGAGAGAGAAACTTGTAGAAACAATAATGCAAGATGAATGTAGAGAGAATAAGTCAATATGTAGTCTCATGGATTACAATATTACATGAACCATCTTACATTGAACTCTCCAAGCTGACTTAGTAACCTGTTGTTTGAAACAAAGTAAAATAACATCTCCGAAAGATAATCAAATTGAAATAGATATAATGTGGTTGAGATAATACGTGGAAATACATAGAAACATTAATAGCAACAATCACAGAGTTTGAAAAACACACGGAAGACAGGAAAGAGAAAGAGCTAGCGGAACCAAACACAAGAGAGGAGGTTCAATGTTGTTGAAGACAAATGCTACAGCATGTTATTACTAGTCTGCAGTCCAGCTTTGTTCCACAACCTCACGGACTCTTCTGTTATACTCGCGTTTGCTTTCACTGAACATTCGAGCAGCTTCGGAATTCGCAGGAGAATTCGGATTAGGATCACAGAGCAGTGACTGTGATTTACAAAGAAAAAGAGAGAGATGGTTTAGCCAATGTGATCATATCAAGAACACCAACACTTTAAAATGGAGGCAGTCGAGGAAGTAGAGGAACAACAATCATCAACTGTTTGTTAGAACAAAGACATGGGAAGCATTTCAATATGAATGTTTCTATTATTACCTGAATGGAGGTAAGAATAGCAGCGACATCATATATAGGACTCCACTGGTTTTGGAGGATGTCCAAGCATATACTCCCATCAGCATAAACTGCACGACAACGACCAAGTGTCAGTTTCGTGAATAAGAAAAACAGGTGATGTTGGTATCTATAAACTTACTGTTAGGATGGAACATCCGAGAAACAAACCGAACAGTTGGTGGTTTGTTTGGATAATCTTCAGAAAACTGCAGTGAGAGTTTGAAAGTACCTGACAAGATCATACAAGATAGAGAATGTAAGAAGAGATAACAAAAGATTGCTAAAAAATATCAATCAAGATAAGTGATGACAATTAGAAAACATTACCTCCATCCCAAGGGGTATCATCAGGCCTGCAAATCCCCAAACAGAAGAAGGAGACGACGTAATTAGTAGAGTGAAGTGAAGGACTCAGAAAAAAAAAGGGGTTCTAATTTCACTTGTTTGATTGATTACCCGAAAATAACAGCGTTCCAGAGCATGATGTTGTTGTCTTGAGGAGCACCGCTGATTCCAGCAGGAGGGTCTTGCTGCAACCTCTTGAAATCCCTCATCAACCTCTTCCTCGCTGGAGTAGACATCCTTCTCTACCAATGATCACAGAAACTACTAAAAATCAGGACTTTCAATGTGTTCCCTCAACCACTTGCCTAAGTATCTGAAATCTACAGACGGTTATATAATAATCTATGATCATAAAGCTACATAGCTTAGAAGCACATCAGTTGCAAACAAGGGAAAAGTAAATCTCTTTGGACCGGATCAATTCAGCAAAAAGAGAGAAACTTTGAAAAGCATGTGTGATAAAAAAGTACAAACTACGGATCTACCAACGAAGATGAAAGAGATCTCACTGTTAAGCAAAAAAAGGGGAGGCGAGAACGGTGTAGGTCGTCGTCAAGCAAGCATCTCTCCTCGCGGCGAGAAACGGTTGGAAACTAAAGAGGAAGATGATGAAGGCCCGGTGATGAGAGAAGAGTCTCCGATCGATCCTCGAATTCACCCCGTTGCGATTGAGAAATGATGAAGTGGAGAACTTCGTATAACGCACGCAGAAGAGAAGAGAGGGTGCTTAACCGGAAATAGACTCGTAATAACCAATTTGAACCAACAATAGAACCGAGTTTAGCAGCCTTTACTTCGGTTTATTCTTCTTTGCTTGGTGCATGTAGGTAACAGTGGGATCCAGTACTTGGACTTGGAGAGCTTATATGCTGCGTTAGAAAGATGGCAAGATGTGGGAAGTATCAGAGGCATGTAATAGATGAGAAGCAACTTGTTAAACTTACCAGGTGTGTTAGTTTGTCTGGTTAAAGTATTTGGACTGGTGTCTGGTGATGCAGAGGTTTACTGTGAGCAAAAACAGGGTTAGGTGTAATTGGCATGGTCTTGATTAGGAAAGACAGACACTAAAGGACCTAACCCAACAAAAAGAAACAGCTCATTGTGTGGTCTATTACACTCGGTTTAATGTCTGAATGCGATAATCCACATAATGATCTCTTTCTCTTTGTTGGTTTTAGGTCCCTTAGTGTCTTCTATACCTCGAATGCAATCTTGATAACACAGAAGGAAGGAGCAAGTTGATTCTTGTATTACCAAAATTCTAACCTTTTGCTCTTGAATAAAAAAAAGTCTCAACACGTAACATGAATTTTTCCTCCACAACAACACATCCCATTTGGTCTAAACACTAGTTCAGTCTCTAACTGCTACTCGTTGATTGCGATAACAAAAAGATGGGATGGACACAAGAACCGAGTTCCCAAGGTTGTCTGTAATTTCTCAATCATCTACTCCATTCGTAGTCTCCTCCATACTTAGGTGACGACGCATTGTTAAGACGGTTAGAGTCTTCTGGTTTGATGGAGCTTGCAAACGCTTGCCAGCCTATAAGGTGTGGCAAGATGAACTGCTGACACAATGTATACTGTTAAAATAAAGGGCAAAGGGTCTTTTTACAAAGAGATTAAGAGAGAGAGAGAGAGGGCTTACGTTGAAAGCAGAGATAAGAACAGCAAACTCTGCTTTGGTGATTGGTATGTATACACTCTCATCTACATTCAAAAGCTTGTTCTGAACACCTTCATGAAAAAAAAACACAACAACGGTGGATATCAGAAGAGCTTTTAATCCATGAAAGAAACTAAAAAAAAAAGATTCACTTACTCAGGTTAAAGAAGCGGCCAGAACCATCTGGAAGAGGCTCAACTTTCAGTACCTTCCTCACTTTACCTTCATCACTACTACAACAACCATAACACAAGATCGATTCACGAATCAGAACTAAAAGAACAACATAATCTGAGTAATCAAATAGATCTCACAGGGTCCTAATCATACCCTTTTCCTTTGTTAGGATCATGGAAGAACTCACATGATTCCTTCGGCCCAAGGCTAACTAAATTACCAATCTCTGTAACTGATAATGAGAACACCTGCATCAAGTCAAATCAAAACATCAACTTACCACAATCATGTTCATGTAACAATCTATGAAGTACTAAGTTAAATATTAAACCAAACGTCAACACATGATCTAACCACAATCATAATTTCTTTCATCAAACCAAGAGATGATCATCATCACAATTCCATAGACTACTAGATAACACCAGACCTGTTTCCTGCTCCAATCGTACTGACGAACACCAGCTGCAGGAGCAAACTGAAGCAGCAAGAACCCTTCCTTCGAAAGCTTGAACGCACCGGACTGAACAAAGACAATGGAGACCAATCTAAGATCAATGCAAAGATGATTCAACAGAGATTTAGTAAAAGAGACATACTTCTAAAGCCACAAACTCGGGCGCACGAGGCTCTATAGTAAGAGCAGCCTTCCCTTTGTAAATCGAATGACCCACATAAAACCGTGGCGAGGATCCTTCCCCTAATCCAAACAAAACACATACACAAATCACAAGTATGATTTCAAGCTTCCATTTTCACAATTCAGACAGAAAGGAACAAGCTTTTTTCAAGTGGGTTTTACCATTTTGTTGAGAGTAAGCCGGCGAAGATGAGTCGCTATACCGAGACTTCACCGTTAACTTCACCCTCTCCGTCGGCTTCACGGAGAAGCCACGCCCTTTTCCGACGAAAACACCGGCGGTGAGAAAACGAGCTTCTGGGAATCGATGGGTTAAGAAGATTCTAGAGTTTACCGCCAATGGAGGAGTAGAAGATAAGAGCTGCGACATCGTCGTCTTCTCCACTGGATACGACGGAGGAAAAAAGGTTTTAAATTTCAACTAAAGGAGAGAGACAGAACTTTTCGTTAATTCGCTTTTACTCAATAGTTTTAAGATCTTTATAAAATTGGCCCAATAGTTTTTAGGGCAAATCTCCAAAATAGCACATTTCTAAGTTTATATCACAAAAATAACACTCAAAAATTAAAATGACCAAAATAGCATTTTATCTTTTGAAAAATTTAAATTTTTTTATTTTTCAAAATTTGAAATCTTATCCCCAAAACCTCACTTCTCAACTCTAAACCCTAAAACCTAAACTCTAAACCCTAAACCCTAAATTCTAAACCCTAAACCCTACCCCTTGAGTGCTATTTTTGTGATTTTTGCCCTTAAGTGCTAGTTTGAGAACAAAAACTTGATTTATTGCTATTTTGGTCTTTTTCTCTAGTTTTTACCTAAAAAAATTAAAATCAACGATTTAGATTTACTAGGTCCTTGTCTGCGCTACGCGCAGATAGTATTTTGATTTTTTTTTTCATATTTTTGTACTATTATGTCAATTGTTTAGTTTTATAAAATGTTATGTTTTTACTGTAAATTTGGAATTAAAAATCTAATTTTTACTTACTGTAAAGTAAGTTAATTTTTTTGAATCTTACCACAACACATTATACACGAAGAGAATATAGTTGGTCTTTATATTCTTATTTGGTGTAATATTGAAAATTTTGATGGTTTGTTTAAATAGTTTTTTTAAATTATATTTTAGAATTGATTTTCGTGACTATATTCTATAATTGTCTAAAAAAATTGTTTGTCCCATATAGACATCCACATAAATATGGACTTCTGATGAATTTGTTCATTGGGATATTTAGTTTCACTTTCCACTTTATTCTCTTTTTTGGCACCCTCATGCTAGCTTGTGGGGCTAGCCAACTTGGTGCAAAAGGGTTTACAAAAGATGATTGAGATGCGCGTGATCAGACACCTTTTGCTAGGCTATTCGTACGGAATTTTAAAGATCTAGGAATATAGACAATATTTTAATAATATTAAATTTCTATTTTATATTAAAATTTAGTTAGTTTTTCTTATTTGTCATATTTTATTAGGTTTGAGACTTTTAGATAGGTTATTGATTTATTATTAATTTCTAACTGATTCGCTAATGTGTTAATTAAAACAATACCCTTAATGAATTTTATATATAACTAAAAACAAATTTTATTTTAATCATATAAAATTTATATATTATATTAATATTAAATATTTGATTCTAAAATAATATAATAAAATTTTAATTTTTTTAAAAAATAAGATAATTCTTATATATATTTTGTTGCTATCTGAAAACAATATTTTTATTATAAAAGTTAAAAAAATACAAAAAATTATAATTAAATATTATTCAAGAAAAATTATCATTGCACATGGTACAAGAAAACACCTAGTATTACTTGAATTTCAAAAACTATCTGATGCACTGACTTTTGTGACAAATCAAATTTAAGGAACTGGGCAAGAGATTGAGAGGAGGGATGTGGAGAGGTACAAAGAGTCTTCACTTGATGAGTTATAATGGAGCATTGAAGTGCCATTGTTGTAGTCGTAGGAGTTACACCGGTGAAATTGGGTAGACGAACAGATTTGGAGTCGCTGGAGACGTCTGAGGCGAGTAGGCTAAAGAAAAGGAAGCTATAAGTTATACAATGGACTCACTATTTTGATGGATTTGGATAGTTCGAGACCCATCATCTAAACATTTGCGATGACCTGGTAATTTGATTGGTGGGAAATATTTTGTCATATGTGGCACTCCTAAGAAGCTTCAAAATTAGTAGCTTTTATATAGTAGGATATATGATTTTATACGCTTGTGTGTGTATCATCAACGGCCCAGACTAGTTTCTTAAAACGACAGCGTTTAGTATAATTAAACGACAGTTTATTTATCAGGCTTGACAGTATATTACAAAATTGGCCCAATAGAGTTAAAATGTACGGTTCAGATTTGTTTATTACGCTTGTGTGCATCATCAACGGCCCATATTTGTTTTAACAAAACGACCCCGTTCCGCAAAACCAGCATTGAGCAGCTTGACAGAGAGGGAGGTTTATTACGCCGGCGAGAGCTAAGTTTCAGACCTCGACGAAGAAGAAGAAGAAGAATAAAGACAACTTCTTTTATCGACCATGGCTATGCAATCCGGTATTGGGTTAACGAGGATTTTGATTCTAGCTGGAGCAGGTAACTAGGGGCTTTACGTTTCTGAGGATTTATCAAACTCTCTTTTGTTGCTTATTGGTTTTCGAATGTGAAAGGTTATACAAGTACAATCCTTGTGAAGAATGGAAAAATGGCGGATCTTTTGGGGGGGAGCTACAGGTAGTAAAGCTTTTAACTTGTTCTTCTAAGTTTTGAATGAGAAGGGTTTAGTAAAAAAGGTTCCTTTTTGTTTTTTAAGTCTTTGGTGAAGCGATTTGAGGGGTCAGGAGATCATTCAGATGACGATTCTGATGACATGGCTACTCAGGTACTGTTGTGTGTGAGTCTTTTTGAGGTGAAGAGATTGTAAAGTAACTAATGTGTTGGGTGTTTAGATGCAACGGTTAGCTATGGAGGTCCGGCAGATGTCCTCATCGCGGCAGATAACTGTCATGAATGGAGGAGCTCAAGGAGGTTTGTTTTTGTTTTGGTATTTTAAAAAGAATGTGTGTGTAGGAATCTCTGACGTTCTCTGCTATGTTTTACAGCTGATTTCACCCCGTTTATAGTCCCGGCAGCGACACTAGGAGCTATAGGTTATGGCTACATGTGGTACAAGGTAAAGTTATTATTACTTGTTTGTTTCTTTGTAACTTGGGAATGATTTCTTTCTATGAAGCTGATGTTTTGTTCCTGTTGTAGGGTATGTCGTTCTCTGACATCATGTGCGTAACAAAGCGGAGCATGGAAGAGGCAGTCTCGAACTTGACTAAGCATTTGGATACTGTTTCTGAAGCTATTTCTGTATGGTGCTTCTTCCATCAGTTTTTGCTGCCTCTTAAAATATGTTCCAATTGTATAGTGATTTTGCTTTTATGTTGTTGGTCAGAATGCTAAGAAGCACTTGACTGAGCGGCTTAAGAGGACGGACGATAAGATGGAATTGCACAAGGATCTCTTAAAGGGAGTCCAGGACAATGTATGAATATTGCATTTAAGTATTAACTAATTTATTTGACCAAAAAAAAAAAAAGTATTAACTAATTTCAAGAGTTTTTTTTTAAGGGTGGTATTAATAAGTTTCAGATGGATGGATGGAACAGGTGGGTTTGGCTCTAGAGGATCTTGCTAACATTGGAGATGATTTTGACTCAATGCATAGCATTTTCGGTGGTACGGTACGTGTGAAGCTGTTTTAAAGAACCTTTTATCTGTTTCATTTGACTACCAATAGGGGACTCTTCCTCTTTTTCTTACTTACAACTGAACATTAGCCTAACTAGTGTATATAGCAAACAAAAAAATATATATAGAGAGAGCTTCTAGTGGTGGTTATTTGCATACTGATTCCATCTAAATCTCATGTCTTTCAGGGTGGAAAATTAGATAGTATTGAGTACAAGCAGGTAACTTCATTTCCCTTCTTATCAGCTCAATGACATTTGTAGAGATCATTGCAGAGATAATGTACTTATCTGTCTTCTTCTTATGTTGTTGTTATTTGTTTGTTTTCTCTGGGCAGAATATTGCGAATATGGGTTTAATGTATCTATGCGACTCTATGGGAGGAGAAAGTCACAAGATGCCGGATATTCTGATGCAGGCAAGCATTCTCTTTGAAGATAAATATATGAATGTCCATGCACATAGTTTCATCTTCTCCCTAATGATAACTTGCCACTATGGTATTGCAGGAGAAGCTTCGACTCTCTGGGAAGTTAAACACATGTATAGTCATTACAAACGAAGAAACTTCAACCACAGAGGTATTGTCTGATCAAATACATTTTTATCAAATACAGTCACGGATAGGTTTTGATCTGTGTCTTGACATGTTTCAGGGTTTAAAAGAAAGCGATAAGATAGAGCTACTTGAAGGCTGATTCAGATGGTATCAAATATCATCAAGCCTTGATGATATAATAGATGATAGTATAGGATCTACGGAGACTAGGAGTAACTATTATGTACTGGTGTTTAAACTGAGTTGTCCTTTGGGGCAATAAAGAAGATTGAATAACAAAAAGAATAACATTTTTCTAACAGCCAAAAGAAATGAAGCCTAATGATTTATCCCTACTGCACTATGTGCATACTTAGTTACAATTCTCTTTTTACAGTCTTTTTCTTGTTAGTTACCATAACAAACATGGCACACACACACACACAAACGCGCCAGCAGAGAACTTTTTAATCAGCAGGACTTGCCTGGTGTACAACCAAGCGTACCAGCATCCTTAGTGAGTCTTCTTACACCTGTTCCTGATTGAGGCCGGATCGCAAACTTTCTATGGATTGGGTTTTTCGGGGCAGGGCTCCACGCGTTTGCCCTTCCTGAATTTACAAAGTAAGCTCCGTTCAAGAAGTAATCTCTCTCTGACTGCCAGTTCCATGACTTCCACTCTGTATAAGGCGTATACTCTCTCTTTGTAACCTGCGCTTTGTTTTAAAAAAAGTTGCGTCTCAAATTGTTATGCAGTGATTAGAGAATGTAGTTGTTTTTGTGTACCTGCTTGCAGGTTTCTTTATGAGGAGCAATGAAACGGTTGCCTTGACTTATAATGGTAGGGTTCTTGTTCCCACCAATAGCATACATTTCCCAGTGAGTGTAGTCATTGTTCACTACATGGACCAAACCGTATCTGACCCTTGGCATTCTTTGGACCAATCTCTTACCAAAATGGTTAAACGCAACCGTTATCTGCATTTTCTTGTCGATCACATCCCCGTCTTTACCCCCAAACAACAGCACCTGCACATCCCAAACGCCAAACATGGTAAGGAGAGACGTTTAACAAACATTTAAAAATATATAATCCTTCCGTTCCTAAAAAAATTTATATTCTACAAAAAACTTTTGTTTCAAAATGATACATATTTTATATTAGTTTTTGTCAACTAATAATGAAAAATTGTGAAGTTCAAGAACATTAATTTCATTTTTTTAAATCTTATTGGTTTAAAAATATAGAAAATATAAAATTACAAAAAATTAAGTTTTAATATGTTTTATTAAAAGTGTGAAAATCATAAAAACATGGATCTTTTAGAAACGGAAAGAGTATTACATTGTTTAATTTAAATAATTAGTGAATTAAATCTAAGAGTAAAAACTATAAATTTTATTTAATATTTGCATTAAAAAAATCTAAAAGGACACCTATAATAAAACAAAATTTTAAATCTAAAACGACATTCTTTTGTTTATGTTTCCCATGTGTTGGTTCGGTTTTATGCTACGTTACCTCGTTATGGTCGGTTAAATGGGAGTTGGAGATAGTAATGGCGGTCGATCCCATAATGGCATCGATCATCCCATCAGAACAATGAGTCATGGAGACATGATCGATCCAAATATTCGTGGCTCCGAAAATATTGATCCCATCACCATCACTCTTTGAACGCTGCCCAACATGATGTTCACAGTCTCTGATCATCCCACCAGCCCCACATTTAATGTGTTTGATATGAATATTGTGTATGATCACATTCTTCACGAACTGTAACGTTAAACCTGCACCTCCCATTATATGTACATTCGCTCCTCGACCATCGATAGTTTTATCGTGTGTTATGATCAGTTCTTGCTGCAGTTTTATGATCATGGATCTACCGAATATGATCCATAGCGGTCTGTCGCGAGTCACTGCGTGTCTTAGAGTTCCTGGCTTGGGGTTGATGAGATCGTGGTCAGATGCGTCGGTGACTACGTAGAACTGTCCCTTTTTGCCTCCGGTTGTTTTCCGACCAAATCCTAGGACGCAGTCCGCTAGCTTTTTTCGGTTTTTGTGCCAGTTTTTGTCGCCTCGCCAGCATTTATCGATAGCGTTAAGGGAGTGGTGCCTTCCGCCACGTCTCCTTGTTTTCCGACCGCGTCTAACTTGTCGGAGCTCTCTCCTTGTTCCGTTGTCTGCACCAGTCGTCTCCATTGCTCTGAACAGTGAACAAAAAGAAGAAAACATTAAAAGAAGTTAAGTTTTTATAGAAATCAAGTTTACTTGAGTAAGAAGTTAGGTTTTAAAGACAAATATAACGAGGTTGTTTTTTCGAGAACATACAATGCGGCATGGTAGTTAAAGTGGTCCGTGACGTTAAACGGGTTCGGGTCATAAGATTTTATAGTTTCTCGCAATGCGTCGGTTTGGCGTTGGGTCCAGTATTCATCGTATACCGCGACGTGACCTTGAACCGATGGAGCCACGACGGCTAGAGATAACGAGACAAAGGCGAAGACGTAGCTCCCAAGATTCAAATGAGCAGACGCCATTTGAAATCGACGGTGAGTTTTTGAAACTTATTGTGGTGATAGAGAGAACCCTTGGAACTAGGGTCGTCCAAAAAAAAAGTTTTCTGGTCGGCCTAGGGTTTAGAAATAGATGATCGGATTCATAGGTTGTTTAAATAACAAGGAACCTGAAAGAGAGGGAAGATGAAAGACATTAATGGAGGATTAACGAATATTAGCAGAGTAGTTATCATGTAACCATTGATTTTTAAAACTTTATTTGTTTTCTTGCAAAACCAATAATAGTTTGGCTGATTCTTTTTATTGCTCTTTCTATGTTTTATCCTTCTTTTGTGGAAGATATTGAGTTATTTTGTGTGGTATTTATATTTTGGGTTTTGTGCTAAAAGCTCTTCTTTTTGTCAGAATTGTTATCAAATGAGTTCAGTAAATAATCGTATAGAAAGATGCTCTAACATATTCTAAAGCGAAAACTTAGTCACATATCATCACAAGACCTTTTGGGATGGACTTTATACGGTATAATTATACCATATCAAGAGATCAACGTTGCTCTTCCGCCCACACTGATCGATTACAAAAGAAAACCTGGAAACTGAATACTGCTCTCGAGATACATCATTTCCTATAGAGAATGCTATCACATGCATTGGCGGTTGGAACCACATTAGGATGTTGATGTTGCACGGATGAAGAATCCATGGTACTAGTTCTCAGAAAAAAAAAAAGAAACATCCATGGTACTATTTCTTGAAGTGTATTTATGCACATGCATGTTGGAATGGATCCCCTATTACAAATGAGATTCTCTTGGATTCTACTAGTTCTTTTGAAGACAAATTTCAAGCAGTGTTAAATTGTTATAGTAATATAAATCTCTCTCATCAGTCATCAGTTGAGAAAACTAATTAATAATATGGATTCTTTGAAGAGTAGGAAGAGTTGAAATCTCCTTTTACAATATAAAAGCAGAACAGTGGATCGTGCTAAGATTGCCATTACAAACTGAATATATGCAACAACGTCTTGATGAAAAGAAATCCACATGTACAGTTTGAAAGTGATAATAAAACGGTATTCAATCTACTTTAATTAATGTGATTGAAATCAATTTAATTAGATTCGTTAGGTCTATTGATGGACTTGCAAGATGTTCTAACCAAGCAGGTGATTATCCTGTTAAACTGAATTATAGTTCCTTTGTTTCCATCATGCGTTGAAACAATTTTCCTTGACGATCAGTCAATTTTTAGTTAATGAAACAACTAGTTAAAGAAAAACAATTAAAACATTTAAGACGTGTTTGGTGGTGGTGGCCAGGGTAATGCAGTCCAATGGGCTGAACTAAGTTTTTGGTCCAGTCCATAAAAGTGATGAGTGAATGACACGTGTTATCATGTTGAGATGATAGACAGTGTAATTTGCCGCGTAAGCGAATTTGCTTCGATTCGATACTCAAGTGAAAGCCACACGTCATTGAAAATGGATAAGTATGGACAGTCAGATTCCTTGTCGTTTTCTTGTATTTGCTTACGTGGAATCTCGGTTTATAGGATCCCACGCTCCTAATATCAGATGTGATTAAATTGACAGGAAATATATGAACAAAAAGATTAGCCGACACATCCGGTGTGATTTTTATCATTAATCCTGATAACCACTATTTTTTTTCTTATCACACTGCCATTTTGAATTCAGAACATTTCCAATGATATGTTTACAATAAAAAATAAAATAGAAATCCAATTGACTCCAATAAATGATAACTAAAACATTTTTTTTAACTTTAAATATAAAATACTATATATTCCTTTTTTGAGAAAATATTACTTTAAATGTAAAAAGAATATATATTCCTTTAAATATGGAGAAAATAGTTTAGCAAAAAACATAGAGAAAATAATATTTTTAATAAAAAATGGAGATGGATTTGAGTAAGATTCTCTTTTCTAAATATTACTACAGAGAAGATATGGATTTTTCAGACTAACTAAATTTTGTTTTCATATTATTATTATATATATTTTTGTAAATAATATACAAAAAACTGTTTTTTTTAAAGTAGAACTTGGATGGTTGGATCAGAAATGAATAGTAAGATCATCTCCAACCCAACTCCAAAACATTATTTTAGTGTGATTTTGACACAAAAATTTTTTCCAACCCTACACTAAAAATCACACCATTTTAGTGCAACACTATAATTTCACACCAAATTTGGTGTGATACTATTCACCACACTAAAATACTATTCATCCCATTAAAACACTATTAATTTATTTTATTAATAAAATAGATAATTAAATAAATGATAAATAAAAACATAAATATATATAATATTATAAAATAACTTTTAGTGTGAAGTTTAGTGTTATGGTTGGAGAAAAACTTTTTTTTTAGTATTGAAATTACATTAAAATAGTGCGATTTTGACACTAAAAAATAATATTATAGGTTGGAGATGCTCTAAGAAGTACACTTATCCTACTTGAGCTCTTCTGCCCCACTAATAAAACCTTGTAGTTATCCTAAATCCGTGTGGATAATTGTTGATAATGACATATAATTATAGTAACTACTAGCTGTTACTCCAATCATAAAACAAAACAAAGCTGTCACATATAACCAAAACAATATCTAAATTTAAAAATGGTTTAATACAGTAGAACCGTCCCCTCTTCCAATAGCCACAGAATCACACGAGAAAATAAAATATCAGAGAGACAACGAGAGAATCAGAAGAAGAAGAAAGAAGAAAGTTTCTTCTACCCAAGATTTTACATCAATCGACGCTAACTCCTCCTCGATTATCTTCTTCTTCTTCTTCATTCACTGTCACTTCCTTATCCGAAATTGTGTAAAGCTTCGATTTTTTTCTTTCTCAATGGGTTTTCTTGAGTCCCGATTGAAATTGTAATCTGGGTTTTCGTGTTCCGATCAAACCCAAGAAGAAAGGTTTAAACTTTCGCTCTAAAACCCACATGGGATTGGCACTGAATAGTAGAAGAAGAAGAAGAAGAACAGTGATACCAGTCATCGAGTGTTCGCTACGACTATGTCCATAACCCAATCTTCAGCATCGCTTTTCACCACCGCCACCGAGGAGAAAGAAGGAGCCTTTAGCGCCCGTTACTCGCTATGGATCAAAGAAGCTTTAGACGAGCTTCCCCACAGCTTCACAATCACCGACCCGTTTATCTCGGGTCACCCGATCGTTTTCGCCAGCCCCGGGTTTCTCAAAATGACCGGGTACTCGCGAGAGGAGGTCATCGGGAGAAACGGGAGGGCCTTTCAGGGTCCCAAGACAAATCGGAGATCGATCATGGAGATTCGCGAGGCGATTCGTGAGGAGAGACCCGTTCAAGTGAGCATCTTGAATTACCGAAAATCCGGATCGCCGTTTTGGATGTTGTTCCATATGATTCCTGTTTTCGGGAATGACGACGGGAGAGTGATCCATTTCGTCGCGGTTCAGGTCCCAATCTCGGGACGGAAGATGAGAAACGGGTCGGGTTGTTCGGAATTGGTGTTTGGTTCTTGTCGGAGAGAGGTTTGTTTAGGTAGTTACGTGCATCAGGAACGAGCGTTGCCAGTGGAGTGCGATGAACAAGGTACATGCCTGTAACTTGTTCGATGAAATTACTCAGAGAGCTTTCTTAAATCGGCTTTGTTAACGAATGATCTAATTATTGTTAAGCGGGTTGCTTTCTAAATCATTGTTTACGAATGTAGAGTTAGAGAACTGGGAACACTGTGAGGCGAGCGAGTCCGAGAAGCTTAAATCTGTTGAAGCAGTTGGCAATGTATTATCTGTTTTGACGCGTTACAGCGAGTTCGCTGGCAGATTAGTTTGTGGGAAGCGGAGCTGTTTGCGTGTTGCAGATTGCTTAAGCTCGTCGTTAGTTATATCTCTTGGTAGAATCAAACAAAGTTTCGTATTGTGAGTTTTTTTTTATCTTCTTTTGTTATGGAGTTACTGTCTGCTATACTATAGATTTTTTTCCCGTGACATTCGTATGGTAACTTTGCAGAACCAACCCATGCTTACCGGATATGCCTGTCGTTTATGCTAGTGATGCCTTTTTGACATTGACTGGTGAGTGTCTGAAATAAGTAAACTTTTAATCAGATCATGGCACTGTTCTTATTTATGTAACTCATGTTTATAGGTTACAAGAGACATGAAGTGTTGGGACAAAACTGTAGATTTCTGAGTGGGGTTGATACTGATTCCTCAGTACTCTACGAGGTAGTGATTTCGTTTTCACTTTTGAATAATAATGCACTGCGACTTTCATGTGATTGGAAGTTTATAAATGTTGGTTTAGATGAAGGAATGCATCCTAAAGGGGAAACCATGCACAGTGCAAATACTAAATTACAGGTTGAAGATTTGTATTCCTTCAAAACATTTTGTAAGAGAGTTCTTGTTTGTTTTATTTATTTATTTTCCTGATCATTTATGGTTTTGATCAGTAACAGAAAAGATAAGAGCACGTTCTGGAATCTTCTTCACATATCGCCAGTTCGTAATGCTTCAGGCAAGGTAAAATCCCATTTCTTTGTAGTGGCGTTGTCTGGTTTCTATGCAGAATCTTGATTTTATATTCAAAATTAAAAAAGAAAGGAAGTGCAGTTTGGGTTCTGTTTTTTTTTGGGATATAATAAACCGGATATGGAAAAAACAATCATAACGGTTTAGTTCCACTATGGTTTATTTTCGAATTGATTATGGTTTGGAGTTTGAGAGTTCAGTGATCTGATGTTTCTCTGTTTTTCTTGTTCATGTTTGGTTTCAGACAGCATATTTTGTAGGGGTTCAGATGGAAGCAAGTTGCAAAGATATTGAAAGTAAAGAACTGAGACCGGAGACAAGGCAGCTGAGTGTGGTTGGTGCGGTTAGAGTTGCGGTGAGGAGCTCTTTCATGGTGACTTGTTGATAGTTATTTCGCCACGAAGAAAAATGTATTTTAGAGAGAGGTAGAAACAATATGAAGTGAATTTAACGCAACATCTCTATAATAAAGTATAAATTATTGTACATGAACATAAAGTCTTTATTGAGACAGTTAAAACTTGTGGTCTTTTTTTATGTGTTCGAAATTTTCAAAACAGAGAGATGGTAATATAAAAAGAGGGTAAGTAATCAAGTTGTGTGCAATCCCAAGCATGCCGGGTTTTACAAGAAAACGGACTATAGTTAAGGCTCCTACAGAGTAAATGGGCTTTTGCACTGACAAGAAAAAGAATGGAGATGCGGGGTATCGATCCCCGTACCTCTCGCATGCTAAGCGAGCGCTCTACCATCTGAGCTACATCCCCTTTTGCTTAACAACAGCATAGAATATTATATATTATATGGTATTATAATTTTCCTGAACTGATAATTGAAATCTTCTTATAGCAAAGTGTCTGATAAATGACATGATTTGAATACCAGTAAGGATTTTTTTATAAAAGAAGATAGAATTGAGGAAAAGAAGGAGACCAAAACATCTTTCGATTCTTCACAAAAGAACCAAGAACAATACTAATACGTGAAGAACTCTTCTTCAAGGCAAAGACGGTCTTATAGACTTGCTAATGTTCCTGAGAACACTCCACATAACTGTCGATACAAAGAAGAGAAGAATACCAGCAACAACGGCTTCTTTCAAACCAAGATTCACCAGCAAGTTCACAAGCAGCCCCGCTAACACAACCCCACAGAAGTTAGCAGAGACAGCAGACCAGAAGGGCATGTCGAGGATCGACGCTATTATAGCTCCTGTCCAAGCACCGGTCCCAGGGAATGGAACAGCTACAAAGAGCATAAGTCCTAGCCACTGGAACTCTTCCACAGGCCCAGCTTTCTCTTTAGCGCTTTTCAATAATATTGCAAGTAATTTGGAAGCTGTCTGGCTCTTACCCGCTAAGAAAGTCACCACCTTTTTGAGGTAAAGTATGATGAATGGAACCGGAACCATGTTGCTGCAAAAACCCAAAAACATTGTCACTTCTTTTTCGTTTATACAAATGAAATGTTTGCTCTAACTTATCATTATTACAAGACTCGATCTCATTCAAGCTCACATTATTTCAAATAAAAATAACATAAAGTGTGCACCTCCTCAAACAAGACACATTGTAAATGTCACACACAAGTTATTCAATCTCTATCACAGATTCAACTAAATAACAGACACGTGTAATCCTCAAACACAAAAGAACATTTCAGACAAAACTAATCACCAAGAAGACTAACCCGAGAACAGAGAAGAAAGTGAGAGACATAGGTTTAAGCTGCATCCAGTAACCGACGGGAATAGCACCACGAAGCTCGATAACCGGAAGCGTGGCTAAAGCGAACACCACAGCTTCGTCCGGCCAGCCAAAGCGGCGGAGAGCGGCGGCGATTCTGAGACCAAAGCTTGATGATTTGATGGAATCAGCGGCGGCTTTGGCATCGCCGGACCTAGCGAACCAAAGCAAAGAGAGAGAGGCCCAGAAGACAAGGCATATCGCGAATTTAACTGGGTTTACGCCGATAGATGGAAGCTGGATGATGCTTTCGTTTCCTTCTTCACTGGGTTTTCCGAGAAACCCATCTGGAGAAGAAGAAGAGGAGGAGCATCTGGTGAAGTAACGGCGTAGTGGGTGGAAAAGACTGAAACTTTGAGTCAATACTCGTGGAGAAATAGAAGATGAGTAAGCTCGAGTGGGTGTTGGAGTTAGGAGATGTGGTTTTGTGGATGAGGAGGAAGGTAGAGTGAAAGGAGGGATTGAGACTAATGTAGAAATCGTCATTTGTGGATTCAGCTCTGATTCTTCTTCAATCTGATCATTGTTGGCTCGATATATGGGGTGGTTTTCACAAGTAGCAAAATGACTGCATTTATCTGACCGGAACCTTTATCAGTTTGGTCGAAATAGTTAATCGGGGGGAGGGGGTATTATTGAACTAAATATTTATTTTGGATACATTTATGAACTTTCTTAAGTTGAGGGTTATTATTGAAATTATAAAGATTCCATCTTAGCGAGTGCAAAACGGCGTGCAGTTTTTGTTAGTATAAACAGAACAATAAGTAGAGCTTCCTTCTTCCTTCTCTCTAAAATATCTTTGGCGACGAAGAAGAACATTGGTGAGGAGGAAAGATTCGATTCGATTCGAAGCTTGAGTTTGGAGAAGAAGATGGAGGGAGAAGAAGAAGTGAGCATCAAAGAGTTAGCTTCCAATCTCACTACCTACAAAGAGCAGCTCCAACAGGTGAATAACTGTTTAATCTCTTCTTCTTTTTCAGGGATTTGGGGCTTTAGAATCGAATTATTCTTGCTTGAGAATTGGTGAAGAACAAATTGAATTGAGGCAGATTAGAGTTATTAGAGGATGCTTCAAATTAGGGTTTCGTTGAGTGTTGTTTTTTGTGAAGTAGAATGATAATCTGATTGAGAAGTTACACTCTTTTTGGGGCAGGTGAGGCAGCTTTTGTCGCAAGACCCTAGAAACTCTGAATATGCTGACATGGAAAAGGAGCTTAAAGAGGTGATCCATCACACATCCTTCCTTCTCCATCTTACTTTTGCAAACTATCAAATCTTTATGTCTCTATTGTCCACGTCATTGTGTTCGTGAGTGAAAGTAGATTATGTTAGTTGAGCATCTAGGTATCATGTCCTTTTATGTTTTCCATTCCCTCCCTCTTTTGAAGGATTCAGCATCTTGCTTGCTCGAATTAGCAACCTCATTTAACAGCTAATCATCATACAGTGGAGCTAGGTCTCACATTTGTTATCTGAAAGGTGAGTATATTTGAGTGCTCTTCCCTGGGAGAATTAGCGAGGAATTCATCATTATTTCTTATCTTGGTTCTTGTGCAGGTGTGCTATTATGGGTCTTGATTACCACTCTGCTTCCTGATTTCTCCCTGAAGTTCTATTTCTGATATAAATCTTAATAAACATTTCTTGTGGTGAAATTGCTGGCATCCTCTATGCTCTCTGACACACTTGTTTTTCACCACGTAGGTGATTGCATTGACTGAAGAACTTCTTGCAACCGCTACGCAAAATGAGATTCCTCTTTCAGATGCTGGAGCAACCCCTGAATCACCCGATTTACTTGAGGGTGCTTGGCAAAAGATGGTATGTTTATTTCTGTTATCTCATCTCTTCTCCTTGTCATTTTACCGGAAAATGCGGCTACGTGATTATTTTAGTCAGTTCTTCTTAGCAGGACTGATGTGATATGTAAACCTTGATCCATGTTACTCCAAAGTCCACTACATGTTTTAGTCACTAGGCGTGATTGTTTTCCATTTTCTTATACAGGAATCAAGGAATGACCCAATACATGAGGGTAAGTTCCCCATTGGAACAAAAGTTCAAGCTGTCTATAGCTACGATGGCGAGTGGTATGTCTGAAAAAACTCTCTGGTCTCTTGTAATTTGTCTTCTTTCCCATATTTTTGTTTGTTTGTTTGATAAGTTAAATGTTCAGGTATGATGCGACTATTGAGGCGCATACTATAAATGGCTATTATGTTTCGTATAATGAGTGGGGTAACAAGGAAGAGGTAATGCTTCTGTTCCCGTTTGTGTTTTTCTATTAAACAAAAACTAATGTTGAGGTTGCCTTGTTTTAATATAGGTTGATCCAGATAATGTGAGGGCAATAGAGACCAATGCCCTCTTGGAAGCTGAAAGAATAGCTGAAGCTGCGAAGAACGCACTCAAAAGAAAGGTTGAGCAAGCTGCGAGTTCGGATTATCAATCCAAAACTCTACCGGCAAAGCTTAAAATCGATCCTAATGATCCCGAGGATGTGGTAAGTCAAAGATGATGTGTGATTATTTCATTTTTCTGGTCCCACATATGAGGTCTTGTTTATGAGATCTCTCGCTTATTGTTTTTTGCAGAAAATTGCAAAGCGTAAGAAGATACATGCTTTCAAGTCAAAGGCGAGGCAAGAGCAACTCGAGGTTACACAGAACAAGAAACAGAATGCGTGGCAACAGTTTCAGACCACTAAAGCCAAAACTAAAAAGGTTAAAAAAATATTCGGAATTCGGATTGATCTTCTTTCTTTGCTTGGTCCGTGATTCTGAGATGTGGTTTGGTTTGGTTGGCAGGTAGGGTTTTTTACAGGGAGGAAGAAAGAGAGTATATTCAAATCACCAGAGGATCCATTTGGAAAAGTGGGTGTGATTGGAAGTGGAAAAGGTTTGACTGATTTCCAAAAGCGAGAGAAGCATCTTCATCTCAAGTCTGGTAATGATGCTGAGGGTTCTAATGAATAAGAGAAGAGATTTTATGTTACTAAAGGATTTTCAGCTACTTACTTGAGTATCAATTGTTCCCCCCCTCTCGAATAAACCTCTTAAAGCAGAAGATCTAAAAACCCTTGTGGATTTTCTGCTCTTTTGTAAGTTGAATCAAAGATTAGCTATTTCCTATTGGATGGTTTGTTTCCTTCCCTTTGTTTAGTTGACAATAGAGTAGAGTCGACCAATCCAATTGAGTGCAATGCTTATCTTGTTTCCCTGTCCTGTCACTGTTTGCTATCAAATTGGGATTTTTACCTTTTGCAAACTGCGATGTTCCATTCCAAAGTAATATTGGGTCTACTTGAAGTATTTGTCTGATTTTTTTTTTCCTCAAATACTCATTCTATTCATAAAGATAGTACGTATCTAAAGATTTATCAGACAAGCTCTCTTGGGGTACAACATTCAGCAAAAGAATGATAAATATCAAAAGATGCAGCAGCCTGCTTTGCGAGCCAGTCTGCACTCGATTGCCTTCTCTTCCAATGAAGTATTTGTCAATTTAGTCTGTGACATATATAACATGTACCGTTTCGCATAGTTTCACACTGAGCTTATGAGTTCACTTGCACATCATCTCATTCTTTACTAGTTATTGAAAAATCAAACAATAGAAGACTAAAATCATTCACCGTCGCAAAAATGCAATACTTGCAAAGCATATCAATAACTCAAACAAAGGTTTAATAAAAAAACCTTTTACTATTGCAAAAGTAAAAACAAAAAAGATTTCTTTTTAAATGACAGTTTGAACAATATAATCATTGTTCGCGATAAAGAAAAAAACTATGTTCTCATTTTTTCCATGTACCCTCTTGAAGTAATTGTCTCATCTCAGGCAGAGGAATTCATCATCGACCACCTTTTTTATGTAGTAACACAACATACAAACTCTTTACTCGTTGCGGATTGTCTGGTACTTTCCCCACAATCGTTCAGACCTCTTCATGTCAGCCATTAAGCTCTTGAACTTGTGGCTATAATCCACTCCACTGTTTGACATTTCACATTTAATTCAAAGAAAAGAATGATCAGATCAGTTTCGTACTTAACGCAAAAGAGAAAAATCATAATCTTAAAGAAGATACCTGATCCGATCCAAAGATGAGATAGCACGAAGAGCACTTCTGATCATGTCTTCATTACGGTCATGCTCTTGCTTCACTGCATCTTGCTTTGGCTTGAAATTTATTGTTTTTTGCAGGGGTTCCACAAGCGAATCCAGTACTTGAGAGAAACATCATGACAAAATGAAGACACATTTAAACAAATCTCTATTTTTCTTTTCCAATTTAGAAACAATGATTTTGGAAGCTATTTAACATACCAGCTAGCACGGCTGAGGGGCATTTATCCGCTAGGAGTGAGAGTATGAGATGACACAGCATCTTCAGATCGTAATGATCTGCATAAACAGATATTTATGTTATAAAGAAATTACACCATAGGTTAATTATCATATGAAAGAGATATAGACAAACCCACCTTCTAGTCCGGATTTGAGGAAAGGAATAATGAAAGAAGACGGATTCAGTTGATCAAGACAGCTATCGAGTAGAGTAAATACACATTCAAAAGCTGCTTTCCTCAATTCAAGCCCATCATCAACAACGTGCTTGAATGGCCCTAGATCAACCGTTCTTATTAATTCTTTCTGCAAAACAAAACTTCCGAGTTATTATGATATATGACAACAATTGTGTTATACATCACTAAGACCCTTTAACATAAATTACCTTAATAACGGTTTGATCATAAAGAAGCGGTAACAATTCAGGGAGGAGTCCTTTAATAAGGTTTGGTTTATAGTGAGCAAATGTACTCAGTGCTGACACAGCTGCACGCCTCACATGCTGCATAAACCATAGAACCGGAGAAAATTTTATGATTAGTCACAGCAAAATCATTTTGTTATCATCGAACGTTAATTGACTTACCCTGTCACCATCTTTAATTAGCATGAGGAAAGAAGAAATCTCAGGGAAGATGATTTCATCTAATTTCTCAGGCCGTTCCACTACAGAATATTTCACAGCGGTAACAACAGTCGCACGAGTAAAAGCGGCTTGGCTAGTCGTCCTTACCTATAAAGTTCAGAATGCAACACAAATATTGTCCATCGTTAAATCATGACGGAAAATGAGTAAATGCAGATAGTTAGATTGATCTGTATCACTTCTCTAGCTACCTTAAGTGCAGGGACCAGTTTCTCAGGTTCTATCAACGCCATTTTTCCCAAGCATTCAGCAACAACATTCCTTACACCCTCTTCCTCGCTTTCACAGTGGTTAAACAGTAACGCAAGTATTTTCTCAACACTAGAATTCTGGAAGTCCGCTTTATCAACAGACTGCCTCACGATCACCTGAAAAAACGGGGTAACAATATATCAAATCCAGTAAACCATGTAATTTGACACTATACTTAGTTCAGTAAAACTCACCTCCTTGAGTGAATGAAGAAGAATATATTGTTTTTTCTGTTGATTATCAATCTGGTTCAAGATAAAAGGTAAATAATTGGGTAGATTGCCAACAGCAATGTTTCCAAGAGCATATGAAGCCGCAGACTTTATTTCTTCAAAGGGAGATTGGAAAGACTCAATGACTATCGTTTCAATGCCAGCATGTGCGCTTAGATCTTTCCTTCTCCCAATCTCACCAAGAGACAACAGGGCAAGGTGCTGTTTTGCCTGCACGAGAAAATCCACCACCACAAAAATTAGCTGTAGATCTATAAAGGAAAATAAGCTCGACTTTAATCCCTAATAGTTCGCACACTAATACAAAATCAGAAAGCTTACTGTGTTTGTGCCGCTGTCATCTTTAAGTATTTCCATTAGCATTTTAACCGTAGAAGAACAATTCTTATCACCTGCCGCGAGACAAAGAACCGCGACACACTGTGCAATTGAATATAATGCTTGCTTTGGGACACCTCCAGACTGAGGAGAAGGTTTAGCGCAGGAAAGTAATGAGTCCAGCAAGGTGTAGAAACTCGTATTTGCATGATAAACCAAAGCTTCAAAGAATCCTTGCAAAGCCTGTGTCAAGCGTTCAAGAAATCATTTCCGTTTTGTATTTTGATCTCAGGCAAAGTATAAAAAAATTCAAACAAAACGACGAGTTACCAAAAGTGCTTGACCCTGGAGCAATGGGCTTTTAACTAATGTTAGTGCCTGCGGAAGAACTTTGTTGCGAACCGCCAAACTGATATTTTCACTACAACTCTTTCCAGTCATCAGAGTGCAGCAGAGTTCAAGCGCAAGAGCTGTCATGTGGAGATCCGAAACACTGGAAAGACAGATGAAGTCATCTTTCTAATAAAACAACCAACCCAGAAAGTAAAAAAGTAAAGAACGTTAGGAAAATTCTGGACAAACAGACCTTATCAGAGACGAAAGCTCCACAACAATAACTTCATAAGCATCTGAGACAATCTTATCTCCATACGCTGTTACCAAGGTATTCATGGTGATCAGTGTTGCTTGCCTTAGCACCCGATTAGCCTGTTATACAACAACATTAATACAAATTGCCTAAGTACCAGATATTGTATTCAGGGATATTTTCCACTGATCATGAACAGTAGAAGGAAATTGATAACAATTAGATATTGTTGCAAAAAAGCCATATACCTTTCTCAAGAATCCAGTTAGTTCAGCAATCAAATTGACCAAAACACATGACAGATCAATGTGCAGCGGAGAAGTGGCAATGACAGCAAATGCCTGCATTGGTTAACAGGATCACAGACATGAGCTAAAAAGTTCGGAAATAAAAACGTCAACAGAAGAACGAGAACAACCTTTACTGCTGTGAGGCGAGTGATTTCGTTTCCCATTCGGTCAACAAGCACAGGAAGGCATGAAGGTAATTCTTTTCTGAGTTCATCGCCAAAAGTTGAAATAACGAGACCCATGCAGGTAATAGCACACTCCTTGACCTCCTGTTGAAGCGAAGTGAGAGTTTAAGAAACATAAATAGTACAATACAAACACATCAATCTGCTTCAGTTATCCAAATTCTGTAATTACTCATAAAGACAAACTAAAAAATTTTACAGAGAAAAATATTCAGATCTAAAGCCTCCAAAACGCAGGGATATTAAAAACTATTAATAATAAATAAAAAGGGGGATTCATGCCACAAACCTGGTCCTGGTCTTGATTTGTCAAGCGAGACATTATGGCATTGTAGATTGGATGAACAAATGGTTTAAAATCAAAACCAATACTCTGAACCACAGAAAAGAAAATTTCAGATGCAAGGATCTGTGGGTTGTGTATGGTTTGAATAATAAGTATCTAGAGAACAGACTGACTCGGCAAGTTAATAAAAAATGTCTCAATGAAGTGAGAATGTGAGATACCCACCTGAGTACTTGGACGGACTACTCTAACAAGTTCCCCACAAACCCTTAATGCCTCAGCGGTCACCTTGTAATAGCGTTCTCCAACAGCAGCTAAAACAGGACTGGAGAGAGCCTAGATTAACATAGGAGTTGGAAGAGTCAGTCAAATCAACCCGCATCGGTTGTTTATGTTCATCTTTTGGGTCAAAGGTTGTTGATGTTCATTTTTTTGAAGACTAAGGGTTTTGAAGTATTGGGACTCAACAACAATCCCTGAACATTTTGATAATATTTCAATGGACTAAACCATAAAACGTTTCCAACCTTAATGTAAGGATGAAAAACAGGAGGCGCATGCGATGCCAAGACTAACTTTGTGAAGACAAGAGCTTCGATTTTCAAGTTTGATGTAGAAGATTTATCCTGGAGGGAAAAAAACAGGAAACATGAGCAAATGAACAAAAAACAACACTGAAAGTACATAAATAAATATACTGAACATCCCGACTAACGTTTAGTGCTCTTTCAATTCCAGGAACTAGCGAACCAATATGATCAGCAAGGCAGTCAGGCAAGACGACCACAAGCTCTCTCAAAACAGAGAATGCTCCAACCTGCAGATAGTTACGGAGTTACTAAAACATTAAATAGGAACCAAACCAAACGGAGAGTTCATACTTCCGTACCTTTGTCTTAACAGACTTCTCACGCAGTTGCCTATTAATGGATTTCACAATCTTTGAGACTTCTTGCTTCAGTAGCCATTTAGGACTGCTTTAAACAAAGTTATATATTTAGTCAGCATGGATTCATTAGTAACGTGACAGACATCCATACTGATGGAGTGAAAGGGGCAGAAGATTTGCCTTGATTCATCTGTGTCAGTTTGACCTTTTGTCACATTTCCTGTTTGTCGTAACAGATCAATGAATGTGTTGAAAACATCCATCTGTAACACAGTACCTCGGATCAGTAACCATATAGCAATGCAGGATAACTAATTTATTTATTTTACATACCTTCACATTTTCCTCCCTTTCCTTAAATCTATCAATTAGTTTCGGGCATGCCTGCACAAGAATAAATTTATTACTTAATTTCTCAACAGTGAAGACTACAGTAGAATTTCATTCCTAACATGATTAAACACAATAATAATGTCAGACTATCAACGGAAGTAAAAGATGATTTTTCTTGTAAAAAAAAATGTATAATCCTCTTGGTCATAACTAAGAAAAAGATGTATACCTCTTGATATACTTTAGAGATCATCTCAGAACGAGACACTATTAATCCCGCCAAGCATTTCGCTGCAGCTCTCCTAACTTTCCAGCTGGCATCCTCATCATCCGTGTACTCATTTGCACTCTCGCTGTGAGGGAAAAAGACATATATCACTGAGACAATGGTGCACTGTAAGGGGATAGGACTCGGATCCAATGTTTATATCAGAACTTACTCATCGTCTTCGTCTTCAGGAGTCTCATCATCAGTATCTTCATCCATGTTGTCCGTAAAATTCGGGTCATAACATATATATTCCAAAGTGAGATTTAAAATTTCATCACAATATGGTGAGATGTCTCTTGGACATCGTAGCAAGAAACTTTCAAGTGCCTGCAGTTGAATTTCAGAACGGGCATATTATCACCAATCATACCACTTAATTGAAGCTTGATAAATATTTAAATCCCAATTTCATACGACAGAATAAGAGAAAAGAGGCTACAAGCACGCCTACGTAATTATCCATTGGATAAGAAAACAAAGATTACGTCTAGTGACAAAGTAGAATAGGAATCTCAGTTGACCTGTAAGCTATATTCCCGGAGCTCCTCATCATTTTCTGAAGCGCTGGTGCAGTAATCGATCAATACTGGAACAGTGTTACCAAGATGAGTCCCAAATCGGTATCCGACAGCACGGCTAAAAACAAAAAAAACGTATTAAATAACATTACACAAATGGCAAGCCTAATAATAGATATGTATGGTAAACCATGCATCCCACTCAATAAATAGGTACAAAACCACAACTAACAGAAACATATGATAAAACTGCAGTATTACATTGGTAAGAAGTTAAAGACAAACACCACAACCAAGAACGATAGAAAGGACGTACCTTATTGCTCCAATCATTTGTATATTGGTGCGTGTAATCTCCGATTTAGCATTCTTGTTACTTAGGTTTTTCACAACTTTAACTGTCGCCTTTGCGAGCAAATCATCAGACAGACTCGACGCAAGAGATGCTGGACCGAAAAAAACTAAAACTTTAATGAGAAATCAGATATCCAACATTGAGTTAGGAGTTCTACATAAGACTGGGGAGAACACAAATGGAGCTGAATATATCGTTTGAACCAGCGTTGGTATCACATGAACTGACACCAACAACTGAGGAAAGCTGTCAATTAAGCCTCATGAGCTAGAATCTGGTTTCAAACAAATTTTGTTAACTTACCAATGCATGTAACAGTCTTCTTCCTGACTGTGGCTTGGTTACAGTCCAATTGCAATAACAGTGTATTCAGTAGCTTCTCGTGATCATCTGCCATTAAACTTCCATATTTTTGAACAACATCACACATGATCTCAAGACATTCACACTTAATCCCTTGGCTCATTTCCTTCAGAAGCAAGCCAGCAGAAAGTTAGTCATCTCAAATTCGTAGGGTACGCAAATAATTATAAGCGCGCACTGTTGTCTGGTTTACTAAGAGCTATTCAGAAAGAGCTATTAAACTATAACAGCGCCAACAATACTTTAACCTAAGATCAATTCCACTATAAGTATCAATCCATCTATTGTGTACTTGTGGCATATACAATCGAAAAAAAAAGGAATAGGCCTCCCAGAAACTAACCTGGCCACTTATACCTCCAATCATTAGTGGAGTTAGAGTAACAAGAATAGATGGAGCGAGCGAAGGAGCAACTTGAGCGACAACAGTCCTGAGAGCTATGCTTGCGGTATCACGGTGTTGGTCTTTCCCATGCAGCAGTTTATCACATAAATTGTTGGTCATCTCCACAACACGCTCTTCTCCGACCTTCTTCACCAATGGAGCAAGACTGGAAGCAAAAAGAAACACACCAAGAGTCGGATATGGAAGAGAGAGAGAGAGAGAAAACCAAAAGATGCAGAGAGAAGAAAGCTAACCACTTAACAGCCAATCCAGAAACATCATCGAGCTGTTGCAATATGATGCTGGACAATCTCATCTCCAGGTCCGAGTCGAGTTTAAAGGAGTCTTTATTCAACTCATTGAGCAAGTCAGAGGTCGCCATATATCTATAGTCTTTATCTTTACCCGTCATCTGAACATTGAAACACGAAAAGTGAATCTAATCATCAAAATCAAAAGTGAGCTTAGTTCGAAATAGCTGATGAAAGACCTTTTCAATGATTCCAGAGAGTTGTAAGTTCGCCATCTTCCAACTGCAATCAAACATTGGGACTTAAAAACGCTTTCACAGAAACCATATCAGCAGGAGGAGCGATGCAACTCTCACAAGCTCTCTAACAAACTGTGAAGATCGCAAAGAAGAAGCTCCGTTCTACAAATCCAACTACCTTGTGCGAATACCAAACGAGTTAGTCACACGAGGAGGAAACCCTAACCTGAGAAGAAGAAATCGACGGCGACGGGAACAGAGCAGTGAGAGGTTTCGATCTTACGGTGTGTGAAGTTGCAAAGTAATTAAGGATTGGAGGGCCACAACTGTAATTAAGCGTTTTTTTTTTGTTCTCTCAAAAATATATTTAATACTTTTTGTCCAAACAAATTTTTTTTTTTTTTTACAACAATCCAAACAAATTTTATTTGTTAACTTTTTTTTGGTAGTATTTGATTTTAGGGCTTATTTAGGGAATAACCAAAAAAAAAAGAGAAATTAGATTTTTAGAGAGAGAAAAGAGAGAGATAGGAAGAGAAAAGAGGAGAGAGGGTGGGATTTTAGTTAGATAGTGAATTTTGTTTTTTTTCTTAGCTATTGGGTGCAATTTCTCTTGATTTTATTCCATAAGTCTATTGTTATTTTGAGGTGCCATAACAAAAGAAAAGAAACATGATTGTTGATTACGGAACAAGCAAAAGCCGTTCAATTTCACTTTTTGCACAGATAATCTAATGGTAAACTGAAAGTGAGTGTGATCGAGTCCAATCGTTAGTTCATTTACACACTCGCGTAGCTTTCTACACACACGCGTAGCTTCTAATACGATCGAGATCCAATCATTACGTAAATATTATTACATGAGATACATTTTTATTACAATATTTTGGTACATATATCTTCTAATACCAAACTGGAATGATAATTTAGCTGAAAAGACAAACAAAAGAAAACTCAAATTTCATAAACATTAAGTAGTTTTACAGGAAAACAGAAGGAAGAAAAGCACGCTAAGGAAATTTTTTCCATTTACTCACAAACTTCGCAGTGTTTCCATTTTCCACAATGTAAAGTCCATCATTTTTAGCAACAAATGAGAGTAATCCTTTCTTACATGGAAGATTTGAAAAGCTTGTTATCGCCAAAATACTATATTAATCCAACGGTGAAGATCCTTTATAAATCGAAAATATCAAAGTTTTTGGATTGCCCCCACCAGTATCATAGTTGTGTTTCGCATCAAATTTTAATTCTCCGCTTTCAACCATAGGAGATCCCCAACGATATTTCAGAATTTGACCAGGACCGAGTTTATTTTGAAGTTCCAACTTTTGATTGTGGCATACTAATGGTAGCAATGGTAGCGCTTCACCCAATCCAATACACATAGCAGCAACAGTAACTGACAGAAAAGGTATGATGTTCTTCATTTATCTTTTGAACAAAAGAATATTTTTGAATTAGTATGAATATAAAACATCAAAAAGTGTAGTATTTAAACACAAAAATAGCATCGCAAGCGTACTTTTCGCTTAGCTATAAATAACTTTATGACTTTATCTAAATTTAAGCACAAACATAAACCAATTACTTCTATGGCCAAAAAAAAAGAGTCCGATGTCGAAAAGCAAGGTTGGCCGATAAAATTAAACAATATATATTAGAGAAATTACGTATTTATTTACCAATTAGTTACATGCTTAAAGACAAAATAACCAATCATAATTGGCATTT
Organism: Brassica napus; assembly: GCF_020379485.1. Classification (NCBI taxonomy): domain Eukaryota; kingdom Viridiplantae; phylum Streptophyta; class Magnoliopsida; order Brassicales; family Brassicaceae; genus Brassica; species Brassica napus. The sequence continues at coordinate 26,161,351 of NC_063439.1, forward strand.
ATCATTTATACATGACAATTTGATCTATAAATAAGAAATTATATTTCATTAAATTTATAAAACATACATTATTTCACATATCATCCAAAAATACACATAAACCAAAACAATTCCTAAGATTGCTAAGTCAAGGAACTTCATCTTCAATCTTCAAAAAAAATCCAAAGATCACCTGCAAGGACAAAGCGGTGCACCATACGAATCTTTATGCTCAGCCATACCCTGTTCCCAGAAACAGCCACTTCATTAGTTAAGAGCTAGAGGTGGAAATGTTCACATGCATAGACTCAATTTCTTGAGCAGATTCCACATCAAGATTTCTAAAATAGCTACTGTATAAATCAAGAAAACAAGGCCAAACATCTTCTGGCAAGTGTTATCTACAAGTAGAAAGAACCAATCTCGATCCAAATCATATATAATCTTTGAACAAAGAAGAGAAAGTTGGAGACTTTAAGGTTAATTTACTGAAGTAACTCCGAAGTAATTCCCTGAGTCAAGCTCTTCTTGTGACTTTGTGAGTTTAGTCAGGTTTATCACGATTCAAGGAGAGAGAGTGTTCAATTGCGGGTGAGTGGAGACGACAGAGCTCGAGATCGAGCAAAGGGGAAACGCAGAGAAGAGACTCAGAGGAGGAAATAGAGTACGAGATGGGACAGGCATAAAAGTTGCAATGGCATGCCCCTCAATTTCTCATCTATTCTTTACAGATGATAGTCTCTTCTTTTATAAATCACAAAATGAGGAGTCCCAAAAAAATATTCAGGATTTTAAAAGAATACGAAGCGGTATCAGATCAACATATAAATTTCAAAAAATCTTCGATTTAGTTCAGTCATAAGATTGAAAAACCCATCAAACATGAATTGAGAAATATTCTAAGGATACAAAATGTAAGTGGAATGTGATCATATTTGGATATCCCTAAAAATCTAGGAGGGTTGCTTGGTTTACTTTTGGTTTATTTAATGAGAAAAGTACGAGAGAAGTGTGTACTTGATGTAAAATTTTACAAAAAAATATTATGTCCAAGAAAATGTTTATGTTTCAATAAGAGAGATGTTAATATTGTAATAAATGTCAGTTATGATTAATTATTTTGTCAATAAACATGTAACTAATTAGTAAATAAATATGTAATTTTCTCTAATATATATTGTTTAATTTTATCGGCCAACCTTGCTTTTCGACATCGGACTCTTTTTTTTTAGCCATAGAAGTAATTGGTTTATGTTTGTGCTTAAATTTAGATAAAGCCATAAAGTTATTTATAGCTAAGCGAAAATACGTTTGCGATGCTATTTTTTGTGTTTAAATACTACACTTTTTGATGTTTTGTATTCATACTAATTCAAAATATTCTTTTGTTCAAAAGAAAAATGAAGAATTTCATACCTTTTGTGTCAGTTACTGTTTGCTGCTATGTATATTGGATTGGGTGAAGCGCTACCGTCAGTATGCAACAGTCGAATGGTAGAAATTCAAAACAAAATCGGTCCTGGTCAGACTCTGATATTTCACTGTTCATATCCTATTATCCGACGCGGAGTTTTAAAATTTAATGAGAAACAACAATATGAAACCCGTGAGGGAAAAGCAAGATCTTGGATATGTGTGATGTATAAACAAGGACCTCAAGGACCTCAAACTGATCGTTATAGTGTTATGTTTAGACGAGATTTTTCAAAACCTCCATGTCAAGGATTACTTTCAGCGATCGCTAAAAACGATGGACTTCACTTAGAGGACAATGGAAAACCTATAAACTTCGTTGGTAAATGGGGAAAACACCCTCTTTAGTTTTTGAAGTGACCATTGGAGATGATCTTAGCTTTTTTTCCTTCTATTTTTCCCGTAAGACTAATTAATGTTTATAAAAGTTGAGTTTTCTTTTGTTTGTATTTTCAGCTAAATCATCATTCTAGTTTGGTATATTATAAGATATATACACCAAAATATTGTAATAAAATATCTTTTGCAAAAAAAAAGTGTTGTAATAAAATATGAGTCTCATGTAATATTTATGTAACGATTGGATCTCGATTGTATTAGAAGCTACGCGTGTGCGTAGAAATCTATGTGCGAGTGCGTACATGAACTAACGATTGGACTCGATCACACTCACTTTCAGTTTACCAATAGATTCTCTGTGCAAAAAGTGAAATTGAATGGCTTTTGCTTGTCCCGTAATCAACAATCCAGTTTCTTTTCTTTTGTTATGGCACCTCAATAACAATAGACTTATGGAAGTACAATCAAATATTACCCAAAAAAATGAACAAAATAATTTTTTTTGGACAAAAAGTATTAAATATGTTTTTTAGAGAACAAAAAAACTATTTGCTACAGAACTAAAGGAAGAATTTTTATTTGAGTAATGTGAAATGTAACCAGAGATTACGGTAGGATTTGACTTCTGAAACTTGTTTGTTATAGCAAATGATTAGGTAATAATCTGCGTGATGTACAGAGTGAGATATTTTATAAAATATATGCTGAATCAATAAGCTTTTCTCTGAAAAATATTATTTTAATAATAACAAAAATATGAAATATATTTTAATGATTTTATCAAACTAAAATTATAAGAACATATTTCACCAATTCAAGTAGGGCTGGGTAAACGGCTCATAATCATGTTTTGATTCTGATTCATTTGGGTTTGGGGTTTTCGGATTCATTAAGCCGCATTCAGATATTATAAAAGTCTGGATCGGATTCAGTTTGGATTTTGTTATTATTGGGATCAAAATCAGTCACGATGAAATCAACGGCTCCGAAAAATTAAGCCTTATTCAAATATGAGCCGGAAATGTCGAAGAAACTACAACGCATAAACCAAGCCTATTAAAATAAGGATACGAGAACAAAACTTTGTAATTTCATCCCGTACAAAGAATGAAAGAGTTTCTGTCCAAACATGAAATGATCAGAAAAATGTTCTTGCAGAAAGTTTTACGAGAAATGACAAGTTTTACGAAATAATCTTCCGTAAAACAAAATTCAAAAAGTTTACGCAGAAAAACCTCTTAGAAAAATCTATGAGATAATCTTCCGCATAGCAACTTTTGGAGAATCCTTGTGGAAAAACTTGCATAAAATAAACGGAGGGAATAATAAGAGAAGAAATGCCTCTTCATGCTTTAATGTCGCACTTCTCCTCAAATGCCCCTCGTCCTTCTTCTCTCTTCCATGTTCCCCCTTCCCCTTCTCCTCAAATACCCCCTCGCCCTTCTCCTCGTCCAATGTCGACATTCTCTCTCTCTCTCCATGGTCAACGATGCCTAACTCCTCCCTCTCCTTGATCAACGATGCCTAACTCCTCCCTCTCCCTGGTCAATGTCGCCATTCTGCCTCTCTCCTTGCTCAATGTCGCCATTCTCTCTCTCTCCTTGTCAATGTTACTCACCTCCTCTCTCTCTCTCTCTCCTTGATTAAAGTCGCCATTCTCTATCTCTCTCATCACTCCAGTGTCACCCTTCTCCTCTCTCATCACTCTAATGTCGCCCTTCATGCTTCCAATAAGGCCCCCATCACGTTCTCTTTGAATCTCATCCGAAATGTCTCTTGTTGGGGGCGAAATTGATAACGACGAAACCAATGTCAAAAAGATCCCGAAAAACCTTTCTAAAAAGATAATGAGAATACGAAAAACTGAAACTTTGCATTCCTAAGATTATTACACGACAAGTCATTCGCAAGGGATCGATCAAACCATCAAACAAACAATTCCCGAGCATCGGAACGACCGAACCAATGCCGTCCGACCATCAGAGAAGTTGGATTAGCCAAGGCCAACTCGCCCAACGGCGATTTGGACCGACCGATCCAACTTGCGGTTGGGCGAGTTGGACGAACTATGTCCAACTCGCCCAACGGCGAGTTGGATCCGTCGTGTCCAGCTTCGCCTTTGCCGAGTTGGATGAATCCAGAAATGTGCAATCTCGTCTCCGGAACTCCCCCGTTTGTCACATAAATCATATTTGTCTACATTCTAAAAAGGCGAAATAGAGTTTGGCATTTCAGCTTTCTGATCGATTTGGGATATACATTTTTTATTGTTCTAACTCTTTATATATGAAGTTTTTTTTCAGTTTTGGTCCAAATCTAATAGGATTCGAATTCTCTTAGGTCGTTTTTATTGTGAGCTTTAGGATATGTAACCAATGGTCCAAATCTAATAGGATTCGAATTCTTTTTTGATGTGTACTCTCTTAGGATATGTAACCAACGATGTCTACATTTTTCAGTTTTGGTCCAAATCTAATAGGATTTGAATCATCTATTATAGACTACAAACTAGATTTTTCACCCATACATTTTCATTTTATAAATATATAACAGATATTATCGCAAAACTTTCAAAGATATAATTTACATTTTAGTGTTATATATTGTGTAAATCTATAATGTTATTAGTTATGTTTCTTATTCGATATTATTAATGTATAATGATTTGTTTTATACATTTTACTTTATTATTAATTGTTATTATATATTAATATATTTTCAAGTTTGGTAAAATAAATTCATAATATGAAATAAACAAATTGAGAATCTCCTTCACTTTTTCTAATTTTTACAGACTGAATACAACACATTTTAAAATTTTATTTAGTTACTATAGAATTGATATTTTCTTAGCATAATTTATATTTCTATGTTATTTATTTTAGTATATTGTGGGATTTTTTATAAGTAAATAGATTATAATAATACTATATTATTAATTATGAAATCAATCGTTGCATTAATTTAAAAATATTTTAAAATTTTATTAAGATTTTGTTAGATATTTCCCAACATATTTTGTTATAAGTAGAAATAAAATTTAAATTTACAGTTAAAGTTTATTTATCAATATCTATATAATTTATAAGATTCTTTAGAAATGTTATATATTAAATATATTAACTTAAATAATCAAATAGATGTAATTGATGAAATAGACCTAATATGATTTTTTATGGTATTTCTTTTAATAAAGAAGATATAGAATAGGGGAAATTACATGTTTATCACTTTCATGGTACCACTTTTCATTTTTACCACTACTAATGAAGCATTTTCAAAAATACATTTTTTATTAAGTGGCAAAAGACTCGTATGCCCTTGTTATTTATATATATAATAAATTATTATTTAAATAAAAAAAATTATAATAAAAATAATAATAATAAAAAAATAAAAATGTAAATTTTTTTTATGTTTTCGAATTATACTTTTTCAAATTAGAACTTTTTTATAAATTTTTTTTTTGAATTCTTTTTTTCGAATTTTTTTTTTCAAATTTCTTTTTGAAAAACGAAAATTATGTTTGAAACTATTTTTTAAAATTTTTAATATATTTTTAAGTATTTATATATTTATTAGAATCATAAATTTCGCATTCCAAAAATCCTATCCCACCCCTCAACTCTAAACACTAAGTCTAGATTAGTTATCCCTAAGGGTATAATTGTATTTTACCCTTCATTAAAGGTGATGGTAAAAGTAGTTAGTGTAAACATGAAAATTGGTACTATGAATGTGGTATTTGTGGCAATTTCCCTAGAATATAATTATAAAATTTGAAAAATAGCATACACTTTTATTTTATTTTGTTTTATAATAAAATCTTATTTAAATTAATGTAATAGTATATTTTATTAATTACGAAATTAATCAATGGTATTAATTTAAATAAAATATTTAAAATTTTTAGAAAGATTTTGTTAAATTTTTTCTCAACATTTTGTTATAACTAAAGATAAAATTTAAATTTACAGTTAAAATTGATTTATTAGTAATATCTTTATATATTTAATAGATTAATGTAAATAATTAAATAAATGTAATTAATGAAATAGATCTAATAAGGCTAGTATGATTTTTTTATGGTAGATAAAAAATGTATTTCTCTTTTAACAGATAAGATATATAGAGAAAAAAAGCAAAATAACATAAGCATATTTTCTGCATTCATGCATTACATACTCCTATAACTTATTTGAAGCGCTCGATATTAAGGAAAGAAACATTTGACTTCGCTAATCATTAGTCGAGTTTGTGGATATCAACGGCCGAAACTTGGAGGACAACAAGGTAAAGTTGGAACGCAAATAGAAGGGAGGACCTGATCCACTGATTTCTTCCCATCAGGTTTGGTTTGGTTGATAAAACCGATGGTTAAGAGTCGGTTTGGAAGTTTGGGTAAGACCAAATGCAAGAAGAACAAAAGTGAACACCGTTGTCATTGTAGAGAGCTTCATGATCTTGGTCATCTTTGTATTTGTTATAGAAAATGCTTAGCCTAGTTTGCTTATTTATATTAGACTATAGAGTAATACCATCTCAGAAAAAAGAACAATTCATTCATCGAAGAAAGAATCGTGACACTTACGTAAGTAACCTAAAATGGTGAAGAGAATCATCTACGAGTATATGCCATTAACAAAAAAACGGCAGCTGTTCATTAACTTAATTTTTCTGTAAGAAAATGCAACACAAACCAAAAAAAAATATTAACCACTGCTCAAGATTGACATTTTATTAAATTTCATAGTAACATTTTTCTAAGTTTTATAAAAAGAACACAAAAAGGAGAGTCTATTAAACTCAATAAGATATGAACTTTACAGTGAATAAAATTAAAACTATCCTTTGACATATCAATCATCAAATAGTATTCAAGGAAAACTATGTTGTAAGTGGAATAACAGATGAGGAAATTAGAGTTTGAGTGAACAATTCTGTTTTCATGACTCTTGAAACTAAAGCTTCATCTTCTAAAGTTACCTTCTGCCTTCCTTGGCTTAGCACATCCATTAAATAGAGAGAATCCTCTCTTTCGAATTCTTCGGGGACGAACAGGAGTTCCCTTACCCTGTTTCTACGAAATCAAATCAGCATAATGAGATAAACAAAACGAATCAATATATTGAAAAGAAGGTTCAGTTTCTGATTAATGACCACATACCTTGTTACTCCTTTGAGTCTTGTGTGTGTTCCAACAAAATAAAATATTACAACCAACTCTTCTTGTTCCTGGTCCTGATTCGTATCCTCCTCTGCACAAACCAAATCCAAAATGTTCATACACAACCAACTTTTTGCAGCCAGCATGGAACAACAAGGATCATGAAAAACTTACAGATTGTCTTTCTTGTGTCCGAAGCTAGAATCATGAAGCAAGCTCGGGGAAAGAGGACAATGCTCTCCTCTTTTACCTGTTAGATTCTCTTGAAGCTCACCGTTCTCACCGATTTTCAAAAGCTTAACTTCATTGTTTAGCTCATCTACCCAATGGTGAGAAGTTAATCCGGAAGAAGATATCGCAGGAGAACCTACGTTAGGCTGGCGACAAGCGTCTTCTTGAGGTAGAATCTGATTCCTTTCAGGTTTTATCCCTATTATAGATCCAGGTGTGTCTTTATCAGCTGTTTGTAGCCACGCGGTCTCTAATCTTTGTTCTCGGATGATGGATTCTATCCTTTGCATTGGGATTTTTGATCTGCTTTCTTCGCTGCTACCAACTCCTACGTCTGATGCAGCGTTAAAACCAGTAATGGCATTCAGATCTCCACCTCTGTTGGTCATTTCTGGTTTCCGAGGGACAACGAGCAACTCGGTTTCAGGCAAGAGAATTATCCTCACCTCTACGCTTCGCCTTAATACCATTTCCATCGAGTTTGTGATACTGCTTAGAAACCTTTCAGCTCTTGATTTGATATCTGTTTCTCCAAAGGCGAGATAAGCAACTAGAATACCTGCAAGTCATATACAACTTTTCAACACAGCAGGAAAGAAAAAGTGAGAGAAGAAAGAAACTTTTTGGTCTTTTACCTTCAACTTCACTGATAGATATAAGTTTCCCATGAGTATAGAGCAGCTGCCTCAGTGTTTTGGAATGGCATCTTTCTATACATTTTCTCCATATATCATTTAGTTTCTCTGAACTTCTTTGGGTAAGCATCATGGTGCTTGCGGTGCTATTGTCATGCGAGGAGATGGAGGCTTCGCTCTCTGGAACTTGGCTAGATGAGGAGGATTTATAGCAGGTGTTATCGATAACCCTGGAGAATGATTTGGCTTCGTGGGTGTGATTTCCGCTCCTCTTTCTAATCGACGCTGGGGATGCTGACTTACTAAAGTGAAGTCCTCCTACTCTCTGTTTGTATGCCATCACTTCCCTTGAAAGGCTTGATGGGTCATCATCAGTCGCTCTAGAGCTTTGCCTTCTACTACTTCCTGTATGTGTGGTTCCAGGAGAAGGCATTGACCCAAGCTGAAGCAAAGTCGCTGTGAACCATGTTGAACGGTCATTTGAAACTCTTAGCTGCTTCTCAGCCTCAGAAAGAAGTTTCAAAGCGTGCTTTAGTCCCTCCATATCCGCTTCAGTCACTACAAAAACGAAGCACAAAATTAATCAATCAGCTAAAAAGTTCAAATCAAACTGAGTGGTCAAAGACACATCGTAGCATTACTCTCACAAAACAATGGCTTATAAGGGTCTGGTTCTGATTGAGGAAAAAATCGAATGTTCTCAACAAGCTAATATATCATAATGCATCAATAAGCTAAAGTTCTAACCACTATGGATTATTTTAAATAGTTTGCTAGTAACTCACAGTTTCGTCCATCAAGGAAGGCGTCGCTGTATTTTTCGTCTACGACCTTGTATGTACCAGCAATGATATCCATGATAAGACTAGCAAGTTGAGACATCAAGACTATTGGGTCAGCTCCAAGGTCCAATAACTCTCTAGCTCGTTTCACTGTCTCTGCCGTATCAGATGACAATGCTAATTCCAAGAGCTCTAGCAATTTTTCATCTGAAACAACACCCACCTACACAAACATCAATGCCATATTAATTACATTAGTAGGTTTACCTTTTCTAATACACAGAAACATAGACAAGTTAGAAAAACTTACTAGCTCGTTTACTAGAGCAGTGGTGATACGTTTTCCCAGCAAACTTAGCTGCTCCAACATAGTTTCAGCATCTCGAAGTGAGCCATCCGCGTTCATAGCAATCAGGTCCAACGCGTGCGATTCCACATCAAGATTTTCGTCAGAAGCAATCTTCTTTAGTCTCACTACTATGTCTGCATCTTTGAGTTTGTCGAAGAGGAACTTCTGGCACCTTGACTGAATGGTCCGAGGAACATTGTCAAGGTCTGTAGTTATAAATATGAAGACAACTTTCTGCAGAGGTTTCTCAAGAAACTTAAGAAAAGACAGCCACGTCTTAGATGGCAGCAAATGACACTCATCTATCACAAAAACCTTGTATGTTGAGGAACTCCGTGGAAGCATAGTCGGTAAGTTTTTTAAAAGGTACCTAACCTTATCAGCTCCCTTCTTATTAGCTCCATCAAGTTCCCAAAAATCTCTACTTTTACCAGACATGAAGTCATTGCATTCTTTACAGTACCCACAAGGCTTCATTTCTTCAGTGGCCACACAATTCAAGGCGGCTGAAAAAATCCTTGCCGTCGATGTCTTCCCAGTCCCCCTCGGACCCTGGAAGAGATAAACAGGAGCGATCCTACTCCTTTTTACAGCGTTCATTAGCGACTGAACCACTATACTCTGCCCAATCAATTCATCAAAGAACATTGGTTTGTATTTTTGGCTGAAGCTTCTGATGTTTTCAGGTGTACTTCCTTCTTCTCCTTCGCCATCTAACACTGCAGCCTCCAAACCATCTTGACTCCTATAACTAGTAGACCATCTCCTCCCGTCTAATCTACTCTGAGCCTCTAAATCAATCTCACCAAAATTGGTGGAAAGCTCGTCGTCACTAAGCCCGGTTCCTATAGAAGACCCCCCTCTACCATCACAGCCGTATGTGAGCAAAGGCAAAACACCTTGAGCACTCCTCGAAGCAATTTTCTGTTTACTAAACCCTCCAGAAGAATGTCGACTATGTCTACGGTACACCGATTGACTCCCACACAAAATGCTACTCCCCGTTCTCCTCAAAGTATCCGAAAACGACGGAGAGCAGCAGCTTCTACATCCACCTCTATGTTTCATAGCCTTCTTGGTCCAATAACATGGAATCCCACAGCCTTGCCTCCCTGGTAAATCCAAGTGATCATCATCCAACTCATCATCACCATCATTAACTGAAGTAGTGGTACCATCCCAAGATCCAACGTTGCTTGGGTTACGAACAGCATACATGTTGTACGAGCTAGTGGACAAAGCCGGCGTGCTGTTATAAGTACACGAGGAATCCTCTTTCCTAGCAGCTCTCAGCAGCTTATTAGAGGAAGAACGTGACCAGTTCTTGTGCTTAAGCTTCAAAAGCAGAGGAGAAGCACCACCATTACCAGTGACCTTCCTCAGATCCTCCGCATTGCTGAGTTCCTCTGTATCGTCTGATAACTCAGCAGTGTCACCTCTCCTTAGAGCTAAAGCTGATCCACCATTTCTAGGTTGATATTTTGATAGAAAATCCAAACGAGACGAGTTTTGTTTCTTGCTCTTCTTCTTCCTCATCTTTGACACGCCTTGTGACGTGTCTCTGCATCTGGATATCATCGAAGCCGATTGGATTCCATACGAATCGCCATCCTTCCTCGCATCACTCACATCGTCATCATCGTTCACACTAGCTTCAGTCCACGAAGATTCTTCTTCTTCTTCTTCATCTCCTTCTCCATCCTCCTTGCTGTTTTTAGCTAAACCGCTTTTCTCGCTGGAGGATCTCTGAGTTTTCCAGTTATACAAGAACACTTTCTTCTCCTTGCCTCGGTTACTACTACTCTCTCCTCGAATCGGGAGCTTACCACTCTGACTCGAGATCCTGCTCGGCGGAGGATCCACAACCGCCGCAGCGAGGGATCTAGAGGAGTTGAGAGGGGATCTCCAGGAGGAAGTGGTGCCGGGATCGCGCAGAACGCGGCCAGCTTTCCTGATTTGAGTGAGCTCTCTCTTGAGATGCAGATCCGAAACTCTCGAACCCGACATTAGCTTCCCTACCTTTTCGCCTTCCCTAGATTCTCGCTTCCGTTGTTTCGCATTCTCGAGCACACACACACAAGCGAGTAGCTACGAGAGGATCACGATGGAAAGAATCAAAACGTTAGATCCAGGAAACAGTACGAATCACTAAAGGAGAAGCAGAAAAAAAAGAGAAAGTTACTATACTATATAGGGAGTGTACTTGTTTTTCGCCGGAACTACGCGCTAGGGCTTATGCATCGTCGGCGGTGGAACAGAGAAAAGAAAAGGATGAATCTCGAGCTCTGAGTTGCCTGCGACTGCGAGAGAGAGAGAGCATGAAAGAAAGAAAGAGAGAGAGAGTGAGAATAATTTAAAATTTCAATGATTTTCCGATTATTTAAATATTGGTTATTTTATTTTTGGGAATAAACAGTGAAATGAAGAAAAAACTGTAACGCCCAAAGGAAAGGCGTGGTTTTTCCACCTTTGCTCCGGTCTCGTCATGTCATGTGTCCTCTCTTTTTTACTTTTTACTTATATATTTTAATCTTTTGTTATAAAATTATAATCAAGAAGATTGTTAGTAATAATTTTGTTTTGTCGATGAAAACTAAGATGAACAGAATTAGAAGGAATTGGGGAATACATATATAAATAGATGAATTCTGAAACAAGTTTGAGTATAGTGTTGTTGAATAATGTACTTACATTTGTTTTCAAGACTAGCATTTTGCTTATACCCTTTTTAACGTCCAAAAACTATTCTATTACCTAAACTATAGGTAGTTTGGAAATCCAGATCAGAATAAACAACCAACAAAAATCAAATATTTATGAAAAGTACAAGTTATTTTAGCTAAACTATCTGTTGTCCAATTTTGCATGCTTGGTATATGGAAACTCTTGAAGTCCATAAATCTTTTTTGAAACAATGCGACCTCCCTTAGCTCTGTGGAGAAACTTGACCATGCGTTTGGGTCTAGAATCATTGATATAATATCCTTGCAGTATGTTACAAACTGTTGGCAATTCTTGTGTTGAAGTATTGTGTCCATTGCTCAAATTAACTCTTACATTTCTAAGTGCAAAGAAGACATACAACTTTTTTTGTTCTCAATCCTAAAAGTTATTTATTTTCTGATCGACCATACATACTCAACCATATTCATTGTACTGTGATTCAGCAGTCTATGATCCATTTACCAAACAAATATTATGCAAGTTTAGGACTTGTATATTCCTTGCTTGATGTACTGTTTGAGTTTTACTTGAGGTTTTTGAGTTTGCGTCAAATCATATTTGGCATTTATTTTTTGTGTGTCTAATCAACTCAACTAAATCCCGTGTGATTCTTCGAAACAATTAATCGTTACGAATTTTCCATAGATACTAAATAATCTATAAATAACGATCTTCAATTTTTGATCTGACTGTTGGATTGTTTCTCCAGGCAGTTGAACTCCAACCAGTTGAATTGGAAAGATAACTTAGTTATTTATCTTGTGACAAAAAATGAGATCGATCCATCAATTGGAAGCCCTGTATCCATTATTAAACCGACGTATTAGCATAGTTATGCAGTTTTTAATTATTATTTTACATCAAAATAGATTTATTATGTTTCAATCAAAAACTTGAAAATGCTCGATAAATGACTGAAAACCTTTAAACCCACATTTTAATTCGATACAAAACTCAAAACAAAATTATAAAACTGATAAAACATAATTTATCAACTAAATTTACGAAGTTTAGCAGATAAGGATAAAGAACAAATTGCATGATCCATCTTTAATTTTTTTTTTTGAATGAATGTTAAATTTATTCATCAAAAAAGGCCTTCATACAACTAAGTGCATCCTTTATACTCTAGGAGCAATACCAAACTTACTCACAACCTTTCAAAATGAAAAAGATATTTACAATCTACTTTGAAACCAAAACTACATCAGCTTCTCCATGCCCTTAACCCCTTTCATTCTTAACAGACTGATTTTGTTCCTGATGCCCTTGTCTATCATTCTTTTAAGCACTGGTAACGGCAGAAGCTTGTCACCATGTTTGAGCTTGTTACGTTCACGCCAAACAGCATACAGAACAGCTTGGAATGCATATCTGATACAGAAAAGACTCAACTTCTCCCTGGAAGTCCCTGGTCTCATCAGCGATAAGTAGCATGATCTCAGACCAAACATTTGTGAAGGAGTTGCATAATATACCTTTGACAGTGAATTCCCAAATCTTGGATGAGTAAACGCACTCAAAGAACAAGTGATCCATCCTTAATTACTGATATCCATTAAGTTTATAAATAGATAATCTATCGTTCCTTTTTCATCAAATAATGATGACATGTGAAATCATTTTGAAAAAAAAACTTCAAACCCCAAATATGACGAGTTGTTTACAAAAATTCTGTTTTAAAATAATTTGAAATGTAGTGATTTTCATATTAGCTTAATATTTTGTGTTGCTTATCTAGGTACTTGTTTGTTTTTTTTGTCAATTTAAACATTTTTGTTGTTGACAAAAAAAAAAAAAAAAAAACATTTTTGTTTTTTTGACTAAATTTAAAACATTTTTGTTGTTGGCTAGTTTGTTTTATAACCGCTTATATTATGGAGACCAAATAATTATACTACTAACTCACCAAAATTGCTTTTCTCTTTTGGGTAAAGTATCTCATCAAATTGCTTTATCAGCAATGAGAGCCTAAATCTTTGCCGTGACAAATGTCTTTTTTTTTTAGCAACACCGTGACAAATGTCTAAACTGTGAAAGTGCGTTAGCTGTTTTAATGTTCGGTCCGTTGGATGCGCCGAAGAAAATGAATAAGATCACATGACTATTTGTTCCCATTATTAGTATTTATTATTGATGCTATTCTCTGATTGCAGTTATTGTTGTCATCAATTATCCTTTTTATTTCATGATAACTACGTGCATAGAGAGGAACATATTTTTAAAACGTAAATTCATAAATCCAAATATGATGAGGCTTTAGAAAAAGGGTGAATTGTTCTGATGACAGGTAAGAAATTAAATGAGCAATCAACGAGTAAGTAAGCTTGTCGTCAAAAATAAATTAAAATCATAACGGAGTTTAAATCTTGAGCGAACTTTCAATGATTTGGTCATACTCATACTTGTAAGAAAGTCAAAAGAAAGTATGAAATGCAAAATCATGTGGACACAAGTTGAAAATTCACCACTTCCAAACCATGTCTTAAATATGATTATTACTATCTCATCATTAACAAATTGCTATTTTTGGTCAATCCTATAAGGATAATGTGCCATAACACACTTTAAATATTCAGCTCCTTTTATATAAGACGTTTTGAAAGTTTATATTTGGTTAGTTTTACAAACATTTTATCCAAATTGTTTTTTTTTTTGCTAAAAAATGTATGCAAATACTTATGTTATATATGTTATAACCATTTGCAGTTACATTTATTTTTATTTATCAAACCAAAATTGTATATTTACAAAAAAGAATTGGGAAATAAAATTATACAAAATTTGAATTAAGTCAAGTCAAAACCAAACAAATAAAATAAAACAAATCAGAGATGCATTGCTAAAAATAGTTGATCACATAACAGGCTTCGAAGCATCAGTGGAAAATGGTAAGCATACTTGAACGAAGCAAATACGACTACAAATAGATTTTTCGATGGTGTTAGTCAGCTAAGAAACATAGATCAATACATCATTATGACGTATTTCAATACGAACCGGAACGAAGTCTAATCTTTTTTTTTTTGATCAACTTAAAACATTCATTAAAAGCCTCAGGCCCAGGAGGACAACACATTGTAGAAGCAGGTTTTAGCCAAATTGTCTGCCTGCCCATTAAGGTCACGAAAAACAAAGGAGAAGCAACAAAAAACGAAAGACGATGATAGAGACTCGATGTCCGAGAGAATTCCGTAGAGATTCACCGGCTTGGTAACCGAGTTTATGGCTCTGATGAGCGAAAGAGAGTCTGAACGGATCCAGATTTTGGTGATGCCGAGGTGTTGAGCGCATATTCTAACCCTGTATGAATCTGCTTCGGGACAGAGGATCAATACCGACAAGTCCTCCATCTCCTTTGCTAAAAAGACCACATCCTTAGTGAGAATTGAAGTCAAAGACATACTAGGAATCACAAAGGAGGAAGGTGTGGGAAAGTACCTTGGCCTCCCAGAACACTTCGGGAGGAAAAAGAGAGACCTCTTTGCATCTATTATTGATAGGATTGTGGTGAAGGCAGTAAGCTGGTCTACTAGATTCCTTTCCTCTGCTGGTAAAATGGTCATGCTTAAGGCTGTACTCACTGCTGTTCCTAGCTTTGCAGTGACTTGCTTTCTGCTACCGGTTGGCTTGTGTAAGATGATACAATCGGCTCTAACACGTTTCTGGTGGGACTCAAACACCGGAAAAAACAAGATGTGTTGGTTATCATGGGATAAGCTTACAAAACCAAAAAGTTTGGGGGGTTTGGGGTTTAAGGATATTCAAACCTTTAATATTGCTCTGCTGGCAAAGCTTCCATGGCGCATGCTCACTAATCCAAACTGTCTCCTATCTAGAGTCCTGCTCGGGAAATACTGCCACAAAGTTCTACTGCTCAAAGTACAATTGGTGAAAGGCGCTTCCCATGGATGGACTGGTATCCTCGCTGGTAGAGACTTACTAGCCTCCCACATTGGAAGAGCAGTGGGAGAAGGGACAGAGATCAAAGTATGGACGGATGCTTGGATATCAACTACGTCTCGCATTATACCGTACGGGCCACTCAAGGAAGGTACAAATGATCTCTATGTCTCTGATCTTATTAATCGAGGTACCTGTGAATGGAATATAGAGATGATCAGTAGGATAATGCCTGAATTTGTGGAGGAAATATTGACTATCAAACCGAGCAAAACAGAAGCAAGAGATTCCTACATTTGGTACCCAGCGAAGTCAGGCATATACTCCGCAAAGTCAGGGTATGCTGCGGCCATTGCTGATAAAGAGCTCTTGGATAGTAGCGCTCCGCTTGACTCCTTTGATTGGCATCGATCGGTGTGGTCTATTTCCTCTACGCCAAAGCTACAGATCTTCATTTGGAAAGCTATTCAAGGAGCTCTTCCAACGGGTAGGAATCTACAGAAGAGGGGGATGGTACAGAATACTAACTGCATTCACTGCGGTCAGACTGAGACTACTGAACACCTATTACTACATTGCCCCTACGCGGTCCAGGTATGGAGCCTAATTCCCCTGGCTGGGAGTTTTGATCCGGGGCTCTGCTTATCAGTTAGTGAAGCTGCTCAGACATCAAGGACATGGACCTGCTTGCCGCCGAGTGGGATAAGCAGCGACATCTTCTCTTGGGTGTGTTGGAATCTGTGGACCGCTCGGAACAAGCTTCTGTTTGAGTCAAGACCAACCTCTGCACAAGCCACGGCCACTAAATCCCTTGTGAATGCTCGTGAATGGCTACAGGCTCAGGACCCCGCCAAATCTCCACAGAAGAATACTCAGATCCAAGCAAGACCGCCATCAATCCCTGTCGGGACAGTAACTTGTAACACCGACGCCGCTTGGAAAAAGGAATCTCTCACCGCCGGTCTGGCCTGGATCTTCGACTCAGCTTCATCACTCACCCGATCAGATGGATGTCAATACCAAACTTGGGTCTCATCAGCGCTTATGGCTGAAGGGTTGGCTATTCGGGAGGCTCTCTCAACGAAATCTAATCTATTGCAAGCTTTAGATTAAAAATTTGGGAACTTATGAGACTAGCATATGGTGAACTTCAAACAAAAAACACTATTATTCAAATATTTAAATTATAGTACTAAACTGTTTCTAATTAAGTACTGAACGATAGCTTTTATGTAAAATAAAAAAAACATTTATGGCTTTTCATTTTTGTTTGTTTTAACAAAAAGAAAAATATATTAAAGAGTCATACTTTTTCAAAACATTGTACCAAATATGGGTTTGGAGACTATCTAGATGAATCATTCTTATCAATACAACTTTCTTTATCGATTCACAAAAAGATACATACAAAACAAAGTTAATACAGTTTTCTTAAGAAATAGACATGCAATTCCAGACAAAAGAAAATAACAATTTTATTATCTGAACAGACAAGATTTATATTGGACGACATTAGGAAGACACACCTTGTCACAATTGTGAATGCCAGACACATAAATTAAGAAAAATAAAAAGAATATTGGACACAATGTCTATAAAGCTTATATATTTTCAATTATAATTTGATTCGTCTATAAATTAACTCGGAACATAATTGGATTGAACGAGAACCTCTATTCTTGGTTTAATATTTTAAAAGAAAAGAAACATATACAATATTTTGTTGATTATTTTCAACACAATCCAGGATTAGTTGATAAACACACCTGTTTTAAAAAAAAATCGGAAAATTTTGAAAATAATATGTTCTTCATAAAAAATAATAATATGATGATCAGTATCTGTTCATACAACTATACAAATATCTCGTGTTTTCAACCTGACGGCAACATAATACTAAAAATTAATAATCCACTAAAATGGTGATTCAAACGGACCCAGTCTGGTAAAAAAGTAATTTGAAAGAAACTCCAATTTTGGACTTATCGATTAAAAAGAGAATAAACAGGTCGAAACATTGATCGATCCAATGACTTTGTATTGAATGGTTATTACCAAACATATATCAACAACGCAGTAGATGTATTTACGAAGATGACAGATTTGTGTATCTTTCTGATTTTGCATCAAACCAAAACCTTATGGTTTGTTTACCTATATGTTCGATGGATTCTTCAGATAATGCATTTGTAGTTGCATACAAAAAAAAAAAAGAAAAAGGCCAAAAAAAACACATGCATCTGTTTCGTTAGATATTAGGAGGCCCCTATCAGTATGACCCATATATTTGAGTCATTTACTTCATGTCTTTTGAGAAAGGTCCTATCTATTAAATACCTTTTAAACAATATATGAACAATTAGATAATGTTTGAAAGAACCAACTGATAAAGACATGTAAACTAGTAATCTATGTTAATATCTTCTGTGTCATTATTTGGATTTAGGTTTTATCCACACAAAAAGTATTTATAAAAACTAGAATATGTAGCCTACTCGTTTGTAGAATTTTTCTTATCTGATACTCGTTATCAGGCGAATTTTTTTTTTGCCTGGTACACTTTATCTAGTAGTTTATTAAAATATATACACTATACATTAGTCTCATATGCTGATAAATATAAAGCGTATTGTTACCAATACCTACAATGACTGTAGACGAAAAAACAAGACTCAAACATGCAAATTAGTAGTAGCATTGACATTAACAACAACAAAAATCCAGAAAAAAAAAGAAAGGCATTCCCAATTGTACACATTCTCAATCCATAATGAAAACTAAACAATTTAAAAAAGAAACGTATATTTTTATCATCTTCTAAAACCCAATTATCTGTTTTTTTTTTGTTTATATGACATCAAGGTCTGGCTCTCTTGTTAGTGCAACTGGGGCATTTGTAGTGCTTGATGTGCTCTGCTTTAGCAGGTGTTATCTTCACACATCTTCCATGGAACCATTTCTCACACGCGTCGCAGCATATCCAAAACTCATCTGTACCGTAGTTGTCTCCACAAGCGCCACAAACCGCACCTTGTTCCTCCTCCTCGTCTTCACTCTCATCTTCTTCTTTAGGCGGTGGAGATGACATCATCTTCGAAACCTTTATACAAAGAGATAAAGTGCTTATCAAAGGATGAAGAGTGAGAGAGGGATATATTTATAATAGATAAACAGAAGATACCTTCAAGCCACTAGGTTTGCTTTTGCTATTGTTGTTGTTGGTACCAGAATGATCTTTGGATTGCTTTGCATTGCCTGTCACAACCTCGAAAATGGTTGGAAGATCGTTTATCATCTGGAAAAGTCTCTTCCTAGAAAAGGAATCAATTCACTGGATAAGCTTCAGAGCTGGCCAAAGCTACAATGCAGTGCAAGCTGCCTAGGCTAATTAAAAGAAATACAGACCAGAATCAGGCACATATCACATCTATTGACCTGAATCCTAACTCAAAGAACAATGGTCCAGTTAGGTGGGATTCACAACACTTGTGACTTCAGTTTGGTCTCATGAAGTAAACGATAGGAGCATAAACTAATTAACAAGAAGAGTTCAACCCATTGAACAACATCAAGAGAGTCAATAAAGACACACAGAGATAGTGTAAATATAAGCAACAAGACAACACAAGAGGATGCTAGAACAGTCATTATAACCTTAGCACACATGAGTACCCGAGACTTAACAATCAGAAAGGAAGAGAGAGCGCTGAGAAGGAAGGAAACTTTACCTCTCATTCTTACCAAACCCGAAACGTGCACCAAAGTAGAAGGCAACAGAAAGCAGCCAAGAATCACTGTGAACTGCGACCAAAGAAACCCAGTCCTTTTCTTGCATGCCGTCTCTAGCGAAATTGATGCCTAGAGCTGGTTCAGGAAGCTCAGGAGGAACTTCCTCGGCGGGGAGATTAACCTCCCAAGTCTCATTTGGAAGTCCATACAGACACAAGTTCTCCTTCTCTGCATAAACAAACAAAAACACCTTATTTAGAAAAAAACAACACAGAATACTAATCCAAGAGAAAGCTTTTAACACAGGAGAAAAGTGGTAGAAACAAAATAAACAGTGACTATGAGAAAAAATTAAAACTTTTTACCAAACTATTGAAAAGTGAAAACTTTTACTCTTAAGTGAGATCTGAACTAAACGACAACGATATAACACTTTCACTATGAAAAATTTGTAATCAACTGAAACTCTGTTACATGAATGAAGGATAGACACTGAAGAAGAAGAAGAAATAACTCACCAGGATCGCATGTTTGGTAAAACTTCACCATATCTGCATTAAAACAAAAACAAAAACAAAGAAACGTCAAATCTCATCAAGAAACCCACAAAAATAGGATTATTTTTTTTATGATCGCGGAAGAAGCAAAACAGTTGAGAATCGGACAAAACAGGAAAGAACAAAGAGCAAACTGACCGATAGTGAGAGCCTTAATGAGACCAGCTCGTCGACCTCTGAAGTCGCTAAAGACCTCTTCGACAGTTCGAGGTGTATGTTGAGTAATAATCCCCTCCATTTTTTTTATCCACCAAACAACTTCACAGACCGGAGAATAATAAATTACGCCGGCGAAGGTCGAAATCAAAATCTCGGAAGAATGTCACAGTGAAACGAAAAAGACGACCCAAAAGGAGAAAAAACATATTATATTTAATATAATTATAAAATTAATGAATTTTTTTGCAATAATATTTTGTTTTGCTTTAAAAAATATTCAAATGAGAGTTACAATATTGTAGTTCAGTTTGGTTTTCACTTTAATTTAATTCTTTAAACGGTTAGAAAATTTGATATAATCATTCGTAGTATTCAGTTTGTTTTCAGTTAGTTCGTTTTATGGTTAAAATCATAATTTGAAATTTGATAAAATGAATAATGTAATATTATGGTTATATATTTATTTGTGATATACATAGTGAATTTTGGTTTAGTTCAAGATGCTAAAACACAGCCCAACTTTACCGGGATATAAAGGGATGAAGTGTCTGGCCCAATAGAGAGTAATGGGCTTTTTAAGCAACCTGGGAGTAATGGGTGTTGTGAGATTTGAAGTAGTGATCGTATTTTGGAAGCTAATACTGGAAATACCCTTTTTAGGTTACATTTTCCTTTTTTCTCTTAAAAAGAAAAGGTCGAGAGGCAATCAGGCAGACGAAGCTATTTGTCTTTAAACACTGGGAGAAAACCTCTTTTGGAAGAACTACGTACTAAAAGTTTCAAAACAATAATAGATTCTTGCTATATTAAACTTTATTGAGATAGATTTAAATAAACATATAGAGCTTTAGTTTATTTAAGTGCAAGACGTAGTGAAATGGAAAATAATTTAAGATATCGTCATTAAGTGTGAAGATTTTGGATGGATGCATAGAAATGAGGGAGTAGAGAGTTGCAGAAAATGGTTATACTTCCAACGTTTGCTCCTCTTAATCTCATTATACATATTTATATAGGAATCTATCTTGCTATGAACCTGATCAGTTTTGGTTTTTTAGACTTATGGATGAGTCATAATATTGAGCTTATGTCTATGCTTTTGTGTCTTTGACTCTTTGTGAATCCTCCAGAATTATGATCAAAGATTGGTCCTAAGTCTAGATAGACAATGAGTTAAATGTTTAATTGCTACTCTAGATGGTGAGGATATTGTAGACAACTTTTCAATAAAAAGCCTAATAAACCAAAAAAAACATTTCTAGATATATACTTCACAATATTTGTTACACGCATAACTATACGAACAACATCAATGCATGCATTAATTTTTTTTTAAAAAATACACATAACATATTTGAACAAGGGTCAGCCAAATTTAAATACATTTTATTATTAGTCGTGAACTGATATTTAAGCTAGTATTCACATCTTGTGAAAATGTTAAACATATTTGTTGCTTAAAAACGTATGGTCTTTTTACATTGCATTCCCTACGTTTTTATTTTCTCAAACCCTAAGTTAGATTTGGCAAAAAAAAATCTTTTGTCAAACCCTAAGTCCTACTTACGTAGACAAAACTAGCCAGCGTATATAGTTTATCGTCTGTTGAATTATTAAGAGTTAGTAGATTGTTTATGTATAAGTCGCACTAATCAGGTTTAACAACTTGGATCTAATGTGTTTTATCAAATTAATGCCGAATGAATTTAAATAATTGGATCTAGTGTGAACGACAATTAATGCCAAATGAATTTAAATAATTGGTAAATGAAAGACACAAAATATTAGACTCCTCTTATTTTAGTTGTGATTTAGAAAATTATACTGAAAACTAATTTGCCATCAATTTGTTGAAACGTTTTTAAAATTTGTGATTTTAATTAGTCTTTTTGTCGTCAACAGTCTAATTTTATTGTTGTAATCTGTTCGTACATGAAAACCGAAATCGAACAAATAGGTATAATTATCTTTGTTTGGTTCGATTTGTGGATCAAAATGTTCAGCAAGATTTGGTTAAAAACGGTGTTAAACTGGATGGATACCTTAGTCGTACGTAGTTTATAGGATCCTAGTTTAATATATAACAATTGACTTAAAAAGAAGTTTCAAATATAATACTAATAAAATGGATATATGTAGAAAATCAGTTCCATTACATAAATTGCAATAACCAATCATAGTCTATAGCTATAAGTAACTTGTTTCATAATACAATGAACATATAAAGATATATAATAAAGCAGCATTTTTAAGTAATTGGTAACATTGAAGATCTAATTAGATTACTTGAAAGGAGAATCAGTATAATGATCTTTGTTTCCATGATCAGGTACTACTGGATTCCACATATCCCACAAGGCATTGTTTGGAACCGTCCCTGCAGGGATCATGTTCATGGCTAACGCCGCCTGAGTTTGAGGGGTTAGCGCCGCTGTAGTAGCCGCCGCCACCAATTGCAACGCGTTTGCGTTTGCGCTTAGTTGTTGATTATGAAACTGTTGAGCGATTTGATAGTATTGGTGATTGATATTAACTCCATCAGATATTTGGTAGTTAACGAGTCTTTGAAGATCATCAACAATTGCGGTCTCATCATCTTCTTGATTAGTTGTAGAGACTATAGGTGTGTTGCTTGCACCATAAGGCATTGGACGATAAATGTTCTGATTGGCTAGAGCTATGGTGACGTCAGAATTACTGTTTGTGGTGGTTGTGGTGCTACCGTCGCCGGAATATTCGGTTGAGAGCTTGTCGAGATTGTTGCTGATGTTGTTGTTGTTGTTGTTGTTAAGGTTGTTGTCGGAATGATTAGAAGAAGATGAGTGGTGTTGCTGTTGTTGTCTTAAGGCCAAGCGGGATGATGTTGATGATGAGATTTGGTTATGATGTCTTGTAGATAGAGAACGTGGTACGGATGGATGATCTTCTACTCCTGGCCTTTTGTACACTCGGCACAATGATATCTCAGCCTATATATATCATGTACACAGTGATTAGACTTGAGATACATATCAGTAATAACGTGTACAATTGCATTGGTAGAGTAATACCATTGACGTAGATATATATATAAATATATATTACATTGATCACATTTTTCAATTTGAGATGTAAGGATTGATATATATATATATACTTTTCTACTTCTCTAGTCATGTATTTTACCAGTGCAATATAGTTGGATGTGTGTAAATCATACACAATTTATATTTGTAAACTTATGTCAAGCTTGTTGTATGCTTAGCCATCTATATAAGAACTAATACGTACATAAACGTAATGATCAGATAGTGACATCTTAATATACGAACAACGGAACAAACCGAAAACAATATATTTATCAGCCAGTGAATAAGTTACCATTTTTCATTTTGTTATGTTCCGTGTTATCGTAATCATTCATATCTTCTATAAAGAAGTTAATTAATTTTTGTACATAAAAATACTGTTATACATTCATATATGTGCCAAATTCAAAAAAGTGTCAGGCAAGTTAAATATAAGTCATGAATGTGAGAAAGAGCAGGAAACAATGTGATGAATTGTAAGAACACTAACTACGCCTCTCCAAAAACAATGTGATACTTGTGAGTATATAGAAATGTAAGTAGCTATCTTATTAATGTCTTCTACTATGCATATGGGCCATGGCTAGTAATTTAAAGAGTTCATGCGTATGGCATGAACATTTTCAGGATTTAATCGCAAACGCCGCCTTGCATTTAAGTAGCTCAGCTACAAGCATTTTGAATTTTATAAAATGAAAGATAAGTAAAAACTAATCACGAAAACAAGATTCAAACAACCTAGGGATCTCATTTCAATTTGTAAGGCATCAACCTAGCTAGGGTTATATCTATGTCTATATGGGTTACATTAAAAAAAAAGACTTTATTGAATATGTACCTTTTGGTATTTCTCGGTTTCATGGTGAGGGAGACGATACTCATTCATAATCCAACTGGTACGAGTGCCTTTAGGGGCTTTACCGGAGTAGAAAACTAGGGTTTTCTTTAAGCCGATCGGCCGAGAAGTCTCCGATCTGATCATCCGATCAGCTCCGGTGGCTTTCCAATACCCCGAAGTCGTTACTCGGTTTGGTCTATCTCCATTTCTATACTTTCGATCTCTTGGCACATAGAAGTACCACTCTTTCTCTCCTATCGCCGCCATCGCTGCATATACATACACATATCGTCCATCAACCTGATATAATCTTATGATAACACCAAAAAGTAAGACTTATATTCATATACACACATGTGAATATCTTATGAAGTATGCATAGGTTTGAGAAAGGAAGTAAAGGTTGATTCTTCGGAGTTCCATTATTATATATAAAACACCGTCATTCTGTTTTTTCTGGGGTTAAAAATAATGAACCATATCCGTTATTCCAAAAATGAAAATAAAGAGGAAGTATTGAAAGATATTTAGAATATCGGAGATTGATAAAGATATAATCAGTAAGAAGTTTATATAGGTTAGTTAAAAAAAAGAGAGTCTATATATGTTTAAGAAAAGAACTAGAGAGAGAGAGAGAGAGAGTGTGTGAGAAGAATCTCTAGATCTTAATAAATTGTGTATATATTTATCATGTTTATATTAAGTATATATAGTAAAAATTTCAAATAGTCTGTGGTTTCTTTGTGTATATACACATATTAAATGTATACTTACCTGGAAGTTCCCAAGGATCGTAGCGATAAAGATCGAGGAAAGTGATGAGTTCTACATTGAAGCGTTTGCCTTCTACTTTACGGCGAAGATAAAACTCTATAAGCTCTTCTTCGGTGGGATGGAATCGGAATCCAGGCATGACCATGTCATGATCATGATCATCAGCTTCATCATCATTTTGAACACGACTCTCGTGGGCGCCTCCATGAGTATCCTCCTCTATATCTTTTTCATTGTTGTTGTCGACTTGGTTACTCATTGTGGTGATGCTTGTTGTGGAGGATACAATTGCCATATGTAAGAAGATACTATATGAGTATATGTGTACGCATGTGGATTAAGATGAAGATGAAAAAACGATTAAGGGCTTGTTAGTTTTATACTAAACAAGGGAAGGGAATAAGAGAAATGAAATTGAGTGGTGTTGGGTAGAGATAAGAGGAGGAGAAGAAAGGAAAATTTTATAGGAGTGAACGTCGTCGTTTTTAGGAAATGAGACCAAACTGGAATAAGACAGAGACGAGAAGGAGAGTTAAGGAGGAGACAAAGACTTGTCAAATTGGGGACAGGGTGTCCACGGTTTTGTTTTCTTAGCCGTGCCTTTGGACCTTTCTCTCACTCTCCATTTCTAGTTTTTTGTTATCACAAGAACAAATATCTAATCAATTTTTTTGTTAATATAATCGTTTAACAAGTCTTGTATAATGATGTATTACGAAATTAAATCGTACATGCATAACAACATAAAAGATTCATTTCGGTAAATGACTTAATATTGACTCTCTCTCTCTCTCTCTCTCTCTCTCTCTCTCTCTCTCTCTCTCTCTCTCTCTCTCTCTCTCTCTCTCTCTCTCTCTCTCTCTCTCTCTCTCTCTCTCTCTCTCTCTCTCTCTCTCTTTATTTATGTGTTTGTAGGTACTATTGTAAAAAGAGAGACAATTTTTTTAAAAAAATAACTAAGATGATGCAGGATATCAACAAAACGCTCGTTTTGTTTCACAAAAAAAAATATTAATTCTTTGTGAAGTAAAAAATTTTATTGTAAAATTTTAATATAATTTATACTTATTTTTAGTTTAATATTAATTGTAACTTCGGTTTAATATAGGACAATTCTCTTAAATAGTCATTTTTAAGTTTTTGTCACAAAAATAGTCTTCAAGAAATAGCCTCTTTTTATTTTGAAAATTTTAATATTTTTTTTTTATTTTTTTTAATTTGAAACCCTATCTCCGAAACCCCATCTTTAAAAATGTATTTTTACCTACATTCTTACCATTTAATAAAATTTATTTTGGTCATTTTCTTCATTGAGAACTATTTTTATGACAAAAACTTAAAGATTGCTATCATATGGAATTTCTCTTTAATATATTACAAATTGGATCGATTCTATAAATAATTTTTATCATCAAAATACTAAATAATCAAATAAATGTAATTAATAAGATCATAACTCATTTTAATCATTTTTAATATATGCTATTTTTTTTTTACGAAATGGAAGAAGTATTGTTTAGGTTGTTGTTGTTATTTACCCATGGTATTTATCCACTTATTATTAATCGGAAGATAGGTTCCACTCATTGTAAATGTCCACTGCTATAAGAAAAGAAAAAGCAAAAATGTAAAGGATGCATAATAAGCCATTGTTAGAGCTTAAACTAATCGGATCTCGGATACTAAAATAAAAATGATAGTAAGTTAGTATTATTCTTGTTATTTTACTCATTTAATAAGCTAAAGAATTCTGATTGGTGGCCTATATCACTATTAAAATAATAATATTATGTATGATTACTATTCAGTATGTCACTCGTTATAAATATATTTACGTGTTTTTCATTTGCGTCACGAACGTTCTTTTATTATTGTTTTCCATTTCATTTTAAATGATATTTTTGGCCCACCATATCGTCGCTATAAATTATCTTAACAATTATGAATGTGAAACAAACCCTCCATGTCTTTTTGTCAATATTCTCCATGTTTCTAAACTAAAAATAACTTACAAGTTACACTTCGTAAATCAGAAGCCTATATCAATTCTTCAAAACTGTATAAAATATTAGCATCTATTCTATTAATCTTTTTTTAATAGCTTTAAAGTTAAAATATTGCTTTCGGCTTTCATTATAAAACCGTTTCAAATATTGGCTTGTACCTTTTCTAAAGAAAATTATGTTGCTGATGTAGAAATTATATATAATAGTTAAGTTTAAAATGGAAAATGACTAAAAATATCAAGTTATGAGGAATGAATGAAACTATGAAAGGGATCATAGAGGGGTGGTAGTGGGGGATTCTACGAAACAAGAGTGGGGTTGTTCCGAACCTTACTCTAGGTTTATTTATTAGTTAAAATTTTCTGTTTTCAATTCGAAAGAAATCTCTGAATGCATGCATCAGAACACATTTCATAAGCTTAGTATTTAATAGACCTTTGTATTTGGATTTCGCACCCAAAAAAAAATCCATCAGGCCATCAGGGTATCAAAAAAGAACTTTTTATTATTTTGGATTAGATACATATGTATTTAACTTTTAATTGTTACTGAGGTCAATGAAAATTGCACCATTAATTTGTGCTTCATCAATTGTTATAGCCAAGTTGTAAAAGTTAGGTTAAATCAGTCATACATGAAAAGGAAAAAGATTCAAGCGGGTTCGAGAACAAGAAATTTAAGGATTTGAAAGAGGTTTAAGAAAGATGATACTAGAACTGGTTAAGTAATTATAAACCTAAAAGTCTTATGCACTCACTTTCAAAAGTCTTGTCCTAACTAAAATCAGACACTTTTCATCGATAATCAAATCCGTTTTCCTCAAAATAGAATTTCATTGGATTTGGTTACCCATCAATACAATCTCATTGGTCATCAAATATTGTAGTTAGGTGACATAATTTACTTTTACAAGAAATAATTGAATCCGCCAAAGTTTTTTTAAAAATCGTTATAATATTCACATTCTTATAATTAGTGACCATTCCTGCATCGCAATGATTCAAATATATTTTAAACATAAGTTGTGATGCATCTTCCAGGGACATGGACCGACCTCCTTTTTCAAAGAGTTTTCTCTCCAAATCAAGATTTGGATCGTATCTTTCACATTCTTGTGTTATAAATTTCTGTCACTAACGAGAACATATTGTTGATTTGGTTACCGATCAATACAATCTCATTGCTCATCAAATTTGTATAGTTAGGTACTATAGTTTATTATCATTATAAGTATTATTGGAACCTTCTGACACTAATAAATCTTGAACCGTTAGTTTTTATATTTCACAAACTTCATTAATAAATTAATATATTATTAGTCAAACTTTTATTATGGACCCTTCCTTGCAATTATTTATCGGCGATGTATCAAGTTACATAGCTGGACCGACCTTTGTATCTCTAGTATCCTTCCCATTCAAATTGTCTCTTACTAGAATGTTGTAGTAAGAACAGACTTCTTCAACTTTAATTTTAAAATAATAATTAATTTATAGTTAGCTCTGTGATTGGTTATTTGGATTCTGGTCTTACGTACGTAGTTGGAAAATATCTAGAACAGTAACTATTTTTGCATCATATGCCTTTTTGGCAAGCTGTTTCGTCACAGGTGCTTAAATAAAATATTTTAATTGATCAGTAAAAATGCATATAAAATAAAAAAGTATTCTCTAGTAATTAACCTGTTAAAATACTTTATCAGACATAAACACTTCACCTTTTTTTATTCAAGTCTTCTGTAATAACTTTACTTCGATACACCAAATGTTATAACTTAAAACTAAGAATTTATATATATATATATATATATATATATATATAATTGGTTAACTAATTCATAACAATCCATGGACGGATGTTGATAGAAAAAAACAATCCGTGGACGGAAAGATTCATCACGGAGATGAGAGACCAGCCGAGTCTTACCACAACCACAATGGCTTCAAGTCTTCAACCATGATAGTCTACTATAAAATCTAAAAATGACAAGAATAATCGACTCTTCACAAAACCCTTGAATAAGTTTGGCCTTTGATACCCCACCAACATGTCAAATGCATCATGAATGCTATGCTTTTGGTAGTTAACTACTAAGTGGCCTATTTAAATTTTAATATAGAACATTAGGATGATTCAAGTGTGTGTGTTTTACAGAATACACCCAGTTAAGCAGTTACATAGTTGGGGGTTTACCAATTCTTTAGTAACAAGTAACAAGTAACAAGTAACAAGTTTCTCTACGGTTTTACCCAAAAAAGTTTCTCTAAAATCTAAATAATGTTGAAAAGACAGTCTTACTATTCCAAAATGAAAATATATTGAATAATATAAAATAAATCCAGTCATATATTTGCAATAAATTATCGAGGGAAGTTTTAAATAGAATAATTTTTTTTGTAAAAAAATAGAATAATATTTGAAACGATATAATATCATATGCTTTAGTTCTAGTTTACGGATTTCGGTCGAATATCTACTATTTTATCATAACAAACAGAAAGAAAATAACAATTGTAGAAAAAATATCTCAAACTCAACTAATACGTTTGCAGAGAAAATGTCCATTTTTATTCTTGACCTAATATCATGCAAGTATATTGGGAATAAGGGAGCCATAGGCATTCCGTGGCCTGGGCCTTCTTGGCGGTTGTCAACCCCTTTTCTTGGCTCTTTTTGCATTTACTAAGTTGTTTGTATTTTTATGTACAAAATTAATATCTTATATATTTCACTTTCATTTTTTTTTGCTTATCCTACATTTTATTTTCCATATCCAAATCTTAATTTAATATCATTGGATTACGAATAGTACCGTCACATATAAGAATTACATATATATATACTGAAACATATTCGTCTAACAAACTTGGAAAGTTAAATAAATGACGAAGTTCTCTTCCCAGTGATATTTTCTTTTTGAAATGAGTCTTCGAAGTGATATAATTTACAAAATAATAATATCTTCCTGAAATTTACAGCCATAAAAATTTATATTCACGTATATTAGATATATAAATAGGAACTGAGAAAAAACTATTTTTTAAGAAAAATAATTAATATAACTCAACAGCTTATATCATGATGAGCCGACCTATGAATACTAACGCATTGTGCATGATTGATAAGATATTTACAAGTTGTTAGAAAATGATAGGAGGAAAAGTAAGTCTAAGGTAAACTGGATCTGGAAATACAAAATAATCATAATACATATTTGAATATTTTTTATCGTAGCAATTTTTTTTCTATCAACCAAGGTGACTCCAAATGTTTTTGTTGTAATTGCTTTAATGAAGATAAAATTTCATCTACATTGTTTTTATTTTATTAATTACTATTATTATACTAATTTGATTTATAAGTTTCTTGCAAACTCTATTCTGTTTTACGTAATTGGGATAATGTTCATGTGCATTGACTTATATGCTACAAAACTATATAAAACAATAACAGTATTACAATAGAACTACAGAATAATGAAATAAAAACAATTAAGTCGATATGTTTTTTTCTTCGCAGAAGAGACTAGCTGATTGCTTTAACGTTAAATATAATGTATATTTTATTTAAAGACAAAACTGAAAACTAATATTAAATTTTAGCAAATCAAGAATTATATTTTAGTAATTATTTTAAGCATTCAAATTATCATTAATTCTAGTATTTATATATATCACAACGCGTGCATTGTTTTGCGAATGATAGAAATAATTAATTAAGGAACGAATGATAATGCGTGGTAATTTTGTTTAAACAATCCCCAAAATATTAAGTTTATCTAAGGATGGCCACAGAAGAAAACCGGCCAAATTGCATGGAAGAATGAGACCGGTGTTCATTTCTGTGTCTATCTTATGTGTGTGTTGTATGGACCGCCCAACCAATAATGCAGCCACAAGTTTATCGTAGAATCGTTCGTCTTCTTTTACACAAAATTACAAATTCTAACTTTTTTAATTTTAATTGTGGGGACAAAACTTAATGCATGAATATGATCTTTGGCCATCGCACTACTAATATTATCTAGCCTTTCATTTATCATTTACGTATTATATCAAATAAAAACAGTTTGATACTTGATAGTATACGATATTTTCATATATGTCGATAAATCGGATATTTCTGTGCTCAAGAATTTTTTTGGACCGACTAGACCGCATGCATGTGTTGAGAGATTCGAGAGCTTCAGAGTTTATATTGAACGTTAGAAATTGCGATAACTGATGTTCATAACTGAATAAATTAATTAAAAAAGGTATATAATTATATAAATTAATCGAGGAATTAATTAAATGAAGTGATGAAATTTGTCTTTGTAACCCTAATTTTGGAGCTGCAACATACACTTGATAGTGTTGAAAAGAGAGTACACAACTCAACTCTTGCAATTCTCATACATTTCGAATTTTCGATGGCCTTTAATTAGCACGATTAAATTATAAGTTCCGAAGGTTTAATGTTTTGACTTATTATATCACTTACATGTATATATGCATATCTTTTTCAATTTCTCCACCATCCAAAAAATGATGCAAAAGTTTCCGGTTTATATAATGTCTATGCATGTCGATATGTATACAAATTTGGTATTCACCCTTAAATTTTCTGACTTTTTGAAAGGGATTTTCTACCTTTTACGACTTACAGTTGCATTGTAAGATACTAAAATATTAACTTAATTTTAGTAAAAATGTAGATTTTTAAAAAATCGATTTGTAATTGCATGACACCTTGAATTCAAAATGGGCAGTATTTCGGAGATCAAAAAACAAAAGAGAACACTAAATTCCTTATCATTTCCAAAAACAATCACCATTTACAAGGAATAGTTGTTCCTTCCTATTTTTTTTAGAAAAATATAGAACAAAAGCATTCTTTGTTAAATTTGATAAGGAACAAACATTTATTTTCATTCCTGTAATTTTATTTCTATACGTTCATTTCCTATTTGTTCATCGTGTTCCCGTGTCACCAGTCGGAGATATACTGTTATCGAATTTGAAAATAGCAATATGTATGGAAACAACAAATTTCAAAATCTTATATAGTAAAAAGATTTTTAAAAAAACTTCTTAAAAAGTATACCTGTATTACTAGGAGCTCCTCGTTAAAACTTAAAAGGCTCACGAGGATGTGAGTTCAAATTCAAAAGAATAAAAGACAAAAACAAGAATGTATGCTTGACGTCACGGAAAAGGATAAATGACGTGGCAGAATCTGATAGGACGATTGATAAGACAAGAGTCCCACCAGCACCGTCGGATTTAATGAGAATGGGCTCAAGCTTGCTTGACTCTCTGACTAGACGGACCCGAAACACGACTCCGACAGTCAGTTGACTCTGACTTTTTAACTACACATATCTTCTTTAGAATGTGTTTTCTTTTTGTTTTCTTTCTCTTTTTAATAACAATAATCCAACTCCTCGTTGAGTTTTTTTTTTTAATATTCATTTTATCACGTAATTTTTCTTCTCCAAGAATCATGCAGTAGGGGACCTTATTATCTTTAGTGGTGTTAAATAGAATCAATGCAAATAAGTTATACGTATATATAAATATCCTGAAATAGACATGAGGTTTTTGTGCAACTAATTCGATCTTATTAGTAACTTGAGTTTTCTTTGGCCAAGTATTAATTTGACTCTTGTGGAACAAATTTTCTATTATTAAACTGTTTATTTTCTATTACTTTTTCTCTAGAATTCTTTGATGCCTAAATTAGATTATTTGCTGCACTGGAAATTAGATAGGGTTTATACGAAGTTTCGTTCTCGAATTTCTTTGGTGCACTGTAAAATGTATTTACATCACTTTGTTACTCCAAAGACGTCTCTCTTTTGGATTCTCCTTCTGGCCTTTCACGCCCTTTCTATTTGTAGAGGAAACATTTCAATATTTTTTACATAATCATTGATATTTTATGTGTTTTATTCATTGTCCTCCATCGGCCATGCCGCAACCAACTTGGATTCATTTGTCCTCTATGTTCAACTCAAAATTTGGCACACACTTATTTTGTTCGGAGTAAAGCATAAACCTAAAATAGAATTAATAGGAAGAAATCCCTTTATAATTATGAAAATTCCATCACCATTCCAACTGGATCATGATAAAAATGTATTAAGAAACAAGTTAGTTTTACATACCTAATTAATTATTCTATTATTTTATCGCAATCCAATATGCGATGGAACCTTCTTCAGTTTAGACTCGTGATGCCCCCATTGACACTGCTTCACAGTCTGTCCATCTGTATTGGGTCGAGCACCCACCGTCTTCCTACAGATCGGATGTGTTTGTAGGTAAGACTTTCTTTCCCACATATTGATCTAGCATTGGCCTTCACAAAATTGATTTCAACAATTCATTTCACATGATAGGTCTTTTAAGTTTTTTTTTTCCACACATGACATAGTATTGGACGTGACTCAACGATTATGCATAATTACTTTCTTTTTAAATAATAAATCGATTTTACTTTTGTATGAAACTTTTTTAACATTGGTCAAATCATTTTATTACATCAGATAATATATATTTTATTACATATGATGATTAACTACATGCAACATATACAAACAAGGTGAACAGTTTCACGAACATCGATTTCACGATGTATTTCTCCCCATAACATATGAATTGGCGGACGGTTCTTCATGTACGACATCTTCGATGGACATATTCTCTCTGCAACACATGACCACAACAAACTGGTATGCTTACAGAACTTTGAAACCTCAGAAAAGATTTCATCCTATGATTTGCAAGAATGTATTTCTTTTGGTAATTGAACCCATACGTGATGTTGTAGAAACCTTTAAATTTTGACCTAACAATACCTCCACGTACATGTATTAAGTTTTGAATCATGATTCATTTTGTCTAGTTAAACTGATACAACTATCGTCCGATAAAAAAATGCTTCGATTTTCACCATTCAACATTTTGTTATATATGTTTTTACTAAAAAAATATTTAAAAATGAATTCATGGCATTTAACAAAAAAAAAATCAATTGAAGTTCTTACAAATTGTATATAATATTTAGTAAATGTATGTTTGTATGTGTATAATTAAGTTAATTTGCAATTACATTAATAAAAAACGTTTAAAATTAAGTCAAGACTACTGAGCACTTTTGTTGGACTTGGTCATCCATCAGCAAAACATAAGATTTCAAAATCAAATTGAGAAATGAGCTAGATTATATTTTGTTTTGTTCAAAAAAATTAGCTCATTCTCAATTTGATTTTGAAAACTAACATCTCTCGATTCAATATATTTCCTGGCATTGAATGTAAACTTGTTCAAATTATTACTAATTTTGAACGAAGAATTAAGTTTCTTAGAACTTAGAACCACTAATTTTACCCCAAAAAAAAAACTTAGAACCACTAAAGTAAAATAAATAACGAGTATTATTAGGACACTGTGGTCGGAGAAGTCGGGCCATATAGTGTAATGAAATAAAGAAATGTCTCTTTATAGGACAAAAATGATTAAATGACAAGGCGGATATCTCGTGAATCTCTTCGTCTGTTTCTTCCGTTGACTTAATTTATTATTGCCATAATAATTACACTTTGTTCTGTCCATTTGAAAATTATATATTTCTGTAATGTTTTCATGCTCTTTTTAGATCGATTATTCTCTGTTTATCGTCACTTCTCTAGTACATCCATCTTCTGTTCTGTCATATTTATAGATACGTGTGTGTAACTTTGTCTATACACGTGTTTTTATGAAAGTTTCTTTATATAAAGTCAACGGTTCTAAACGACAATTTTAGGCTTGTCTGTATTTTTGTGCATTATTGAAATCTCTCACGGATCCTATTTTATCATCTTCTCAAGGTCAACGGGTATTGGAAATAATGGAAGAAAATGAAAACAGAATAACCAAGCTAGGAATATTATTTTGATTTTATATATTTTTCTTTAATATGTTAAAAGAATAAAAAGAATGTAAAAAGGAATAGTCAACGTATATATTTTTTTTTGAAAAAAGGCTATGGTCAACGTATATTTTGAGTTATTCTTTATAGATAGAGAGTGACTGAGTGAGTAGTATTTTGCTCGGCCAGAGGAAATGTAAAATTATTTATTAATTTACAAATGATTGGTTTGAGGACGATCAAATATTTTAAATCTTAGAATGATATTAACATTCTTATTAAAAACTAAATTAACAAATACATTTTGGTAACGAGTTCGTTAGCTCAGTTAGTCGTGTGTTATATGAACGTAAAACGCAATTACTCTAACGACAAGGTTTAAACAATAGTAGGTATTTTATAGAATTTTGTTATTCTTGTTACAGAATTCGTATAGGAAATGAGCTAACGAACCAACTTCATACGCAGGCGATATGTTGGACTGTGAAAAAACCGCGTGTCCAGACTAGTAAAGGTTAGTGGGCCTTTTGTGGCAACCCATCGTATTCATACAAGTTTCACGATTGCACCAATAAATTATTTCATGATAAACTAAGACAAGTGACTGACTTCTCTAAATAGTCTTGCAAACTTTTTTAAAAAAATTTACAAGTTGGTTATCTGGACCCCGAAGGCAAAACTAACTAGGTGCAAACTAAAGTTCAATCTGTTTTACAATTATTTTAAAGTTAAATTAGAAAAATATTCATATCGAAGACAAATATTAAAGAAAATAACTATGTATTATCGAATGTGACAATTTAAAACAGAAATGGAAAAGATTCTTTTCTGGTGAGCATAGACATAAATTAAAACATATTCACATATTATACTATACTAAATTTATTGAGCGTATAACATAGAACAATCGATTTATAACAATAGTAATAATACTAATACATATGAGGAGTGAGAAGTGAAGAGGAAGAAATGCAGAAGGATAAGAGAGAAAGAAAGAGAGAGGAGAAAGGAGGAGTGGAGTAAAAGACGAGAAGGTGTAGAAAAAGTGAAGGACATGGTGGAAGAGAAGTGAGGAGTAAGGAGGAGGAACAAGGTGGAAGAAAAAAAATGAAGAAGAACAAAGAAAAAAGAGGAAAAGTGAAGGGTGATGAAATGCAAAAAATAAGTAAAGAGAATGATGGAGAAAAACTAGGTGAAAAAATAAGAGAAAGAGGAGGAGGAGAGAGAGTGAGGGATGAAAAAGAACAAATGAAAGTGCAAGAAGGATCTGATACAAAGTATTATGATTTACGAGTATTGTGCCAAGAAGTAGTACGATAAATGAACACAAAAAAGCACAAAAAATTTCTCAACAAAGAAATACGCTTTTACTAGATCTCTTCTAATTAAACTTACAAGTCTTACTTAATCAAAAAAACACTAGATTCACACGTTTCTATGATCTAATACATGATCCTAAGAAACTTTCTCTTCTTAGCCTTTTATATTTCACTCACTATACAAGTAATAAAATCCATTTTGCTAAGAATAATTTTCTTTGTGTTAATCCCTTAGAAAGCTCCTCCAACCTAGTTATACTATGTAGATTTAGTGGTTCTCTTTCCCAAGTAAAGATCTCCAAATCTTCTTGTTAATCTTTCTTTTCTTTTAAGCAAACTTCTTTTTTCTTTAATGACAAATATCCTCTTCAATCAAACTCTTTTTTGCTTAATAGAAAACGTTCAGTCCATTTGTCTTCACACATATATTCTTTCCTTTTTTAAGTTCAAGCAATCAATACACGAACTCCAATATGACTCCAGCTTCATGCAACATGTCACGTCTCTTGTAGTACTCCGCGAACTAATACATCAACAATCTATCTTTTTAACTATGTATGTAAACTCATCATCTAGATAGAAAACTGTGTTGCGTCTTTAATCTCCCCCTATATATCATACCAATTTGCTTACTATGGTTACTACTTGATTATAGTTTTTGTGTGTTATACATTGCAATTTTTCTTTTTATTAATCATATATAATAAAAACTAATTTCAACTAGAAGACTGGTTTATAGTTAAAACTTATGAAACATCAAACATAAGACGTCAAATTTTACATGAGTTTTATTTGTGATGCTTTATGCTGTGAATAGGAGGATTATAGGAGTGAAAAAAAACGAACCAAACAATTGGTTAAACCAACTGAAGCCAAAACATGTCTTTTGTTTGTGAAAAAAGTTTAATTTAGTTTAAATTTTCAAAATTTAGATTTCACAAATTATCTGTACACCTCATAAACAATGTTTGGACCAAAGAAAACCAATCTACAGCTTTATAGTTAAAACAAATTCAGATATATGACATAGCCCTTGAGCTCTATATTCCCGCCAGCCTCTGCTTCACAAGTCAGATTAGCTTACTGGGGACAGAAATATAGAGAGAGACCAAGCCTAGTTATAACCCGGATTGATCTTTGTCATCTCTTTGTTTCGTTTTCTGATAATTTGTCTCTTAGATCTTTAAGAGCATCAACCACCTCAGAATCAAGATTGTGTTTCAGCAATCTCCCTTGGAAAGATGTTGACCTGTGCAACAAAGAGTAGTCTTTTGTTGTTAGCTCCCAATTACAGAAGTTAAAAAAAAAAAAAAAAACCAATGTGACCTTGTTTCCTGCATCATTCTCTCAACCTCCTTATGCATTGATTTGATCTAAGAAACAAATGTTTCATAAGATCACATGAAAAATCTGAAAGCGAGTCACAAAACACACAAGAAAAAGTAACTTACCTCAGAAACCAATGCCTTGCTACTCCAAACATAAGCTCCCTATCAAGAATCAGTCACAAAAATCAAGAAACAAGATATGAGCATAACAAGTTCATAGCATTGATATAATGCGCAATACCGCTCCATGTGCTGCTTGTTGTTGACAAACATCAGATGTTACAACCCAAACCTTGGGGCATCCATCTTCTCTCAATGCAACCACCTGCCAGTATCAAGAGTCTTATCAGAAACTAAGAAACATTTGAACTGTTTGTGGTGTAAGGTGGTCATTTTTGCCCTACCTCCTTTTCAATCCAAGAGTCAGCGCAAGTTTCTCCTGAGAAGATCACATCAACACTGACAAAAAGAAGGATAAACCTGACTGAGTTTTGAAGTAAATAAGGATATCGAAAACATGATTTTGAGTTTACCCAGCAAAGTCTTCCTTGTGAGTAGGGAGACCAGACATGAGAGCATCAAACACAACCACTACCTTAACCTCTAAACCACCAATAACTTCAAATCAAAACTTTCATTGATGGATGAAACCAAAATGCAAATTCTTTCTTTGACAGGCTTGTACCTTTAACCATACTGAAGGAGACAAGTTCATCAACTAGCTTTTGGCGAGCAACGTCAAGCCTACCCTTCATGAAATGTTTCTTCAGCTTCATCCAGTACCCGCATACATTATAACCGTCAACAAGCAAGACCGGAACTGCATCTTCCAACAAGCCCTGATTCGTGCTGTAAAACCGCTTTCAGGATAAAACACAAACACTCGTTCAACTCTCAAACCGTTTTTGAAACAAAATAACATTTTAAAACAGTGTAATTACTAGTAAAGAGTGTTTGTAGGATCACGGTAGAGCTCGCTATCGTCAGGTAACTCGTCTTTCTCAGCTTTCTTTTTCCTGTAACTAGTTGCTGGCTTAGCCGTGCCAGATCCTCTGTTCTGAAACTCCTATATACAACATAACATAACACTCCAATGGGTTAGAGACATATTCAATGACATACTATTTGTGAGGAAACAAAAGATCACACTGTTACATGCCTTCCACAACTTAAGAAGCTGCAAGCTATGCTTCACATTTGATTTGATTCTCGGTGGTTCTGGCTCTGAATCCTGCTACGGAAAAAAATGAAAAGCACATCAAATGCACATCTTCAGATTTCATATAAAACTTATGCTTACGAGCTTAATGGTCATAACCAAGATCAAACCAATGGCTGCAAAATGCTCAATGGATTAATAACTCCAACAATAGACATCACCTTAGAAGAGGGAGATTGATGGTTCTTGCTTTTTCCTCCCATCTTCACCACGAGAACTCTACAGCTGCCGGAGGAGGAAGATGATGATGAAGACTGGTAGAAGTATGCGGAAGAGGAGGAGGAGCCACCTCTATGCGGCGGCGCCCCGGCGGTTTTCATCTATGGACTACTACTAGGTGGATTCATTCGTTTGAAAAGTCTATGTAACTAGTGGATAATACCATGTCAACGACAATGTTTTTCCCTATCTTTAAAAAAATCTCTCTCTCTCTCTCTCTCTCTCTCTCTTCATGTAAGAAAAAAAGGAATTTTTAACTGGCCGACGTGGAACCAACATAGTCACGATCCTTTCGTCAACATGTCTTGGACCACTTCTGCAACCTAAGCTTAAACGCAAGCGGCAACGTTTTACTACAGCTTTTGCAAGGCTCGACCGAGACACAAGAGCACATCACTGGCTCAGTGTGGTGCACGTGAGAGATGTGGCTAATAAGGGTCATGTTATGCTGCTATTCGAAACACCTGAAGCTTCTGCTCGAATTATATGCACTAATGGGATATATCAGCGCAGTGAGTTCGCTACTTTTGTATCCAAACTCTTCCCTGAGTTTGATGTTCACAAGTTTGGTAAAGAAACTCAACCCCGGCTTCTTATGCCGTGCAAACATGCGGCTAACAGATTGATGGAGCTTGGGACGGTTTTTTACTGAGGTTAAGGAGACGGTCCAGAGTCTTAGAGACACAAGTAGAGTAAAACTTACAAGTAAACTAGTCCAGAGTCTGAATGAATGCATAAATAATAATTGCGAGTTCCAAACTCTCTCATCTTTATTGTATAATACAAGTAGAGTAAAACTTACAAGTAAACTAGTTCATATGATACATCTATATATGAGTACAAAGTTATTTTTTATCATTATTGTTGCTGATGTTGCCTGTGAAGTTTAATTAAGCTGAGAATAGCTTACTACCAGTTCACAGGATCAGCTGGTGGAAGCAGGAGCATCTGGCTGCTTCTCTGGGGCTGCGTTTTGAAACGCAGGAAGATCCTTGTATGACTCATAACACTTTGCAAGAGTCGGGTACGGTTCCTGTAGAATTCCATACAAACGAAAAGGCACATGTCTTACCAAGATTGTACAAGTAGAAAAGGGGGAAGAACTTAAAGAAAATGAGGACATAGTCTATGTCATCACAATGGGAACTTTGTAACTGTGTGAGTGTGAGCCAAAGATAACATGTTCATATTGTAATAGAACTTATCAAGGATTCCAGAGTCTAGAGTGTTTATATTACGAAGAAAGCTAGGCCTGAAAAAATGTGTGTTGAAGGAAAAGTACCATGTTAATCTGGAATCTGTTGATAGCTCCGTAGATCTGTGGTGCTAAAAAGAGATCAGCCTGCAAAACAATGATTCATCACTTTAAACGTTGCCTACTTACTACTGGTTGTAATAGATGGGTAGTATCTAAAGGGACAAAAGAATCAATGAGGTTGTTTCTCCAATCTTGGAAGGGAGCAACACAGAGAAAATGCAGAGAGAGTTAGAGCAAATACCAAGTAAACTTCATCACCAGTTGCGTGTTTTCCAGCGCAGCTCACCAACAGTTTCTCGAGAGCTGAACAGAGACATAATTACACAGGTCACTATAAAACGTTTTTTATCAAAGTGGTGGTATTACCAGTAAACATCAACGAGATGAATGGTACAAAGCGTAAGCATGGAGGGATATGTTGTAACAGGGAAATGAGTAAGACTTTCGTACTCTTTTAACCACACAGTATTTAACTAGTAACCTTTTAACAACATGGCCTTGGTTCATGATTATGTCTCTTGTATCTTATTGATCATTCCAATGACAGAATGGTTTATGATTATTAGTAAATGTAGAGATCTCATACCAGTGAATCCTTTTGTGATAGCATTAGTAACCCAAGCCGTTTTCTCCTCCGAATTGATCTTTTCCTCAATGAATTTCTGCAATGAAAGAAACAAAAAGAAGGTAACTAGGTTTTTGCTAAAGCAAAGGTGGAATGTAAGATGTTAACGTCAATCTCAGGTCCTCACAATGACACCCAGGTTTTGATGAGGCTGTATGCCAGACAAGACAATACTCGCTGCCTGAAACAAGATACCAACCATTACACTCACAATCAGCACAAAACCTACAAGAGTGGGGGAGAGACAGAACAATCAAAGATGGGTACTGTGCACTGTATTCAGACTTAATAATATGATTTAACAGCAGAGAATAGAAGCTTAAGAGCATATAGCTACAAGGTTGTCTCATAACACAAGCAAAAAAGAAAAGATAACAGATTACAGAAGAAAAGAAAAGATTGCAGAGTACCTGGAAATTGACAGCACGTTTGTGGAGGTCAGGAGGTAAGAGCGGTGGCTCAGGATACTTCTCATCCAGATACTGTCAAACACAAAAAAAAAAAAAAACATGGATGAAATGTTTATTTGAAGCCAAAAAAAACACACACACACACAATGGGTGTTAGTTAGACTGACCATTATGATGGCAAGAGAATCAGAAATGACAACATCTCCATCAATAAGGGCTGGTACAGTACCCATTGGATTGATCTTCTTGAAATCTTGTGAAACAAAACGGTAACACTTTTTTAACATACAAGAAACCAATTATTTTCAGTTGTAATTACATTCATTCACTAAAACATTATCATCCACATGGTCAGTATATACTATAGCTTCTGAATATATATATATATATATATATATATATATTATTTTCAATCAGAGCTTGAATCGGAATCAAAAACAGCAGAGTAGGTACCTGGATCGGATTGTTCACCTTTGAGCAGATTCACAGGTATATACTCATATTCAAGACCTAAACACAGATCCAATTCAGATGAGAAGAAGAAGAAGAGTAGAATATTCAATCAATACTAGCGAGAAAGACCTTTAAGAGAGAGGGCGATACGGACACGATGAGCGCAGGAGCTTCTCCAGTAAGAGTATAGCTTCATCTTCCCCTTCTTCTCTTCTCCCAAATTCGCCTGATCATCCATCAAAATATATTTATGAGTTAAAACCATCA
Organism: Brassica napus; assembly: GCF_020379485.1. Taxonomy (NCBI): domain Eukaryota; kingdom Viridiplantae; phylum Streptophyta; class Magnoliopsida; order Brassicales; family Brassicaceae; genus Brassica; species Brassica napus. Next base: position 26,203,058 of record NC_063439.1, read on the forward strand.
ATCAAATCTGATATTTGACCATGCGGGGAGGAGTATTATGAAGAGCAGTAAGAGACTTAACCATATGTTCAGTAAATGGTTTCTTCTTCTTCACAGGCGATGATTGTGTATTGTAGCACAGAGAAGAAGATGTGGAGAATTCGGAGACGACACTGGAAATTAATTTGTTTAAAAAAATAAGATAAAATCAATTTTGTTATTTAGCGTTAGCAAATAAACAAAAGAACAAAATGAGTTTGACTCTCTCTCTTGTTTAATTTACGCTGCAGTTTGTTTTGTTTATAAACCAATCAAAAAGAGTTTTAAGGTAATCGTTGCTGGAGAAGACTTTAACAGGGGAATACTCAAACTGTCAAACTCAAAGACAAAGGTAAATTGTTTGGGCCTTAAGGGCCCATAATTGTATATTAATGTTTTAATAAATAAATTAATCTCAAAACATTTGAAAGAAACGTTACCAAACAAAATTATTTAATGATATTTTTGTTCGGATTAAGACCATCTCCAATGTTACTCTATAATTTTCTTTATATTTCGCTCTAAAATAAAGTAACTTTATTATATAGTTGGATTTGCTCCAATGGTTCACTCTCTATAATAGAGTGAAATATAGAGTATTATTGCCAAAACTTTATGCCAATATAGAACTTTTTTGTAATCCACAATATTCAATTGGATTTAAAAAACAAATAAAATGGTTGCTTCTGATCTATTTCAACAAGTGAAATCAGCAAACACTATTATTAACCTTTGATTAGTCTTCCTGGTTTACTACATCAAACTGCATATTTTGATATTCATTCCCTTTTTTTGGTTATTTACTCTTACTCCTGTCCTGACCTGCTGAATAACCAACCAACCTTAACCTTTATACAAATCTAGTTCTTATATCTTCCCTGAGAGTGTTAGGGCAATGCATGAGAAGAACCCAAACGCCTATGATTATCTTCAACGTTCTTCATCTCCAATCTCCCTGGTTTTCTAACCTGGACTTCCTCATCTTCGTTAGCTTCTGCGTTTTGAAGCTCTCTCAAAGCTCTTTTAGCGTACACGGTGAAAGCTACAGTCGTCACAACCGCAATGATCAAGGAGATTACGTTGTACACTATCTCTACTGTTGTCAAACGTTGATGTCCGTATTGCACATCCGCGAATGTTCTGATCAATCGACCGCTGCATTTGAAATTTCAGATTTTAAAAGTTCTGTTTTCAGTTTCTATGGTTTAAACTGGGGAGAGGGAGAGACTGACCTGTAAATGTAGATGAAAGCTTCAGGTATCATTCCTGCTATGGAACCGAACAAGTAAGGCCAGAACCTCATGCTTGTCACAACGATGGCGTAGTTGAAAATGGTGTAAGGAAATGGCGAAACACGAAAGATTGCCACGACTCTGAACTGGTGGAACCAGCTTCCTTCTGCAGCTAATCTAAGAACAGCAGCTTGACGAGGCCACCTTTTCAACCATTGCTGCATTTTTGAAAAAAAAAAAACATAAGTACAGTGATCTTGTCATCAAGTAGCGAAAGGGTTCGGTTCTTACGTGGAGGCGATCACGAAACATAAGGCCGATTAAGTAAGGAAGAACCATACCAACGGTGGTTCCAACCATGATGATAACAAAACCAAGACCATAACCGAAAATCATCCCAGCTAGCCACATGGAAGGACCAGAAGGGATCAAGAAGACAGGGAACAAAGCCAAGGAAACAACAAGGACGATGGCGAGCATAGGACGGCCAAAAGCAGTTGCTTCCCATTGTAGAATCGGAATCAAAACCTACAATCAATCAAACTATCAACATTACACTCAATAAAACCATTAAAAAAACTATCAATGATTTAGTGAAAAAAAAGAATAACCTTTTGGAATACAAATGGAACTCCCCACTTGGCGAAAACAAGAGTGAGCAAAAGAGTAAATGCACATATCCCTAAAGCCTTAAACCACCAAACCAAGTTTCTAGTCCGGATCTCTGATTGAGATACCAACACGGTTTCAGGCGGAGAAGGTTCATGGGTGGTCCCAACAACAAGGCGAACGTATTCATTATCTTCCCTCACGTGACGAACAGAGCCTGAGGTATCCTCTCTTGCCTCTTTCAATGGATTTGACATCTGTGTTCATAAGAAAGATCAAAATCAATACAAGAATCTCGACGACGAACACCGACGGCTAAAACTAAAATCCATTTCCAAATTCAAACAATCAAACAGTAGAGCTAGGGTTTAACGAATCAAACCTGTGAAGAGATTCAATTCAAAAGGAAGCACGCTAATCGGCGGCGCTAGTCAAGCTTCGTCGTTACGGTAACGGAAGGTCTAACGCCGGCGGAGAGAAACTGGGGGGTTGTTGCGGCGGATTTACGCCTGGCTTTAGTGTCGTTTGTTTGTTTGTTTGCTTTCAACAAGAAAAGCGTGATTTTAGTTTTTTTTTTTTTTTTTTTTTCTGTTACGGAAATTCAAAATGAAAATGAGAAAGCGCATCTACTCCTTTATCTAATTTTCTAATTTGATAGCCTGCCTTCTGGAATATCGAGTCAGACTGGACTTTATTATGATAATAATAACATACATTTTGCATTTGAGACCGTTGATCCATAATTTGCCTACCTGACTTGACCCACCTTTTTTTTTTTATTAATTTGGTTTGTTTTAGCTTAAGAATTTTTCCAAGCCTTTGAACATAAATAAATAGAAATTTCAAAACCAAATCCAAAACTAACCAACGAATCCATTAGTGCAGTAGCTCTAGACTCTCTCTAGAACCTCCGTTCCATCTCTAGAAACAAAAGCGACTGAATCTGCTATCTCCGGCCCGGCGTCTCGTCCGGTGTCGGAGGATTCCTCCTTTCCCTTAAATCTTTTTTTCCTTTTGCTTTCTCCATTCCGACCCAACCCTAAGGCGAGATGCGTGTTGTTCTGGTCTGTCGGAGTGATTCTGAAGACTTGTGTGGTCATAGGGGTTATCTCACGGCGTTCTTGGAGGAGCAGTGAGTCTTAGGACGGCGGAAGCGGAGCTGGCCGGATTTTAGAGCTGAGAGGAGCCGAAGGGTCGATTTTCTGCTTTTAGATCTCCGACGCTCCTCTCATGGCGGCGGCGCGTGGCTCAGTGGGAAGCCTCCTCTACCCTAGATCTATGGTCTAGTGTGACGGTGTGTCAATCAGAGGTGCGGTGTGATGGCTGGTGAAGATGGTTCTTGTCCTCGGTCCTCGTGGAAGACGCGTCGCAGGGTTTTGTTCCGCCGGAGGAGTCTACCGAAGGACGAGCTCTGCAGAAGGCACGCGGTGGGGGTTCATATCCCAGCGTCGACGATGACGCTCCTGTCTCGTTTGACGGTGAAACCTCATGCCATTGATAACCTTTGTTACTGGTCCGGTCACGAGTTGGTCGTCAAGGCTCGTCTTTCAGTACGGGTTAGTCCCGGTTTATGGCTAAGGAGAGGATTCTGTTTCCGACTACGATGGGCTTTTATCAGATTTGCGCCGCAAGGTGAAGAGATGTTGGACCGGGACTGCCATTCAAAATTTTAGGTGTCCAATGTCATGAGTCAAACTGTAATCTGGTCTTAGCTTTGTCCGAATCGTGCTTTCAGAATTGTCATCTCGTTTGGTCAATTTAGGTTTGGTTTAAGAGGCAGTTTATTCTATGTGGAGTAAACTTGTTCTCATCGGGTGAAAAATACAGTGAAATCTCGATTCGGGTAGCTTAGGATCCATCTATGTGTTCCTATGTGATACTAGATCATTTCATTGTATGTGTGGTTTAATCTCGGGTGAGGTCAAAATCATGTAATCCCATTTGGTTAATGAAAGTTGTAGTTGAGCCAAAAAAAAAAAAAAAAAAAAACTAACCAACGAATCCTCGGATTGTATTATTGACTCAGAAACAGGAGTGTGAATGAGACGCGCGTAGTAAACAAATAAGGGGCATTTAGTAAATAACCAGAACGACTTGAGGAAAGTCATAAAAACCGTAGTATATAGTCCTTCTCTTCTCTTTACATAAAAACAAAAATAAAGGATACGGTAGGCATAACAGTAGGCATAATCATTGATATACCTTCTCCCTTGTCAAAAACAATGATCATATCATAGGCTGCTCTGGCTGGTTTTGTCTTATTGCACAGGAGCCGTTGCTGAGCATAGCTGGGCTTGGAGACGGGTTTAGCGATTTCAATATTTTTGGGGTTTGATGCTTAACGGGCTGTTGCTTGTTTCTCGTGGCCCAAGGGTGGTAAAGCGCGGCGAAACAGTTGGTTGATTTTCTTAACCCGGTCAAACCGACTATGTATTGATTGGTTATGCGTTTGATTGAAGAAGGAAATTCAAGTTGTAACTTGTAACTTATAAATGATTGGTTCAGAAAGAGTTTAAGGTGATGTAAACAACAACTTTGCGCTATATATGTATACCGGTTTTGGAAGTGCGGTTCGATATTACGGGATTTTTTTGGTTTGAGTCAAAATGTCCATCCAATTAGACCAGTGTAATCGGATTTGTATGCCCAAATAATTTTTTTAGTATAGTTATAAAAAAAAAGTTAGACGAGTGTAATCGGATTCAGGTTTGTAATCGGATTTGTATGTTAAAAAAAAAGAAGTTAGACCAATGCTACATAATAGGACTCAAATTTTGTGGATGGTATTTGGATTCATCATCCTGGATTGTGATTTATTTTGTAGTTTACGAATATCTAATTTTTCGATTTGTTTTGTTTTGAAAAATAAAGCGGATATTCGGTTCTCCAAGTATCCGGATAATTTTCAGATATTTACGAATGTGTCTTCCACTTTTTCCAATACAATTAAATGTAAAAAAAACTATAAATGTTTGTTTTCAAAAAATATCTTTTATATAATATAAAATAAAAGGTAAAAATTAATGAAACTATTTGTTTAATGAATTTTACAAAACATAAAATTTTAGAAAAATTATTGTTTTTATAAAGATTTTATATTTCTTTCTTAATTTAATACTTTTATAAGTAATTGTATACATGAAAGAATTAAAATTATATGTTAAAATAATAATTCTATAAAATTATATATTTAAAAATCCCTTTTTAATTGTAGATATACACTTCTATTTATATAGAAAACGGAGCAAATCAGATATTTGACCATGAAATTTTAGTATTTGTGATTTGTTTCATTTTTAACGGATATTAATTTTTAATTTTTTTATTTGCTTCGAAGACTTACTTATATCCGAATTTTTCGGATAGAATCAAAACAGATAATCAATCGAATCAAATTTAAGGATAAAATGCCCGCCCTTGAGGTCACATGAACACTTTTGTTGATAAAAAAAATAGTGTGTTTTGATGAGTAGCAGCTTTTCTTTGTTGACTTTTATTACAATCGTGACGTCAACCTTGTTAATTATGAATTTCTCCGGAACTTCCACGTCGACGCGGATAAGTGTTTCACTGTGTTGTCGTGAATGTCGGAAAAAGTGTCAGAGAAGTCAAGAGGAATCTCTCTTCTCTCTCTCTAGACTAGACGACGAGGATGAGTGAAAATCACGGCAAACGCAGACGAGAGATCGGTTCGGATTCGTCGCCGTTCGATTCCTTTCCGGAGGATTGCATCTGCAAGATAGTCTCCTGCACAAGTCCACGTGATGCTTGCGTCGTTGCTACCGTTTCTAAAGCCTTTGAATCTGCGGCGAAGTCAGATGTTGTATGGGAGAAGTTTCTTCCGCCCGAGTATGAGTCTCTTGTTCCTTCTTCGCGTCATTTCTCATCCAAGAAGGAGCTATACTTCGCGTTTTGCGAGGAGCCTGTTCTTATCGACGATGGTACGAAGGTATAGTATAATGTATATATCGGTCTTGGACCTTTTTATATGATTTTGAGAATAATGATCTGTTAGAGAATTATCGCCTATAAAACATAGCTTGTTTCAGATGTTGCTATTGAATAATTCTGTTTTTTGATATAAAAAAAAAGAATAATTCCGTTTTTTTTTTCTTCTGGGAAATAAAAGAGCTTTTGGTTAGACAAAGCCAGTGGAAAGAAGTGTATCATGTTATCTGCGATGAACATCTCAATCATGTGGGGAGATACTCCACAGTATTGGGAATGGATTACATTTCCTGAAGCTAGGTAATAATCTCGTTAATTTAGTTTGTAATTGATGAATGATAATGCCTGATAAAAAAAAACTTGGTGGTGTGTGTGTGTTTGCAGGTTTAAAAGAGTTGCGAAGCTTCTTGATTTATGTTGGTTTGAGATTAGAGGCAGAACGAAGACTCGTTTCCTATCTCCAAGAACTCGTTACTCGGCTTACATTGTGTTTAAGAAGGTAAATCATTGTAACAGCTTTGAGGATGTGGCTATAGAAGCTGGAGTTGGAGTGGTGGGGAATGAAGCTTCTACAAGATTCATATACTTTGATGCGCGAGTGGATGGGCTGTCTTTGAGGAGGAGGCGAAGGAGGCCACATAAGAGAAGAGATGGGTGGATGGAGATAGAACTTGGGGAATTCTTCAGTGGAGGAGATATAATGAATAGTGATGAAATTGAGATGAGTGCTTTAGAGACCAAGCTTGGCCATTGGAAGAGTGGCTTGATCATTCAAGGAATTGAAATCCGTCCTGTAAGAACCTAGTAAAGTAATGCTCGGGAACACTTGTATAATGAAATAAACAGCTTTGCTAAAGGTTGAATCCTTGTTCGTTGATATATGATATGAGTCTGCATATTTTTACCTTAGAACTTGTGAATGGAGCAGTGATTAATCACATGATAATAGAAAGAAATTTCCTTTTATCTCTAGTTTCTTTTTCACATCTAGTTGATTCTTTATTGATAATAAAAAAATATTTTTACTGGCCATAACACAGAAAATAATAAACCTACAAAAAACACCTTAAACTAAACTAAAAAGGAAATGTAAAAAGAAAATCATATAAAACTCCAAAACTGTAAATTTGTTCTTTATTGTGTGGAAGATGTCCAAAATACGTAAACCGGATTCTTGCTGTGGGAGGGGTTTAGTGTTTCTGGTTATGTTATGTAGGCCTACGAATTTGGCCTGAAAGTAACCGAACCAGTGTTTTCAGTTTCCGGTTCGGTATTGGTTCTCTCTCAACTGAACATATCGGCAGAAATTTCATTTGGGTTCATTTACCCGAGAATGTTGGTTTCATTCAGGTTAACCGATCAGTTTCTGCAACAAATATTTAAATAACCAGATTATGTCAAAAATAAGATCGGCTTATATCAAAATTAAACCGTCTTATAAGAAAAGTAATCGATGTTTACAGTAACCAAGATTAACCAAACCATTTTACTGAACTAATCCAAAATACCAAATACTTTGGCTAACCAAAGTCGCATGCCTTTGTTTTGGTTCGGGTGTAGATGTCTAACCAGGTTACGGTACCTTTGCTGTCTTTGTCTGTGTGAATGCAGTAAGGTTGATAAATCAAACAAATTGAATGATGATGAACAGGAAACTTGGCAAAACGTTAAATGGTGAAATATCATCCAATTTTTTGACGGTAGTAGTACATCAATTGCAAATTTGTTTTGTTATTATTTTTAGGGAAATTTGGAAAAAGAGAACAAATTAACTATACTATTGTCCCCTTAGTACAAAATCAAAATTTTCCACATTTTGACTTTCACTACCCTTTTTGTTAATAAAAATTCATATCATTATATTTACAATGTAAAAAAAATTTTAAAAATATAAAACTTGAAGTAGTTAAGCATGTGCATATATGAAAAATATTTTTGGATTCAAAAAATTGTTAGAATGTTAAGTTCAAAAATGGGAAAAAAGAGTTAGATTGTCAGATCTACCATCTACTGAGATTTAGAAAATGCAATCTAGGTAAGACACATTGATCTACCATCCGTAGAGTGCATTATACACTGCAAACACAATGATGTACCAACGAAGAATCCATAATACACCAGAAACATATACATCTAGTGTGGAAGAAAACAAATTATACAGTTCCTTCTATGTTCTGTATTTTTGGTAGATCATAAGACATACTAAATATTCTTATATCTGCCTTGGGAGAACATACAATCTACGATGTCTTCTTTTATCTATAAATACAGTATTTCCTATCTACGTGTTCATCTTTTTTCTAACATGGTAGAATGTATGTTCTACAAGATTTTTAAACAAAATCCGAAAATTAAGGAAAAAACAGTTACAAAAATATTCCCTAAATCTATTAAATCTTTTTATTTCCTTTTTAAAATAATATTGCCTAAATGTAAATCTTCATCGTTACCACGTTGATTTTGGATTTGCATCGTGGGGCTTCTTCTTTTCCTAGTTGGGGGCTTCATCTTTTCCTAGTTTTTCCAAGCTTTTGTCTCTCTAACATAAGAAGATGCACATCTATGCTTCTTCTGGTTTGTGGAAATCGTCCAAAAGAAGTGGATGGAGATTTCTTGTTGATGAAGTAAAAGGAGGTAGATTACTTACTTTGGACACAAGCAAAACCTTTGACAACCTAAGAGTTATGGTTTGTGAATACTTTGGAATCGATGTAAACATGGTCAATATCGAGCTCAGTTACTTACCTTCTGATTTGGTCATTGGCATCGACTCACCACCTGTATTCATCACCAATGATCGGCAACTCAAAAATTTTCTCACCTATGTGAAGAACAAAGCTTCGACACGTATTGTTAATCTTATCAATCTGGGTCTCAGCTCCTTCTTCAAGAATGCGTTTTGGAAACTGGTAAGCCATTCCTATAAAACACGAAATCAAAAACATCAACTTGTTAGTGAATCTGCAGACACGGCAAAGACACAGAGTCAAAGCTACCCAACTATACCCGATTGACTCACTTCCAAACGCTTACGAGAGACATTAAGATACTCAACATTAAGATGTTTTGTTTAAATTCATAAAACTAACAATCAACTCAACCGAAAACTACAATCAAACCATTATACATGTAAAATAGTGCATAAAATTCACAATGAACTCAACCCAAAACTACAAATCGATTTACTTTTTAAAAATTCAATCACCACCAAAATAAAATTCAATCTTAAGACTGGTTATTATCTAAAAATGCACTCGTAGAACTCTTACATTATCATCGGAACTTATCATTGTCTAAGCTCAAACAATGGACTTTCACAATTTGAATTTAAGCCAACCGAAGCTTTTATTAATACATGCACATCAACAAAATCACTAAACCAAATCAAATAAGAAAGAGGATCTCAAAATCTAACCTTTAATTTTGGGAAAAGAGGAACCGAGATGAAAATCGAACACCTACTTGTTCTTAATCAGTGATGAAAGCTTCGTCCGCCTCGTGCCAACAGTCATTTACGCTGTTGGAGAAAACAAGTTCAGTTAGGGTTCATAGAGAAAACAAAGTTTGAGAAAATAAGCGTCTTGAAAACAGAAAAATACCATAGAGGAAGGACGAAGGAGGACAGAAAGATGGCACGACAACTAAGAGTTCACCGGCGAACCAAAACGCGCCGGACGGAAGACGTTGATGGCGACCACGAGAATCGCCTTTCTCGACGTTCGACGGAGAGATGTTGGGGACGATTGGGTTTTGATTTTTTTTTTTAACTTTATTTAGTATATCATATTATAACTCAATTTGGAAATTACTTATGTTTTTACATTTTAACCTTTATATTTATAAATCTAAATACGAGGACAAAACTGGATTTTACTTTTCATTAGTACTAAGGGGACAAAGATTAGTATAAGCATTCTAAGGGGACAATAGTATAGTTAATTTGTTCTCTTTTTCCAAATTTCCCTTATTTTTAAGACATTCAAATTTTCTATACAGTTTGTTATGATAATGATTTTATAATTATTTGAGTACATTTTCTTGGGAATAGGATTAGTTAAGTTAATAGTTTGGAATTCATAGTGACATGAAAATCCACTTGAGAATAAGATTAGTTAATCAATTATTTATTTTTAATACTTATATATCTATATATATATAATTGCTAAAACCCTTCAACAATAGTATTTTCCAAACAATAATGTCTTAGTTAGGATAAAATATAACTGTTTACACAAATATAGCAGATTTTTGTATTTTATGGGTTCAACTATAACTTTTGTTCATTAAAATTTTAATGGTTCTGTTTTAATATAGTAGATAATTTGAAGAATTAAAAATAAGAATTTTTGTTTCATTTGGTTTTTTTCAAAATCGGAAGCGGAAATATTTATTTATAAATTCCTTTAAATATGAGGAATTGAAAGGACCAGAGAAAAAAACTATGTGTAAATAACTTGAAAAAAAAATATGTGTACATTTTGATGAACAATGAATTCATTGTAATTTGTTCTCTAAAATTTTTCTTTTTGAACAAATTTCTTCTCTAAAATATGGTCATTAATGTTTATGATATTGGATTTTTATCTTAAATTTTTCTAGGTTTCATAATAAGTAACGTTTAAAGTTTTTGCACATAAATTAAGAAAATTATTTTTTTTGTTTTATCCTTATTTAATACATTAATATTATTTTATTAATTAGTAAATTAATAAGGGTAAAAACTAGAAATTTTATTTAATATATGTATTAAAAATATGAATTAAAACGTAAAATGACATTTATAGTGAAAATCATACAAAAAGAAATGGAGGAAGTATTGTTTTTTTTGAAAATCAAAATATGGTTTAATACATTTTATCTCTCTGTTAAAAAAAAATCATTTTATCTCATGATCCCTCCTCACCTTGTTGGTTAAGAGTACGATTTACGAAACCTCCCCAAGTAAGTAAAGAAGGGTAGTACTGTAAATATGTGCGGATGACTTCTCAGTGTCAGAGACCACTTTATAACATAAGCTATATTGTCTGAAACTTTTTTTTTTTTTTTGAAAAAAATATTGTCTGAAACTTTCCGAAAGCAGAAGATGATGGCGAAAAATCACTGCGTTGAATCTAGCGGCGAAGGCCGAGGAAAGATCGGTTCGGCTTCGTCTCCGTTCGATTCCTTTCCGGAGGACTGCATCTCCTAGATAGTCACATTCACAAGTCCACGTGATACCTGCGTCGCAGCTACGGTGTCGAAAGCCTTTGAATCTGCCGTCAAGTCAGATGTGGCGTGGGAGAAGTTTCTTCCGCCGGAGCAGGGCCGTCTAACAGCACGCGCAAGTGGAGCGGTCGAACAGGGCCCCAAAATATAAAAATAAAAAGTTTAAGAATTTTTAAAATATATAGATAAATTATGGTAAGAAACTTTAAAATTTTAAATATAATGCTAAATTTTGAACTTATAATTTAAAAAAATCAGACAAAGTTATTAAATTTTAAAATTACTTGATAAAATGTACGATTAATATTTTTTTTGAACAGGGTCTAAAATAAATTTGAGACGGCCCTGCGCCGGAGTATGAATCTCTAGTTCCTCGATCACGAGAATTCTCATCCAAGAAAGAGATGTACTTCGCGTTAGCGACGAGCCTGTTCTCATCGACGATGGTACAAAGGTATAAACAAGTTCATAGGGTTTGAGAATCGAATCATAGATCTGTGATGCTAATGAACGGTTCTGTTCTGTTCCTTGAAACAAAAGAGCTTTTGGTTAGAGAAAGCAAGTGGGAAGAGGTGTATCATGTTATCTGCGATGAACATCTCAATCATATGGGGAGACACTCCTCAGTATTGGGAATGGATTACAATTCCTGAATCTAGGTAGCTACTCTCTTTGTTAATCCGGTTTGTAATAAAACTATTATTGATTTTTTTAAAAAAATTTGGTATGTGTTTACTAGGTTTAAAAGAGTCGCAGAGCTTCTTAATGTATGTTGGTTTGAGATACGAGGCCGGGTGAATACTCGTGTCCTATCTCCAAGAACTCGTTACTCGGCTTACCTTGTGTTCAAGAAAGCGGATCACTGTTACGGCTTTGATGACGTGGCTATAGAAGCTGGAGTTGGAGTGGTGGGGCATGAAGCTTCTACTAGAACCATATGCTTTGAAATGGATGATGATGCTGAGGGAGAGATGGGATGGATCTACCCACAGGAGAGGGAAGATGGTTGGATGGAGGTAGAGCTTGGTGAATTCTTCACTGGAGGAGATATGATGGATAGTCATGAGATTGAGATGAGTGCTTTGGAGACTAGGGAGCTAGGTTGGAAGCGCGGCTTGATCATTCAAGGAATTGAAATCCGTCCTGCAAATATCCAGTAAAGAAAATAATGCCGGGAGTATTCATCTATATTGGTATTGGTTATGCCATTGAGTGAAGAGGTACAATCCAATTGATAGAGGTATCCTTGTTTAGTTGGTATATGTAAAACCGGTTTTAACCGGTTGTGCTTTGGTATGCGTCTAATATTGAATAGTACCATATGTTGTTTTTGTGGATGGCGAATTTGCAGTGTTTCTGAATTTTGTCATAGCACCATATGTTGTTTTTGGTCAAATTATTATATATATGATACAAAATTGATAAGGAGTTGCTCAATGATACTCGAACATGTACTTGTTTAGAGTATTTCCGTAAATGTGTATGGGCGACAGACGAATCTTTCTTTTTGTTTTTCCTATCGGCAGAGACTACTTGAGACGAATTCTTTAAACCCTCAGCCTTACAGAATAAGAAAAATCATGTAGACAGAGACATCTATGGGACAAAACAAGGCGTTCACACAAAAGGCAAAGAAATTTCCAGCTCAACGGTAGGGCCAAAACACCGCGTTGATGACAGACATGTCTATCTCAAGTCTCAACCATCGATTTTGCACTTTGTTTATAAGATTTAAGAGTAATGATCTGTCGTCCCTCGCCTTCAAATTTATCATATTCGTGCTATGCTTGAGAAGTACGGCAAGTAGGATTTGATTTTTTTCTGATTAAAAAACTACTGAGACTATCTTAGAGTATTTTGGTATTGTAAAGTTCAATTCCATGAATCTATTCAATATTGGTTATTGCTTTGAGGTTCTTTTTGTTTTCTGAGACAGAGGGTGAGTATGATAGATAGATCCAAACTAGGAGCTAACCGATAGCTCTACTTATCCGCCAAACGTGGTTTTGAACTCTGTATGATTCAAATTTTAATTTTGGGGTATCTACAAAACAAAGTCGTTTTAACGAAAATGATATATCAGCTATCTAGTCATCCGAATAAACGATTGACTAACCACCATTATAGTCAATGTATATATATGCACGTTTTTGAAAGTTCGTTAGACATTTTAAAATTCTGTTGAGTTGATGATGAAATGTGCAGTATACTAAAGTTCATGATGGAATAGACACGACTCAAAAAGTTGGGTTTGAAATAGGCCATTTTCCTGTAGAAGTGTGTGGTGTTAGCTGCAGGAGACGGTTTTGTTAAGCCCTTTCACAAAATAAAAAAGAGAGACGGTTTTGTCATTATTTTTGATGTTTATCCATCACACCTTCACACATGAGTAAACATTGTATTGATGGTTTTGTTGATTTTATATCTATTAGTTCTATATGGTTAATATTTATGAAACTAAATTAATGTGAAACATGCAATTTAAAAAGATGATCCTATTATAATTTTTAAAAGTTATATTTAATTAATTTCAGTTTATTATTCTGTTCCAAGAAACTGATTTTATAATTTTATAGAAGAGTTATACTTTTTATTAAATTGATTTTCTTTAATAAATAGTAATCTTACGTGTTAAAATTAAGTACATATCAAAATCTAAAATCTAGTATAAACATAGGTAGCACGTAAGCTTCATCGGATATCTGCTTCCTATTTCGAAACCAGAATCGGAATTAGAAATCTCGTGAAAGCTTTCAGAATTTCGCTTCCAAAATTCTTCCAAAATAACTTTTTTAAAAGCACGCCGGAAGCGTAAGCTTCCGTTTTTGAAATCACGCTTCCATTTCTAAAACCCATTGTCATAAATAAGTACAAATATAAAATTATGTTATTAAGTTTATATTTTATATTAAAACTAAAATTAATAGTGCTAAAATAAAAAGAAACAATATATATATTAAAAATAATACCATAAAAATATTATATATATAAAAATAATACCATAAAAAATCTTATATATATATTAAAAAAAATCTTATATATAATATATATATATATATATATATATTCAAATATTGTGTGTCAATTATCTGTAAAATGTTAAAAGTAATTATTATTTTTTAATTAATTTGACTACTTGGACAATATGTTATTATATATTTAATTTTTAGTGTTTTCACGATTATAATATGAAGTCAGCTGAAGGATATAAATTAGTAAAAATGAATAAGTGTTCTTTGTTTTTATTTCAATTATAAAATCTTTAGTTATATGTTTATAATCTTATAATTTTAATATATATATTGGATATACGCTTCCAACATGTATCCGATTTTTAATTTTCTATAAAAAAATTTCCATGTAACATAGGTATAAACATGGTTAATAAATATGAATTATTTTTGCTTTATTATCAAATAAAAGTGGTTAATGAATATGTAAAGATTAAAATGGATGTTTTTTTTTATTTCTATACTAAAATATTTCATATATAGAGAACAGAAATATATGACAAATCTTATTTATTCTTAATAAAAATATAAAAGAATATCGATCGCCAAGAGTAAATTGGCTTCTTTTTGTAAATCCAAGTAAAAACATGCAGCGTCAAGAGGTGGAGGCACGCGGCATGTGCTGATGCAAAAGAGGGTAGTTCCGTAAATACTTGCGAGACGACTTTACACGATGTCGTTTTCAGTTCCATAACAACAGAGGTGACTTTTGAAACAGTCACGAGTCTTTTATCAAAACATAATAAAGCCTTGGCCTCTCCATCTTTTTTTTTCCAACAAATCTTCCAAACCGATGATGGGACAAAAACAAGGCGTTGAATCTGGAGTCGAAGATATCATCATGACGGGTCCGTCACCGTTCGATTTCTTGCCGGAGGATTGCATCTCCAAAATAATCTCCTTCACAAGTCCACGTGACGCTTGCGTCGCCGCTTCGGTTTCTAAAACGTTTGAATCGGCGGTTAAGTCAGATATCGTGTGGGAGAAGTTTCTTCCGCCGGAATATTCCTCGTTGATCCCACGATCGAGAGCTTTCTCGTCCAAGAAGGAACTCTATTTCGCTCTCTGCGATTATCCTGTTTTAATCGAAGAAGGAAAAAAGGTATAAATATAATATGTCTATTTACATTATAGGGTTTGTCTGTTTGAGAGTAATATCTTAGACTGCATAGAATCATCGAGTTTTGAGTTTTGACTATATATAATTATATAACAAGTATGTGTGATTCAATCCGATTTCAGAGATACTCCAGAGTAATTAGTGGAATAGAATCATTGATTTATGTTAGAGAATTATGTGAACATGAGTGTGATTAGACCTTGGAGTTGGTGGTGTAGTTTTTTCTGAAGTTTTTTTTTAATTTGATAGAGCTTCTGGTTAGAGAAAGCAAGTGGAAAAAGATGTATTATGTTATCTTCGAAGGAAGTGTGGATCACATGGGGAAGTAGTCCACAATATTGGCGATGGGTTTCAGTTCCTGAATCTAGGTACGTTACTCCCTTTCCGGCTGACTGAAATAAAACTCATTCTTATTAATTATGATTATCAGTCTGATGATGGGGAAGAAAAAATCTTGTAATGTAGGTTTGAAAAAATAGCTGAGCTACTCAGTGTATGTTGGTTTGAGATTCGTGCTGGGATGCATACTCGTTACCTATCTCCTGGAACTCGTTACTCGGTTTACATTGTGTTCAAGACAGAGGACGGATGTCCTGGATTGGGTGATATCCCGGTTGAAGCTGGAGTTGGGTTGGTTGGACAAGAATCTTCTCAAAAGTTGATATACTTTGTTGGGCCTAGTGGTAGAAGGAGAGATAGAGAAAGGAGAGATGTGACGAGACCAAAGGAGAGGGGAGATGGGTGGATGGAAGCTGAGCTTGGTGAGCTGTACAACGAATCGTGTTGTGATGATATATCGGTTAGTGTTGTTGAGACTAAGTCTCCTTACTGGAAACGTGGTTTGATCATTCAAGGATTTGAATTTCGCCCCGCGAAAACTCAGTAACACTAGCTATATGCTGTTTCCTGTTTATGCTTTGCTTTGTTCAGTTTCATGTCTAAGCAAAGTGAACCGCTTTGTTGTATTGTAATGTTTTCGAAACTTTCAAGTTTTTGGATTGAATGTTTGCATGGTTTGATTTTGATCACATGAAGAAATCAATACATAAAATGTGTGTTTCCTCGGTATCGTATAGTGCCTTATTTTGAAGTCAAAGATGAATAGTGTTCCTACAAAGTTTGCCATCCCAAACCATGTAAAGTTATATTTCATGCAATACGGTTTTGTTTACTTCCGGTTCATAAGGAAACTGTGTAACAGTGCTTCATTTTGAAATGAAATCTTCTCTAGTAGTAAATTCGTTTACAACTCTGAAATGAAAAAAATGAACAGTATTCCTACAAATTTGGCCATGCCAAAAACCCTATCGGAAAGCTGTTAGGCTTGATAAGGGTATCATCGGAATATTCAAATCTCAACCGGTATATATATAAAAGACGCACCCACACTTCGTGTCCAAGACAGAACACCACATCCGTGTCTGAAACGCATCAGACTCCAAAAACGCTATGGAGCAAAGTGAACTCGGCGATTCGCATTCCTGCGGAGGATGTAGCCGGAACGATGAGATTATTTCTGTCGAAGCTCCGGCGCGGTTGGATACATTGCCGGAAGATTGCATCTCGATGGTGGTTTCTCATACATCGCCGCGAGATGCTTGCGTTGTGGCTTCGGTTTCGAAAACGGTTAAGTCAGCGGCTGGATCGGATTTGGTTTGGGAGAAGTTTCTTCCTCAGGACTACTCATCTCTTGTTCCTCGATCGGTAGATTTCTCGTCGAAGAAGGAGATTTATATGTCTCTCGCTGATGATTCCGTTCTGATCGACGACGGCAAAAAGGTGGAAATGTCTGAAAATAATTAGTCTTTTTTTTTGGTAAAATGTTGTGAAAATTAGGGTTTCGTTTTAAAGTTGTCTCTGATGTTTTGCTCAGAGCATTTGGTGGGAGAAAGGTAGTGGGAAGAAGTGTTACATGTTATCTGCGATGGATTTAAATATCATTTGGATTGATCGTCCTCTTTATTGGAAATGGAATACCGATCCTGAATCTAAGTAAGTTCTCTATTCTTGAAGTTGTGCGATTTAGAGTTTAGATGATGTTATTCTTATATACTTATATGACTTGTGAAATCTAGGTTTGAGAAAGTAGCGGAGCTTCGTCACGTGTGTTGTTTCAGGATTCGGGGCAAGATAAGTTGTGGAATGTTGTCCAAAGGGACACACTACTTGGTCTACTTAGTGTTCAAGAGAACAAGCGGTGGATCAGTTGGTTTCGAAGAGACGCCCATGGAAGCTCAAGTCGGGTTTGTGGGGAAAGAATCTAGCAAATCGTTTGTGTTACTCGAACCAAGCCGCCGTGGTTATCGTTACTCGTGTGTTTGGCGCAGACCGGTGTATAGAGAGTTCAGGACGGGACGTCCAAGGGAAGGAGTTAGAGGAGAGAGGGAGGCTGATGGGCATGTGGAGGAGCCCAAGGAGAGAGGAGATGGTTGGAGTGAAGTGAAGCTTGGGAACTTTTACATTAGCGATGGTGGTTGTGATGATGATGGTGATGAGATTGAGTTTGCTATTATGGAGCCTCGGAATAGTGAAATGGGACAAAGGAAAAGTGGTTTGATTTTCCAGGGAATTGAGATAAGGTCATTGCCAAATCATCAAATTCTGACAATATCTGATTTGAAGTATCAACAGAGTTTAAAGCTGTTGTATTGACTGCTTCATGTCTACTAAGAGTTTAACTCTAATTGTGTAGTTGTTGCTATGCAAAATAAGAAGTTGTCTCTCTCTTTTCTACCAATATTTGAATGACAATAACTTTATGTAACCAAAATTTGTCCAAGTTGCTTCAAAATTTCTCAAAAACATCTTTTGATATATTTATTAGGGGTGGGCAAAAAAAACCCGAACCAAACCAAAGTATTTGCTGGGCCTAGTTGTCAGAAGGAGGGATACAGAAAGAAGAGATGTGACGAGACCAAAGGAAAGGGGGAGATGGGTGGATGGAAGCTGAGCTTGGCGAGCTGTACAATGAATCATGTTCTGATGATATCTCGCTTAGTGTTGTTGAGACCGAGTCTCCTTATTGGAAACGTGGTTTGATCATTCAAGGATTTGAATTCCGCCCTGTGAAAACCCAGTAACACTAGTTATATGCAGTAACTTACGGTTCCGAAACGAAAATAATGAATAGTATTCCTTCGAATTTCTTCATGACAAAACCCGTAAAACACGTTTTCTAGTTTATGGTTATTTGCTTCACTTGAACAAAGAAAAATGAAAAAGCTTTTTGTATCGTAATGTTTTCAAACCTTTCAAGCTTTTTTGGAATTATTATGTCTGTGACTTTGAGTTTTTGAATGTCAAAAACCTTTTTTACCCAGTTATCTACAGACTACTGTGAAATGTGCCTTTGTACACACTATTTAGGCGATAACAATAGATGTGGCCTTTAACAAAGACTACAGTTTGACCTAGACGTTCGTGCGGATATATTTTTATTTTATAAATGTATACATTTAACATTATTGTAAATATTTTAAATATATGATTTACAATTTAGTGATATATATTGTAACTTTATAATTTTATTGTTTAGGTATTTTATTCAGTATTATTAATATCTAATCATTTGTGTTATCTTTTTTTACTTTGTTTTAGACACCATTGTCGAATGATAAAAAAACACGCATTGAACCATATTTGTAATGAAAAACGTAGAGACATGACTAGGTGTCACAACATAAAATATTTAAAAAAATCAATATCTTTAAAAATGTTTTTTTCTTCTGATATCATATTTTGTAAATAACGCATGAATTAAAAGTTAGCTATGATTATTATATTTTGTATATAATCATTTTAGATAATATATTGTTGTGAGTTTCAAATTAATTAAATAATATATAGTTGTAGATATAGAAGTTAAACATATGCTACTATTTTTTGTATAAAATATACATACTTTATGAATTTTAACCCTTTTTAACGATGAATGATAGTTTATTTTATTTATTTAAATGAAGGCAATTTTAAAATAAAATAGGTTAATTTATCAATTTTATATAGTTCTGTTTTATTTAATTCATTTAGTACTTCTATTTTATATAATATATTATAAAATCTATAAAAATAGCAAAGCATTTGGGTAGATATTTAGTACTTCTTGTATAATATATTATAAAATCTATAAAAATAGAAAATAATTTGGGTAGAATTAATGTATAATCCTATCTTATTACTAATTACGAAATTAATTATTGCATGATTTAAAAAAATACTTACAACTTTTAATAAGATTTGGGTAGATATTTTCTCAACAGATTTTTTATAATTAAAAATAAAATTTAAATCTATAATTTTCAACAGATTTGTTAGACTAAGAATAATCATTATGTCATATTAAGTAATTAATCAAATGATCCTACTAAATTTTTTAAATAGTAGATAAAAATTAGGATCCTAAATTAATAGATTAGAAATTTAAATCTATATTTTCTCAACAGATTTGTTAGACTTAGAATAATCATTATGTCATATTAAGTAATTAATCAAATGATCCTACTAAAGCTTTTAAATCCTACTATATAAAAGAAACTAAATCCCTCCTTTCTAACCTTTGCCACATAGGCAAAATATTGTGAACCAACCAAGATGCCATGTCATCCGGACTAGGCTTGAGTTATAAAAAATAAGCTATTTTTGGAGCCCATTTGACCTATCTTGAATCCCATTCCCGAGCCACTCTCTCATAAGCATAATTCCGTGTTCTAAACATCCCGTGTTAAATTTTTTAAAACACTCATATCTTAGAAATAGTTTAGAAAATATCTTTATATAAATGTTTTTTTCTTGAATAATATTTAATTATAATTTTTTATCTTTTTAACTTTTATAATAAAAATATTGTTTTCAGATAGCAACAAAATATATATAAGAATTATCCTATTTTAAATTTTTTTGATAATTTTATTATATTATTTTAGAATCAATTATTTAATATTAATATAACATATAAATTTTATATGATTAAAATAAAATTCATTTTTAATTATATATAAAATTCATTAAGGGTATTGTTTTAATTAACACATTAGCGAATCAGTTAGAAATTAATAATAAATCAATAACCTATCTAAAAGTCTAAAACCTAATAAAATATGACAAATAAGAAAAACTAACTAAATTTTAATATAAAATAGAAATTTAATATTACTAAAATAAAATTCATTTTTAATATATATATAATATTAATTAAGGGTATTTTTTAAATTAATAAATTAGGGACTTAGCTAAAAATAAATAATAAATCAATGATTTAGCTAAAACCTAATAAAAACATGACAAATAGACAAATTTACTAAAATTATGGATATTATAAAATATGATTGATTCTTTAATAGAAAATTAAAATAAGAGTTTTGCTAAATCAAACATAAGTTTGCCGTATCTTACAAAAAAAAAATTATTAATAGTGTCGTAGGAATTATGTATTTCCCATTAGCGAATAAAATTGAAGCAGAGTGTTGGAGGATAGCTCAACGTATAGACGAGGTTATGGAGATTGATATGGGAGTTGAGGTAACAGACACAACTGTTCCTCCGCAAAGAAACGCTTCTGCTAGACATCCTGGATAAATGAAAGAGACATATCTGGACTTGGCTTTCTGTTAATGGAATGTGACTTTCCAATGCTGTTTGGAGCAAGGGGCCGATATACACGCACCAAATCACCACTGCAAGCGGAAGCTGAAGGTTTGCTATAGGCAATGCAAGTGATACTGAAGTTTGGACACAGAGAGATGGTCTTTCAATCGACTGTGAACAACTGGTTATACTCATTCAAAAGGAGGAAGATTGGCCTGCGTTGGACTCGGAGCTCGACGAAATACATGCTGTATCCAAAGAATTTTCTGAACTTTCTATTGCTTATATTCCTAGATCTTTAAAATTTCGTACGAAAAGCCTAGCAAAAGATATCCGATCACGCGCATCTCGATCAGCTTTTGTAAACCCTTTTACACCAAGTTGGCTAGCCCCACAAGCTAGCATGAGGGTGCCAAAAAAGAGAATAAAGTTGAAAGTGAAACTAAATATCCTAATGAATAAATTTATTAGAAGTCCATATTTATGTGGATGTCTATATGAGACAAACAATTTTTTTTAGATAATTATAGAATATAGTCACGAAAATCAATCCTAAAATATATAATTTAAAAAAAACATTTAAACAAACCATCAAAATTTTCAGTATTACACCAAATAAGAATATAAAGACCAACTATATTCTCTTCATGTATAATGTGTTGTGGTAAGATTCAAAAAAATTAACTTACTTTATAGTAAGGGAAAATTAGATTTTTAATTCCAAATTTACAGTAAAAACATAACATTTTATAAAACTAAACAATTGACATAATAATACAAAAATATGAAAAAAAAAATCAAAATACTATCCGCGTGTAGCGCGGACAAGGACCTAGTTAGTAGATAAAAATTAGAATCCTAAATTAATATATAAGATTCATCAGATTTTATGAATCATTTAAATTTTCAGGATATATTAAATGTCTCTGGTACCTTCAATCCTTCATACGTAAGCTGGTAAGGTAAACACGAAAGAAAAGACGTTACGCGTATTAGGGGTATTACCGGAAAATCAAAATCTTAACTCGTAAGTCTTACCCGAAACCGATATAAAAACAAACCAAACATCCAGTTCGTGTCCAGAACAGAACATCACATCCGTGTCTAAAATATACTCTCCGACTTAAAATCACATCAGATTCCAAAATTTCAGATTCCAAGAAAAGCGATATGGAGCAAATTGAAGTCGGCGGAGGAAGTAGCCGGAACCGTGCGGCGCGGTTGGATACATTGCCGGAAGATTGCATCTCGATGGTGATTTATCACACCTCACCGCGCGATGCCTGCGTTGCGGCTTCGGTTTCGAAAACGGTTAAGTCAGCGGCTGAATCTGATTTGGTTTGGGACAAGTTTCTTCCTGAGGACTACTCATCTCTTGTTCCTCCTCGATCGCTAGATTTCTCGTCGAAAAAGGAGATGTATATGTCTCTCGCTGATGATTCCGTTCTGATCGACGACGGCAAAAAGGTGGAGACTTTTATCGAATCTGATTCAGTTAATGTGAAAAATTAAGGTTTCGTTTTCTTATCTTGTTCTTGATTTTGAATGGAAAAAAAAAATAAACAGAGCTTTTGGTTAGAGAAAGGTAGTGGGAAGAAGTGTTACATGTTATCTGCGATGGATTTAAAGATCACATGGAGTGATTGTCCTGCTTATTGGCAATGGAACACTGTTCCTGATTCTAAGTAAGTTCTCTTCTCTTTGCTTCATTTACTTAGTTAAAACCTCTGTTTCTTGAATTGGAATTTAGATTGTCATCTCTATGTGTGGAATCAGGTTTAAGAGAGTAGCAGAGCTTCGTGACGTGTGTTGGTTCGAGATTCGGGGCAAGATAAGTTGTGGAATGTTATCCAAAGGGACATATTACTCTGTCTGCTTAGTGTTCAAGAGAGCGGGCGGTAGATCATACGGTTTCGAAGACACCCCCATGGAAGCTCAAGTCGGGTTTGTGGGGAAAGATGCTGCTAGCAAAAAGTTTGTGGTACTCGAACCAATCGATATGGATCAGCCCAGTGGTTATCGTTACACGAGTGTTTCGCTCACATGGGTGTCTAGAGAGGATAGGACGAGGCGTCTGAGGGAGGTTGGTGGGAATGTGGAGGAACCGAAGGTGAGAGGAGATGGGTGGAGTGAAGTTAAGCTTGGGAAGGTTTACATTAACGATGGTGGTTATGATGATGATGAGATTGAGTTTTCTATTATGGAGACTGAGCAGGGAGATTGGAAGAGTGCTATGATTTTCCAGGGAGTCGAGATTAGGCCCATGAAAGAAGGAGAAGAAATGGTCATTACTAAGTGATCAAATTCCGACAATATCTGATCTGAAGTATTGAGATTAACATTTTGGAGTTGTTAAATATGCAAAGTAAAAAACCTGAGGACTATCTCTCTCTTTTGTATCAATGTTTGAAGACAACAACTTAAAAACCAAAGGACAACAATGATTTGAAATTTCTCAAAAACTTAAAAATAAACTCTCCCAGGCCCCTTTGTCGAGAAAAGTCTTTATCCTCTGTTTCTTTCACCGTTCCTGTCCTAATCCAGCCAATCCCAGGCTTTTATCCTCTGTAATTCCCTGCAACTTTTCAAAAGTTTACCGTTTATAGAATAACCCCTCGGTCCATAGACAGTATCACCACACAACCACCGTTTCTTGACCGCTTCCTCGCCGGGTTCAGCCCCCGACTTCGTCGGTGGGTCAGCCAGGTTCTCTCCTGTGCCGGGTCCTCCCTCCTCCTTCTCAGAATTTCGACTAAAGAAGGTGACTGTGGCAGATTGTATCTCTAATGCCCATACCGTTTTCTTTTAAGAGAGAGATCTAAGCTTGGGTTGATATAACCTCCGACTACGTTTCTTCACTTCAGTCCACCTACTCTCAAGAGCATTTATTACGCTCACCATTTATTACACTCACCATTTACTACTCCCAGCAAGCTATAAGAGGAAGAATTTCTTGCTGTCAGCGCTCCCTGATCTAACGCCTCCTGCTGCAACGGTTTAGGATTTGTTACTATTCCCACTGTCAATGGATAGAAGATACAATCGATTGGAAAAAGGCAAAGGGCAAGCTCCCCCGGAATTGCCAGCTAAGAGACCTCCGGTGAGAATACCGGCAAACGATGATGAAGATCTAATAGAGGCCAACCGTTTAACAATTATCGGTAGGGTTACGAACCCTACGATTCAAAAACCAAAAGCGGTCCTAGACTTTATGACTCAAGTATGGAACCTTGAGGGAAAGATAGAAGGCAGAGCCTTAGGACTCGACAAGTTTCAGGTCAAATTCGTCTCAGAGCATGACCTTGTTCAAGTCCTCGAGAAGGGTCCCTACCACTTTAAAAAATGGATGCTACTGCTTCAGAGGTGGGAACCGACTGTATCGAACAATTTCCCATCCAGCATTTTCTTTCATGTGAGAATACATGGTATTCCTCTCCACCACTGGCATAAGGGCACCATCCTTACTATCGGAAAGGAACTTGGTGCGTGCACTTTAAAAGATGAAAAGGAAGCAAAGATTTGGGTCGAGGTTGATGGACTCAACCCCCTGGTTATGAATCTGGAGATAGAACTACCATCTGGCGATGTCACAGAAGTGGAGTTCGAGTACATCAAGATCGAAAAACATTGTTTCACATGTTTCTCTCTATTCCATGAGGAAAATGAATGCCCCTACCGCCCGCTAAACTATCTGCCTCCTAAGGAGAGGAACCTCGGCATTACTCAGAGACTGGCACTTCAAAGAATTGAGGCGGAGAAACAACGCCATGATGATAGGAGAGGATATAGGAGACCAGAAGCACCCCGAGTGCCACTGAGATCAGCTGAGAATAGCTACACTTTCTCCAGTAGACACAGAGATAGAGATTACAACAGAAGGTATCATTCCAGAAGGGAGGATCAAACTAGAGAGCAATCTATCCTGTCAAGAACTGCTCGATCAAATACTGAGTACCACAGGACCAATACTCCATCCTTACAATACCGAATAGTGGAAAGGAACAGCACTAACGGGAACAACGCTAATTCCCCAGCACCAGTTCAGAATGACAGTCGTCTAACTGGGCATGAAGATCAAAGGGCAAGTCCAATCATCTCCATAGCGTCTCCTATACCCAATGCCACTATCGACATCACTCCATCTCGAGCTCTTAAGGACCGATTGGGCAGTCCAAAGGGTTTATGTAATTCTGAAAAAGAAAATTCGGGTTCCAGGGAGCGAAGATCTGCTCTGGAACGGCTATCTGAGCCTTCCCCCCCAGCTAGAAGAACTCCCACCTTTGAGTCAGGAAGGCTTCAGCAAAATGAAGCCAGACCCCACGGCAAAGACGTCGTTGATCAAAGTCACGGGGAGTCCCAATCCTCAGGAGACAGGATCCATGCTTCTCTGCGGTTGGGAGCCACTGGTTCTGAGACCGGCCCAAGGAGAGGATCGATCCCAGTCGCCCCTCAAAGCAAGATGACAACCAAGAGGAAGGTCCCAAGGACTCCGATTAGAAAACGTGTTGTTCGAAGCCCGTTAACTGGAATCCACCGGAAACCAACGGCAACTCGAGCGTCTACCTCTACGAGAAGAAAGCTGGTGATAGACAAGGACAATAACATACCTTGTGATAAGGCAGGCACAAGCAAGCAGCGAAGGAAGAAAGATCAACCTACTACGGTGTTCATACCGGGAAGTACTAGAGGTGGGGTGGATTTTCGGCCCCATCCAAAATCTCTTCCTTAGCCATTCTAAGCTGGAATTGTCAAGGACTAGGGAGCGTCCAGACAATCCGGCGTTTAAAGGAGATCCATAAAAATATGGCTCCTAATGTAATCTTTCTTATGGAAACGAAAAACGACGACGAGTTTATTAATAAGAAGCTGCAATCCCTTCGTTTTTCACATTATTTCTCGGTTCCACCTGTGGGACTTAGTGGCGGACTCTCCCTCTTATGGAACGATGACACAGATATCTCAATTCTTGAGTCTTCCCGCAATCTAATAGACACGAAAATTGTCTATAAGGGAATCACCTCATATGTCTCTTTCATATATGGTCCACCAGTAATGGAGAACAGAGCTGCCTTCTGGAACAAGTTAGGCGCAGTAGGTCAAGGAAGAGATGACCCATGGCTTATCACAGGGGACTTTAATGATATCCTCAACAATGGTGAGAAGATTGGAGGGCCACCGCGACCGGAAGGATCCTTTCTGGCATTTAGATCGTTTGTGGCACAGAACGGTCTCTGGGATTTAAAGCACTCGGGCGAACAACTCTCATGGCGTGGGCAACGCTACACCCACTTTATACGATCTCGTTTAGATCGATCAATGGGCAATTGTGCCTGGTCAGAAGCCTTTCCCATGGGAAGATGTCGTTACCTCCGCTTTGAGGGCTCTGACCACCGACCTATCATATCCTACTTTAATGCTGAAAGAGCAAGGAAACGAGGACTGTTCCGGTTCAACAGAGCTCTAACGGAACAGGAAGAAGTTACACAACTAGTTGAAGCAGCTTGGAACGGATCGCCTTTAGACTCTGTGATTCTGAAACTGAATGCTTGCAGGAGAAGCATTATTCAATGGGCTAAGGAACAGCAAGCACAGAGTAACAGGGTCATCAAACGCAACCAAGAGGCCCTGGAGGTAGCGCTCTCTAGTCCAACCCCAGACTCCAATCTCATCGAGCACATCAATTCTGAACTGAGACAGGCATATCTGGCGGAGGAACTTTTCTGGCAGCAGAGGAGCCGAATCCAATGGCTCAAACAAGGAGACAGAAACACGGGTTTCTTTCACGCAGCGACTAGAACCAGAAGAACAATTAACTCCATTCCGGTCTTGGAAGATGCACAGGGAGGAGCGGTGTATGAAGAGCAAGATATTGCCCGAGTGATCTCTGACTATTTCACTCAAATCTTCGCATCCAACGGTAATAGCTCCTTCACACAACTCCAGGGTTTGCTCACCCGTAAAGTAACCCCCGAGATGAATGATATGCTGACTGCGACACCGAGTGATTCGGAGATAAAAGAAGCTGTACTATCAATTAATGGAGGCAAAGCTCCGGGACCGGACGGATTCTCAGCTACGTTCTACCAGTCCTATTGGCACATTGTAGGCAAAGATGTGACGAAGGACATCAGGGAGTTCTTCACCTCTAGCCACTTACATCCACAGCAAAACGAGACACACATCAGGCTTATCCCCAAGGTTACCGGACCTCGGTCAGTTGCTGAGTATCGACCCATTGCTTTATGCAATACTCACTATAAGATCATTGCCAAGATCCTTACACAGAGACTAAAACCTCTACTGCCACTCCTCATCTCCAACACACAATCAGCTTTTGTTACGGGTCGTGCTATAACGGACAACGTACTCATAACACATGAAACTCTCCACTATTTGAGGACTTCGGAGGCGAAAAAGCATTGCTCCATGGCGGTTAAAACTGACATGAGCAAGGCTTATGACCGGATCGAATGGGGTTTCGTCAAAGAGGTTCTAAACCTGCTCGGCTTCGCTCCAACTTGGGTCACTTGGATCATGTGCTGTATTGAGACTGTGTCATATACCTTCCTGATTAATGGAGCACCACAGGGACTAGTCAGACCATCTCGCGGCCTTAGACAAGGGGACCCGCTCTCACCGCACATCTTCATCCTATGTACCGAAGTACTTTCAGCACTGTGCGCCAAGGGTCAGATCGACGGCTCTCTTCCAGGAGTCAAAGTTTCACGCAACAGTCCCGCTATCAACCATCTTCTCTTCGCTGATGACACAATGTTTTTCTGCAGATCGAAACAGTCTTGTGTCACGGCCCTAATGAAGATTCTCTCGATTTATGAAGAGGTCTCGGGACAGAAGATAAACCCACTGAAGTCGGCCATCACTTTCTCTGCCAAAACTCCAGCATGTGTCCGAGCTAGGGTGAAGGAAAATATGGGAATCTCTCTAGAAGGCGGGATAGGTAAATATCTTGGTCTTCCCGAGCAATTTGGGCGTAAGAAAAGAGATATTTTTGCCTCTATTTTGGATAGGATAAGGCAAAAATCTCACAGCTGGACGACGAAGTTCCTCTCCGGGGCAGGGAAGCAAATTATGCTCAAATCGGTTCTTGCTGCAATGCCCTGCTATGCTATGTCATGTTTCAAGCTCCCAAAATCCCTATGCTCCCAAATACAGTCCTTGTTAACACGCTTCTGGTGGGATTCCACACCGGGAAAGAGGAAGTTATGTTGGATCGCATGGGAAGCAATGACACTACCGAAATATGCGGGGGGACTCGGCTTTAGAGACATTGAAACCTTTAATGACGCTCTGCTGGCGAAGATCGGCTGGAGGTTAATCAAAGACCCCCACTCGCTGCTTGCTCAGGTACTAATGGGAAAGTATGGCCGAGATTGCACATTTATGGACTGTCAAATCCCGACGACTATGTCTCATGGCTGGAGAAGTATACTAGCGGGAAGAGAAATATTGAGAAAGGGTCTTAGTTGGGCAGTAGGCAACGGCGACTCAATCAATATCTGGAACGATCCATGGCTATCCTTTTCAACTCCACGCCAACCGATGGGTCCTGCTCCACTAGATAATCTCTCCCTCAAGGTTAACACCCTACTATGCCCTCTCTCGAACAAATGGGATATCGAGAAGATCAGAAGAACCATTCCTCAGTATGAGGACACTATTTTGAAAATAAAAACAAGTTCGACACCATTACCGGATACTCTGTTCTGGCTCCATGAAAAATCAGGAGAATACTCCACTAAATCAGGTTATGGTCTGGCTATGACAAATGATCTGCCGGAGGGGACTATAAACGAACCGGTGAACTGGCTGACTCATATATGGAACGTCAAAACGAGCCCAAAGCTGAGAGATTTCCTGTGGAGGGTGGTGAAGAAAGCTATCCCAGTTAGCTCCAACCTGGAAAGAAGGGGCTTCCCGAGCTTCAACTGCAAGAAATGTGGTGTTCATGAAGATGACCTTCACGTTCTGTTTAAGTGTCCCCTAGCGGAGGAGGTCTGGAACCTGGTACCGATCGCTCAGAGACCACTCCCGACGACAGCCTCGGTAGCAGAGCTTTTCAAAGGTGGGAAGAACTTTGTGCCACTACCACCGGTTGGTTTGAGTTCTCCGCTCTGGCCTTGGGTGGTATGGAACCTATGGAAAGCCAGAAATAAACTTTTCTTTGAGAATAAAGTGTTCACAGCGCAAGAGATTGTCTTTAAGAGCGTCCAGGACGCTAAAGAGTGGAATAATGCTCAGAGTACTATCCAGCATGGTCCCCCGTGTAGTCTCGGAGCTCCCCACCACCAACGTTCTAACTACCCGCCTCCAAAGATCCAACCGGGAGTTCTGATCTGTAACGTCGATGCGGCTTGGACTGAATCTACAGGAGGGTGTGGCATAGGTGGAATCTTCTCTGGCGTCAATGCGGGTTCCCTCTCCAACATCTCCGAAGCGCATGGCCATGTTTCGTCAGCACTAATGGCAGAAGCCATCGCTGTTCATCGTGCCGTTTCTCTGGCCGTCTTTTCAAACGTCCGATCCCTAGCGGTTCTATCCGACTCCTTAACCCTGATCAACTTGTTGAAGAAGGGTGGAAGTCAACCCGAACTGTTCGGTATCATGTTTGATATCTATCATTATCTTGCTTTCTTTGATGTTATTTCCTTCCATTTCATATCTAGAAACTTTAATGGTGAAGCTGATTCTGTGGCAAAATCAGCCCTTTCCACCTCTGTATTGAACTCTGTTGTGGGAGCTTAGGCTTCCTTTGAGATAATGCAATGTTTGTTTGTCCAAAAAAAAAAAAAAAAAAAAAAAAAAAACCAAAGGACAAATATGTACAGTATATTATATGTCAGCAATATGGAGTGTTCCAAATATGCCTATACTGTTTTTCTTTAATTTAGTTTTAATATAATAATTTTATGAACTACTTAAGTAAAACGAGACTCTTTTATGAGTATGTTACTTCTATTAATTTATTTCCTATATTTTAATCACTATTAAAATTATTATTAGATTAGTATTTTAATTGTAATATGTTTATTTTCTACATTAGCTTATTTTATACTTCGTATCTTAAAATAATATTTATTTTTGGATTGTAGAGATTTGAAATAATATTTGAATATTTGAATCTTTTACATAATTTAAATGGGTATCCGATTCCAGACCACACCCGTAAAAATCATAAAACGGACTTAAACCGAAATTTATAAATATTGTATGGAACTTTAACCTTTTAGCCCCAAAAACCTGAAACTCAAATATACATGAACCGAATCTGTATGGATATCTAAACGTCCACTCCTAATCATATTGGCTATATATATTGCATTATTTGACATCATATTTTATTTTTATTGTAAATGTGTAGTTTTTAGAAAATAACTTTAAATTATTTAAAATTGATGTGTTATAATTTCTCTTAATTTATAAATAATTTATTGAATAAAATTTTATGTAAATTATTTTTAATTTTAACAATTTTTGGATCGTTTTATCCAATTTCATCATTCAAACATATGTTTTTGACCTCTTGATCTGCTTGATTCAAATTTATACCGTTAGATCCACTTAGTTTATTCTTGTTTTGTGTAATCCATTTGATATGTTAGAACTGTAATGCTTGATCCATTTTTCTTGTTTAAAATCTTCATGTAACCAAAATTTGTCGAAGTTCCTTCAGAATCTCTGAAAACATTTTAATATATTTATAGGAAGTTAAGCCGATGAAAATTTGCAAATATTCTTCTGATTGAATATCCATGTTTTTGGATATGTTCAAGATCCTATCCGTTTAGTCCGAATAATCAAGTATCTTATTTCCATAGCCACCAGGATATCGAGTGTCCCAAATATGGAAAATTTTAGATTTTTAAGTGGATATTGTTTCGATTCTTACAAATAAATTAAAAATGAAGTAGATAATCCAATATAATAATATCTATTTAGAAAAATAAAAATAACTATTTTTTCCAAATTCTAATAACTAATATATTAAGTTTAATAAATAAAAATATAGTAAAATTATCTAAATATAATATTTATCTAAATATAATATTTATAGAAGTTATATATTTAATTCGTAGAATAAATGTATATATATGCATATAAGGGATCATATATCTGTTCCTAAAAATATTAGTAGTTTTGATTTGATTTGTTTTTTTTACGTATATTGCATATTAGTATTTCTTTGTATTCGTAGAGTTACAGATATCTAGAGACTTAGGTTCAAATCGAAATGAATAAAATTTTACGTGTATTTTGTCCATCCCTTATTGTACATCAACATGAAATGAATGTTTGTTTGTATATCGGTTTTGTGTAAGACTTAAGAGTATCGACAATTGTTTCCTGATTCAAAACATCTTAAATTCTAAAATGCGTATAGAGCAAAGTCAACTCGATAATTCGAGTTAGCGGCTGAATCGGATTTGGTTTGGGAGAAGTTTCTTCCGCCGGAGTACGCATATCTTGTTCCTCTGTTGCTGGATTTATATGTCTCTCGCTGATGATTTCGTTCTGATTGACGACAAAGAAAGCATATTTACTATAATAGTTACTAGGTTAAGATCTGCATCTGCGCGAGATAAACATTATATATAAATTATTTTATGTTTTTACATATTATGAAATAATAAATATATATTGAATAATTAAAAAATCTGTAACTATTACATACACAATTAAATTGGTGCGAACATATACATAAATTTTATTAATCTAAACAATAATTGTTTTTATTTGATAGGATATATAATTAAATTTAAATGATATGATATATATAGCATATTTTTAATATTAGTGTCTATTAAATGATGTTTTCTACTCATAATTTTTTGATCATTTCTATCTTTTATATAAAAAAATAAATTACAGATAATAAAATATTCATTGTGGGATCAATAGTTTTAGTAATTTATAATTTTTTAAAATTAAGTTGTGAATGTTTGTTCAAATCTTTTATCAAAAAAAATTGTTCAAGGTAAATTTTCTATTTATGTATTTTATATGGTATATAGTTTAATTTAAAATGATATATATATATATATATATATATATATATATATATATATATATATATATATATTTTTTAATATAAATAATTAATTAAATTAGTTTTTTTTTACCTATATGATTTTGTAAGCATGTGTATCGTGTCATTACAAAAAAATTTAAACCATGGATCACAAAATTTGAATGTGAGATTTTTAACAGTTTTAGTAAATTATAGTTGTTTTTAAAAAATGTAAATATAACATATACAGAAAAAATATTTTTTTTTATATGATTAATGTGATTGTTTAATTATTGTTAATAGTTTAAAATTAAACAAATATGATAGAAGTTACACTAATTTTTATCAAATATTTGCTATTTAAAATCATTAATTGTCATATATACTTTAGCCAAATTACGTAATTATGTAATTTTTATTTAAGAAAACAATAAAGAACATTAATAATGAATTTATGGTTAGTTTAATAAAAAAAATTATTATATAATTAAATGAGCCAATATATTTTTTTTAATAATTCTAAAAATTATTCTATTGATAACGCTTGGCTACAAAAAAAAAGAAGTTGCGATATTTGTCGATTAATATATAAGAGATTTTGACTGATTGTTAGACAGACAAAATCTTTTATTCTGAAAAAAAAAATCATCTTACACGCGTATTAGGAGTATTATCGAAAAAAACCTTAACCTGTCAGTCTTACACGAAACCGATATATATTTAAACAAACATCCACTTCATGTCCAAGAGAGAACATTACATCCTTGTCTGAAAGATACTCTCCAAAGACAGAACAAAACTAAAGATTCGAAAAACGGTATGAAGCAAATTCAAGTCAGCGATTCGAACTCCGGCCTAGGAAGTAGCCGGAACGATGAGATTGTTTCTATCGGAGCTTCGGCGCGGTTGGATACATTGCCGGAAGATTGCATCTCGATGGTGGTTTCTCATACATCGCCGCGAGATGCTTGCGTTGTGGCTTCGGTTTCGAAAACGCTTAAGTCAGCGGCTGAATCGGATTTGGTTTGGGAGAAGTTTCTTCCTCAAGACTACTTATCTCTTTTTCCTCGATCGGTGGATTTCTCGTCGAAGAAGGAGATGTATATGTCTCTTGCTGATATTTATAAAATTATTTTTTATAACTTTTAATAAGATTTGGGTTGATATTTTTTCAACATATTTTTTTATAATTAAAAATAAAATTTATATTTATATTTTCTCAACAGATTTGTTAGACTAAGAATAATCATTATGTCATATTAAATAATTAATCAAATGGTCATACTAAAACTTTTAAATAGTAGATAAAAATTAGGATCCTAATTCCTAAATTAATAGATTAGAAATTTAAATCTATATTTTTTCAACAGATTTGTTAAACTTAGAATAATCATTATGTCATATATTAAGTAATTAATTAAATGATCTTAAGACTTTTAAATAGTAGATAAAAATTGGGATCCGAAATTAATAGATTAGATTCATCAGATTTTATGAATCATTTAAATTTTCAGGATATATTAATGTCTCTGGTACCTTCATAGGTAAGCTGGTAAGGTAAACACGAAAGAAAAGACGTTACGCGTATTAGGGGTATTACCGGAAAATCAAAATCTTAACTCGTAAGTCTTACACGAAACCGATATATAAACAAACCAAACATCCACTTCTTGTGCAGAACAGAACATCACATCCTTGTCTAAAATATACTCTCTGACTTCAAATTACACATCAGATTCCAAAATTTCAGATTCGAAGGAAAACGATATGGAGCAAATTCAAGTCGGCGGAGGAAGTAGCCGAAACGGCGCGGCGCGGTTGGATACATTGCCGGAAGATTGCATCTCGATGGTGGTTTCTCATACATCGCCGCGCGATGCTTGCGTTGTGGCTTCGGTTTCGAAAACGGTTAAGTCAGCGGCTGAATCTGATTTGGTTTGGGACAAGTTTCTTCCGCCGGAGCTCTCATCTCTTGTTCCTCCTCGATCGCTAGATTTCTCGTCGAAGAAGGAGATTTATATGTCTCTTGCTAATGATTCCGTTCTGATCGACGACGGCAAAAAGGTGGAAATGTGTGAAAATAATTAGTCTTTTTTTTTTTGGTAAAATGTTGTGAAAATTAGGGTTTCGTTTTAAAGTTGTCTTGATGTTTTTTTGACTCAGAGCTTTTGGTTGGAGAAAGGTAGTGGGAAGAAGTGTTACATGTTATCTGCGATGGATTTAAAGATCACATGGAGTGATTGTCCTGCTTATTGGAAATGGAAGAAAGATCCTGAGTCTAAGTAAGTTCTAGCAACTGTGCAGTTTTGGAGTTTTACATGATGATCTTTTATTTTATTTTATGTTTTGTGTGTGTGGAATCAGGTTTGAGAAAGTAGCGAAGCTTCGTCACGTGTGTTGGTTTGAGATTCGGGGAAAGATAAGTTGCGGAATGCTGTCCAAGGGGACGCATTACTCTGTCTACGCAGTGCTCAAGATAGGAGGGAGTGGATCACGCGGGTTAGATGACACCCCCATGGAAGCTCTAGTCGGGTTTGCGGGGGAGGAAGCTGCTAGCAAAACGTTTGTGTTACTCGAACCAAAGGGTACGTACCCGCGCGGTGGTTACTCAAGTGGTTCTTTTAGAGAGGTTAGCACAGGGTGTTCATGGATAGAGATTCCGGTTGAAGAAGTTGAAGAAGAGAGGGAGACTGATAGGAGTGTGGAGGAGCCAAAGGAGAGAGGAGATGGGTGGAGTGAAGTTAAGCTTGGGAATTTTTACAACGGTGATGGAGGTTGTGATGATGATGGTAACGAGATTGAGTTTTCTATTATGGGGACTGAGCAGGAAGATTGGAAGAGTGGTTTGATTTTCCAGGGAATCGAGATAAGGCCTATGAATGAAGGAGACTGAAGAAATGGTGATAGCTAAGTGATCAAACATCTGATTTTTAGTAATCAACAGAGTTTAAAGCTTTTTGTATTGGCTGCTTACTGCTAGTAGACTTTATTTTATACAGTTTGGAGTTTTTGATATGCAAAGTAAGAAGTTAAAAATTATTTCTTGTGTACCAATGTTTGAATGACAACAACTTAATGTCAAAAAAGATAATTAATATATGTTCAAGCTCCTTCAAAATTTCTCAATAACGTCTTTTAATATATTCGAAATTGATTAAATCTAAGAAACACATTTTTAACCTCATACTTGGGGAGATTCCAGGCTTGCGTGCCAAGTTGGAAGGATTATTGATAGCCACTACCAGACTATTGGTCAGTCAGCGGCTGGACAAAGGGTGAGGCTTTAGGCTATGTAGTTATTTTGATTTGTGGACAAAACAAATTTCGGGCTTCTTGTTATGATTATAACCAGCGAAGTATAAGTATAAATATCTCATTATTCATAAATATCTCATTATTTTAATGGGCTCTAATTTACAACTTCAAGGCCTTTATAAAATTAATTATTGGCTAAATTGGTCCTTACAAAGATAATCTTTACTTGTTTTCGCGATTTAAGAATTGTGCTCTGGTTTAAGTTGGATTGCGTTGTTTGGTTCTTTCAAATCCGTATATTACATGTTGTGAAATAAGTTATTTAATTTGTAGTATATTAAAAGACAACAATAGAAGTAAGAACCAATGGATATTGGCTCAACCACCCCCTTTGAACATTTATACATGTATGAGAGAAATATACAACTAATTTGAACATTTAACTCCTTTCTTAATTTGTGTTTAAAAATTTAGAAGGACAACTAATTGGAATAGAGAAAGAGAGTATCTATTAGTTTAACTGAATTTCTTTGCGATTTCAAAACCTAATAATTTAAAAATGATATCTGAGAGAATTGACATTTATACATGTATGAGAGAGAGATTTTTTTGTCCGCATCATATATAAATATAGTGATAAGCATGAAAATTACCAAGAAATTATTTTCACTTTCTCATACAGTAAACATCACACCAACAAATGTGAAACATAGATCTGTTTTAAAATTAACATGCTGAGGTTACCGGTCATTCTCATTCTGACCGAATAAACTATAAACTGATATATATCATACATTTCTTTACATACTATTGTCTCAAATTAAAATAATAATTTATCACATATGACAAGAAATAGTCTTACCATCATATGTAAATAGCTTTTAAGAAGACAAAACTCATTGTTTAGGCACGATCCAATGATGTTGGAGCCCCTTTGCTTTATTATTTTTCTCTAAGTAAATTCCATCAACTCTAACAATCCATGAACGTTTTTCACCACATCGAAATGACCTAGCTCCTCTGTATGCGCGCCATATAATTAGAGAATTTTCCACTTTTTCTCCATACCGTAAGAGGCAACGCCATACAATTCTTTTTGGTGATATTTTCTCGTTTACTAGAATTTGATATATATCATTGACTTTTACCTCATGGAGACGTTCAATTATGTTTGTGTTGGTTGAGCAATTAACTTTGAGAATGCTACCTGGATTAAGTTTATTTTGAAACTCTAAAGTGTTTGGTTTACACGAAATACCTTCATTCAAACCAAAACACATAGCAATAACTAGCACAAATATGAGGTATTTCATCTTTTTATCTAAAATATTTGTTGAAAAGGATCATTTCATAGACGTTAAAGTGGAATATATTTATAGATTTTTGTAAACATGCTTTAATATTTTATTAACTATTAAATAGTAGTGGCTAAAATTAAACACATTTATGAACCAATCAAATTATGTGGTCGGAAATACATTTGAGATCGATAAATAAGGTGAATTAAATAATATTAGACCAATTAAAGTAAGCATGCAAATTAGTGCTGGCCAGAAAAACTAAAGAAAATCAAACAAAAAAATAATACACACACGGTATTTAATCTAATTATTTTCAAAGTAGAAAATAAAAATTTGATATCTCTGTCTAGCACGACAATATTTTGAGCATTTTTAATTATTTAATTTATAATTATGAACATTTATTGTTTATATTAATATTTTATCTAAACTAGTACTATCAATAAAAAAGAATGTAATAATTTCAGCAAGATTGCATGTAATATTTCAAATTTGTATTTTATTAAAAGGTATTTTATAGACAATAAAATACAACAAATGTAGCTAAAATAAATAATGAATTTCATGTCTAATGATGATAAAAAATATATTTCCTTCGTCCCCATAAAACAATTATACAAAAAAATGTTTTCTTCACGCGTCATCTTCGTTTTGTTCATAGGGTTAGTAATTTAGGGCTTCCGTTTCCAGATATCTTTTATCCGCTGGTTTGGTATCCCACAAATGTATTTCAACTATGTATTGAATTGATCTATGAAATTATAATGCGTCAAAAAAAAATTATAATGCGTCATCAGTGTTATAAAAAGAAAACAGAGGTAAAAATATATTTTATTATCTATAAATTGGTATTTATAAATTTGTTATTTCCTTGGCTTATTTTAGAAAACTACTTGAAAAGGGAATAAGACAAAAGAAAATCTAGACTTTAACTTACGATCTTAGCTTAATAATGTTTTTCTTCTTTCCAAATGAGTATGTTCTTCACAATATTGAGTTAATGAGTTCAGTATGTCAAAACTATTAGTAATAACGATGTTATGCATGTCGTTTGTTTGTTTGTTGGGGCTAGACATTGTCCACGTAACATATTAGTTTTTCTTTCTTACCAATTTAATTTGGAAAGAAATTAACATACTAAATATAGATGTTTATATAAATGTAGTTTTTATTCAGATAAAAATCGATTCTTATTTTCAACATTTTTCTAAAGGATTTTATTCAGATTTGTTATTGGGTGAATCCCTATGGTGAATCTCTAGGTTCACTAATCAATAGTATTTTGTTATTTTATATTCCATATCATTTAAAAAGAAATAAAATAATAAAAATTTGTAATTGTTAAGAAATAATTAAAATATTTTTAACGCCGTCAGCAAAACACTAATCTCTAAACCCTAGGATAAACCCTAAATACTATTTATTTTGTGTTTAGGGTTTACTGAAGTTAAGATTTATGATTTAAGATTTATCCAAAGATTTATGCTTTACCCAAAGATTTATGCTTATCCAAAAGCCTTGTTTAGAAACTCTCTACGCGCTACGCGTGCAACACACACAGACCTAGCGATTTATTGAAAAAGCGGGAAAAATCGGAGAGTACGCAGGGAAGAATTTTTTGTACTTTTATATATAAATATCACATTTTATAAATATAATACAGAAAAATTTATATAGTAAATATTTATTAAAGATACATCACATATAACAAAATTCAGAGAATGCTTACAATATCCCTTGTTCGAAAACTCGCTAGGCGCTTCGCGTGCGGCATACACAGGCCTAGCGATTTATTGAAAAATCAGAAAAAAATCTTTCTCTATGCAAATCACAGTAAACACATATATATAAAGTAAATTTGCATAGATTACAAAGTGCAGTAGCTTTGTCTAGTTGTCTGAGTCCCCCTAAAACTCGTTCATGTCAAAATTTTGATTGTGGGCAAGTGCACTTTTGACATATAATTACTTTTTAGCTTTAATGAATGTAAAATGACCAATACATCCTCGTTTTCAACCTTGCGATTTTTCAGACCTAATACGCAGCCGTCTTCAAGTTTTCTGCGATTTCACCGTTTTGAAAAGCTATTCTAGTGGGATTGGGATTCAACTTCATATAGAAGATCTATAAAGGTATAATCTGATTTCTAACTAAAAGCTTTGATATTTTCAAACTTTTTCAAATTTGGAGATTTGGACAAATCGGTTTTTCAAAATTAATCGGCGATTTCTTCCATTTCGCCACGATAACCTTCTGATTTATGTTTAATCGGACGAGTAATCGGCAACTCGGCCGAGTTTTAGAACAAGGCCCAAAAGTTTAGAGTTTAATGTTTTGCTAGCGGCGTTATAAATATTAAAAAAATTATTATTTTAACTTAATTTATTTTTACCTTTTTATTTTGAAAATATAATATAACTTAATAAATTTTTATTATTTTTAAAAATTATTAAATATAAAATAATAAATTACTATTAGTTGTTGAACTTATAAAAACTCTTTTATGAACCAGAGATTGGAAGATCATTAAATAACTAACCATCGTTTCCTTTGTCTCTCTTCTTTTTTCTTCTTTATCTCTTTTGACAATAGTTAGTTTCTTAATTTAAATTTTTTTTAGTTATTTCACCAATTCTCCCATCATTAAATGATGGCAATAATAAAAAAGTTAGTTTTTTTTTTCTCTCTTTTTTCGCAGAGAGTTCAGTTTACTCAACTAAAGGCTTTCCATCACTGTGAATCTTTGATGTCAGCTTAAAAAAGAAAAAAAAAGAGAGAGAGAGAAGAGAGAACAGAGTGTATCAGTCACTGTACTTCCGCAAGCTTCCAAAGCTCTTCCATCACTGTACTCTCTCTCCCCACATTCAAATAATGGCTCTGAGATAAAAATCTAAGATTATAATTCTTCTATTATTTTAATCAATCTTCTTGGTATACTTGTGATTGAGAGAGACACGAAAAAAGATTCTCTCTTTCGATGGATTACGAACGAATCGGAAAGACCCAGGTGATCAAAAATGCTTCTTCCT
This sequence comes from Brassica napus, assembly GCF_020379485.1. Lineage (NCBI taxonomy): Eukaryota > Viridiplantae > Streptophyta > Magnoliopsida > Brassicales > Brassicaceae > Brassica > Brassica napus. The sequence continues at coordinate 26,242,395 of NC_063439.1, forward strand.
TTCTCTCTTTCTCTCTTTCTCCCCATTCACTAACCTTTGAGTGTTTTTGTGATAGGTTACTACTAGCGGCGGCGGCGGCGGCTTGTCTCCGAGGAAGTTAAGGAGTATGCTTCTTCTCGGTGCTGATAGAAAGAAGAAAGAAGATATGATTGAACCAACTCCAATAATGAGATCTGGGTCAAATCAAAGTGATGACCTTGGTACACTTTTTGTTTCCCCCTTTTTGATTAATCTAGGGTTCACGGTGGAGCCCCACTTAATCATTTTCCTTAATGACCCTTTTGTTTTGTCCCCATTTGCTTAATGGTATCTCTCTCTCTCTCCTTGTGACCGACCTTACTTTAAATATATGCAGTTGCTAGTGGATCAGATGATTGCAAAGACGTTGATGTTGTGTGTGAGATCACCACTGATTATGACAATGTGAGTGAAGAAGTCAAGAGTGTTTCTGCATCCCTCTTTGAGTTTCAAAAGGACAAGGCTGCTCCAAGACTTCCCACTAGGTCCTTCTCTAAACCTGCTCCATCCAAATGGGACGATGCGCAGAAATGGATCGCTAGTCCGACATCTTCTAACCGACCAAAGACAGCTGCAGGAGGACAGGTTCATGTCTCAAAGAAAGGGCCTGGCTTTGGTCGGCAGTCTTCTATGAAGATTCCTCTTGAAGTTGAAGAGCCTGATACAAAGCGAATAGATGTAAGCCAAGTCAAGAAGGAGACAGGACAGAAGTTTGTTAGCTGGGAAGTTAATCTCATTGACAACTCCATTGCAACTGAAGTTAATCTCAGCCGACATGACTCATCCATTGCAACTGCGTTTGCGCAGCCACCTTCAACAGCGAGGTCTGTGTCAATGAGAGACATGGGAACTGAGATGACTCCAATAGCGAGCCAAGAACCTTCTAGAAACGGGACGCCGATCAGGGCGACAACGCCAATCAGAAGTCCTATAACTTCTGAACCTTCAAGTCCTGGGAGAAGACAAGGAGCATCAGCTTCTCAGATGAGTAACAAGGAGCTCTCGGAGAAAGAGCTTCAAATGAAGACTAGGAGAGAGATAATGGAGTTGGGAACACAGCTTGGGAAGTTGAACATTGCTGCTTGGGCTAGCAAAGAGGATGAAGACAAAGATGCTTCCACATCAATGAAGAACAAAGCTGCTTCTCTGCAGACTTCTAAGAGTGTTTCTGAAGCTCGTGCCTCTGCGTGGGAGGAAGCGGAGAAGGCTAAGCACATGGCTAGGTAACTCAGAACTTGCAATGTTTGTTTGATCATAGTGGGGTTTAACTTAAAAATGTTTTGTGTGTAATCTTTAGATTTAGACGGGAAGAGATGAAGATACAAGCATGGGAGAATCATCAGAAGGCGAAATCTGAAGCTGAGATGAGGAAAACAGAGGTAAGTAAAAGCATGAAAGCCTCAAGAAACATAGTGAAAGTTGATCATAGAAACCATGGCCTCTGCTTATAAGTCTGTGTTATTGCAGGTGGAAGTTGAGAGGATAAAGGGACGAGCGCAAGACAGGTTGATGAACAAACTAGCTGAGATAGAGAGGAAAGCAGAGGGGAAGCGAGCAGCGGCTGAAGCGAAGAAGAATCGCCAAGCAGCTAAAACAGAGAAACAAGCTGAACAAATTAGAAGAACAGGCAAAGTACCTTCATTGATGTTTTCTTGCTTTAGCTTTTGTTCTTAGTAACAAACATAAGAAGAGTTCCAATCTTTGTATTATTTTGTACAATATAAGTGTTTGTCAAAGTACCTTTTTATTCATCTTAGAGCTTGATTGGTTTCCCCGCTACCACCCGCAAACGCAGCTTTTGCGGTTGGTAGCGGTTGACAGCGTTTCGAAACAATCATACAAACCGCTATAAATCGCTTCAAACCGCTCCGAACCTCTTAAATTCAAAAGCTGGTTGCAGCTAGCGTTTGCGGTTGCGGGCGGTTGCGGGAGGATAATTTTTTTTTATTTTTTTAAAAAAACCATATAAATACAAAAATAAAAATATTCAATAAATTTTTAAAAATGAAATTATAAAAATACTAAAATATATCTATGATATTTTAATTAATATTACAAAATTTTAAAATAAAAATATTTTCTATAATTTTAAAAATTTTAAACTATAACTTTGAAAATATAATTTATATATTTATTATAATATTATGATTTTTGATATTTTTATAATTATATAAAATGTAAATATTGTTAATTTATTATTTAACCGCTGCTGTATCTAGTAGTTAACCAGTCATAAGTATCCCGCAAATGCACCAATTTCTAACCGCAGAACCAGTCGTACAAATCTCTTAAAACCGCTAGAAACCGCAACCACCCGCATCCGCAAACGCCCGCAACCGCAACCGCAACCGCTGCGTTTGAACCAGTCAGACCCTTAGTTGCTTTATAGATCTATCACTCGGTTTATAACTTTTCTGGTTCAGACTCGGTTCAGGCTCGGTTATGTTGGGGTTGTGGATAAATCTAGGAGTATTTGGTTTAAATATGGTTTCTCTATTTTTTTTTTAATTATGATTTGGCTTTGTTAGTTTGTTTTTAGAAGTTTTCTTTAATTTCAGAATTTTCTATAAATTGGTTTGGTTTGTTTGGTTCGGTTACGATCTAGGTCAAGGATTTATAATTTTGTTTCGTTCAAACTCGGTTCTGTTAAGGTCGGTTTAAATACTTCATCACCGTCCGTTTCCAAAAATACTGTCTGCCAATAAGAACGCACCACGTGTGTACATCTGATGATAAACGATACTAATCTCCCAATCGCAAAAAGGAAAAAAACGAGCTGTTATGATGACTTTGGTCGCAAGTTTAAAAAAAAATGGAAAGGATTACTATTGCCCCCAAGCCAGAATCAAAGAGGTTATAAATACAAGTTTCACGCAAGAGTTTTCTCCACAAGTTGCCTCCATGGGCAAGTATAAAGATTGTTTGAAGACCAGAGCGAATCTAAAGAAGCAGAAGAAACATGTGGCTAAAGTTGAAAGAGTGACGAGATTTACCGATCTTCCACTAGACTTGGTTGGTGATAAGATCCTCTCCAAGGTTCCAATAACATCTCTCCGAGCAGTGCGATCCACTTGTAAGTTATGGAACGCTTTATCCAGAGAATGGATCTTGAGTAACACACCAACATCAAAGCGGCAGTTTTCGAGTTTCATGACGATGGATTACAAGGTTTATTCATTGAGATTCCATCCCCACAAAGACAAGTATATGGGAGTTTATCAATCTAGAAAGCATATAGATATACTTAATCAAGTCGAGATATCCAAAGTATTTCACTGCCACGGCTTATTGTTATGCGTCCTCAAGGACAACTCAGGACTCGCCGTGTGGAACCCTTATTTGGGGCAAACAAGGTGGATTGAACCTAGATCAAAGTTTCACAAATGCGACATGTATGCTCTCGGGTATGACAAGAAGCGTAACCACAAAATCTTGAGATGTTTTGATGATTATGACATCGACAGCAGAAAACACTCTTTCATTGTCGAAATCTACGACTTGGGATCTCATTCTTGGAGGGTTCTTGACGTTACTTCGGACTGGGCAATAGATTTTGATGCTAACGGAGCGTCTTTGAAAGGAAATACTTATTTTTTTGCACAAGAGGAAATACCACCTTGTGGTGATGGAAGTATAGCGGTATCAGACCTTGAAGATTTTTTAATCTGTTTTGATTTTACAAACGAGAGATTTGGACCGCGTTTGCCTCTTCCGTTTCACTCTAGTTTAAAAGAAGGTGTGACACTCTCTTGTTTTGGAGAAGATCAGCTCGCGGTGCTGCATGAACGGTTTTATACATTAGAGACATTGGAGTTTTGGGTTACTACTAAGATTGAGCCCAACGTGGTGTCTTGGAGCAAGTTTTTGAAATTGGATATAACACAACATGATGGTTATTTGTCTCACGTTGGGAGTTTCGTCATTGACGAGGAGGAGAAAGTTGCAATGGTTTTCGATGGAGACAGAGACGACCAACCCTCAAACACACGTCGGTACCACAAGGCTTTGGCCGTTGGAGATGGATATGTTGACTTTGAGAGTCTTAGAAAATGTCCGACTGAGTCTCGTCCCCCACTGGTGTGCTCGTCTTCTTATCTCCCAAACTTAGTGCAAATCAACTAACTAGGGCAAAAGGAAAGAAAGAGAAGATTTTTAATTTCTTGGTTAGTTTTGACTCGAATATGTTTGGGGTGTGGATAAATCTAGGAGTATTTATATTATTAAAATTGAAATATATTTAATAATTGTTTGGAAATATGAATAACAAGTATAATACTTGTTTGGAAACATGGATAGCAATAAAAAAAAAATAGTGTCATTTTTGTAATTACACTTATAGAACTAACCTTATTTTCAATAGATAATACATTTTTTTATTTCCATATTTTCGTTCATCTTAACTATTTTATTAAATATATTATTTTAACAATACTTCACATCATTAATTATATTAACATAATAATAATATTGCAGATTTTTATTTATTAGTTAATCAACATTAACTTTGTACCAATTAAGAATCAAAATATGAAATAATCAGATTTTGCATATGGTTAAAAGTTCGATTTAGTCTATTTTACTATTTTTATCTTAATTTCAATCAGTAAGAAATTACGTAGACAAACACTTAATTAAAAACATAGTTTATGTGAACAAAATAATAACTTAAATCAAAATAATAAAAAATATTACATATTGTCAATTAATTTTTCACACCATATAACTATTTTACTAAATATTTTTTTTATTTGACTTAATTTAGCCAGACATAGAATTAATTGTTCAAAAGATCGGGTAATATACTTATTTTGGTTCTTCTTAGGTTTATATGGTTCGGTTCTGATGCATAGGAACCTAAAAACATGAAAATAACCAGTGTATCTGAAACGGATTTGGAATATTTGTATCACAAAAACTATATTACCTGATATTTTGAATACAATTAATTATATAGCAATACATCTAAAATATATAACACTAATAATGAAAAATAAATAATTTATAAAAATAAAATAACCAATACCGGTGCGGGCACGGGTCAAGTTCTTGTTTGGTTTAAATATGGTTTCTCTATTTTTAATATGATTTGCCTTTGTTAGGGTTTGTTTTGGGCAGAAGTCTTATTTAATAACAAAACTAATGTTTTGACCCGTGCATGTTTTCACTTTATAAATTTTGAATTTTCTTGTTGTTTAGAATAAGTTATATACTTCTATAACACTATTTACATATATTATTCTACATTATTAATATATAATATTAATATTTTACATGTAATGTATGTAGTCATCAGAAATGAATATCGATTTATTTTTGTAATATTTAGTATCAGAACTTTTTAATTTAAAGTAATTGGCTGGAACAACATCCTCTAAAAATGAGAAACTGAACATAAACTTTTATAGTTTCCATACATTATTTTATAAGTTTTGTTAATTTTATTTCAAATTATAAATAAAACTTATATGTTATCTTGATAGCAAAATGTGAATGTCCTGGTTCAATATGGTTATGCTTAAGCATGTTATCCAACCAATTGAGTATTGTTAGACTTTAAATGAAATAAATACTAAAATATAAATAAAACACAATATTGATCAAGGTTTAGTTTATAGCTAATAATAAATTTGAAGGATCTTTTCTGATGAAATATTAAGTTTATTGATCATCATGAGAAAAAAATTGTATGTACAGAGAATGAGTTTGTATAAAACTACTCCAAAAAAGCTTTAAAACTACTGCAAAAAAAAATTGAAACTAGGAATGAGCACTAAACCATCTCTGCATCAGTCCATATAGCTTTGGCTTCAAGTGGTACTTTGTAGAAGAGATCTTGTTCATAAATCTGAAGGTTTGATTTCTTGTAATTATGTGGTGATGCCCACTATTTTTTTTTTTAGATTAATTTGGAGGTATTCCGGACTTATGGAAGGGTCCAAACTAATCATTAAAGGGAAGTGCAGCTAATAGATAGACCATCTCTCCAAGTATTCAAATGGATTGAAAGCAATAACTCATATTTATGTTAGGTATCCAGAAAAAATATGACTTCGTTTCGCATAACAGGTAGATCAAACCTGAAACATGTTGGCGTTCCAAATCCTTTCCTTTACCACTTGACTATAAGCTTCCGGACATACTATTTTTATTACACGTTGGTTTATAGCTTACCAATAAATCTTGAAGTTTTTGATACCATGATTTCTCGTGAGGTAAAGTGATGGTACTACATGATTTCGTGGTTAATTTGTAGTTAATAATAAATAGTGATTGCCAAAACAATATATGTGATGCAATTTTATTGCTTTTTATAGTTACCAATAATACGTGTAACAAATTCTGGTTAGATAGCGTGATATATTTTCATGATTTTATGGTTGAATTAATTTTGAATAAAATATCAAATTACCATTAATGAAGATTTTAGGTTTAGTTAAAATTTGAGTGGCAATTTATGTAAGAGTCATTCTTGGGTTCACCCCCTAGGGTGAACCTCTAGGTTCACCAACCAATAAGATTTCATTATTTCAAATTCGATATCTTTTAAAAAAAGGAAACAAAATATTATCAAATTATATTATGTTTTTAAAATAAAAAAGTAAAAAAAGATAATAGTTACAGAAAAAAAAAATTAAAAAAAAAAATATTTTTAATGTTGTCAACAAAACACTAAACCCTAAATCCTAATCCCTAAACCTTAAATCATAAACCCTAAACCCTTGGATAAACCCTAAACCCTTGGATAAACCCTAAACTCTTGGATAAATCCTAAACTCTAAATAAAAAACGATTAAAACCCTAAACCCAAAACGCTTGAATGTTTTAGTGTATAGTGATTTTGATTTAGAGTTAAGGATTTATCCTAGAGTTTAAGATTTATCCTACAGTTTAGGGTTTATCCAAGGGTTTAGGGTTTAGGATTAAGGGTTTAGGGATTAGAATTTAGGGTTTAGGGTTTAATGTTATGCTGACGACGTAAAATATTTTTTTTGTAATTTTTTTTTTTACCTTTTAATTTTAAAAACATAATATAATTTGACAATATTTTGTTTCTTTTTTTAAAAGATATCGAATATAAAATAAGACAATCTTATTGGTTGGTGAACCTAGAGGTTCACCCTAGGGGGTGGACCTAAGAATAAGTCTTTATGTAATATTCCACATGGAAGCAAGGTTATTTCTACAGTGTACTTTTCTTTTACCAGAGAAGATTTTCTGTGAACCGGTTTGTTTGGTTCGGTTACGATCTCGGTTAATTCAGACCAACGATTTATAATTTTGTTTCGTTCAGACTCGGTTCTGTTAAGGTCAGTTTAGATACTTCATCACCGTCTGTTCCAAAACGCTGTCTGCCAATAAGACCTTACAATGTGTTTACATGTGATTTGATATACGATAATAATCTCCCGATCGCAAAAGAAAAAAGGTAAAAAACAGAGCTGTTATGATGACTTTAATCGCAAGTTAAGAAAAAAAAAGGAAAGGATTAGTATGCCCCCAAACCAGAATCATATAAAAACATGTTACACGCAGAGTTTGTCTCCACAAGTTCTCTCTCCATGGGCAAGTCTCGCAACAAACCCGCATCAAAAGTAATATTTTTCTCCTAATGACTTTTCTTCTTCCTCTATTTGTCTTAAACCCTATGTTCCTGTCTGTTCTAAGAACCTAACTAGACTTTTGTTTGTGTTTTTAATTTTTCAGTTTGAAGCAACTTTGAAGAAACCTAAGAACTTAGGTAAGGCAGAGTCTAAGGAATGTTTGAAGACCAGAGCGAATCTAAAGAAGCGTAAGAAACATGTGTTGAACGTTGGAAGAGTGACGAGGTTTAGCGATCTTCCACTAGACTTGGTTGGCGATAAGATACTCTCCAAGCTTCCAATAACGTCTCTTGGAGCGGTGCGTTCCACTTGCAAGTTATGGAACGCTTTATCCAGAGAATGGATCTTGAGTAACGCAGCAAAATTAAAGCGGCAAGTTTTAGGTTTCATGACGATGGATTACAAGATCTATTCATTGAGATTCCATCTCCACAAAGACAAGTATAGGGGAGTTTATCAATCTAGAAAGCATATAGATATACTTAATCAAGTCGAGATATCCAAAGTCTTTCACTGCCACGGCTTATTGTTATGCGTACTCAAGGACAAGTCGAGGCTCGTGGTATGGAACCCTTATTTGGGGCAAACAAGGTGGATTGAACCTAGAACAAATTTCCATAAATGCGACAGGTATGCTTTCGGGTATGACAAGAACCGTAACCACAAAATATTGAGATGTTTTGATGATTATGACATCATCAACAAAAAACTCTCTTTCATGGTCGAAATCTACGACTTGAGATCTCATTCTTGGAAGGTTCTTGACGTTACTTCGGACTTGGCAATAGAGTATGATGCTAACGGAGCGTCTTTGAAAGGAAATACTTATTTTTTTGCTCAAGAGGAGATACCACCTGGTGATGGAAGTATAGTGGTATCAGACCTTGAAGATTTTTTAATCTGTTTTGATTTTACAAACGAGAGATTTGGACAGCGTCTGCCTCTTCCGTTTCACTCTAGTTTACAAGAAGCTGTGACACTCTCTTGTGTTGGAGAAGATCAGCTCGCCGTGCTATATGAAAGGTTGTATACAATAGGGACATTGGAGTTTTGGGTTACTACTAAGATTGAGCCCAACGCGGTGACTTGGAGCAAGTTTTTGAACGTAGATATGACACCACATGATGGTTATTTGTCTCATGTTGGGAGTTTCATCATTGACGAAGAGGAGAAAGCTGCAATGGTTTTCGATGGACGCAGAGACGACCAACCCTCAAAGACACGTCGGTACCACAGGGCTATGACCGTTGGAGATGGATATTGTGGATTATATGAGGGTCTTAGAAAATGTCCGACTGAGACTCGTCCCCCACTGGTGTGCTCGTCTTCTTATCTTCCAAGCTTAGTGCAAATCAACTAAGGAAAGAAAGAGATGATTTTTAATTTACCTTTGTTTGTTTCTTGCATGCTACTGTACTGACATTTTCTACTTTGTTTTCTATTCGTCTTCTAATACAATGTTCAAAGACTTCGGCCATTGCATGATTTACCTTATCCTTTAATGCTTGTTAGACGTCATATAATTTATTTGGGTAAAAAAAAGAAGGGGATCTAGCTTATAAGGACATGATGACATGATTAACCCTGGGTTTTTAATTGGGATTTTTAACTCATAATTTGACATTTTTTTTTACACTTTTCGAGACGGCTCTTATGTCTTTTATTTAAGAAAAGGTTCTTAGTTTTTCTTAGTTAAAATTAAAAAAAAACTAAGAACCCTTTCTTAACCGTTTCTTAACCGAAGCTAAGATCCTAATTAAGAGATTGAGGTTAATCATAATCTAAGCATGCATAAGAATCGACATTGCATGTAGAAGTTGAGAGGATGAAGAGACTAGGACTAGACCGGCTAATAAAAAAACTAGCCGCAATCGTAGACAAAGCAGCAGCTGAAGCAAAGAATAATCGTCAAGCAGCTAAAAGAGAGAAACATAAATCGGACCTCGTGGTCTGGTGGTAAAGGAACCTCGGCTGAGGTGCCCGCCATCACGAGTTCGAGCCCTGGCTACAACAGATTTAACATGGTTTTCGTTTGGCCTCCAGGACCTTCCTCGCCAGTTCCGGTTGGACGCGGTGGGATAGTCGGATTAAGTGAGAGGTCCGGATATCTATATTATATAAAAAAAAAAAGAAACATTGAACAAATCCGAAAAACATGCATAGTGCCTTCATTGTTTTTCTTATAACGACTATTTTATTGATATTAAGCTGAATGTATATAATCCTCATACAGAGAATTATGAATCATTGTTGGTACAAAATAATGAGATACAAATAGCCTATTGTTGTTGTTGTCTTAACAACATTATTATATGAATTGTTTTATATTCACAATAGAATTATCTTTATATTTTTTAACACTTAATATATTTTGATGAGATTTTATAATACTCTATCTAAAATCACATTTAAGTTCTATGCAATATATATTACATACACCAAATAATATAATAAAATTAATATAAATGTCAAATTTCAAAAAATAACAATTAATGTCTATTCACTAAAATCGAATATTTTTTTCATCTTAGAATAAATATATCTTAAAATGAGAAATCTAAATAAGAAAACTTTTGTAAAATTAATATCTTTTTATAAATCAATAAATTTTTAAAATCCCAATATTACTAATTTATAGAGACTCTACTGTTTATTAATTACTATTTCTTTTCGTAAACACTTAAAAGTAATCTCACTGATCCACTTACAATAATGACCTAATAATAAAAAACCATACATTGGGCCGGTATAGCTTGCACACAAAGGCCCATTAAGAGTCCATAACTTACCAACTAAACAAAAAGAACAGAAACGAAACAGCAAAGTTAGTCCTAAGGGAAGACACATCAACAAAACCCAGAGAGTTCGTTCGTTCGTTCATAAACCCTACTTTCCTCTTCCTCCTCCACCTCCTCCCCCTCCTCTTCAGTCGAATCGAATATCTGAGTAATACAATGTCTCCAAGCTAAAACGATGAGGCTCATTGTATTCCCTCTGCACTTCCTCCTCAAAATGCTCTGCTCTCTCCGCAACTTCATCCACGTTAATCGCAGGTTCCCTCGCCGTGTAAGCCCTTGTTTCCCTCTCTCTTCTGTCTCCTGCCCTTTCGTCTGGTTCACGAGCTTCCTCTGCGTCATTCGATACCCTTTCGTCACCAAAACACACCCTCTAGATTCCAACAGAGACTGGATCCGTAACGTCGTCAAGAACGATCTATGGGAAGATCCCCAAATCAACAACCTTTTTGATCCAGTCCATGTCCCAAGGCTCCTCCTTGATTTGAAACAAGACCCTAGGTTAGCCCTCAAGCTCTTCAAATGGTCAACGAACCGAACCGGGTCTAACCACACCGTTGAGTCATACTGTATCATAGCGCACATTCTCTTTTGTTCTAGAATGTATCACGATGCTAACAGCATCCTTAGAGAGATGGTTCAGTTACATAACTGCGATGTTTTCGACGCTCTTTGGTCCACGAGGAACGTCTGTGTCCCTGGTTTTGGTGTCTTTGATGCTCTCTTCAGCGTTTTGATTGATCTTGACATGGTCGAGGAGGCTTTGCAGTGTTTCTCCAAGATGAAGAGGTTTAGGGTTTTCCCAAAGACTCGTTCTTGCAACGGTTTGCTTCAGAGGTTTGGGAAGTTAGGGAAGAGGGAAGGGATGAAGAGTTTTTTTAAGGATATGATTGGTGCTGGCTCGAAGCCGAGTGTGTTTACTTACAATATAATGATAGATTGTATGTTTAAAGAAGGAGATGTTGAAGCTGCGAGAAGGTTCTTTGAAGAGATGAAGTTGAGAGGTTTGGTTCCTGATACTGTTACGTATAACTCTATGATTGATGGGTATGGGAAGGTTGGTTTGTTAGATGATGCGGTTTGCGTTTTCGAGGAGATGAAGTGTATGAGTATTGAGGCTGATGTTATAACGTTTAACTCGCTGATTAATTGTTTCTGTAAAAATGGAGTGTTGCCTAAGGGTTTGGGGTTCTACAGGGAGATGAAGCGGAGTGGGGTTAAACCGAACGTTGTTACTTACAGCACTTTGGTTGATGGTTTCTGTAAGGAGGGTATGATGGAACAGGCATTGAAGTTTTATGTTGACATGAGAAGAGTTGGTCTTGTGCCTAATGAGTTTACTTACACTTCTCTCATTGATGCCAAGTGTAAAATTGGTAATCTAACGGATGCTTTTAGGCTGGGTGATGAGATGTTGGAGGCGGGTGTGGAGTGGAATGTGGTGACCTACACTGCATTGATCGATGGTCTTTGTGATGCTGAGAGGATGCAAGAAGCTGAAGAGCTTTTTGGCAAAATGGTTGCAGCTGGTGTGGTTCCGAATCTTGCGAGTTACAACGCTCTGATTCATGGATTTGTAAAAGCGAAAAACATGGAGAGAGCGTTAGAGCTTCTGAACGAGTTGAAGGGGAGAGGTATTAAACCGGATTTGCTCCTCTATGGAACTTTCATATGGGGTTTGTGCGGTGTAGAGAAGATAGAAGCAGCTAAGGTAGTCATGAAGGAGATGCAGGAGGATGGAATCAAAGCGAATACGTTGATCTACACAACGTTAATGGACGCTTACTTCAAATCTGGTAACCCCACGGAGGGATTGCATTTGCTAGAGGAGATGCTAAAGCTTGATATTGACGTCACTGTTGTTACCTTCTGCGTTCTGCTTGATGGATTGTGCAAAAACAAGTTGGTTTCCAAGGCAGCTGATTACTTCGGGAGGATGAGTGACGAGTTTGGTTTACAAGCTAATGCAGCGGTGTACACAGCGATGATTGATGGTCTCTGTAAAGAGAATCAAGTTGAGGCTGCAACGAGTCTTTTTGAAGAAATGGCTCAAGAGGGTCTAGTTCCAGACAGAACAGCATACACATCGTTAATGGATGGGAACTTGAAGCAAGGGAATGTGTTAGAAGCTTTGGCTTTACGAGACAGGATGGATGAGATTGGTATGAAGCTTGATTTGCTTGCTTACACTTCATTGGTCTGGGGGTTATCGCAGTGCAACCAGTTGCAGAAAGCGAGATCCTTCCTTGAGGAAATGATTGGGGAAGGGATTGTACCTGACGAGGTTTTGTGTGTTAGTGTCTTGAAGAAACACTATGAGCTTGGATGCGTAGATGAAGCTGTAGAGTTGCAGGGTTATTTGATGAAGCACCAGCTTTTGACCAGTGATAAGAATAACGCACTTCCAGACATGTGAAACTCAGGAAGATGCAATCTTTATGCTCTTGTCAGACCGGTTCAGGTTTTCGGATCCAAGCCTTGTCTCGTCTGGAGAAAATGAACGAAAATGTTGAATCTTCAGACTGAGCTTCTCCTGAGAATCTATCAGCTAATCATCCAAGGAGAAGCTGTAAGAGCTGAGGTATGAAAACAAATCTAGTATTGGGGATTTGTGATATTAAACTCTGAGTTGTGTTTGTGATAAGTCTTTTTGTTGCAGACTTTGAGCTCTGCTCTGAAGTGTTGAGCTATGCAAAAGATGAGAGAAAGAGAGTGAATATGATTATGAAGTTGATTTGCTTACAGATAGGTTAATGTCCTTGGAGGTTCTTCATTGTTTATTGTATTTGTTGCTTTGAGGAACCAATCAAAAGTCCTAATTTTTATTGTGTACATTTCTTTTTTTCTTCTTTTTACCCCAGAATGTAATTTCTTTTATTGATGATTTAAAAGTTAAAAACAAATTCTAGTTTTCCATTATGCAGAAACGGTGAAAACTATTTTCATGTATGTAGTCACAGAGAAGGTTAATTAAACAAATTTAAGTCTTTACATTCTTTGTTTTGAAGATTATGAATGTGTTGCCAAACAAAAATTGAAAGCTTTCAGATTCGTATACTACTTTGTTTACATATATTTCAATTAAATCATCAGTTTATACTATTTTCAATTGTGTGTGAATTATCTACACACATCAGCATATAATTCGTTACCGCAGGTTTAAGCGACTAAAAACATTTTCAATGTAATACTCTATTTTTTCATTAATGAATATGGAGTAAAAATGTTCTAATCTAATTCTATTTTTCACTCCATAATAAAGTGAAGAATAAATAAGAAATATATTATTTCATTTATGGAGTAAATTCTATTATAAAATGAGATATGAATTTGAATTTTTACTCCATTTTAAAAGAAAAAATGAAATGGAGTTAGAGATGTTCTAACAGGCTGCAGTGAAGTAGATGTTTCTACTAGAAAATAAAAATTCTACTCACCTAGACAAAAGCATAGACGTGGTCAAAGTTCTACACCCATTACCTCCAACAATTTATTTCGATTTAGTAGATTTACTTGTAATAAATATTGTTTTACAGACAAGCTATGAAAGTTTGCCCGTAAAACCAATTAGTGAAATAAGTGCATACTCTTTCCAAAACTACACCCTTTTTTTTTCCAAAACTATATACAATGGCACCATTTCTCCTAATATCCTTACTTCAAGTTCTAATGGAAATGATCTTGAGCTCATCGACTTGATCATCTATCTTTTGACAATTGCATATCAAAATCAACAACACACTCCTCCTTCCAAACACACATGTCAGATCGTTGCCACATCAGTTTCCCCAGAGCCACCACCACCACCATCATTAATCTATTTACCGACGTCAACACGCAGCCGTGCATTTTTCCTGTCACAGAACCATCAGTGCGACCCTAAACTATCTCACACCCACCAGTCACCATCTAATTCGCAGAAACATGGGCTTTGCTAGCAACCCCTCACCGTAGGCTATGTCATAGCACAGAGGCTTGGGAGTTGGGATATTGTAGAGAGATTTGTAATTGTAAGCTCATGTATGTGGTTTTAGAAAATGAAGTATCCATAATGAACCCAAAAATAATACTCCCTCCGTATTTTTTGAATAATTGATGTTTTAAATTTTGGTTTTGTATTGAAAAGATTGATGTTGTAGAGTATAATTAATGTATTTGTTTTTGAAACTAAAACATAAATTAGAATGTAAAAATACGAATGATAAAACTTTAATCAGAAAAATAAAGAAATAAATATCAATGCCATGGACAGATACAACATAGCATGTTTTTTCCTGCAGCATATTATTTCCTGCAGCGAAAATGTTTGGGACGGATTGCAGTGTAACAGATGGATCGCATCCAATAATCTTTTTAGAGAAAAGAACATTTATTCATAAAAATTGAGAGCCGCAAAAAAATCTTACAAGACCAAGAACGAAGTGGAAAAAAGCTAGCGAATCGCCATATTCTACGAATGCTTTAGGAAGCATCGATGTCTCTATTAAAAGTTTTTTTTAACATGTTTGGTATAAATTTTACTTTATGTAATATGTTACATTGATTTGATATCAATAAAATTCAGATGTCATAAAAAAAATAAGATTAGAATATATTTAATTTTTCTTAATATATATGAAAAGATTAAAACACATAATTACAAAATAATATTATATGTAATTATGTAAATATAAATTGTGAAATGATGGTTAGTACTTGGTGAAACTGTATAACGTATTATCATAATTGTCCCTTTTAAATTATATCCGCGAACTGTAATCAGAATGATGAAATCGATAAATATGAAAGCTTTTGGAAAAAAAAATATTAAACTTTTGATATAAAAGCGAAAGAAGCAAAAACCATCTACAAAATCATATTTTTACTATTGTGAAAATTCACATAATCAACAAGAAATAAACTCATGCTGCTAATCAGTTTTTCTACCAAATGGAAATGAACAGTAATATATTAGATTCAAATAGGTTAAAAACAAAAATATAATTAAAGTAACTATGGGTCGTAGTTGGCATATATATCATATTTTGTGGAATCAATTTGACTATTTGAATGATTGTATTAATACACATATTTCTCTGAGGGGTAAAATACTAAAATTGGTAAGCTTTTGACAAAAAAAATTCATTAGCACCCAGAGCTGTCCTCACCCATATAAAAAAAAGGTGATGGCCTCAGGCCCCTCATTTTCTCACTGAACTTAAGGCCCTTTTTTGCAAAAATATACTTAATTAACTATATCTTCTAAAGATATTGTTATAACTATTTATTATAATCCTTAAAAAACATCTTCTTCTTTCTTGACGTTTGTATAACAAAAAAACGTTAGTCTTCTTTTTCACAGTCTTGATATTTTAATGATTATGATTTATGTTTTCTATATCATATTCTTAACTAACTGCTTTAAACTTGTTGAATATAATAGCTACAGAAAGGTATAAACTGTGATAAATTTATATGTATATTTAAGTAAATAAAATAAATTTTACATCAGAAAAAAAACATGATATATAATGTTTGTTAAAACTTTATTTTGTAATAATAGTTTAAACACTAAGAACATCAGAAACTATTTTGTCATATTCTTAAGCAAAAAAAAAAAAATTATTTCGTCATATTTATAGTTTATCTTTTCAGAACTTTTTTCAAAAATATGATGTTTGCTAAAAAATTTAAATTTCGCCTTAGGTCCCTGGAAACGTAGGCACGGCACTGCCAGCACCAATGGGTAAACTTTACAGTTACGAAATAGTTTACTGTGCCTTACTTGTTTGCCTTCTTTTTACGCGCTGATGATAACAATTCTCTTTAGTCACAGTGCACATATATACATAATTATCTTTTGTGCGTATTATTAGACGGAGAATCCGATTTTTTTTCGTTGTCAAATGGGCAAGCCAAAAATACATAGACTTGATTGCTTACTAAAAATCCATTAATTATGTTGAAAAGAGAAATAGTAGAGATTAAGAGAACAAAAATTAACAAAGCTTTTCCCTAATTAACGATATAATCTCGACATAATATGTTAATTTTTTTGGTTCATGCTAGATGGAGAACTCGAATTTTTTTTTGGTTGTCACTTGTCACATGGATCATCCGAAAGATTAACTAAAAACACAGACCAGAATCCTTACTAACATGCCATTAATTGATGTATAGATAATAGATGAGAAGATAGTAGAGAGAGAACAAAAATTACAACAAACTGTTTCCCTAATTCACGATATATCGCGAAATATCATATCGCAGAGCTTCATTTTTCGGGGGAAGAGAGAAAGAATAGTTGAAAGTAAGTGTTGTATAAGAAGCTAATGGGGGTTATAACTTAGAAGAGGGTGGCATTATATATACGCAAGGACTCAATGTGTATGTAAGAACGATAGAGAAGAATAACTCATTGTCTTCATATTTACTTGGACTAAGGAAACTTTTAGAGAATATTACTATTAGTTGGATACTTTTTGTTGTATTGCTTATAATAGCTGCCACGAAAGCTTTACTTCTTCATCATGTGTTAGTAAAATAAGTAAAATTTTGAACAATGTTCACCGCCTTAATTACCCTAGTTTATTTTTGTTATGAATTATAATGAGAGCTTAAATAATCAATAATTTAAAATATCCAGATAGAAGACTTATATTGACTGGTTATAGACCTAAATCTTTGTAACAAATATAAAATTCTTCAAAAGGTAATTATTCCTTGATTTTATAAATCAACATAACTTAAGAATCAAATAATAAGATTTTAATCAATATCTGAAAATTTGCGACACAAATACGTATGTAATCTAACTCTTTTTTTTTTTAAAGAGAACATATATGCAAAGCATAAATAAGTATATATATTATAGAATCATTTTTATTGTTTTGATATAAGTTACTAAGTGTACGTTGATATTCAAGCATACGATGTCTAATTTTGTATCAATAGTATGATTAAAGACCAAAAAAAAAAATGATTTTTACACAAAAAAAAATGATTTTTACATTTTCGTGACATTTTATAAATCTAGCAGGTTTTGGTGCAGTAGCACTTAAGACTACTGCATTGACCTCCTGTGAATCCTTCGCCAGTGCAAACACCGGCACAGTTCTTTGCATTGAGACACACTCCTTGAAACTTGGTACTTGGTGACTCACACGTTCTGGCTTCCACTGGAATCATTCCTAGATCACAAAATTAACCCACCAAAGTATAAAACATTTTCATTTTGAAGCATAAACATAATTATTTTTATTTTATTTTTTTTGTTAAAGGCATAAACATAATTAACTAAGAACATACATAAATGTTATTATATATAACAAAAATGTGGAATACATGCATCATGCATTGGCTTGTAAGTAAATTATTTTCATACTCACGTATATGTTACATGCTTATAATTAGATCCAGGGCTAGTTGAAAGAATAAGATATTCGAAGCCATATACATTGGGAAACTACTGTATATAAATTTTAAGGATTTTTAGTAATATATTGTATATAATAAGTTTTCTCGGTTTCCCATAAAATAATTTAACAATATAGTTTAGGGTGTTTAAAATGTTTATAGTTTTTTTCTTCTGAAAATTGTTTTTAAGTAGCTCTTAAAGAAAACCTAAAGAAACACTTTTTCTTCGTTTATCCCTCTGAATATGTGCATTGATCACTAAAATGATAGTTAGTAAAAATTTATCAGATCATATTCTATTAATGAATAAAGTCAAAAATAACAAAAAATAGTATTTAGTGCTGAAATTTTTTTTGACGTTGTTAACGCCGTCAACAAAAAATTAAACCTTAAATCTTAAATTATTTGCTATAAAACATAAATTCTAAACCCTAATATTTTGGGTTATGGGGTCTATGATTCATAGTTTAGGATTTAGAATTTAAGATTTAGATTTAAGAGTTTTGCTGATGGTGTTTATGGTTTAAAGTTTTGCTTACAACGTCAATGATGTTAATGTTTTTTCTACATTTTTCAGCAATTAATACTATTTTAATTTTATACTTTTTCATAAATAAAATATATATTTGCAAATTTTTATTGGTAATATTTTAGTGGTGAACAGAAAAAAAAACTCTAAAAGAAATATATTTTAAGTAGGGGTTTGAATAATTAATTATTCGATTCGATTTGATCTGTAGCTAGTTGGATATTTGGTGTCCTCAAAAAATTTTAGATTTTTGACTAGATATCCAACTCTATCCGTAAAAATAAATTAAAAGATTAAAAAAAATTCAAAATAATATAAAATAATAAAGTTACTTACTTTTCAAAATTCAAATAACTAATATAATAAATTTAGTAAAAAAAATACTGTATAACTTTTATAAAATATAATATTTATATAACTTATATATATATAATTTTTAAATGTATGTATATATATGCATATAAAGGATCGGATATTTGTTCTAAAAATATTAGTGTTTGTGACAAAAAAAAAAAAAACGTTTCTTTCCCACGAGGGTATTTGTATTCTCGACGTTGATTTCTTTTTTATTATTAGTTGAATTTAGAAGTTTTATACGTTATCAACCAAACTAAATGACGAATATTAAGATATGGAGTTCACTAATAGATACATACTGCAGAAGATGAGTTATGAACCTGCGACAAGGAGTAGCATGAACGAGAGGAGAATGGTTGAGACCAAACGCAGAGAGAGTTTCATTTCAAGAGAGACAAATATACAAATGTTTCAATGGGAATTAAGAAAATGAAAAAAAGTTGGCACTATATATAAGGGGGGGGGGGGATGAATCTTTTTGTTGGTAAACGAATTTTTCTTTGACTAATGAAAATAAATAGTTTAAGGCCTCAGAAAAAATAGAAACGAAACGTGAACCAACTAAACATTTGCACAAAGGAGCAGTCGTAATTAAAGGCTCACCAATCAACTATATAATCAAATTAATAAAACCTTACAGTTTACTTTAGTTTTTTATTTATTCTTAGAAACAACAGTTTGTATTATTTTGAGAAACAACCTTACAATTTATCTTCCAGCTTCAAAAAAATATTGTTAATTTGCTTTAATACAGTAGTTTAGTGCACAAACTTCTATACAAATACGTTAAGCACAATCCACTAAAAGATATTGGTACCCTGCCAAAATAATCCAATTAATGCAAGGCTTCAATCCCATAATCCGTTAATATAAGGCTTTAAAGCCACAAGAATACATATACATGGTACATCTCAAACATTCAACCAAAAAAGATTGATAAAGACGATTTCCACATTCATTGTTTATACCCCCACTTAGCCGCGGATACATTCATAGAACTGAAGATCCGAACCAATAAGATTTAGTGCGGATTTAAATCGTATCAATTATACTAGTGGATCTTATATTCTTAGAACTGAAAAATCCGGATCCGAACCGAAAACCGAATGAATATCCAAATACACTAAGGTGTATCTCACATCCTAGTGTGTGGGTGAATCTTTGTTCATTCGTGGTGGTGTAGAAGACTTATCTGTGCAGGTTCGGAAGCGTAACCAAATTGGTTGTAGTGGCGAGTTCAAGCCGCTCTTTTGGTGGTTGCGGGATTGCCAACTTGCGTTCATGATCGGATATTTGTGTGCTCAGTTTCTGTTTGTCTGTGGCCGGTTGGCGAGGCGGTATAGCTTGCAGTGGCTCATCCTTAGGTATGGTTTCTTGTAACTCCTCCTTCAATTTCTCGTCTTGTGCTTCATCGCCAATGGAGATTATAGGCCTTGACAAGCTCTCCGAGACCAGCTATTTCAGGTGTTGAACATGGAAGACCGACATCCGAGGAAACAAGGTTAAACCCACCATTTCCAGGATCTGCGACATTGATTAAGAATAAAAACTGAGTCATTTGGGGATTTTAGAATAGTCCAGCGGAATGTGTCTGTTTAGGTGGTTGATGCGAAGCCAGTGCTATGATATTTGAACTAGATAAGCTTTGGTTGAAATCAGATTATAATCGAAATTGTACTCCCGTTTTTTGGGTTTTATATAATATTTCTATATTAGTAAAAAATTGGTATTATAGAAATATATCTTAGTGTTTATCTCTAGTTATTTAAGCTATTACGTGGAAAATAACATTTTAAAACAATGTTAAAATAATTGAAACAAAAAAATGCATTTTTTACCATGTATATTTTTTGTGCTGAAATTTAAATTTAAAAGAATAATCTACTTCTTGGTAAAAAAAAAAGAATAATCTACTTGACAAAAATATGAACTGTCGTGTAGCAAACCATGCCTCCAAGCCTCCATCGTATGATATCCGCTATTTACCCGGGACTGATGAATAACGATTTTTTTTTTGTCATCTAGAGGACCATGCCTCCAAGACTCCATTGGTGTAGCAAACCATGCCTCCAAGCCTCTCATCGTTGCTACTGCACCAGACATTTCTGATGATGAACGATTAATGACCCGTTTATCTACCAATTTGAACTTGGAAAATAGTATCCCTTTCTGAAAAAAAAATTATATATCACATGCCAACAAAAGGGAATGTAGGTCTTGTTCAAAGATCACGAATGTAACGTATATATGTACCATTTTTTTGTCGGCATATTATTATACGTTTTGCGTGTTAAAGACTGGGGTCAAGCCAGAAGTGTTTTTAGTGTCAAAGACTCAAAATAATGCAAAAGATATAATAAAATTGTTTAAATGACTTTTGAAAAAGGCAGTAGTACAACTGTACATGTGTACAGCTCCTGTATAACACAAAGGACACGCGTTGTAGGCTTAACGCTACATGTCTTGCTACTAGGTACACTGGGAAACAATATCAGTAAATATATTTATTTTTTGTTTAAAAGGGATCAGTAATACTAAATATATTTATAAAGAGTGAATTACTTTGTGATTATTTCACAAGTAGTATTATTTAAATTGATAGTACCAAGACCTATCGCCATAACCGTTTTTAGAGTAACTGTACGATTCTTCTTTCTTTTCATTTGGTAACAAATGTATGATTCTTTTTGATTGACCTACAACTATTTTAGATTTACCGTTCACCTAGTATTAACTCTTAATAACCTATAACGTAATTAAATACCTCGGTAGAGGATTCTTGATAAAGAAAACGATAAAACTGATATAACATTACATGAACTGAAAACACTTGCGTTACAAAAAAAACAAAACACACAAACAGAGACTTATTCGAAAACATATTACACACACATGTACGGTACGACGTGGTGTTGTACGGAATATTAGATAGAAAGGAACAACACCAGACGATGGATATGGTAGATTTGAGTTATGAGAATCGATCGATAGATCAGCAATGTCTGGTGCAGTAGCAACGACGACGGAAACCACGGCATTTACCTCCGCCAAAACCTTCGTTGTGACACACGTTTCCGCAGTTTGTTGAGCTCACACATGTACCCTTGAACCTATGGCTCTTCGACTCACACGTGCGTGCCTCCACTGTGACTGGACCCATCCCTACACACAGTTTAGACCATAGCTTAGTTTCATCTTCTCATGCTTGGTGCGTTATTCATCTTAAGAGTTAACGGAAGAACGAGTCTTTTTGCTAAACATATACAACCAAAGCCCACAGGCCACAGCCAGCTATAGTCAGAATTGAAGGGGAGAATGAGAAGCCACGAAAAACCAACTTTCTCTACGAAGATTCGCACGAGCAGTCGCTAGAAACATATAGATCCGTAAATATGACAATGATATACTATTATGTAGATTCATATATTTTCATGCATATGTGCATAGTTAGATATAAAGACTGGTTAGGAGAGTAATGAACCTGTGGCAACGAATATCATGAACAAGAGGAGAACAGCTGAGATCAAACGCATAGAGAGCTTCATTTTGAGAGAGAGAGAGAAACTTTCAGGGAGAGAGAGAGTTGGAAGGAAACAAGTGTTAGGTGTGTAGGGAGCTGACGAGGAAGATGGCACTATATAAAGAGACTCAAGTGACAAGTGGTATAAGAACGATCGAGATTATTGATTATTTTATTACATAATTGAGTATTTTAATATTTAATAGATTTTTGAAATTTAAATCTTTTTGAACCATGATGAAAAGTTTTGATATTCGCTATCGATTATTGCAAGTGTGGCGTGGCCACGATTTGCTTTACCGACACTGTAAATTGATCCTTATTGGAAGTGACACGACAAGCAGAGAGATCGTGCTTCGACAAGTCATTCTCGAAATTTATAAAACAAACTTTCTTTTTCAGAATTTTAGAAACGTTAAAGCGTATAGACAAGTAAAATAATTGATTTGTCAGATATTGTGGAGTCCACACAATGCGATAGTGGCCACGTGAAAATGTAAGTAAACCAAGTGACGTTGTATTTATTGTATTTATCGCACCGGAAAAAGGGTTTGTATAAAACGTGAAATTTGATATTTTCCCTACTCTGTTTAGCACCATTTACAGGAAAAAAGAAAAACCAACCCATTTACAGGATTTAAGCAAAATAGTTTATTCATGCTACTTCGATCCGGATATTTATAATTTTATTTTAATATGCAATATCTACGAAATGAAATAAATTGTAAATAATTATTATTTTAGAACAAATACCCATTTCAATCTCTTATATACATATATATAATATTTAAATAATTATATACCACAAGATATCTTTCGGGAAAAAGATAATGTTCAACTTTAATTTTTCTAAAATTATTATATTTATAGAAGGTTTAGAATATTTTATTTATTAAATTTTTATTTGTCATTAAATTTTTTAAATAAAATAAATTTCAGTAAATGAAATTTTATTAGTCTATATTAATTTTAAAGTTTCTATTTATATGAATCAAATTGAATATTTAATTAAAACAAATATATTAGATATTTGAACACCGAATATTCAGTAGTTATAAATTTTGATGAAGCACAAAATAGATTGGATCACAAACATTTCAAAAATCTAGATATTTGACCTATGTTCATCACTGATTTTAACTAAGTACTGTAAAAACTCTATAAATTAATAAAATGGAGACTATAAAAATTTATTAATTTATAAAATTATTAATTTTTTTAAAAAAATTAACACTTATTAAAAAAAAATAGTATAGAAAATGAAAAAAATATTTTATTTTGATATTATATATTGGTAAAAGTTTATAGATTTGCATTTAACTATTTTCATCAGATTATTAAAATATTTTATCTATAATGAATACATATCAGGTTATGAAAAAAATGTATTCTGATACAATAAACCGCGACCAGTGTATGCTCCAGATGTTACATTTTTAAAAGCATTATCCTGAAAAGTTTGTTGCTCTCCCAAAATAAACACTTCTTATTTGTAACGATAAAACTATAATGACAAGGAATACAATGTGATGTCAAATGTGCGAGATGCAGAGCGGAGGAAAAAACCGTTAATCATTTGTTTTTTTGAGTGTCCACCTGCAATTCAAATATGGGTTTTCTCAACGATTCCTACGAATCATGTGAATTTTCCTCAACAATCGATCTATGAGTATATGGATTATTTGTGATGGTGGTCCATTTAAACGGAGCTATATAATATGACCTTTGGTAATATAGATATGGCCATTGCTGAAGTTACCAATTTATCCCAACGGTTGGTTCGTTGGTATTTTACTGATGGCTTTGGAAAAAATTATTTGAGATATGGCTGGTATAGTATTTCGGTGGGATTTGACGGATTCATGGGGGCAAAAAATGCATGTCAAAGTTTCATTTGGCTATGAAAATCATCAAGAACTTACAACATTTCTATGTAATCTTTGCAACAGACTGTTCTTACATGGTAAAGATGGTTTCGGAATCAGAAAAATTATATGCATTGCAATTTACTTGGAAGATATACGCATATTGGAGAGAAGTTTTAGTCACTCGGAGCTTCTCTATCTACCAAGAATACATAATAAACGGATAGACAACTTGGTACGCAATGTTTGAAAGCAATTGTCCTATGTCATTTACATTGAATCAGAAGTAATAGTTCATAAAATCTTAATTGAGTTTGTTAAGTTGATGTCAAAAAAGAAAAGATTCATATAATACAAATTCACTTGATATGTAACACCATAAAACTAAAAGTAAAAGTAGAGATGAAATTTATTTAGAAGAAAAAAAGGCAACAAAATGTTTTGTATATATTTATATAAAATTTATGTATCATTATTAATTTATAATTTTACTAAGATTATATATTTATCTAATTTTTTAAATATTATAGAGTTTTTACTATATGTAGTAGTTATGTAAACTCTAATTCGGGATTACTTTACTTATACACAAAATATGTAGAAATATTTCCCAAAAAAAAAATATAGAAATTTATAAATGTAGAAATAAAAGAAATGCATTTGTTAACCAAAAAAAGAATGAAATGCATTTAGCTAAATTTAAAGATGGTAATGCGCTGTTTTTCATATGAGAAGTGGCAGACAAAAAGTGAAAAATTATAAATTAAAAAAGTGGCAGGCAAAAAGTACTTAAGTTATCGGTCCTCTTTATGTTTTTCACTGTAAAATTTCAACATTTGTGAGTAACATGAAAAGTGAAAAATCAAATAACGCATCAAGAGTACTTCAAAGTTGTACTTAGTTCGCTCAAACAAAGAATCACACTGAATGGTGGTGGCTTCTCAGCTTTTTACAAAGAATTCAATCCTCTCGAGTATGCTGCTCTTGCAGCACCGTGATACTGAAGTATAGTAAACAATGTACACCATTTTCTAAGTTTTCTCTCTCAATTTTCCAGGACAGAGGCATGGCATACAACCAAATGAGGACTAGGGTTGTTGTTCAAGTGATTTTGCCTGATAATAAGAGCAACACCAGTCTCTGTTATAAGATAAGAAACAAAGACCACTTGTAAATGTAAACCCACAACACAAGTGCACATGAATGGTCTTTCTAAGACCCATCTAATCGGCTAGAATGGCAACAAGAAGTTGAAAAGGTCGGTTACAAAATATATATATATATATATATATATATATATATATATATATATATATATCAAATAAAAAATCTATCTATCTTATTATAGTAGAAGTACCATTTAGATATGTTTAGAAACATGGATAAAGATAGTAGTATAAAAAAGAATAAAAAATTGTTTGAAAATACTGATAGCAATGTATTAATTTAATATTTTATAATTAACTTCCTAAATCTACATACTATACGAATGCGTCTATATAAAATATCAAACATACATGAATGGGCATGTACTTTTGTAATATCTTTAGACATGTTTTTGTGTTGGTCCAATGCTAATCAAACAGGAAATATGACATACATATAAAATGTAAACGTGAGATTAGAGATCAAACCAAGTCATACACACCCAAAACCATAACTGATCATACGAATACAATTTCATACAAACCCAAAACCATATAAATTCACTAGAGTTATGTATAAACAACATATAGATGTTTAAAAAAAACAGATATACAATACTAGTAGAATTACCCAACATACAAATCTTAATTTTTTATGGACTATCAAACCGGTCTTGTTATATTGATTATTCAACTGATCAAATAATTTTAAATGCCATCGATTTTAACGTTCACCTTAAAATTCTTACTACAATGTTTATGGCTCACAACATTTTACGAACGTCCCTATTACATGACACAATGATGAAATACATAGTTTAAACAATAAACAAAAGTAGTTAAGATAAAATCGTTAAATTTTTCGTTTTCTAAAGTTTGTATATACTGTAAAATGCACCCGTGCGAAGATCTAGTCATTCCTTACAGATCATAACTAGTAAAATATATATACCTCTTTCAACTCACTTCTTACACAAGAGAAAAATAAAAACCAAATTAACTGGTACAACTTGTGTGTAGGCTGAAAATCAGAATCCTACACTTTCTAGGCTTCATCAAATATCAGTATGTGATCATCACAAAATCAACCACAAAAGCAATTGACTTTAGTTAGCAAGACTTACATTTAAACCAATCAAAATCAACTATTGCATCTAATAGAATCCCATTTTCCCAAATCAAGCAGAGGAGTTCAGAAAAGTTGTATGCATTACCTTCAAAACCCAGTAAAAAGAAGTTTCATTTCATCAAATTCGAGCAAACCCTCCTTAGGAGATAAAAGATTGAGAAGAGTAATAATACTTGTATGATAATCATCACAGTATAAGTTTCCACTTCATAGTACCTATCAACAAGTAGTAACCCTATAAGAGCTACCAGGAGCGAATCTAGATATTTTTGTGTGTGGGTGCATAACTTCAAAATAAAAATACAAGCATAATGAGAATCAAATTTGACTTTTTGTGGGTGCACGTATGAATATTTTACCATTATATCTGCAGAAATGTTAAGATTTCACATACAAAATCATAAAAATATTTATTACATTAGATGCACATGTCCCCATAATCTACACTGTGGCTTCGCCCCTGAAAACTACCATAAAGATCCTAATGAAGGTCAGCTGAGATTTTGCACACTCGTGCAGTGCTTCTCAACCACATCCTCATCTTCACTCACTTTCCTAGTCTTCAACCACAAATCTTCCACCAACGCGTACGCCTTGCATCATAACTTTTGCATCTTCCTCATCATTAGCACTGGGCATTCTGATTTTTGGTTCGATTAATTCAGTTTTTCTAAAAGTATAGAATTCGTTTGGTTATTTATAAAATTCAGTTTGAGTTTGATTCAGTTATTTCGATTTTTCGGTTTAGATAACAAAATTGAAAACAAGCTAATATCCTGAGAATAAAAGTGACGGATTAGAGTCATCTCCCGAGTCTATAGCCATTTAAAAGAATGCTGCAACCATTGCATTTCATTATGGATCATGTATGGCAAATTCAGAAAAGAAAGGAAAATCATATGAAACTGAAACCCCTAGAAAATAACAATAAAGTAATTATTTCATTCAATTGAAGAAGAAAGAGAGGAGATGCGACATTTGTTTGTTCGAATCATGTTTCTATGTACTTTTCAAATGGACTGTAACAATTCTTTAATTTTCCTAATTTATATATGAGCCAGCATCAATTTATATAAAAAGGCCCAATAGCCTAGTCTAGGATACGAAAAAGACTAGTCGATGGCTCGATGGTGGGAAAGCTTTTTCCATTTTCATACAAGTTTTGTTTTAAACATATCAGTTTCTAGAAAATAAAACGAAGATTTAAACAGTTGGGCTAATCCTAAATAATCGGGCCTTGGCTGTATGTTGTATCTTTTTATTCCTTGGCAACCAGCCCACAAAAAGAAAAAGAAATTGAAAGATATTAGATCCTCTTTCTTTTTTTTAACAACAATTCACAATAGAGCCTTGTCGTGTTTTCTTTTTGTTCAAAAAAAGAGTGTGTACAAATGTAATATTCGAGAATCTTTGTAAAAAAGACTAAAGTATAAGTAATCTTAATATTGACTGGATATAATATGCAAGCTACCTCCCCATACAAAACTTTTCATATATACCTCTACTAAAACCATAAGTTTACATCGTAGGAATAAACAAAAAAGTTTACACATCCAGTTAATAAATAATAAAACTGTAGTTATAAAGTGAATTAGATATACTTGTATATATTTGAAATACAAATATTTGAGCCGTAGATGAAAGAATCTAAAACCACCAAAATGATAGAAGCCAGAAGGGATATGAAACACATTTGAAGCAAACACTTACTTCCATTCCGAGATGAAGACACTCCTCCATGAACTTAAACCATGTGTAGACATAGCTAAAAGCCTAAAACAAAAGCAACATATTAATTTTCATACAAAAATCTAAAATTCTTTTGTTTAATTTGTCCATATGACATGCCCTGTTATTGGGATATGTAAGGATCCCATATACTAAGATTGAGTCATATCTTTATTATGTAAACTTTCCTATAAACTCAGGAATTGCATTGTATATATACGATCACCTGTTCAAAATACAACTCCCAAGATTGTATAATCGGCAGTTCAGCGTTGATTGAAGAACCGTGGTGATTTTCTCTAATTTGCTACAAAATCGGATCTAAACAAAAACAATTCACTTTTCTAAATTGTAAAGTTTAAAATCATTGTTAGGTTTAAACATATGACCTATAGTAAAAAAAAAAGTGAAATGCTGTGGGAAATGAAGATACATCATTCTCTTTTGGAACCTATGACCTGGAAAACTGTTAAACACCCACAAATCACTAGACTACGCTATGTGTTTTAAGGTCTTTATACATTTTTTTTTGTCAATAAGGTCTTTATACATTTAATATATATTATAAAAATAGACAAAATTATTATTATTTTTTTGACCGAAGGCATTCTACAGACAAAATTAGTCTCCTGATGATTCCGATTAAACTCCACTTTTTACAACAGGCTAAGTTCCGAACAATCTGAACTGAACACATATTTGTGTGTGTGTGTATATATATATATATTAAATTATAAAATATTTTGTAGATAAAAGAAAATTTTAGTACAACAAAACCTAATCAGTTAAATGAAGAGAAAACGAGGGTTTTGTCTTAAAGCCCACCAGAAAGATACGAATGAGAAAAATTAGGTCCCCACACCACACCCCGCATGTGGACACATTTCACCGTTTTAACAGTGACACCCAAACCGTAACCATCCATCTTCTTAATTGTAAAAACAGTTTTTTTTTCTAAAGTTTATTTATTAAAATAAACTATGACAGATAAGGACCTCAGCAACATACTTTTCTTTTCAAAATCATATATATGACATTAAAAAGAAAGTAGAAAACACAAAACCGGAGAGAGAGAGAGAGAGAGAAAGAGGTAGGGCTTTGTGTTATATACCATACAATATACATATATATACATATATTAGAATAGTGTCTTCTTCTTCATCATCTTCTTTACCATCATCATCATCATGCATGCATCTTCTTCTTGGTCCTTTCTTTAGTTCCGATTTATAGCTTTTTGACTATTTTTCCTTCTTCTTCTTGGTTGCTTTCTCTTGATCTCAGGTACCTAAAAAAATCACAACTTACAAATCTCTCTTCATTCTTTCAAAAGCTTACAAACAAAAGTAAAATAAACATAAACCCTTGATTTGTTTTTCTTTGTTCCCTTTATGTCTTTTAGCGAATTGTATTTTTTAAATTCTTCATGTCGTCAATCTATATGGACTCTTCCTGTTCTTAATTACTCTCTTCTTATTCTTCCCAAAAGATAATTTGATTTCTTTCACAATTTTTTAACTCTATTGTATGGATTAGTTGTAGATTATTACGTTCTTCCACGCAAAGAGGAAGATCTAAAGATGTCATCATCATCATATAATACAAGCGTTGTTCCTTCATCATCCTCGACTCAGCCGTTCTTCATCACCGGCTCCAGCGCCGGAGATAACGCCTTTGACCGGAAAGATACTTATATGTCAATGGTTCAACAACCTAACTCCTCGGCTCCACAACCCAAGAAACGAAGAAACCAACCGGGAAACCCAAGCAAGTACCTCTTATTGACATACATATATATACATCACTGAGTTTTAATAGATAATTAGAAGAACTAATAAACAGAAACCCTAATCATTTATATTCTTGTATCAAGATTTCATTATCATAAACCTTTTAGGAAAAGAAAGAAAAAAAAAATTCATTATATTGCTAGCGTTAGATCAAATTATATTATGAGTGTGTGTGTGATTTGGTTTACTTCTGTTTGTAATTGTGTGTCTTATTGGCTTGATGTAATCCTCATATATTAACATCTTGAATCCGGATTGGTGATTAAGCTTAATTGATCAAACAGATCCTGATGCGGAAGTGGTAGCGTTGTCTCCAACGACACTAATGGCTACAAACAGATTCATATGCGATGTATGCAAGAAAGGGTTTCAAAGAGAACAAAATCTACAGCTTCACCGAAGAGGACACAATCTTCCATGGAAGCTCAAACAGAAGTCAACCAAAGAAGTGAAGAGGAAAGTGTATATTTGTCCGGAACCCACGTGCGTCCACCATGACCCCGCACGTGCTCTCGGAGACCTCACCGGAGTCAAGAAGCATTACTATCGTAAACACGGAGAAAAGAAGTGGAAATGCGACAAATGTTCTAAGCGTTATGCGGTTCAATCGGATTGGAAAGCTCACTCTAAGACTTGTGGTACTAAAGAGTATCGATGTGACTGTGGTACCATCTTCTCTAGGTACGTAACTGATCTCCATCCATTTCATTTAAATAATTTGTCTGTATATGGGCTAAGTGATGAAACGTATAATATATATACGTGTGTGTAGTATCTAGATATACCCTCTTATCTAGGTAAAGGATATGACAGTGGACCATCATTTCTTTTGTATTATACTGATACTATTCTAAGTAAAAAGATGCATTCAACACTGCATGAAAACTTAGCTTATATACTAATTTAAATGAAAATATATACCAACTATATAAAATATCATCTGTAACTGAAATCTTATATATTCAGCCACGTAATTTGAACCTCGAGTACACCGTCCATAAAATGTTTAAAGTGACTACGTACATAGAATCTATCACTGATTCACAGTATTTTTTTTTTGGTTATTGTTTTCTGGGTCAACTATTTGTTTGGTTACTGATGAGTAGTGAATAGAGAAAGACAGTGAAGAGAAAGTAAGAAAGTTTAAAATATGCTAAATTTGGTCAGATGTATGAGTTGGATCTGTTTTTCCATTTCCCACTTTTGTTTTCTTCTTCTTCACTTTGCAGGTTCCCCTTTTTATGAGACTCCTCTTCTTTTGTGGACCCTGTCTTATCTCTTTCTCTCTCTAGACATATACATACATATATATTTGGTAAGAGTGCGTTACTAATTTCAATTTCATCACAGTGTTCTGGTGAAGACTTTAATGCCGTTCTAGGGTTTCTTTCTGTATTTTCATGGTTTGTGTTAAATACGTTGTCGTAGAATGTCACTGACTTGTATAACATTCCTGGGGTTTGCATTAAATGAGAAGCTCTTTCATTAAAGTAGCAATTGACTCGAGCTATAAATTCTTCTATGATTCTTTCCTATAAATGGTAGCCACAATAACTATTAGCATTCATTAAGATGATTCACGTCAATATATATATATATTGCAAAATCATATATATGCCAATAATTTTACATCCATCATTTTCTTGTTTACATATTTGTGTGAATTTTTTTTGCTAAGTATATTTGTATGAATTTTGGGTATTTATTTTGTAGACGCGATAGTTACATTACACACAGGGCTTTCTGTGATGCATTGATACAAGAAACCGCTAGAAACCCTACCGTGAGCTTCACGTCAGTGACAGCTGCTAGCAGTGGCGCCGGCTTCCGTGGATTTCATGGGAGACTCGAGGGTGGCAACGCTCTCTCCCACCACCATTTGAGTGACCATCCTAACTCCGGATTTTCGTCTTTCGGGGGTTACAATCTAAACATTGCATCTTCTGAAAATAGCAGAGACTTTGCTCCGCAAACGTCAAACCCTAACTTCTTAGTACAGAGCCAAGGAATGCTGACTCAACCGAACAACAACAACAACGATCAGAGTTTCATGAACCAACAAGGTCTGATCCAGTTTGATCCAGTCAACAACATAAACCTCAAGAGTAGCACCACCAACAACAGCTTCTTCAATCTCGGATTCTTCCAAGAAAACACCAAGAACTCAGAGACGGCTATTCCTTCTCTATATAGCACGGACTCTCTTGTTCATCACAGCGAAGAAAGCTTGAACGCGGGTTCTAACGTGTCAGCCACCGCACTGCTTCAGAAAGCTACTCAGTTGGGTTCAATCACAAGCAACGATCCTTCTGCTTTGTTCAGAGGCTTAGCTTCTTCGTCTAACTCGTCAAGCGTGGTTGTTAATGACTTTGGAGGAGGGCAGATTATGGGCAACGATAATAACGGTAACCTTCAAGGTCTAATGAACTCACTAGTGGCCGTAAATGGCGGTGGTGCCGGTGGATCCGGTGGCAATATCTTCAACGTGGACTTTGGAAACAATAATGTAAACATGAGCGGCTCGGACAACTTAACTTTAGATTTTCTTGGAGTTGGAGGAATGGTGAGAAATGTAAATCGCGGAGGGGCTGGTCGCGGCCGTGTTCGTGGAGACGTTTCTTTGAATGGTGAACTAAAGTTTCCGGAGTAAAAACATCCATTTGTAAGAACTTAATATTGCCTTATTATTATAGACTTTATCATTAGGTGATAACTTTGCTACCTTCGTTTGTTGTTTTCGTAATCTATATAGTATATATTATTAGATCTTTCTGAACTCTTTATGTATGATTTTGATTGGACTCTGTCTTTGTTTAGCTGTTATATAATAAAAAAAGGATGTAAATTTCGAGGGTTTACGGAATAGAAAGAGTTATGGGGCAAAATGGTGAAAGGTTAGTAGCTTCAAACGAAACTTTTAATTAATATGTTAGAATGTAAAAAACATATAGTATATCGTGGCCAAAAGTTTTCGAATATTCATTCGTATGCATGTATATTTAAATTAACATCCTTGTTAAATACTTAGTAATGTTTTGAACGTGATAGTGACTGCAAAAGTTAACTCCGCGGATGAAACTGGTGAAGACATCGCATTTTTACACATTTAAAAAGGCTAACTATGATGGTCGATGGCCAAATTTCATAAAGGTTTGATTGGTAACCCAATTTAATACGGCTGGGAGAATTAGTTTAGACTTCAGCTTCTTATGTATATCATTGATCCATGTTTCAATTTCTAATAACATGTTTGTGTGTCGATAGTAAGTTCGCATTAAATATTTGTTTGTTTATGTAGACGAAGATATCTTCTCTTTACTTTTTCTGGTGTGTTTTTAGATGAAGGTGCTTCAAGAATCTAGAGGCGTGGATCTCCATTCTTGTTGACTATTTTGGTAGCTCAGTTTTTCTGTCAGCGGCTTAGTCTGCGTATGAAGGGTGCAGCTGAAGGCGGCGGCGGCTGTTTATGTATATTGATATATACTTTATTAGAAAATATGTGTATATAGTGTACATGTTATTATATCTAAAAAGTATAAATTTATGTTTTTTTAAACCAACATGTATATCGACTGTGTAAATTATCGTTGCACCCCGTTTTGTTTTACAAATCTGATTAAAATAATTCATTTAATTAATGCGAAATTGATTATATGCATCACTAGAGTATAACTATAAATATAATTTGATTCATAAACTAGATTCGCATCCCACGCTGCACATGCAACTATAGCACATTCAAAGTAATAAAACGCCAACCGTATCGGATATATTCCAATATAAAGTCCAAACAGAAGCATCCAATATCTCCCTGTTATTCATATCATGTCGTAATGTATATTCATGCTATATAATATTAATAACTAACGAGTAATATTCTATATGTTTTGTATTACTTTATCTGTCCGGTTGGTTGCTTACTTGGTCATGACCAGTGTTCAAGAAAGTCTTATGCGCTAAGCAGGCGACTATTCAATTATTATTCACTGCCTAGCTCCTAAAACATTTAATCAGGTGCAGATTATTAGTTAGATAATTTAGGTTTGTAAATTATAATAAAATATTAAATATCTAATTTCCAAATTATAAATTTATAGTATTTACTTTTATAAATTTTATACTATAATATATTACCTATAAGATTATAATAATAAAATATATAATTTATAAGATTATAATAATATATATATAATTTCGTATTAAATTACATTTTAAAATTAAATGATTTTATAATTTTGTGGAAATATATTTAGAAAAAAAGTTTAATAATATTAGGGTTTAACTAGTGTAAATGTCGCGTTTGCGGGTGCGGCAGTGCATGTTTGCGGATGTATAGGGTTGCGTTTTAAGCTTTATTAATCGATTTGTACGACTGATACATCAGCTGAAAATTAATGCGTTTGTGGGATACTTGTGACTGATTTGATTATCAAACACATCAACGGCTTAACAATAAATTAACACCATTAACACTTTATATAATTAAATAATATTAAAATCATATTATTATAGTAAATATAAATAAATATATTTATAAATCATAGTATTGAATTTTTAAAAAGATTTTTTTTGGGTTTATATAAGTATATATATATATATATATATATATATATATATATATATATATATATATATGAATGACTAAAAATTTACATCAAATATTTTTGTTTTAAATTTGTATAATATAATTAAAATATAATGTATATTATGAGTATTTATATTATTTCAATTTGAAAATTTTCATTAAATACTTTTATTTGTATATTTATATATATTTTTTTAAGAAATATTTTTCTTCATTTTCTGCAACCATTCGTAACTAGACGTTAGTTAAAATTAGCTTTTTATTTTGAAACGTTTAGAACAGTGAAAAGTAGTATATAAATTTTTTATAATTTGTAAAATGCTAAGAACCGATATCACCCACAAACGTATTATATGTATGCTCTGATTTAAACGATAATATATCAACTTTTGGTTCTCAGTAAAATATATATTATCCGCTTTTAGTAAAATATATTATGATTGGTTAAGTATTTTAGTCTTATAGAATAATGGTTACAATCTTTTTTTTGAAGTATAATATGTGACAAATTTGACCTAAAACCTAGCTACGTGGAAAAGGCTATAACCTAATGGGTAATAAAAAAGTCGGCTTGGGGCCTTCGTATTCTGAGGACCAGTCTTCTCTGTACGCTTTAATTTTACCAACAAAAATTAAGTTTCACATGTATAATTTGTTTAAAGATTATATAGCTAATTAGGTTGCAGGATAGAACAAATAAAAAAACAATATAATGATATTGCCTATCAATAAAATGAACAAAATTAATTTGGCATACTTATTTTAAATCTGTCATAACTCTCATATTAGACATTAGTATCTTATATTTTTAATCTATTACGAAGAAAATTTTTCTAATATAGAATACGTTTTCGGTTTGTACATTTAAATACAGTATAAACTCTTTAAATTAATACTCTATAAATTAATATTACTAAAAATTTATATAAAATAATATAATTTTATAATCCCAAATTGAGTTTTTGGTTCAGTTAGTATATCGATAAATTAATATCCTCTATAAATTAATAAAAGAAATTATAGTTTTGGTATAGTCCCAACATTATTAATTTATAGAGGTTTTACTGTAAATGCACCTGGACCAAAAAATCCTAAAATGTCTATGGTAACTGGATATCTTCAATAAAATTCAGATTATATTACAATATATTCAACCAATTGAAACTCGGTAAGAGAATACAAATCGATCCCACAAAGATTTTAAATAGTGACCAAATGAATAAGGATGAACATTGTTTTCTTAACTTTCATAAGAAATAATACTATCATCTATAAGAACTATTTTTTTCCTTCACACTCTTTTGTATTCTTTGTTTAGAGTATTACATTGCAATTTTTCACTGAAGGTCTAACCGACAATCATAATAAGAATACTATGAAAAAATAGGAAAAAAGTAGGAAAGAACGGATAAGAATAAATTAGTAAAAATGCAAAAATGATGCTTTCTTCTTAAATTTAATGTAGAACAAATTTTCTCTTAATACCTTATAAATGAATGAAAAAAATGAAAAAAGTATTCCTCATAGATAGTGTAATTTATTAGAAACGTTAAAAAATTAGGATTTGAATAGAGAGTGGACGAACCACATGGTTCAGACAAAAAAATAGACTATCCACTTTCACATGGCCATTCACCCAAAACACTGATACACTAAAATTACATAGCATAAAATATTTAATAGTGAACTGTACAATATTAATTTAGCCGTACAGATTTGTAAGAAAACATATAAACAGTAAGTGATTTTTGAAGTTTGTCATTTTTGTAGTGGTTTAAGCATTTTTCTACGTATCAGTTATGTATGATTACTGAAAATATAGTACTTATTTATTATAAATTAACTGTATGGTTATCTTTTTTTCTTTTTAATGATGTGATATTTTCTTAATTATATCACAAATTTTTTTATCACCATTGTGTTATTTCTTCAGAAATGTTAAACTATTTTACCAAAAATATAATTTTAAGGCATCTAAAATTATATATATATATATATTCAATTCAAAATCTCAAAATAATTATATATATGCTTAAATTAATTTTCTATGATACTTTGGATAAAAATTATATTTATCCCATTTATAAAGTATTTTTTAAATAACTACTTTTAGTCGTAAAAATAAATAGAAAATATGTTTTTGCTAAATCCATTTGATCCACTAGATTCATTCGGTCCGTTTAATCCGCTAGATTCGCAATTCTTGATCCACTTTTTCCATTCGGAGCCTTAGTTTTCTTCTCAGTTCATTTGGTCATCCACCACTCAAAACTTAAATTTGAGATTGAACAATCTTCATTCTCATTCCTACCATTTTTTTATTCGTTCCTAGTATTTATTAGTATTTATGTGATGGTTCCCAATTAAAATCTAAGTCTAATACAATTTGATTCACACTGGTTGTTTCTAAAAGGAAAAAGGGTCCGAATCGATATGATATTGATCATGCAATACGTTTTATTTTTATTTTCTAGCTGGTACATGATTGCGTGTGGAATTACAACCATGAAAAACGGATACAGCATATATGTTTCCTAGGGAAAATTTTCTGGTCCGGATTACTTACAGAGTTACAGATAAAAGTAAATAATTGTTGACAAAAAAAGTAAATAATTAATTTTTCATGTTTGGGAATCAGAGAAAATTTTAGATATATATATATTAATAGATTTATATTGATTAAGATGGATAAGAAAAAAAAAAGAGAAAAGCATGTGAATGGCAGAGTTGTCGCTCATGTGAAAGTTAGAAAAAAAAATAAAAAATTGGCCCGTGATGAAACTGTCGAGTAGAGTTTATGAATAGTACAAAAATTATTCAGATTTTCTTCTGCGTATTCTTGGTCCACTTCATTATGGGATAGAAATATATATACATACTGGAAAGACAATTGGAGACGATATTTGGATAGTTAATCACACCATGGTAGCTGTGACAAAAAAAAATTTTAAAAAAATACACCATGGTACATATATACAGTGTCAACCAAAACTACATATAGCAAGGCCAAAAAGTGATGAGATCTGATCAGGACGTCATACATCTACGTCCCAACCGGCAAAAATAGCTCTGCAAACAAAGCATATTATGTCGTCTCTCGCATATGATTTCAGGAGATTGGATTTACTATTTTTTGTGGGTTCGAATGTCTCAGTTTTTGGGTCCATCAATTCTTTCACACTGCGTCTACCACATGCAGACCGAGATTCTAAGGAAGGACGCTTCGCCAATATTTTTTTTATGGACATGTCGCGGTAAGGTATTAATTTATCAATTTTGAAGATCGAAGTTCTTTCTACTTGATTCTAAAAGATTAAACTCTTATTTTTTGTTCTTTAGTGTTAGATATGTTTTGAATCTTGTATGACGAGCCCAAACGATATAGGATCATTCATATATAGGTTGCGTATTTTCATCTAGTTTATCTTTTTTTTTTGTAAAATTCATCTAGTTTATCTTTATTAAGTTTAGATCCGTAAACTTTTTAGTGAGACAATTTTCGAACCGGGATACTTTTATTTATATTTTTCCTTGTGTATTATCAACGTAATCTAGCTTCCATTTAATAAAATTCTTCTTTCTCTATAGATGTACCCAATTGATGATGAATCACATTAAATATCTATGTAATTTACTTTCTTTTGTTTATTCATCTGTTTTTGCATTATTGTACAGCAACCATTATAGCATTTAGCGCCTACATTACTCTTATCTGATATTCTTCAAGGAACATGATCACCATAATCTTCTTTTTTTTTTTAAAAAAAAAGAAGAAGAAAATGAACACCATAATCATATGGCCGGTTCCTAAAATCGAACTAGAACAAAATTCATGTATTTTATTTTTAGTAACTTTTATCAATGAATTGAAGGTTGCCAATTTTAGAGGTGGAATATAAAAAAAAAAATGTAAAAGCAATAAACAATAATTCTATTAAAAATCAGTCTCTTGGTTCAAAGTTTGACTGCTACCTTCTCAGGACATAATTTGTAATATTCCATTTTTTCCAACGTAATATTCCATTATTACGTCGCCAGTTTCTGAACATAAACAAACTATTTTATCGTCGATGGTAACGATATGAATTGTTCTTCAAGTGTATTCAACTTTGGATATGATGAAATTAACATGTAGTTAAAAAAACAAGAGAGCGTTTTTTACATATAGATTTGATTAACCATTATATATACTTTGAACGCTTTTGATTTTTTGACAAAATATATATATTCAGAATGAAAAAGAAGAAAAGAGATGTCTGTTTTTGGTGAGACAACGGTACCACCTCTCCCTCTCGTTGCACGTCGATGGGCCTCCTTACTTGCATGTATATATGTCCTACATTGTATATATGATATTATCGTTATTGTTATTCCCCATTTAAATTATTACGACAATGACTTTATAATGCTATTATTAATATAACTAATTATTCCAATAATTCTAGATATTGTCAACAATAATGTATTTTTTTGGGCCAAGAAAACAATAATGTATTTTTTGGTCAAATAACCATAATGTATTTTATAACTTAATGGTTGTCAATTGAACCATAATGTTAGTCAAGCTTTAATCACATCCATATGGCTGGGATTGAAACTTTGTTTGTCTTAGTGAGTTCTTTTTAGTTTTTTTTGTGGCTCCCTAAGACACACTTGCTTTGAGTAGCGACTTAGATACAGTAGGTTTTGATTCATCAAGCTGAATGTATCTCTCTGCATCATTATTGATTTAATGAAAATTCACATACTTAACAAAAAAAAAAAAATTCAATTTTAATAAAACAAATTCTAGAAATGGATTAAAACTTCATAAATATACATCACTCTCCCGGTCTCCCTTTCCACAAAAAGAAGAAATATATATTAAAAACCTAAGAGGACAGACACCAAAGAGTTATTTGTCTCAGGGATTGGACTACACAAATGTGTTTCGAAGCTCTTGTAGTTCAGTCCGCGGCGGAGACGTCTTTGTACAGGTCAACGGTCCTAGATTTTGCGTTACAAAAAAGACGATTGTCTATGAACTGAAGAAAGAAACCGATCAAATATTGAACGGGTTTCAAAATGTTGAACGGGTTATGCCTTCACTCAAACAAACAAAAAAATTGAACGGGTTTCAAATTCAATTACATAATTTTAATTTCTTAGATATTTGAAAAACTCAAAAGAAATCTAGATCCAATGAAATCAGAAAAAAATATTATTTTTTGCAAGGACAAATTATATATTTAAGGAATACATGTTTTCAAACTAAAATCGGAATCATACCAAATAGATTTGCATTAGAATTAATTTTATGTTGATGCTACTTTTTAACCGAAAAATTATAGCATCAATAATGCAGACTCGTGAACGTTGAAACAGAATTGTTTATTTTGGACCGTTAAATTTAAAATATGATGGGGACAACCCTTTAGGATATGGTAGGAATATGTTACATACAAAGGCACATATTTATGCACATGTGACATGTATGTATACATGTATCGAGATATTTAGAAAGGGGATCAGAGGACATACACTCGTGACATTGCCAGCTAGTGAGGATGACAAATGAAAAGAAATTGAAGAATAAAAAGGCAAATAAAAGAAAATAAAAACAAAAAGACAAAGAAACTTAGCAAAGGCTGCTTGTACTCTCCAACTCATTGACTGCCCCATGCAATGATAAGACGATAAATGTGTCAGCCAAATATAAAAATCGAAACTGTTATTTTAACGAAATAAAATAATACTAAAAGCAGTATTCACATCCAAATTATTTGACCGTAATATACAGAACATAGACTTAGAATTGACTCCACAAATAATTAAATTATTATTTATCTGAACTACATAAGCCATTATAAATAATATTATATAATCTTCATAATCCAAGAGAATTTAGAACTGCAAAACTATGTAAAATATTATTATATAAAAAATTCTTCATTATGAAACAATAAACTATAAACTCTGAATATTGTTCAGGAGAAATCCATTTATATAAAACTATAAAGGCAAAATATTTTACAAAAAGAGAGCTGAGTTTAGATAAATGTAACTATTTATTATTACTTTTCTGATAAACTTAAATACTGAGAGACTACTTCAAATGGGATTTTGATGACGACATGCATACCTGAAAGATATAGCATGGACGTACTCGATGAATTCAAAACCTTTTAATTTTTTCCCTTGGCTAGAAACTTGCATGATGGATTCCATACGGTGGTGAGCTTGTCGAACCACCACCACCAGGATTCACATTCATGCTGTTTCTATCAGCGGAATCCGACGAAGAGCCAACTCTTTCTCTACCACCATTCCCATGTTGCTGCTGCTGTTGTTGTTGAAACCCTGCGCTTCCACTCATGCTTCTTACGATCTGTCCAACTCCAAGAAAGTCTCTAGTCATGTTCTGCTTATCAGCGCTTAGTCCTTTGTTCACTCCTCCGTACGTACCAAACTGAGAATCTACTCCATTAGCGCTGTTTCCAGTTGCGCCAGGGTTGGAGAAAGAGTTCATCAAATCGTGAAGATTACTCTCGTTTTCTCCGTACATTCCACTCCCAAAGCTTCTTAGAATCGACGAGGCATTGTTTGTATTGTTGTTGTTGCTGCTTGAGGTTGATGAACCCATTTGAGCAGCTTTCTGAAGAAGAGCAGTGGCTGACATGTGAGATGCTGAATTAGGGTTTTGCATTGACGAGCTAAAGAGTGAAGGCACTGCTCCTGAATTGATTCTGCCTGCTGAACTCATCAGATTGTTAGGGAAGAGACCAGTACTTCCTCCTCCGCTTCCTCCAACAGCATTTTCACCACCAAAATGGTTTGAAAGCATATGGTTAGCCGAAGGAACAGCAGCAGCATTAGGGTTGCTTGTACCAGAAGCAATTCCGTTGTTTCCAGATAGGAAGCTTAGATTGAAGAGATTGGAGGAAGGAGAATTATGGTTATCATTTGAGAACTGCATCAAACTCTGTTGAAAATTCATTGGAGATGGCTTGATGTTATTGCTTGCAGCCAAAAACCCTTGTTGTTGATGTTGATGATGGTCTTGCTGATCATGAAAGCTAGGGTTTTGCTCTTGCATGAAGTAACCTGAAGCATTTGCAGCAATGAGATCAGAGGAAGATCGTGAGGCGCCCCCTCCACCTCCTCCGCCGCTTCCAAGTCGAAGAACGTCACCGGACTGATGATCAAGATTTTGTGGGTTCCCAATGTGGGGCAAACCAAGGATCATGCTTGGCGTGTTGTTGTTGGAGTTGTTGGTGGTTTGTCCGTAGGGAAAGTGGTGACTTGGCAAAGAAGTCAAAGAAGTTGGGTGTCTCGCACTCTCTTGAGCCAACGCGTCACAGAAGGCTCTATGTGTAATGAAACTGTCTCGCCTGCGACACACCAAAAACAAAAAGAAGAGTAATGTAACAACGGAGTCTATTGGATCGTCAGGTATATTAATCAAATGACGAAATAAGAAGACATATTACAGTTTCAAAAAAAAAAATTAAGAAGATATATTTCAAAAAAAAAGACATATTTTGGGAAAGGTGAGAGACAAATATTTATAAATATAGAGAGAGACTCTTCATGTCACGTAGCTTCAAATAGATTCGCGTGTAATTATTGGATCTTGAAAAATAGATAGATGGCTAGAAAGTCACTCTCCTACTCTATGACACATCATATTATTATTTCAGCTATGTAATTTTAAACAGCTTGCACAATACACACTCACATGCCTTGATGTATTTACGAATAATGCACGTAAATACATAAATAGGAGTACAATGTTGTGTCACACTTCAACTACGATGATGTATGTCCGTGTCTATATGATTATGTGTACGAGCAACATGTATAAATCAGTATACATGCAGTAAGTAATGAACATAAATATTATTCAATTCCGACCAAATATTATGCCTAAGATATGCTCGTCAATGGAAACTAGTAATTTAATGTGTATGTATATGTTAATGTATATATATATATATATATCTAAATGAATACTTAAAAGAATCAAATAGGTAGGTGAAAAAAAGTTAAGTTTCACAATAGTAGCAGTATATGGAGAGAATGATTGTCAAATGAATATCTGAATCTGTCTTAATCCTAGATCCTGTAAATCCAATAAATGCAACTTCAGCATATATTCAATGAAGGACTAATATGTTATGCATAAATGGTTAAATAACTAATTATGTATATAATTATCTACCACCATATTTTTAATACCTTCGTTCCATTTATAGAACTCCTCTTTACTGACGCGCGCACACACAAACATAGCAATGCCAACCAAGACTGAAAAATACTCCTAATTTGAAAATGTTTTTAATATACTAGTTTTTGTTAAAATTTAATATATTAGTTATCACTTCTATGCAGTTTGAAGCCATTTTGTGCAAAATGTATATAGTAATTAATCAAAATAATTATGCGGTGTGTGGTTATATATGGTGCAGATTACACCCGATTCATGAAAACGAGTAATATGCTAGTAAAATTTGCACATAAGAGAACAAACACTGTAGCAACAACTCTCTAGAGATATTATATGGTTTAGCAGCACGTGAATTGCCCATATTATAAGAATCTTTTTAAATCTAAGAAAAAAAATCTAAAAATATATTAATAAATTTTATGACAGAAAATCTGGCGGTGTTTCCAAGGTAAAATATATAGAAAACACAATAAATAAAAAAAGAAATTAAATTGGTCCTCTTTGGTTTTGAGTTTCTGCCAGAAAGCATCTTATGAAATATGGCAGTTTCAGTCATATACATATATATAGGTATATGCACACACATTCACGTGTGCTCATGTATCCATTTTATTTTTATAATTTTAAGTTAAAAGGAAAAAAGAAAGAAATTACTGCACGAAAGAAAGCGATAAGAGCATCGAAGACTTCGAGGCGAAACAGAAAGCGAACCTAAGAAAAAAAACCCTAGTCTATGAAGAATGACCCAGACACACATTCACACCCATATCATATAGGATTAATTATAATTTAAAGAGTTCAAAAGTTCAGAATATTTACCTGGAGAAGAGTGTACCACAATCGCAACGATATTCTTTGGTACCACAAGTCTTGGAGTGAGCTTTCCAATCAGATTGAACAGCGTAACGCTTAGAACATTTCTCGCATTTCCACTTCTTTTCACCGTGTTTACGGTAATAATGTTTCTTGATTCCGGTGAGGTCTCCGAGAGCACGTGACGGGTCATGGTGGACGCACGAGGGCTCCGGACAAAGATACACTTTCCTCTTCACTTCTTTGGTCGATTTTTGCTTAAGTTTCCATGGAAGATTGTGT
Organism: Brassica napus; assembly: GCF_020379485.1. Lineage (NCBI taxonomy): Eukaryota > Viridiplantae > Streptophyta > Magnoliopsida > Brassicales > Brassicaceae > Brassica > Brassica napus. Next base: position 26,286,153 of record NC_063439.1, read on the forward strand.
CCTCTTCGGTGAAGTTGTAGATTCTGTTCTCTTTGAAACCCTTTGTTGCATACTTCACATATGAATCTGTTTGTAGCCATTAGTGTCTTTGGAGATAAAGCTATCACTTCTGCATCTGAATCTAATAGAAAAGAACAAAACATTGAGGGTAAAATTATTAATTAATTAAAAGAGATTTTATATTGCATGGTATGTAACTAATTATAATCTCAATCTTGGAAAATCAATAACTTGTGTTTGCTAATTTGCTTATTTCAAGATTTGGAAACTGAGAAAAAGGATAGATGAAAAAGGGATCTCTATTTTTTACTACATAATGTTTTAAAAATTGATCACATGATTTTATAAGATTAAGATGATAAGATTTCAATTAAGGGATGGTAATTAGCTTACTTGGAGTTCTTGGTTGGTTTCTTTTCTTTTTCTGTGGTGGAGCTTCAAGGGGTTGCTGAGGCTGCGGTGGCTGGTGGTGAGGAGGAGGAGGAGGAGGAGGAGGAACGGCTGCAGAGGAATTAGGAGGAAGCAGGTGAGACTGTTCATCTTGTCGAACTCCAAAGAAGGAAGCAGCAGAGGATGAAGAAGCAGCCATGGATTCTTATGTGTTCTGTGTGATGGTGAGAGAGAGAGAGAGAGAGGAGACAAGAAAAAAAAAAGAAATGAAATGAAACTAGAGAGAAGAAACTCTTTAACATTAATTTTTTTTTGACTTCCACTGATATCTTATCTCAATAAAGCCCTAAAAATGGGATATTCCAGATTTTAAAATAATAATTATTAAATTTTCTCAGCGATTTTTTTTTTAAAATAAATAAAAGTATATGTCAGGTAATAGAAGAGAAGATGAAAGTGACAAGTGAAAACGAGTACTAGGCTAGTGAAAAAATGTTCACACCCAACTCAATAGCCTAGAGTATTAAGAGTTCATATTAAGTTTTTTAAGGGAATCTATATAATCAAATTAAATCAATCTACCTTTGTTAGTTTGGTGTAGGTTTAATCTCTTGTGTATATTGATCTATATTACATAGGATACTAAAACTATATACATGTTATGCATTTAAGAAAAAGTTTGTTTTGTTTGTTGCGCTATTGAACCAAACTATTATAATTAATTTGGGTGTCGAATATAGACACTAACACCAATACAGAGCAATTGATTATTTTCTTCTGAATATGTAAATTTTAGAAAGGAAAATGAGAACTACAGAGGTCGGTGGACCCAATCCTTTTGCCACATAACGACAGTGGATGGTGCGTGAGACAAAGCCTCAACAGCTCCTCTCCCTCGCTAACATATGTGAATAATAAATTAAAAGTGAAATCGGATCTAAAAAGTTTTTTATAAAGCAGATTACCATAGTGTTTGACACTAATTAAATAATGTAGAAGAGCAAATCAAAAGGTTGAAATGATCTGCGTACGTGATTTCAATACTGGAGTAGATCCAACATTGTAAAGTTTTCGAGTTTGAAAATGAACTAGCTATTTAAATTAACATAATGTAAGTTTTCTACTTCTTCATTAGCGGTTACTAAAACTAACCACTATATTATATATAACTAAAAATCACTAGTACTAATTCTAAGAAAATTCTGATTTATGGGTTACACTTTGTTTTTATCCTTTTTTGCCAAAGTGCATCCCATCTAGTCTAATTATTTTTGTAAAGTTTTACAAACTCTTCTCATATTTATATGAAATTCAAATCCTTGGCAAAAAAAAAAAATCGTCAACTCTGTATTTTTATCTAACATATATATATAGACAGGTCTCTCGACTTTCCAAAGGTTACTACACAAAGCATCTAATATTTGCTTATATTCTTAACAAAATAAGATTATTTGTCACAATCGTAATCATCATCTCATATGGGTCTCTTCTTTTTTTTTTTTTTATCAATTGGGGTCTCTTCTTTTTGTTTTAAAATGTTCCTATCATATCATATTACACTTTTATGAATGTATGTATATCTATGTGTCATGGAAGGTTAAAAAGAGCTATTCCAAAAGGTAAAAAGGACAAAAGGAAGAATGATTGTATATATTTTTCATGTATGTGGAAAGTAAAACCAAAAAGGATACTCCAAAATTTTAACTATATTTCGTTATATTCTCCCATATATATATTCAAGCAATTGGGTAAAAACAAATCAAACAACTCTATATTATGATTCCCGAGTGATAGATCCAAACATCTTTTATTTATTCAGATAAATTACAAAACAACTAAATTCACACATAATTTTTCATAACGTTGCTGTTAATGTCTATTAGTAATATTTTTCTTAAAGATGATATAGGTTTACAGCAACCGGTATATTGTGCAGAAAATTAATCTGACATACTGCTATTTAAAAATAAATTAGTTAAGAAATTATTATAAACTTTAATTTGCTTATATGTATGTTAAGATATTTACAAACAGTCTTTAACATATTTATTTAAAAATTCAGTCTATTCTCAAAAGAAAGAGATCAAGAAAATGAATCCATTGGTAAGAGTTTTAATTGAATATGTTTTTTTTTTGATGATGATGATGATATGACGTTATGGTTTTATTTGAACAATTATTTTTGCTATGCAAAGAATTTTTAGGAAAAGGAATAACAATTGCTATTCCCGATAACAATGACACTTGAACCGTAACCTTTCCTCTCACATACAGATTCGAACATAAATTCTTTCAAATCAACAGTAAGTACATCTAAAAATATGAAAACAGTGCAAGATTTAATATACGATAGAAAAAGAACTCCACCTCTTTTAGCTCGTCGAGTTTGAGGTAAGATTTGGAAGCGTTGCTATCAGTTGCGTGCTTCTAAGTAGGGATTAGAGGGCCATATATATATATATATACAAACAGCGTGTAATAAATGGGTATGAGCAAATTTAAGAAGAGTTAATACAGTTTTGCTAATCATTAATTACTTTAATAAATCACTTTCAAAGTTTTCATATTATTAGCTAAATTTCGATTTGAATAAAGTTGTTACTGTAACTACCATTCATAATTTCATTTATTAAAATTACTTTAAGAAAACAACAACAATAGGCTCTTTTTAAACAAAAAAAAACAGGCTCTTTAAATATTTTCCATTCTAGCCCCCCACTTGTGAGGAAATTAAAAAAAAAAGACAAAATGTTTTTTTTTATTCAATCAATTACTATATTTTAAAAATTACAACTCAATTTTTTTAACCAACAAAATCATCCTTTGTTAGACCATCTCCAATATCTTACTCTATTTTTACTCTAAAATAAAGTAACTCTATAATAGAGTTTGAGTTTGTTCGAATGGTATTCTATTTTAGAGTAAAAAATAGAGTGATAAACAATAAAAACAAATTACTCTATATTTTGAGTAACCCTATTTTACATTTTATTATAGAGTGAGAAATAGAGTACTATTGGAGCATTTTTTACTCTAAACTATATTTGAGAGTGAAAAATAGAGTGGAGTTGGAGATGTTCTTGTACACGACGCTATTCGACCAAAAAAAGAAATATATACAACGCTTAAATACGAATTTGGATGTGAATTTCTTTTTTTTTTCTTGGATGTCAAATTTCTTAATATATGACATTAACGTTGAGATGTCAAATCTTTTGCTAAAAACCCAAAACTTTAAATCTATATAGTCCAATTCCCTGGTTCCAATTGCAAACGAAATTTACACCAATGGGTGTCTATGACAATATTATGCTGTTGAAATAAGATTTTTTGAAACCATAATTATCTCGATCTCTATGAAATTTATTTTTTTACCACATAAAATTTTGAAAATGATGAAGTTAAATGATTAATTTGGGTCCTATGTAAGGAAAACAAATTTTTGAGGCAGTAACATAATTCAGATAAAGTTATGTAATTTTATATAATTTTCTGAAAACAGACTAATATATGGGTATTTTGTCAAATTTTATTTTGGAAGTTTATGTGTGATTATTACTAACAAGTTACAACAGTTAATGCCACGTGTAAGTCATGGAGAGCCTATAAAATTTTCATATCTATCTAAACATATGTTTTGCCACTTGTAAGTTAATGAAAAGCTATAAGTCTCTCATATCTTTTTAAGTAAAATATATAAATTATTAAGAAAAAATTGTGCCGGGTGTAAGTCATGGAGAGCCTATAAATCTTTCATATGTAACTAAGAAAGCATATGACCGCGTGTAAGTCATGAAGAGCCTATAAACCTTTCAAAGATGGTATCTTGAATAACAATATTGTCGCGAACGTTACAAAAATTGCCTTTTAATGCTAAACTTTGTTCTTCACTCTGAGTTAGTTTGAGCTTAATATTTCACTTTTTGTTTGTTCTTTTCTTTAATTGACTTATCTTTCAAGGTCAGAATCTTTATATCAACAAGAAATTGAGCAGATATTACAATAAACCAAAAACTAGTAGACCTTAAAATGCTAATTAATTGGCTGATTACATGAACTCATACCTCGAGATATTATATGGGAAAAAAAGAGATATTATATGGGTTATCATTACATAAAATGGAGGGAATCTTGTATCTGACGTTCAAAAGATTGCCTATCGTTTTAATGTGAAACATAACTATGCAAAGGCACTAAACATTACATTAATTCAGAAAGAAGTACAAAATTAAATTCGCTAATGTATCAAGCCGAATGCATATAGTGTCCTGTAGTTTGAATTTTGTTCAAGTAGTCTGCCTTGGGTTCGAGAGTTTAACTGAAATGTACATATAAGAGTGTTGTTGATGTATAGATCGCACGAAACAAAGAGTGCTGCAGAAGAATGTCAAATAAATCTTTAAGAGAAGTTTGATATCTTCAATCTAGGAATGTTCTTATTTACCTTCACATATATGGTTTTGTTGTCGGAACTATCTATGCGAATGAAACAAGTTCTTATAGGACTATCATAGACAAATCTTTTTTTAATATACCAATGATCGGTTTAATTAAAACAAATGCCCGATATGTTGTTAATATTTGTTCTAGTTTATTTCGATGCTTCTAATTCTTCACATTTAATTTCAAATATAAAATATTCCCACCGGTTTGGAATTGTGCAGACATATTAAAAACATTTAATTTTATACATTTTCTTAACAGAAACATCATAAACTATATAACTAACCATAATTAAACTAATAAAAATCAAGTTGCATAATATAAGAAGTCATATAGCATACAATCATTAAAGTTAACATTAAATTTGAAAACATCATGTAATTTGAAACAAAAAGTTTTCTTCAAAACATCATCTATTTAAAAACAAGGGGAGGGGGTATAGTTTTATTTTAGTTAATTAATGTAACCATGAACCAAGTTATTCACTCTTTTCTTCAGAACGTCAAGTTATTAAATATATGTGTATAGGCTGTTGACAAAAAAAAAGGTGTATAGGCTACGTGCAGGTTGTTGCGGCACATGGTGGTTTCTTCTCTTGGACTAGGGACGTAAATTTGTTAGTTCATATAATTTGTCATCACATAAACGTGTACCCACTTCATCATTTTTCATGTAACGATTTCCAGTAGATCACTTACATGAGAAACTTCTTATTTTATAACTCTGTTTAAATTTCATATTTCTTTCTGCCAGTTTTTCAATTGCATAAAACAATCTGGCATTAACCGTTTGTAGTTTGTCCACCAAGCGTCAATTTAAATCTTGCATGTTGAGATTACACTTTGAACACATAAATGTGCCTAGAAAATATTTGTTAAAAATTGCAAATATTAATGAACAAGTACTCCTCATTACTAGAGAAAATGGGCTCTTCTGGCACAACAAACAAGACATTTGCATTATGTGTTCCTCTTTGAGAACGATCGATGATTTTTACAGAACTTGGCTTCCATCATTCTTCTTCTTCATGTAACAAAAACAGATCTCTATATACATTTGTAAACACATACACACTTCACTCTTGGGATTCTCCTGGTGGCTCGCTCTCTTCGTCGTACATAGACTCATCATATCTCCGAAGTGAATCAAGACTGCAAACAAACAAAAACAAACATGATTTCCTTAAACAATCGCTAGTAGAAATAAAACAAGATGGATTCAAATTTTTAAAAAACCTGCAATTCTGAGGAACTTTCCAAGAGAAACCAGACTCCTGTTTAAGATGAAGTGGTAAAGCCATAAAGTCTCTCCAATCTTGAAGCATGATTCTAAGATCATGAAGCTTACTATCCATACCAAAGCAGCAATTCGCATGCATGGTACGAACCAGATTCATATCTTTGCTTGGCTCACAGAGTCCACCAAAATACGCCGTGTTCAAGAACCTAATCCTAAGCCCGATCCGGAAAACAAAAGGCTCCCTCTTGATGAAGTTAAGAACGTCCTGGTCGTGATACCCCGAGTACCTGATCCGTGAAGCGTACCAGTACTTGTAGAAGAGTATAGTCCTGTTATTAGACCGCACAAAGCTAAACCCTCCGTTAGGTCTATTCTCTAAATCATTCGACCTTCCTAAGTAATGGTCACAAGCGATCTGGAAGTCAGCGTATCTGTAAAACCGCGTAAAAGGGTTTCTGAACCACATCACATCAGCATCCTGGAGAAGCAAAGAAAACCAAATCATTTCAAGAACATGAAACCTGAACACACTCGTTCAAGAAAATGTTTATACCGTGAAGACAAAGTTGTAACCCAGTTCAAGAACAGAGCGCAAGAAGTCGATTCTTCTCCACATCATCTTCAAGTAAGAACGAGTCATGAAGTAAGCCTCCTTTCCCGAGAAATCAACACCTTCTGTTTCGAGACTGAAGCAATGCTTGTGAAGCTCTCGGCAACGCGAGTAAGCTTTAGCATCCAGGGCAATGATCACCAAATGGTTTAAAAGCATGCCTGTTCCTTCACCGATTCGAAAACTCTCGAAGAAGAGATCGATAACAGAGCCAGGAGCAGCCCAAGCTTCGTTCAAAGTCGTTAGAATCACTGTGTTGTCTCGAGTTGCAGCTCTACGAAGAACATCTTCAAGCTTAGGCTCCTCAAGCTCCTAACATCATAGCTTAGGTTTAGATAACATCTCCAAATCAAGAGATCAAACTCAAATGCTAAACCGGGGCCTCTAGCTCTGGTGGTAAAGGACCCTCAGCTGAGGTATCCGCCATTACGAATTCGAGTCCCGGCTATCGAGGAATTAAAATTTAGGCATCGCCGGCGACACAGATTAGTCTCTTGTGCCTAAGAAGTCTTTGGGGGAAACTGTGTATAATTAAAAAAAAAAAAAAAAAACAAACAAACTCAAATGCTAACTTAGTTTCTAAATTTGGGAATCTTTCTACATTTCTTGAATCATCTAACATCATAGATTCAATGAACCGATCAAAGCCTAAATCAAGAATCGTACTCTACATTCGTCGAATTTCAAAATGTTCTGGTGACAATGTGAAAGCGAAGAGGAGGAAGAAGCTAACCAGAGACTGGAAGGAATCGAATGAGGGGAAAATGCGAGAGAAGATCGAGGAGGAGGAGCGAGGGACGGCGTCGAGGGAATCAAGGGATCGGTAGAGGACGAAGATGGAGATGGAAATGGCGAGGATGAATGTAACGGCTCGGCGTAGGGGACGGGAACACGGCGGCATGACGAAAGAAGCTACGGCGGAGACGGAGGAGCGGTTAGCGTCGAGGGACGAAACGTGGAGCTTCGTCATCGTCTTGAGCCTCGAGGGAAGACGGTGCGATAGATTCATCTACACCGACCATCGTCGGCACCGACGCCAAAAACTTAATTTTAAGACTTTATTTGGGTTTTTTTCCTTTTTTTACTATTTTACCTAGAGAAATTACTGGATTGATGGGATATCAATAAATGATGTATAAATAACTTTTCTCTTCCCTTTTTAGTTTTAAATCTTCCAGATATGAAATAAATCAGCATATTGTTTTGATTATATGATTTAAGTTTTGGAACTGTGTTTTATTATTGGGTTAAATTCATTACTTGGTTTCAGTTTGACATTAACGTTTATGTAAATTTTATTTGTTTTGATTATATCAATAAATGTTGTATAAACGTCAAGTATAAACTTCCAAAAATGAAAAAAAAAATCAGCATCTTGTCTTGGTTAGGATTTAAGTTTTGGCTCTGTGTTTTATTATTGGGTTAAATTCATTATTACAGGTTTCAGTTTGATATTTAGTGTTTATGTAAATTTTATTTTCAAGATTTGCTCCATTAACTTTTAATCTCTGATAAACAAGAAATCCTAGGAGTTTAACAACAAAATCATCTGAAATGTTTTCACTGGGACTAATCTAAGCAGACAGATATTTATTTACTGGTTTCAGCTGCTGAGGAGAGAAACTGAAAGAGTAAGGTTGAGATCAATCTTTGGTGAAGAAGCAAAGCAATCTTTGAAGACGAATGGTGCAGAACAAGTGGAGACTGCTTCACTCGTTTCGCTCACTGATGACCCGTTGCTTCTCCATTGATGATGGTTCAAAGACAGAGACAGCGACAAATCTTCCTCTTCTTGTTCTTTCCCACTGTTCTCCCATTTGTTCTTCTCCTTCTCTGTCTTCTATTGAGGACAAGACAAACAAATAAATCAGCTTCTAAACCGGACAAGATTCGGATTGTGTTACCCCAATTTCAATAAACCTAAAAAGTTATAATAAACCTAAGCCGGAAAAAAATCTGAGTTCTAATGAACCTTAAGTTCCTATGACAACTAGGTAACTAAACCGGACACGACTCGATTTTTAAATTTCACCCAGTTTCAGTCAAACCGGTTAAGACAGCAAATCAAAATCTAATGTCCAATCTAGAATCGAAGGAGAAACATTATTGAACCGGCCTGGATTTAATTTTGCTTAGGCTTCAAAATTAAATCCAAAAGTATATAATGAGAGTATATTTTACTTTTTTTTTTCTGAACAACTAGAGTATATTTTACTAATTAGATGAAACTACACGTTGACATAAAAGTTAATAAAACATACCTTGTGGCATTGATGTGATGGAAACGCCGTCGTTTCTTTCGTCTTCTCCATGTTTATGATGTGAAGAAAGTCATCATCATCATCACCACCACCAGACTGTGAAGTCTGATTCTCTCTTCTTCCTCCTCTGTGCCAAAGTAAACAATATTAAAAAGTACAATTCAAATACAGACAAAAGGGTATATTATGATAGCTTCACTGATACAAAATTAAAAACATGTCAGAAAATATAAATGAATAAAAATTTACCTAAGAGAAGAATGTGAAGAAAGAGGAAACGAGTGAAACCCCAAAAGACAATCATTCCTTGAGGGTAAAGACAAGTTGTCATGAAGATAATCTTCTTCAGTGTCTTGTCTTCTTCTTATTGAAGATAAAGAGCTTTCCTCTGTCCCCAAAAATGAAAAAATAATAGACTATAATGAATATTCCCTTGATCAATAAAAATAATTTGTTTTAATATAAAAGAAAGCTATATGTATTTATAACAATTGTCTTATGAATCATGACACTAGACCAATAGTACATACTACAAACAGATGCTGTAAAACAATTAAATTCCATCCATTATTATAGTTTTGATGTTAACAGTTCAGATTAAAATCAGCGGTCCAGTTCTTCTATAAATCATATCATTTCAGAATATTTATGGAAAAAAAAATGGACAAAAAGTCCATACCTGATTTGCCCAAAGTGAGTTTAGAACCTCTATACATCTGTTGTATGTGATGAAAAAAGAAGAGACAGGGATTTTAATATTCAAGATACTATGAAAAAGATATAAGGCTAAGAGAGAACAAAACTAACGTCAGGTAAATCTATTACCTGGAGATGGCTCTTGACATGTGAAATGGTGAGTCCCCTCACATCCATCATCTTAAGAATAAGCTTTGGAGTGGCTCCTGTTTCATAAAACCCAACATAAATACAACGAGAACAAAAAGATTAAAAAGGTAACTATGATGATTCTTTATGTTGACTATTCATGAAAAAGGTAATGAGTAACTTTAATATTTTGTAGAGCATGAAACATAATTGCAAAAGTGTGACTTGCGAGCATGGTTCAGAAACTTGACGAAAATTATTCTTGAAGGATGATGACAGAAAATAATGAGAAATTTTCAAACTTTGGACGAAATATCCAAAAAAATAATAATAAAAAACTCCAAACTTTAGATATAGGAATGAAACAAAGTAGCAAAAGTATGAAGGCATCGTTCAACAACTTGACAAGATGATAAAAATGTTTATACTTATTAGAAATTCCCTAACAAATCCAAACTTGAAGACATATGGATGAAACAAATTAGCAAAAACTGTGAGGTTTGGTTCAAAAACTTGACAAAACAATGAGAAAATTCCAATCTGTTTCGAAAAAGATCCAAAAATTCAAAACTTAAAATATATATATTTAAGTGAAACGAAGTAGCAAAAAGTGTGAAGCTTTTCTTCAGAAACTTGAATAAAACAAAGTAACAAAAGGTTGCATTTTTGTCGAAATATTGAAGGAGAAAAGAAACGTACTATGTTGGCCACCAAGCATATCGACGGCGTTTAGGAAACAACGGTGGAGCTCCGGCGTCCATCTGAGTCGAGGCACTGGAGACCGTACGTATGGCCTAACTCTGCCGCCTCCGTGACCGTTAAAGCCAACGTCGTTGCCGTTTCTTCCACCACACGTACCCATTCCTTCACAAATCAGTCTCAAGAACCCTAAAACGTCTTTTAGATTTGGAGCACAGAAACCAAGAACAGAAGACAGAGAAACGTAGGAGAGGATTTGTGGGTATGTGTTGGATTTAAAAGAGCAAGTCTCTTTTGTTTTCTGAAATGGTTTTGGCTTTTTCTAAAAGATGACTGTCTCTTTTTCCATCTATTCTTTTTGTCTTTTTGAATGCACTCATACATATATATATATATATACACCCCTCTTTACATATATATCTGCAAAATGCCAAAAACTAATTATTAGACCTTTTTAGAAAAGGTTCATTCATTTTTATTTGCCGGATATTCCATTGTAGTTGTGTTTAAACTGGAATTGTAATTGATTTATGTTTCGATTTTGGATTTTGTTTGATATATAGTTTAGATTTAATTTGAAATATTAAATTCTAAGTAAAATTTAATATCATTAGAAATTTTCTGATTTGAGCATCATATAAAAAACATTAACACAATTTGGATAAGGGCAATTGTCAATAATAGCACCTTTTGAAATTTATGTCTCAAAAATAGCATTAGAAGGAGAAAGTCACAAAAATGACATTCATTAAAGGGTAAAATATCCCTAATACCCTTGGTTTAAAATTAAATAAACAAACAAAAATAAATAAAAATAAATAAAATAAAAATGAAAAAAATGAAAAAAAGATTTTTTTTTATATAGTTTCAGATTATATGTTTTCAGATTCGAAATTTTTACAATTTTTTTTTTCTCGAAATTTTTTATTTTTTTTTCAAATTTTATTTTTATAATTTAAAAATACTTTTTAAAACTGTTTTTAAAAATTTTTTTTTTTATTTTAATATTTTTTTTTTTATAAAATTTTAAACCCTAATTCCAAAACCCCACCCCTTAACTCTAAACCCTAAGGTTTGGATTAATTAACCCAAGGGGTATAAATGTATATTTACCTCTTTAATGAAACATATTTTTGTGACTTTGAACCTTGAGTGCTACTTTGGGAACATAAACTTGGTTTGGTGCTATCCTAGTCTTTTTCTCTTTGGATAATTATATTTACAAATCAAAATTTGAATCAAATTATGTAAAATATTATTTCAGCTTAAGAAAATCTAAAAAAAAACGTAAGAAAATCTACACTGAAAAGAGCTAAAACCATAGGTTTATGAATTGTTCACGACATACGTGAAGATTTGGCGATACTCAGATCTCGTAAAGACATTTTTTTTTTATAACGAAGGTATAAAAAGTAACCAGCTGGAATGTTTTAGTGTTTTTATTTGGTACTTTATAAATTTGTTTATTAAGAAAAACGAGGTGAGATTTGTTTTTTGACGTAGCTACAAGGACATAGCCATATATAATCTACAAAAATGGTAATTATACGAAAATTGTTTTGGCTTTGGTTACATCAGCCTTGACTCTTGACCCCATTATTATTATTATCTTAAAATATATAAATAGTTTAAAGAGATGCATATCAACGTACCAGAGAATCAGAGATATCTACACAAGGCTATAATATACAACTTGCATGCAAAAAAAGAACTGACTACTTTTGATCATCCAATACTAATCTCTTGTCTACACATGGGTCTATAATATTTACCTTGTAGGGATTTGAGATTTACCCCAATGAACAAGTTTCGTCTAACACTTCATCAGACTTTTTACTCGCTCTTTTTCACCATATATTGCCCCAAATTTATATAGGCCAGCTGCTGCTAAGCTTTGACCATAGCATTAATAATTGTTCCTATTTTTGTTTTTCGTTGGGGTTTCGTGTTTAACTTTCTGATTTCAGAAACTTACAACGGTCCTTCCTAATATCTTTTGGACCACCGTTTTGACTTCGTTCCCTCCCCCCCTAATTCTCTATTATTATTTGTGTTCTCTCATTTCCCATTCATTTTGTTTCTATATAGGTTATTGCCTACGGTTTTGGCACATCTAAATATTCTATGAAAAGTTATATATTTACATTGCATATTGTATCTTTTCGAATAATCATAAGTATTAACAAAATCAACGTTAGATTTTAAATAGTTGAAAATCAAAACTCCTGAAGTCCTAGAAGAGATTTTAGATCTAATAATAACTCTATAAACTTTAATCTAAAAGGATAAAGATTTTTCTTTGACATAACTTATGGTTAACTCAAAATGAATGAACCAGAAATTATTTTAGAACATTTTCTTATCCATAACAACTCTGCCATCTCAACATGTAAAACTGAGAGACTTCTGATGTATCCACTGAATCCAAATGATTCAACATCCATTATTTTGATCTTTAAAACTCTACAATAAACCACTAACTAGGTCACTGTTGATTCATGAATCATCAATTTGACAAGTTAGGAAGTATTCAAGAAATCAATTTGACAAGTTAGGAAGTATTCAAGAAGACAGCCTCAATGAAAGGATCATCAGGTTTCTTCTTCTTCTTTCTCTTTAAGATTTGCCTTTCTCCAGTATTTTTTCAAGAGAAGCAAATTTTAAAAGTGTTGACTAAGAGGTGTCTTTTCCATTAAAAATTTTATCATTCGTTATTTTCAAATGTATCAAATGGTTCATGTGATAATATCAAATTGTGGTTCCACTGAAAACATCTATTACAACAAAATTTTCTTCTATATTTTTCTTTGTAATAAAAACCTGTAAAATAGAGATGAGTTAGAAATGCTTTTAGGCCATATATAATTAATCATTTCTCCAGTTTTCTATCTAGGGATCCAATTAACTTGTGATAATTTTTAATTTAATTACAAAATTCTGGATCTTAATAGGTTCTCTTGTCCCGAATAAGTTCGTTTCAAATCAACTTCTGATAATACTTTTAGTGAGCATAAATCATCCCTCGAAAAAATATTAAAGAATACAGTATATGTAATCTCAGTCCCTCCTTTTACCAACACCGTCCGACTACATGCATGTCTTATAAATTCCATTCGGGACAGATTTCATACTAGTAGTATTTCCTTTACAAAAATCATAATACTTTATTAATTATCCCACGGTTGGTTACTCGTTACTCACATTACGTGTACGATTTCTCGTAGTATTATAGATAATAGATTCCAAGTTATTTATAAGACAACTCACACGTGGTTTCGCGCTATCAAGAAGTGCAAAAAAATTTGAAAGCCTTTTTTCAATAAAAAAAGAAGTGCAAAAAAATATGAATATTAATTTAAGAGGATAAAATAATAAACAAACTTAACAAAGTTATTTATTGAAAAAAAAAAAACTTAACAAAGTCGTCGTCTTTTTATTTTAAACAAAACTAAGACCTTTACCCAAGGAAAAAAACATAAATCAGACACAATCAAATAGAGGTGTCATTGACCTTTAACGTAGACTACTATGCTCTCTCTCCCTTTTCTTCTCATTCAATACATTCTCTATATTATTATAAACATGTGGAATTCTGCGTATATACCAAATCGCTTTATATACCAAATCGCTAAAGCGATTTAAGAGAATTTAAACAATGATGCCCCATGGTTGAGAAAAGATTAATGTTTGATTAGACGGTAATTGCTAATTAGAATATTATATTCAGTCACCAGCTTTTCAAAGATACCGAAGTTACGTATATTATCTATATATTCACCAGAAGAATGTTACAGAAAGCTAGGTTATGATCATTGTTCAAAATAAATAATCAAAAGAGAGACAATACAAATGATCAAACTATTGGACTAAGATAACAAAGTCTCAAAAAGGCTACAACTTGAGAGATTTGTAGCCTTCTTGTATTCCTTATAAAACACTATTAACATCCAAGACTACAAAAATTTCTGGATCATATTTCCTAAACTGATATTTAAATTAACTGTCATATGGTTCACCCGTCATGCATAGACTGTTGAAGTAAACACTGAAATATTTTTCCTAATATATAAACGGAAGTAGTTAAAAAGAATGGTTTTTCCTAAGGTTGTAACTAATATAAATACTGATTATTTGTATGCCAAATCGACTATTTATTAAAATTAACGCGCTTTCGCTTTAGACTATATAATAAAATTTACAACACAAACAATAAAAGAGAACAAATTCAAGGTATTGTGATATAAGTTTCATTCAGTGATAAAAAAATAAGGAAAAGTGGGATAAAAAAAATGAAAACAATACATTTAATGAGTGTGGCAGTTGACAAATAGCTCCAAGAGAAATTGAATGAGTAAATTGACTGTAGAGGTCCATGATTCATGGCTTTACCAAAATCAAAACATTCAATAGTTCTCTTTGTTTGTTTGTTTATCATACCAAGACTTTATACATATATGTAAAGATAATGTAACCCAACTGGATTTGGATACCAAAACGATGAAATTCTCTTTTTTTTTTTGTTATTTGGATGTGCAAATCTCACCAAACTATAGATTTGATACCTGTTAATATTTATTTTTTTGGGGGGTCAATATTCTCATCACCCACTGATTAAGTTCAGTCATAGACTCATAGCACATGCGAGCACAAGGCAAATTCCGAGACAATAAATAAATAATATAAAAAGGGTGCAATCCATAAAACACCTAGAGAGAAGGGAGAAGAATTAGCCCTTCACACTTGAGAACAGTAAACAGAAGAACAAAAGTGAAAGATAGTAGTTTAAAAGTGTGATTTAGGAATGGATGGGCCACAAAAGTCTAATATATAAATTACAAAGACAAAGTTTAATGCATGGCTATGTGAAAAGTTTAGAGTAGTGAGTGCATAATTATTGGAAGTAGGACCAAACAACTCTTGACTTTTCATCCTTCGGGATTGGAATTTAGGTTTAATATGTTTTCTTAGCATAACCTCTTTTTGTTTCAAAAAAGCATAACCTCTTTTATTCTCTCATTCCATGTTTTTTGGCCTTCTCATCATATATCACGGAGATACGCTACAAAGTAGTAACATGTGCATCCATCTACACATTCGTATAAAATAAGTTAAATTGTAGATTATTATATGAAAGTTAATATTTAGGGTCAAATATAGGGGATTTCGCTTATCTTGTTGAAGACATAGTTGACAAACGAAAAATGTTGAAGACAATTTTTTGGCTGAATAAATTTAACTCGATGTAAATGTGGAACCTATAGAAAAGCAATTGTTTATAATTGGCTGAATAAATGTATAACTCGATGGTTGACAAAAAAAAAATATAACTCGATGAAGACGATTGTCTACAAAATTTAGCAAAAAAAAAAAAAAAACGATTGTCTATATTAAATATAATTGGCTGAATAAATTTAACTCGATGAAATTGTTTATATTGTATATAATATGTTCCATTTTCTCTCTCTCAAAGATTAAAGATAGAAAAACGAACAAAAAGATGAGTGTTTGCATCTTATTTTTTTTCTTTCTGTGAAACAGTTTCACAAAGTTAAACAAGAGGAAGAAAAAAAACGAAAAGAGAGATAATCTTTGAACATCTGAGAATGTAGCAACAAATTTTTCATCACCAACAAGAAGAAAATACTGAAAAGCAGAGCCCCACCTTCTTCACAGTTCCAGAGATTCCCTGTCCAAATATTTCAGAGTATGAATTAGGACACAGAAGAAGAATGAGCAAAAGAGTCAGGTGAAACAAAATCATTGACATGCTAGAGAATCTCAGACCAAACATTTAGTACGGGTGTCTGTCTATAGAGCAGAGAAACACCCGTTACTGTCAAATCATAGTGGCAAGGACAATGAACATTGTAGTACTCAATGGCAAGTGAGAAGGTATAAATAAAGAGAATATTCATGTAGCTGTTGTGACACTGACCGACATATGCATATACAATCCACCGAATCAAGGAGTGTGTATCTGCTTTGCAGAATCTTTAAACCAGAAGATGTTCAGACACAGGCCTAAATCTGTAGTGAGTGCTGTAATTTCACAATGCTTCTTACAGATTCATATAAGTACAACATAGTGACTAGCCACGATATCTAAGAGACAGTTTACAAGTTCAAACATTGACCAAGCATAAGAGTTTGTAAGCCTAGAAGTGGGATAACATAAATGTTCAGAGGAATGTATCTTCTGAACATATGCTATATGCATATATAATCAACCAAATAAAGGAGTGTATCTTCTTGCAGAATCTTTAAAGCAGAAGAACAGAGCTAAGTGTGTAGTGCGTGCTGTAATCACAAAGCGTCCTAAGGATTTATAAATAGCAACACCAAAGTAACTATAGCCATGATATCTGAGAAACAACTTACAAGCTACTACTGAGTAGTACTTTAAGCTAAATTGAGTGCAAAAAGAACTCTCTAGGACTAACAAAACCTGCAGAGAGTCGAGTTAACGATGGAACTAGGCTTATCCAAACTTGAGACATCACTGATTGAGATGGCTTACAAGAACAAACAAATGCAAAGAAGAACAATTCGTCAAAGAAGACTCTTTCCTCAAAACTGAATCCAATATTAGTCAAATGTTCAAATCTAAACACCAACCAATCTCATTCAATTCGGAACCAAACCTAAACCGAAAAATGGAACCACGAATATCTAATTCAATCAAATCACCAAGAAGACCCGATGAACCGGAGACTAAGACACACATTAGTGCGTTCTGTGATTCTTCATAAGGATTTAGCAAGTAACACGAAGTGACTGTAGCCTATCTGTGACACAATTTACAAGCTCACACAATAACCAAGCTTAAGGCTTTCAAAGCCTACAAGTAAGAGAACATAAATCAAACATAATATATATAGTCTAGCAAATTTGAGCTGCGTCCTGTTAATCAGCGAATCTCTTCTTCCGGCTTAGTAAAAAAGCAGAAGAACAGAGCTAAGTGTTCATTGCCTGCTGTAATCACAAAGATTCCTAAGGATTTATAACTAACAACCCCAAAGTAACTGTAGCCATAATATCTAAGACACAATTTACAAGCTCACACACTGATAGTGTTAATTACTTCCTACTTAAAGACTAATGTATTAAGCTTTTGAGTGTAACAGGAAACAAGACTAACACAACCTGCAGAGAGTCGAGTTAACGATGGAACTAGGCTTATCCAAACTTGAGATAGCTTACAAGAACAATCAAATGCAAAGAAGAACACATTTCTCAAGCATGATTGATCCAAAAAAGGCTTATGCTTGTGGTGTAAAAGAAGACTCTTTCCTCAAAACTGAATCCAATATTAGTCAAATGTTCAAATCTAAACACCAAACAATCTCATTCAATTCGCAACCAAACCTAAACCGAAAAATAGAACCGCGAATATCTAATTCAATCAAATGGAACCGGAGACTAACCGGGAAGCTGGAAGATCGAACCGAGGAGGGGCTAAGCATTAGCGGTCTTAGGGATAAGAGGAACACCGTTCCCTTGTAGCTTATTCTGTTTAGCCTTGGCTTCTTCCTCGCGGATCTTCTGCATCGCGAGCATCCTCTCCATCACGAGCTCGTACTCGCACTTCTCGTACACGTGGCGCTCGTCCTCGCACTTCCACGGGAGGAAGAACTCAGCCTGGCGACATTTGTTGAGCGGCATCAGGAGATGAGCGCACTGATCTCTGTATCCGAGCGGTACTTTGGCTGCCACCATCTCTTCCTGCGTTGCGATCATCTTCTTCGATGAACCTGGAACCTCCATTTTCCTCTCGCGATCCCTAACCTCTCTCCTTCTTTCTCTTTGGCGACTCCGATTTGCTTGACCCGGACGTAGTCAGGTTTTTTTTGTTCCGGGTCATAGTTTGAATGGGCTCAATTGATTTACTAAGCCCAAGTTTTATTCAATGGTCTTTTACATTTTTTCGACAACATTTTAAGTTATACAAAAGATGAACGAACCACTGATGGTGGATTCTGAGAACTGGTCTTTACTTAGCCAAAAAAAAAAATCATAAACTTTTAGTTTGATTTATTTTAGCATTCAATTGTTAATTTTTTTTTATTTTGATCTTGTTTTTACTAAATTGTTTTAGATATACAAAAATCAACTGTTAAATCAATTTTAGCAGTTAATTTTTCACTTATCTAAAACGATTTAGTTAAAAAAAAGATCAAATAAACTATTTAAACGGTTAAAAGTGAAAATTTAACATTTTTATGTTAAGAAAAAAAATCTTCACATTTTTGTTTTTTTTTGAACTTTTTTCTTTTTGTCATCTGAAATTTATTAAACATGAAACTAAATTTTACAAAGAAGTTCAAAGATAGGCAAAACGTAAAATAAAGAGATACAAACAGTCCACAATATACAACAAAAAGTCTAAACCAGGTAAACAAAAACCCAAAAAAGACTACGAGGACGGCCTAAACAATAGGCCCATTTGTTTATAACCCAATAGCAAATCGGGAAAGCTGAGTCGACATGATTGCTGAGATACGTGCACTAATGGAAGAAAACACATATTTAAAAAATACAATTTTTACTGACTCAACACCAACAGAGAATCTTCGCCGGAGATTCAGATCTCCTGAAAATCAGCGCATCCACAATGAAGAAATAACAGCTCAACAGAGCACCCGTTACAAAGAAAACCCAAAGCAGTTGAGAAAAGAAACAGATCTTCGTTTCCAGAAAAGAGAAGAAACGATTGCATTCAATCGATCTTAGAAAACCAAATTATCCTGAACATGTAACACGAACATTTTTAAACTTCAATTTGGTAGTTTTCTCAAACAACATATTTTTCGTTTTTTTTTCTTAATATATATTTCATATAACATGCATAACTTGTAATCGTGTGTACATATACTAATTTAACACTACAAAATTTAGAGAGTTATTGACTTGTTGGTTAGAAGATTGTAATTGATTTAACACTGCAAAAGCAAATGTGAGAAGACTGTTTGGAACTGAAAGAAACGAGTACACAAACAGTTTAAACAGACACAATTTACACAAGAAAGGAAACAAACTTTGTATGTAATGGAAGGAGAGAGAGAGAGAACAAACAACCACATTATAACTTGGACGCCTTCTTCTGCTTATACCTAGCGGCAGAGAAGAAGTAAACCGCCATGTTCACAAGGCTAAGCCCAGCCAAAAGCCAGAAGTAGTAATCAAGATGACCCGAGTTCAGATTATCCGATATCCAACCTTGTTCACCGTTCCTCGTCGTGAAATAAGTCACCAGCGTGAGGATCAACGAACTCAAGTAGTTCCCAAGAGCATTGGTCAAAAGAGCCAAAGCACTGCACAAGCTCCTCATTGCATCAGGTGACTGATCATAGAAAAACTCAAGCTGCCCTATGAAGTAGAACACTTCCGCCGCACCGAGGATGAAGTACTGTGGGATCTGCCATAACACAGATATGGGGACAGGAGCTCCAGACTCAACCAACCCGAGCTCGTTGGCTAAATGGAGCCTGATGATCTCGACAATCGCTGCAGCTGCCATACAGAGAACAGAGACGAATAAACCAACCCCCATTCTCTGTATCTCAGTGAATCCTTTGTCTACTCCAGTGAACCGTCTAGCTAAAGGGACGATGAACCTGTCGTAGAGAGGAACCCAGATGATGACGCTAGCTGTGTCAAACGTCCCGAGCGCTGCAGGGGGAAGCTGGAAAGATCCTATTTTGCAGTCCATTGCTCGGCCTTGTTGAACAAACATCGTGGACATTTGCGCGTATACAGCTGAGAAGATGATACCAGAAGCCCAGATAGGGAACATTCGTATCAGAATCTTGAGCTCTTCGACTTGAGTGACAGTACATAGTCTCCACGAGTTGGAGAAGTCCCCGGCTCTGGATTCTTCTTCTGAGATAACAGCAGCTTTGTCAAGATACCTGCATCAATAGAGACCCCATGTTAAACAAAGCAAAGCTATATATATACTCGTTAGGATAATAGATGTTTTAGAAAAAAATTTGGTTCACAAAAATAGATTTTTTGTGTTTTCTATGAAAATGTTGTAAATTTTTTAAAAAATTAATTAATTTATTGGTTAAAACTTATTGAAAATTGATAATAACAAAAAAAAAATTATATATTTATTATAGTGATTTAATGTGTTTTCTTAGTAACCCCAAGACCCTTGTCTTAGCTATCCCTGGAACAAGGGACCTCTAACACAATGGCATGGCTCCTTTCAGTTGAGCTAGTAAAGCAAAGCTATTCATTCCCAGGAAGAAGATGAAACTTACTGGCAATCATCGGTATGTTCGATTTTTCGACTTCCAGCAATAGCAGAGTTCTTGTCCTGCGTTTCATACAGAAGCATTGCGTCTTCAGGGACTGTGAGAGTCGATTTACGGAACGAGGCGACCACCACTTGGGAGATCCGAGTGATAGGGCTGCCTCCAGGCTTCTGAAACCTGTAAAGAGGCGTGCCAAAGAAGAAACTTGCAATGGCTAATCCCATGAAGACGGTTGGTATACCAAAACCTAAACCCCAGCCGCGGTTCTCTTGGATCCAGACAAGAAGACTAGAAGAGACTAGCGCTCCAATGTTGATGGAGAAGTAGAACCAGTTGAAGAAGGAAGCTTTCTTAACTCGTTCGCGCGAGTCCGTGTCATCGAACTGGTCTGCACCGAAGGATGAGACGCATGGTTTGATGCCTCCAGTGCCTAGGGCGATCAGGTAAAGCCCTCCAAAGAACATTGCGTACTGTGCTGGTGTTGCTGATGGACAGAAAGTGCCAATGCATTCCGCTGGCTTTAGTGCCGGAACTGATGCTGAGAGAGTTAGTGCAGACATGCCCTAAACCAAAAACAGAGCAAAGAAAACCAAAACTCAAACTTCAAATCAATTGTGTGATAAGACACAACCATTGAAAAGGTGCTTACGATGAAGTAAATGCCGGAGAAACAAGCGATGGTCCAGTATCTGCCCCAGTAAGCATCGGCTAAGACAGCACCAATGAGAGGGGTGAGATAACAAGTCCCCTGCCATGTGGTGACGTTTCTAGCAGCGGAAACGTTTCCTTGGTGGAGTTTAGTGGTGAGGTAAGTGATAAGATTCCCAGCAATACCATAGTAAGCTAGCCTCTCGCAGCATTCATTACCTACACATTAAAAACATCATCCTCATAAGGTTAAGATACATAAGGAATAGGATTGATATGAAACAAAATGTACCTAAAATGAAAGGACAAGCTTTCCAGTTGCCTGTCTTCTCCTTAAGTGGTGGGTTTCCATGAAGGTCCACTGAACCATCTTGAGCATACAGTTTTGGTTCCTGGTCAAACAAAAGTCAAGATTACATCTTTTAGCCAAAGACCATTGCAGTGAACAATAATAGCATCAAAATAGTTTTAACTAAAACATAATCTGATCTGCTCTGGCAAAGTTTATACATTTGGAATCATAATCACCCTCAAGGGTTATAAATAAATACATGGAAGGGAATCAACAGCAATTACCCAGAAAAATC
Organism: Brassica napus; assembly: GCF_020379485.1. Classification (NCBI taxonomy): domain Eukaryota; kingdom Viridiplantae; phylum Streptophyta; class Magnoliopsida; order Brassicales; family Brassicaceae; genus Brassica; species Brassica napus. Next base: position 26,308,114 of record NC_063439.1, read on the forward strand.
TCTCAACAAACAAACATGCATAAGATCATCAAACTCAAGCTCAAGTCAAGATTTTTGGAGAAATGAAAACCCTAAGAGAGAGAGCGAAAAATCAAAATCCAGATTAACCTAAATTCAATCGATTAGAAACAACCCCTAAGAGCGAAATTGATGATCAAACCTGCGAGATTAAACCTTCTTCGATGAGAGGAGATTCTTCTTCAATGGAGCCCATCCTTCTCGCTTCGATTTAAGATTCCATCTTTACTCTTTATTTATTTGGAAGACGTGACGTGACGTGATTGTTTTCTATTTTAATTTTCCCCGCGACTTTTTTTTTAATTAATTGTGAAAATATTAAATAAAACGGATAATATAATAAGCAAACTAATATAATAAGCAAAGTGTACAACGACAATCTGATCTTTTGCGATAACGATTTCTCTGCTTCTTGACGACGTAAAGATAAGACTTGTGGGTCGACTTGTCCATTTTTTTCAACTTGTATTACTCTAACCAAGAAACGATATATGTTTATTTGTTGCTCTGTTTTCAAGTTTTTTTATTTTTTCCAACTTGTATTTACCCTAACCAAGAAACGATATATGTATGTATTTTATTTGTTTCTCTGTTTTCAAGTTTTTTTTCGTTGCTATGTCTCTCTTGAATTAGTTAATGATACAATTATTTTATAATATAAACAAATTTTTTAAAAACTTCTAAACACGTTTTTATTATTTGCAGATATATTTGGATCCGTTTGACAAAAAAAAAAAGTAATGGGTTTTTAAACAACCCTTATTGGGCTACTCTAAAACCTCCAGTATAGGATTTAAAGTTTAAACCTATGTAGATTCTTTAAATCAATGTTTGACTCGGCGTTATAACTGGATCAATAATCGGATTGGTCCAACCGATTCAACCAAATTTTAAATTTTAATTAAATTTATATTAAGTAACTATATATATATATATTTATATCATTGTTAGAATCTAAAAAAAAAATATCATTTTTATTTTATTTTTTCCTCTCAAAATAACATTCTTGTATGTTTAAAGTAAATCATAGATGAATATTTCTTTTTAACATAGATGAATGTTATTTTGGCATACATTAGAATAAATTTCATCTTTATCAAAGATTTTTTTTTTAATTTAGAAGAAAAAAGTATAGATAATAACAAACTTCCCTACCAAATAGAGCAAATAAATTAACAAATTACTGGAACGCCAGATTATTTGTTATTTAAAAATAGATTAATGAAATTGTATTTTGGGCAATTTTCTCAAATAACATTTTTTAAGTTTTTATCACAAAATAGCCCTAAAACAATGATCAAAATAGCTTCTTTTTATTTTGAAAATTTTAATTTTAATTTTTAATTTTTTATTTAATTTGAAACCCTATCTCCAAAATTTTACTCCTTAACTCCAAATCATAAATCTAAATTAGTTAACTCTAGGATAAAAATATATTTTTATCATAATAAAAATTATTTGGTCATTTTCTTTATTAAAACTATTTTTTGCGATAAAAACTAAAAAATGTTATCTGAGGGAATTTTTTTTGTATTTTTCTACTTGTAAATAAATGGCCTTTGAACCCCGTTAAAGGGCCTAATTTCTCCGTTTCCGGTTTTACTTGTTAACTTGGTCCGAATGTTATTGAGCTTTTAAGCCCATTGAACAATAATCTGGCGTCGTGTTGGAATTAGAAGACCAAACAAAAGACAGGCGTGCGTGTTGTTTCATAGGGATGATCTAAATCATAATTTCTCCACTTCATTTCCATACTTTATTTTATTTTAAAACCACTTTTATCTTTGGGATCTATGGTATTAATCATGATATTGCTTTGACGGACTAAAGCCTAAAGTGCTTTTCACACTTGGTTAAGGCTGCATTCTCTAATATGGACACACAGAACGTTTTTTTTTCACACAAGACATGGTTCTCCATACTTTTTCAAATCTATACATTGTGATGATAAAAAAACATCTAGTACTTATGGATCTCGAAGAAACAGATAATATCATATATAGACGTTACATATTCAAACTAACAATGGCAAAAAAATGGCTTGATAAAAAAGTGGCTTGCATTGCATGCCGCGGTAAAAATCTACGCCACGTTGGCAAAAAGAGAGACAGAGTGTGTGTTGACTGTTTGGTAAGAAAAGTTTAAAAAGCTGAATGTTAGAGCAAGAGCATTAGAGGTTCAAGAGGGAGGTTCACACGTTTTACGAGAAAAAAAAAATATTAAAAAAAGCAAAAGTGATGAACTCACCCCTTCTCACCTCTTCTGCATGATACCCTCTCTCCTAAAGTTCATCACTGTAGCGCGGGCCCCACGACACGTGGCGGCCTGCGATTGGTCAATTTTTTTTTTTTTTTTTTTTTTTAAAAAAAAAATCAAAATGAAAAAAAGAAAAACTTTAATAATAAAAAATTAAGAAGGTGAACCCCAAAGGGGGGTTCACTGATGCTCATGCTCTTATTGACAAGGATTTAACAGGAAACAGAAACAGAGTACTCACCAATCATTTGAACACAGTAAGAAACAACAAGAAAAGAAAACGCGTGCCATTCACGACATCTTTGGCCCCTCTCGAGCGAGGCGTGATTAAGTAAAAAATATTACAAAATTATGTATATAATAAAAATAGAAACGTTTAATATTTTATTTCATACATAGATTTGCAGGTGTTCTTCTTTCACCCATTTTAACTGTAGATAACCTGAAAAACTCAACGCATCGGATTAGCGGTAGAAAGCAGTAAACGATAATAAAGAGTAGTAACTGATACTGATACATGAATAATAAAAACAATGAAAGATAACGGTATAGAAAACTTGAAATTACCGATTTTGATATCAAAATTTTATATTATTTTTATGATTAGGCAGTAAATTTCGTAGTACTGCAATATAAAATGATCTCAAACCCAATATTTCTTCGCATCACATTACATGCATTGATATAACAATCTCTCTTGTTTTTTTTTTCTACCAAAGGCTTAAAAATCGCTCTGGTTGTATTTATATTTTCCTTATTATATTGTATAGATTTGGTTCTTTGATTGTATTGAATTCGTTCGGTTAATTATATCGAACGATTATTTACATGATATACAGCATTTCCTTTGACTTGTGACATAGTGCACATCATACATAGAATTATTGTGTCTCCGTTCTCAAAGGTATTATCCAATTATTATCAACCTATGATTTAAAACACCATTTTGATTCTTCAAATAGTTTTTTAATCATTTGAACTTCAAGTCATGCTTGGTTGACCATTGACTTTTACCCATTTGAACATAATTAATAATTTCGCCACTACATCTACATTTAAAGTTTATTGCGAGTAAAATGAGCTGCTTAGTGTTACTGTTTTTTCTCATTCACAGATTAGTTTGAGCATAAAATGGTCACAACGTATATAAGCAGTCGTAGTCGTAAGGCAAATGACATACTCCTTCCGTTTCAAAATAGATGATATTTTATGGAGTTTTTGATTTTTGTTTTTATATTTTAATAAATTTTTTAACTTTATAGTATGTTTTGTGATTAGTTGAACAATTTTTAATTTATATTTTAATAATACTTTTTAGATAAAAAATAAACTTTTTAATAGTTGTGCCACATCCTAAAACTGCATGTATTTTGAAATATAGAGAGTATTAAAAAGAAACTGAAACAAAAACAAAAATTATACAAGTACGAGCGAAATGGACTCCAATTTTATTGTCATTCGTTTAGAAAGTTTTTTTATTACAATATTTAATATATTTGCTCTTATCACATATTTTCCTCATACATTAGGAAGTTTGACGTTTCATGCCTATTTAGTAAGGTTAGCTGAAAACCACCAGCCCAGAGAACTATTACAATTAATATTTTAATAAGCCATATATACATCTATTTATTATACAAAAGACACTACAGATCAGGCTAGTGACAAGAGCCGTCAATTAGAACATCTCCATTCCAGTCAATAATTTACTCTAAATATAGAGTCGGAAATAAAGTATGAACAAACAATAAAAACTCATTTCATTTATGAAATAATCACTTTTTTTTTCATTACTCTATTTTGCAGTAAATTATGAAGTGGGGATAAAAATGGTCTTAGTAAACAATTTGTATATGGTTTATATAATTTAGTATTTTATTTTAATCTATTTAATATATTAAAATTTGTTATGATTTTAAAACTTAAAAAAATATTCAATTTTGATCTACATTTTCAAAGCGTAGTATATTTTTTTTTTACAATTTTCATATAAATTATAATTGTATCCAGAATTTTCTAAATTTTAATTTTTATATTATTTTTAGAAATTTTATGTACATTGTTTTTGATTAATTATTTTTAAAATTTAAGTTTTAAATTTCAAAAAACACTATAAACTATACCATAATGATTTTCTTAATTTAGATATTTTAAAAATAGATGACATAATTATAAGAAGTTTCTTTTTTTTAGTTTATTACATGTGTATAAGTTTAGATTTCAATTTTAATTTTTTGAAATAAAACAAAAACAATAATTTGAAATGTTAATATGTTCATATTAAAAATTTAACAGTAAATTTTAACAAAAATTGATTATAGTTATTATATTAATTAATATGAACTACAACGCAGTATCATATTTTAAAAAATAATATTTTACTTTGAGTAAAATAATCCTGGTAAGTTTAATATGCATTTTATTGGTTTAAAATATTTTTATGATAATATATGTTTATATAAAAAATTTATCTATGTTTTAAATTTTCTATACTCAAATTAAAATTTTCTATAAATATAAATTTATAGTAATTAAAGATTAAAAATAGAATAGTTTTTATATGGCATGTTTTGTATTTGTTTTAGTTTTCTTAATAAATAAAATAAAAATGAGGTAATATATCTCTTAACTTTGTCTCACACTTATCAAAATTTGGTTTTATAAAATTTCAATATTAATGAGTTAATGTGTTTGTTAAAATCATCTCGTATTTGATTAATATAGTATTATTGATGAAATAATCCATCAAAAATTATAATTATAAAATATCAACTGTAACTTATTCCCCTCATGTACTTTAAATAATATGAACATGAGTTAATTTTAAATATTTTATTTATATCAAGTAAATATATATCTTTCAGTTGAGTCATTTTGTGCATCTCCAACTTTTCCGAATTATCTATCTTATTTATCTAATTTTAATAACTAAATCTATTTTATTTTATTTTATAAACAATAATTAGTTATCATTAATTTTTATTTTCTAATAATTTTATAAATAAAATTATATTGTGAAATCTACAATTTTTTTCTTATTTTGTGTGTATAAATAATTTAATTTAATTTATAATTTAAAATAAATTAATAGATGAACTAATCTAATTAAATTTATTTTTAATTTAATATTTACTAATCCTATAAATTTCAATAGTATTATACATTTTATATTGTGTATAACTAGAAATAAACAATACTAATGTATAATAATAATTTAATAATGATTAAAAGTTCAATTTTTATTTATTTATCAAATTTTAATATTATTTTTTATTAAACTGTATATTTATATATATATTAAATATATGATAAGTGTTAGTATTAGATTGCAATCTTAGAAAAATCTGTATAAATATTTTATGTTATTTTTTTTAGAGAATATTTGAATATTTAATTAAATTAATTGAATAATGAAATTGTTAGGCTATGTATTATAATGTATAGTTAATACAAAAATCTAGATTTGGTAATATCACATAATAGATCAAAGTTTTTTTTTGGTGCAAAGTTAGATCCAAATTGTGCTTTGTTTAGTATTGGATTTTTTAGTTCATTCTTAAGCAAGTCACTCTGGTTGACGAATTTACTCTTAAGACGCAATGAAAGTTTAAGATTATATTATACGCCAATGATCCAAATTGCACCACAGAGACGATAGCATACTTTTAGATTTAAATATTTTCAAAAAGAACAATATATCGTTCAATTATTTGTAATAGCTCGACGTGTAAATGCGCCTCTTAAGATATGGTCAATAGAAGATATTTGTAAAGAGAAATTAGTACTTTTGGTCGTGTGCGTATTAATTATTATTTATACATGCATATTAGATGATGCCTTCTTTGCATTTACATACATGTACAATTTACAATTTGTTTTCTTCTTGAGGGGGAGGGGGATAAATGTACAATTGGTCATGAATATTGAAAATTCGATTACATACAAGGATATATAGTTCAGGTTCATTCTTCTTCTTTTTGTTAAAATCATGTTTTTTTTTTGTAAAATTAAAATCATATTTATGAGGACAAGTAACCTCTATAGTTCAGAAATCCAAATCCCAAAAAGTCTCATACTATATCGAAATATATCTATCTACGTAGTTTGTTAGCTAGAGCGGTCAAATAGACAAATGTTCAAGAGAAAACATTGAACAAAATTCATATAAAAACACATATATAAGCATTAGTGCTAGTGACTGAAAAGAGAAATTGAGTAAAGAAGTATTTAAACAATATTGGGGGCAAAGGAATCATAACCTCTCATGGCACTAAACCACGAGCTAATTGATGTTGTTCCTTTTGTGGGCCTTTTCCACGATTACTCTCCACTATTCGGTCCTTTTTATTTATTTATTAAAAATAAATAGAATCAATAATATATACTCCATAGTCATCAATAATGTGAAATATGCTAAATCATAAATCACACCATATAATGGTGATAAGATTTGCACTATATTTATTGTAATGGTAAAAGTTCTAAGAACAATTATTCCTTACTAGACAACTAGTGATCTTAGAGAAATCTTCTCTTGTGCATCGGAATGGTAGCTAGATTAATAACCAACTGAAGTATTTAGATATATAATATTTAATTATTTATCAATGATATAACATTTGGTTTTCTTGGAATTTTTTTCCTAAATTTTTTTTTCTTGGAGAATTCAGTAATGTAGTTCATATATATCAAAATAACAAAGTTATATTAATATATCAGTGTAGTAAATAACATGTATATTCTTTTCATAAGAAGATAATGACTTATAATATTGTAGAATAACTTCCACAATCAGTAATTAAAAAAATATATATAATAATAATATTATTGCAAAAATCTACTAGATGTAATTAAACTGTACTTACGAACATAATCATTTTTTACTTACTACTTCACAAGATTGTAAATTTATCCTTTTGAAGAATAACTATAAGTCTTTTCTTGTCACGATTAGTTGTCTACCAAATTATCCTCTCTTTTTTTTGGTAATCACCAAATTATCCTTTCATAGGTGGATATCAAATATTCAACCTTATATTATGCTTAGTTTGTAAAACTCCTCAAATAATCTTGGTGGGAGATGGCGATGTAATGATAAAAATTAAAAAGGATGGAGTGTGTGACTTGGAACATTATATAAAGGCTACATTTAGGGCATATAATATGATACTAAACTAATAGAAAGCATAAAATGTACAAATAAGTGAGCAGCATAATGGTTACACCATAAAGTTTGTTATTGTAATTTGTAAAAGTCACATCTCTCTGTTCGTTCCCCCACGCCTCTGCCTCGACAGGGAACCCTGGATCAAACAATTACAAATCTCACAAAAGAAAATAAAAACACATTTCATATGCGATGCATATGATGATTATGTTGGTCCCATTTATTTTGACTATACATCTCTCCATATGAAATAGAGTGCTCTAGCCTTTAGTTTGCAACCATTCAAAATTACAAAACTTAACTGATTATAGACTATAGTTTCTGTTTTAATAGTGTGTTACCTTATCAATAACCAAGTTTTGAGCTTCAATAGTTCTTTTTTTTTTTTTTGATTAACCTGGGGTATCCCAGGCCCATGGAGAGGCCCAGACTAATCCCCAAGGAGAGGTGCAGCCCACGGATAGACCCTCTTTCCGGGTATTCAATAGTTCTTCCCAAATCGCAAAGTGTTTTACCCAATATCCAGATAGACATTGTATTGAATATATTATCTTCTCTATTAAAAGAGAAGTACCATTTTTATCTACAACAAAATAGTCATACTATAAGTCTAGGTCCATATATTCAAATAATGTTTTTATTGTTTACATTAGTTTCTATAATGTATAACATTTCTAAATAATAATAAGGATATTAATAACCAATCCATTTTAACTATAAATTTAAATTTTAGTTTTAGAAATACAAATCTGTTGAGAAAAAATCTACCAAAATCTTTTAAAAAATTTAAATATTCTTTTAATTAATGCACTGATTAATTTCGTAATTAGTAGTATAATTATAAATTAATTTTAATTAAATTTTTATTAGAAACAAAATAATGAAATTATATGCTAATTTTTAAAATTTTATAAGTATATTCTACATTATATTAAAATATAATTAATTAATGAATTACATATTAAAATTATGTTTTTTGTGCAAACATATTAAAATTATGTTGAATTGGTAAACCAATATATTTTGAAAAATACTTTTATTAAGATAAATAAAAAAATATCATTTACCGTTTAAAGTGACTAAAATATCATTCATCTTTTAAAATGATTAATATTCATAAATTAAGTAATAACTTTTACAAAAAAATAAAACTGTTAACATATATTAAATTTTAATATTTAGAACTATATATCATCTATTAAGTTATTTTTAAAATGACAGCAATATATTATCATAAATTATTATATACAAATAATATAAAATTTTATATCTATTAATGAAATTTTATCCGCATGGGTGTGCGGATTAGAATCTAGTTGCGTTTTTATTTTTGATATTCAGTAGTGGTCATATTTTCAATATATTTTTGGCTAATGCGGACCCTCAATACAAAGCATGAGCCTCTAGTTTTCATAGTGTTTATAACAATACAATTTCGATTTTAAATTCACCTAGCTCTAGAATCTAATGCTAACAACTAAAACAAAGCATTTTTAAGCAAACAAAGTTACCGTTCCAAACCTAACACATGACATTTTAAAGTCAATATATGCTAATTTTCTCAGAAAACATTTTCTTACACTAATTTTCTCAGAAAAACATCACATGTAAAAAAACGTTATTCGAAAAAGAGGTTAGTCACTCTCAGAAATGATATAAAGATTATAAGCATCAATTATAAAACAAATTTAAAATTAAAGCAGCTTTTTCTTTTCTTTGAAAATTCCCTTTTCTACCCCTTTCATTGCTTTAACATTGATATAAAAATTAAAAAAAATGTTATTCGATAAAGAAGTCTTTATATCTATAACTTTCTTCACTTCCTTCTCCTTCTCCATTCAAACTCCAAATGACGAATCCACCAAACCGGGTTTGGATCCAAATCTCCTTCATCTTCCTCCTTATCCATGTCTCTCTATCTTCTTCCTCCGACCAGCCTTCTATCAAAACCGATGCACTATCACTCCTCTCCTTCAAAGCAATGATACAAGACGATCCAAACAACATTCTCTCAACTTGGACCCCTAGAAAGTCCCCTTGTCAATTCTCTGGCGTCACTTGTCTCGCTGGAAGAGTCTCTGAGATTAACCTCTCCGGTAGTGGTCTCTCCGGGACCGTTTCTTTCAACGCTTTCACCTCTCTTGATGCTCTCTCAGTTCTTAAACTCTCTGAGAACTTCTTCATTTTAAACTCAACCTCTCTTCTTCTCCTTCCCCTGAGCTTAACCAACCTCGAGCTCTCCTCCTCCGGTTTAGTCGGAATCCTCCCTGAAAACTTCTTCTCCAAATACCCAAATTTCATCTCCATCACTCTCTCTTACAACAACTTCACCGGGAAGTTACCCGAAGATCTTTTCTTAGGAAGCAAGAAACTCCAAACCCTTGATCTTTCTTACAACAACATAACCGGTTCAATCTCCGGTTTAACAATCCCTCTCTCCTCATGCGTCTCCTTGTCGTCCCTCGACCTCTCCGGGAACAGTATCTCCGGCTACGTCCCTGTCTCGCTTACCAACTGCACCAACCTCAAAAGCTTGAACCTTTCTCACAACAACTTCGACGGGCAGATTCCAAAGTCCCTCGGCGAGCTAAAAAGCTTACAAAGTCTGGATCTTTCGCACAACCGGCTCACCGGTTGGATCCCGCCGGAGATCGGAGACGCTTGCGGGTCGTTACAAAACCTCAGGATTTCTTACAACAACGTAACCGGCGTGATCCCTGATTCCTTGTCTGCATGTTCTTTGCTACAGACTCTTGACCTCTCCAACAACAACATCTCCGGTCCGTTCCCGGACAAGATCCTCCGGAGCTTCGGATCTCTTCAAATATTGCTTCTCAGCAACAACTTCATATCCGGTGAGTTTCCGACGACGCTCTCTGCTTGCAAGAGCCTCAGAATCGTTGACTTCAGCTCGAACCGATTCTCCGGCGTGATTCCGCCGGACTTATGTCCCGGAGCAGGTTCGTTAGAGGAGCTGAGAATCCCGGATAACCTCGTCACCGGAGAGATACCTCCGGCGATATCTCAGTGCTCGGAGCTCCGAACGATTGATCTAAGTCTCAACTATCTCAACGGAACAATCCCGCCGGAGATCGGAGACCTCCAGAAACTCGAGCAGTTCATCGCATGGTACAACAACCTCGCCGGAAAAATCCCGCCGGAGATCGGAAAATTACAGAACCTCAAAGATCTCATCCTCAACAACAATCAACTCACCGGAGAGATCCCACCGGAGTTTTTCAACTGCAGCAACGTCGAGTGGATCTCCTTCACGAGCAACCGGTTAACCGGAGAAGTCCCTAAAGACTTCGGGGTCCTTTCCCGGTTAGCTGTTCTTCAGCTCGGAAACAACAACTTCACCGGACAAATCCCTTCAGAGCTAGGGAAGTGCACAACACTTGTCTGGCTTGATCTCAACACAAATCACTTAACCGGAGAAATCCCTCCCCGGTTAGGTCGTCAACCCGGTTCAAAAGCTCTTTCCGGTTTACTCTCTGGCAACACAATGGCCTTCGTTAGAAACGTTGGGAACTCATGTAAAGGTGTTGGAGGTTTGGTGGAGTTCTCAGGGATCAGACCAGAGAGGCTTCTTCAGATACCGTCTCTTAAGAGCTGTGACTTCACGAGAATGTATTCAGGTCCGATCTTGAGTCTCTTCACAAGATACCAAACCATTGAGTATCTTGATCTCTCTTATAACCAGCTCCGAGGTAAGATTCCATATGAGATCGGAGAAATGATCGCTCTTCAAGTCCTTGAGCTTTCTCATAACCAACTCTCCGGCGAGATTCCTTTCACCATCGGTCAGCTCAAGAACCTCGGCGTGTTCGATGCCTCGGATAATCGCTTGCAGGGTCAAATCCCTGAATCATTCTCCAACTTGTCTTTCTTGGTGCAGATTGATTTGTCTAACAACGAGTTGACCGGTCCGATCCCACAGAGAGGTCAGCTTAGCACGCTTCCGGCGAGCCAGTACGCGGATAACCCGGGACTCTGCGGTGTTCCTTTACCGGAATGTAAAAACGGGAACAATCAGCTACCCGCGGGACCGGAGGAAGAGAAACGTGCTAAGCACGGTACAACAGCGGCTTCTTGGGCGAATAGCATTGTTCTTGGAGTGTTGATATCCGCTGCGTCGGTTTGTATTCTGATAGTTTGGGCTATCGCGGTTCGTGCGAGGAAGCGAGACGCGGAAGATGCGAAGATGCTTCACAGTTTGCAAGCAGTTAACTCAGCCACAACTTGGAAGATTGAGAAGGAGAAAGAGCCGTTGAGTATTAACGTCGCGACGTTTCAAAGACAGTTGAGGAAGCTTAAGTTTTCGCAGCTTATCGAGGCGACAAACGGCTTCTCGGCCGCGAGTATGATCGGACACGGCGGGTTTGGTGAGGTTTTCAAGGCCACGCTTAAAGATGGAACATCCGTGGCAATCAAGAAACTGATTAGGTTAAGTTGTCAAGGAGATAGGGAGTTTATGGCGGAGATGGAAACCCTAGGGAAGATCAAACACCGAAACCTCGTACCGCTCTTGGGATACTGTAAGATCGGGGAAGAGAGACTACTCGTGTACGAGTTTATGCAATACGGTAGCCTCGAGGAGGTGCTTCACGGGCCAAGAACGGGCGAAAAGAGAAGGATCTTGAGCTGGGAAGAGCGCAAAAAGATTGCGAAAGGAGCAGCCAAAGGACTATGCTTTTTGCATCATAATTGTATACCTCATATAATCCACCGTGATATGAAATCAAGCAACGTGCTTCTCGACCACGAGATGGAAGCTAGGGTTTCGGATTTTGGAATGGCGAGGCTGATCAGCGCTTTAGACACGCATTTGAGTGTGAGTACCTTGGCTGGCACGCCAGGTTACGTGCCACCAGAGTATTACCAGAGTTTTAGATGTACTTCTAAAGGTGATGTGTACTCAATAGGAGTAGTGATGCTTGAGATATTGAGCGGGAAAAGACCGACCGATAAAGATGAGTTTGGTGATACGAATTTGGTCGGTTGGTCGAAGATGAAGGCGAGAGAAGGGAAGCATATGGATGTGATTGATGAAGACCTTCTGAGTGTTAAAGAAGGTTCGGAGACTCAAGAAGGTTATGGAGGAGTGATTGTGAAAGAAATGTTGAGGTATTTGGAGATAGCTTTACGGTGCGTTGATGATTTTCCGTCAAAGCGGCCTAATATGTTACAAGTGGTTGCTCTGTTGAGGGAGCTTCGTGGGAGTGAAAATAACAGTCACAGTAACAGCTCGTAAAGACATGAACATGACGATCAGTTTTTTTCTTCTTCTTGGTCTTGATGAATTTGTCTTGTTTTATTTTATTTTATGAAAAATGTATGTGTGGACCCATGATTAACAAAAAAATTATATATTACCTTTGTTTTTTGTGATTCACTTTATTATAAATACACAGCTAGGGTATTAATGAAATGAGTATATTTTCACAAAAAAAAGGTAATGAAAATGATATTTGCTAGATACAAGTTGGGTTTGGCTAAAGCAGCATCCACATACATATACTTGGGTCATGGACTCGTGGAGAACAGCAAACGGAACTCCTTAGAAGCATCAGGTCCATGATGACTTTTATACTTCAGCCCCATGAGGATTTAGCCACCAATATTAACGAACATGTCAATTTGATTGATTAAGATAGTTGAGTTTCAAGTCTTCAGTGCTTAAACAATGTCTAAATTAAAGTAAAAAAAAAATGGTTGTTTTATTACAAGATGAATGAATTACAGAACTAGAATAAAAATATCTTGTGCAGAAGAAGATCAGGGAGAGTTCAATGTCGCTTAGATCGTGCACTTGGCAACGAAGATTGGCACCAAGTGTTTTCCCACACTGATGTGGAGTATCTACTTAGATGGGGATCAGATCACAGACCTGTTCTGGTACGAATAAAATCAAAAGAGTCGACTGGTCGTAGAGGCTTCAAGTTTGATCGGAGATGGCTAGGGAAAGAGGGATTCGCTGAAACGGTAAAACACGGCTGGGGGCAAGAGGATCCGAGAGAACCGACTAATATATTTGAGAGGATAGGCCGGTGTAGAAAAGCAATCTCTAAGTGGAAAAGAAAAAACCCATCAAACAACTTGAAGCTGATCGAAAAACTCAAGATGGAGCTGGATAAAGCACAAGGTAATGATAATATGTCCAGTGAGGAAGAGCTAGAGCTAAAATGGAAATTATGTGAAGCATACAGAGAGGAAGAACTCTTCTGGAGACAAAAAAGTAGAGCCATTTGGCTTAGGGAAGGAGATAGGAACACGAAGTTCTTCCATGCGAAAACAAAACAGCGCCGAGCCCGGAATCGTATCACCAAACTGATGGACTCACTGGGAAACTGGGTGGAGACAGAAGAGGGCATAGAAGGATTAGCTAATAGCTATTTTGATACTCTTTTCACAGCTTCAGAACCGAGTAACCGAGATGAAGCTTTCCGGTACATTACCGCGACGGTTACTCAGGAGATGAATGCAACCTTGATGAGAGAGCCGAATGAGGCTGAGATAAAAGAAGCCGTATTCGCTATAAACCCAGAAAAGGCACCGGGACCTGATGGAATGACCAGTTTATTCTATCAACGGTTCTGGAAAATAGTGGGAAAGGAAATCGTGAAAACGGTTCAAGCCTTTTTCGCCTCTGGAGAGCTAGACGAGCGCATAAACCAGACCAATATCTGTTTAATACCAAAGACGGAGCGTCCAAAGAATATGTCGGAGTTCAGACCAATAAGCTTATGCAATGTAAGCTATAAAATCATCTCAAAAGTCCTCTCATCGCGTCTGAAGAAAGTGCTTCCGAAGCTAGTTTCAGAAACACAATCGGCCTTTGTGGCTCGTAGACTTATTACAGATAATATCTTAGTGGCGCAGGAAATGTTCCATGCTCTGCGTACGAATCCAAGCTGCCAAGGAAAATTTGTAGCGATTAAAACAGATATGAGTAAGGCGTACGATCGAGTAGAATGGAGTTTCCTAGAAACCTTAATGGAGAAAATGGGTTTTGATGATAGATGGATCCAGTTGATCATGCGATGTATATCATCAGTCTCTTACAAAGTCCTCATAAATGGAGAAGCGAAAGGAAACATCACACCGTCGCGTGGCTTGCGACAAGGCGACCCGTTATCTCCCTTCCTCTTCATACTATGCACAGAAGTTCTGATATCGCAAATACAACATTCAGAAAGGGAGAAGAAGATCACGGGTATAAAAATTGCAAGGGAGAGCCCACCGATCTCACATTTACTCTTCGCGGACGACAGCCTCTTCTTTTGTAAGGCTGAACAAAGCGAATGCAGTGAACTAATGAGACTCATCGACGTCTACGGAAAAGCCTCAGGACAACAACTGAATAAGTCAAAATCTTCAGTTATGTTCGGTTCTAAGGTTGTGGCGTCCTCAAAAATTGACCTGAAAAGGTCGCTTGATATCAACCAAGATGGAGGGATGGGCATGTACCTCGGCTTACCAGAGAAAATATGTGGATCTAAGAAGCAAGTCTTCAGCTTTGTACAAGAAAGACTAAACGACCGTACTAACTCGTGGTCATCGAAGCTGCTATCCAAGGGGGGAAAAGAAGTTCAAATCAAGTCTGTGGCCCAGGCTGTCCCCTCATATGTAATGTCCTGCTATCTTCTTCCATTAGGAATTACTAGAAACCTTACTAGTGCAGTCTCGCGGTTCTGGTGGACTACAAAAAGTGAAAACAGAGGTTTGCACTGGGTGGCTTGGGACAAGATCTGTATTCCTATGGATAGGGGAGGACTGGGATTCCGAGATTTCCATGACTTCAACCTTGCGCTATTAGCCAAACAACTATGGAGACTTCTCAAATATCCAAATTCTCTATTGGCACGGGTGATGAAAGGAAGGTACTATAGACATACAAATCCAATGAACGTAGATAAAGCCTCAAACCCATCGTATGGCTGGAGAAGTATCCTAGCAGGGAAACAAGTCCTACTACAAGGATTAAGGAAGAGAATCGGAAATGGGTATGAAACTAGGGTCTGGGAAGAACCATGGCTCCTTACGTCTCCTGCAAGACCCCCACTATGCTGCGACAATATCAGAGACGATCATCTACGAGTTCACCATCTCATCGATACAGAGACCAATACATGGAACTCAGATATGTTGCATACCTTTATAGCAGCCGCAGATATACCTCGGGTTGAATCGATACGGGTGAGTCGCACAGGAAGAAGAGATTGCTACAGCTGGGACTTTACTAAGTCCGGTACTTACACGGTAAAATCTGGTTACGCAGTAGCTCATGATCTTCGGACACGAACACTCCAGCCACTGGTGTCTGAACCCAGCACTACGGATCTTAAAAAAGCAACATGGAAGATCAAAGCGCCAAGGAAACTGAAGCACTTTATCTGGCAAGCTATCACTGGATATGTCGCTACGGCGCAGAACCTAAAAGATCGCCACTGTGCACCGGACAGTACCTGCGTTCGCTGTGGAGCGGATTCTGAAACTACTAATCACACTTTGTTTGAATGTCCACCCGCCCTACAGTGTTGGGCTCTGTCGCAAATTCCTACAGCTCCGGGGTTATTCCCGCGGCAATCTCTTTTTGAAAACATAGATTATCTACTAGGGAGAGCAAAGGGACAAGGCGTAAATGTGGAGACGACGAAAGTCTTCCCATGGATAATGTGGTATATATGGAAGGCGCGTAATGAAAAACTGTTCAATAACAAGGACATTACACCACCGGAAACGATCCAAACCGCCATGAGAGAAGCAGAGAGCTGGACGATCGCGCAACTTACGCCAGAAATGGAAGATATGGGGATGAACGAGGCACTCGAGGACGTATCAACAGAGACCCAAGCTCCGGAACCACCAATATGGAGATGTCAGGTAGACGCTTCATGGATAAGTACTCGGGAGGCTACTGGTCTAGGTTTCGTGATAATAAATGCAGGAACGACAACTCTGTTTGGGGCAAAGAGAGTAAGCACGGCGGAATCTCCTCTACATGCAGAGGCTGAAGGGCTCGTATGGGCAATGCAGGAATCGCTAAACAGAGGATACATGTCAGTGCACTTTGAATCAGATTGTCAACAATTAGTGAATCTATTACAACGAGATGAAAAGGAGTGGCCGGCATTGGCATCAGAACTGGATGAAATTAAAGCTCTGTGTACTAGCTTCGACACTTTCTCTATTGCGTATGTTTCACGGTCTCTCAACATCCGTGCGGATGGCCTAGCAAAAGGGGTCCGTTCACGCGATCTCAGGGTTACTTATGTTCAAAGCTGCGCTCCATGGTGGCTAGCCCCTGTTGCTAACCAAATGGATGCAGTCTAAGTTTGGTTTTTTATTTCGATGTCAAAAAAAAAAAAAAAGAATAAAAATATCTTGTAACTGGTCATATATTGTTTCATTGTTCTATAACTTCGAAGTATGACCGGTTCTGGCTGGGTCTGTTGTTCGGTTCGATGCGTTCTCCAGCCTCCGATTCGGTTCATCAACTGTGTCGGGGGTGGGGGGGAGGTGGTTCTTTCTAGTAGCAATAGATTAAGTGATTGAGGGGCAAAAGAAACATTCTCATATGTTGTTAAAGGATGGCTACTTCTTTAGTTGAGCTACTTCTCTGGATCTTTTATTAGATCGTTATGGCGGTTCCGTTTTTTTCATGGTTTCCTTTTCCACCGTTTTGTGCTCGCCCAGCACAATAAGAGCTTGGTTTGACAGCGGTTGTTTTGTTGGCTTTTCTTTTCAGATAGTAGATTTTCACTTGAAAGCTTTGGTTGTAGAGACTCTCGCGATCAACGAGTGCTTTTGCGAATGAACGGTTTTTATGCAGTGGTGTGGAGTCGCTATCCGTGATGCAAATATTCCGGCTAGATCGGTGCAATCACAACACACGATTGTATCTTTATTTGGGATCTTCGGTTTTCACCGGACCGATCTTTTTTGTTCCTTATGCATTTAATTGGGTTTTTAATTTGTTGTAGTTGTTCGCATTAGAAGTGGTAGCCAAAAAACGTTGTAGGTGCTTGTATGGTTTTGGAATGGCCTTTCTACTGTCAGTAGTGAAAATGAGCATTGGCTAGGCATCAGCTTCTTTGGACATATTCTGATATTCCTAGCCCAACACAAACAAATACTTAACTGCAAAACTCTCAACTTTTATCAAAGTATTTGAATCTAGCATGGATATTAAAAATACATTACTGGATGTTGATCTTTTTTTTAACGTCCACTGGATGTTGATCAAATCATAAAAATGTCTAGTTTCTTTTTGGTGAAGCATCAGTGTCTTGCTACTGTGAGAATGTATAGCGCATGATTTTGCGTATATTAATAGTTACCATCTGCGGGTTACCATATAAGTATATAACTATGCGTATTATTTTACTACAAAAAAAAGGAAGAGAGAAATTATAATAGTCGATTCACTTGTGACAAGACATATCGAAGGGGGGATGATGAGTGGGTCTCATTTTAAAGGGTACTTTGGTGAACTACAAAACTGAGAAAGAGATGTTGCAGGCCCGGAGTATATTTGTCTCTGCGAACCATATACTGCAGATATACAACTCAAATAGTTTCTCTTTCCTCTGTAACATTAAGAGTAAACTAGATTTTGACCCGCGCTTTCAAAGCGCGGGATTATTTTCGAAACATTCCAAATTTATTTGATATAAATTTGTATTTTAATTGTATCTACACTTAGATATTACGAATGAAACATTATATTCAATGTTTTGAAACCCGATCCGATCCGCAGTTAAATTGCCAAATTCGATAGTTCATAAGTAATCCATTTTAGTTTAAAAAAAATTGTTATTTAAAAATTCTATAAAACCCGTAACAACCGCTAAAACCCGAGATCTGGTTATCGGTTGAACTGATAGATGACCCAATATATAATCCGGTTTGATTTATTATTATATTTTGAGTATTGCAATATATATTCATGAACGTTCAGAAGAATAGTGAATATATTATGAAATTGATATTCCAATTTTAATACAATTTTAGTCCAACTAAAATTCCATCTTGTTAATGGATTAATATTTGAGTGGATGCATATTAAAAATAAAATAGATTTGAGCATCAATAATGTGTATACGTCTATTACAAATTAATGATTTACGTTTTCAAAAAAAAGTATAATTGTTTATTTAGTTATTAGATACTTTTTGATGTTTTGTCTATGGCTTATTTTAAATTTTAAATTTAATTTCATTATTCGCATTAGAAATATAAATATTTATAATTTTAATTTTGATATATATTTTAATATATTTAGTTCTTAATTTTTTTATAATTTATATATATAATTTTATTTTTAAACAATTAAAATATTGACTCTTACTCTGTGGCTTCGATTTATGTTAATGTAATGTTTATGATATATTTGTGTTAATATATTTGTTCAATTAGTATATATTTGATATATATATTTTATGTCTGTTTGAGTAATCCGTAAAAAATATATTCATAAAACTATCAATAGTAACATGTTTCATCATATAATTACTGTTAATATTTATTTTATAATATGTATTTATATATTTTTTAGTACTCTACTATAAGAATTATATTTTTATGTATTTGGTGAGGGTTTTGAACAATTTTTTTTTTTTGCATTTGGATTAATATTATAGTTGTATATATACGAATGAATATATATATATATATAATTATTTATTACATTAATAACTAAAACATAATTGATTAGTTATTTGAATTTTGAATTAATATAAATTAAATTCATTAGTTTAAAAAATAATAGATTAGTTAGTTAGTTCCTTAATTTTAGGTATAATGTATATTTAACAATTAAATTAGATATGAGTAGAATAATAGAAAATGTAATTAAATATAATTGTCCAACCTATACTATTTGTAAGTAGATAAAAATTGCTTATGTTTTAATAGTATTGATAAATAAATTTGTCTTACTTTACCTTTTTACTACTGTATTAATTATTATTTTCTATCGTCCTTTTTATAAACTTTCCCTGGAAAAAACATCCCTCAAGGTCCTCGCTGTAATTGATAAATGATAGATAAAGATACTAAATCCTCAAAAGAATTATATTTCGGTAAAATATCCTCAAAAGAAAATATTGATGCTTTTTTTTTGTTTTTATATGTGGCAATTTTGTATTTTGTTTCTTATAGCTAACAATGCCACAATGCATGTTTCCTTTCCTGTGTGCCTGACACTTTCTTACGGCCTTATCTCATTTGTGTGGGAAACAAATTTGATTCTTATTACCAAACGTAAATTATTTCGTATAATAAGGGAAACTGTAACTTAAATATAATATATATGTATAAGTTAAATGAAAGCAAGCAAATACTATATTTACAATAATATCATAGAATATATATAATACCCATAGTAATTATAGACGGCTAAAAATAGCATATTAGTTTAAATATTCATATATTTGATCCAAAAAAAGGTTTAAATATTCATATAAATTTATAGGTTTAATTTGACTGCAGATGATTTTCTGCATTGCATGTTGCATGTCTTGTTTGAAAAGGTTTATGTTAGTATGATATTGAATTATTAGAGGAAACAACGGAAAATGGCTAAGTGGGAAAATAACAAAGAACAAATTGCGACATGGGCAAACATTATCTAAGTATACATATAAAGGAAGACGAAGAATCTTTGAAGATTTAAATGTATCTGAAATTAAATAAGAAAAGAAAAAGAAAAATCAAATTTACTAGAGCAAATATAAAAACAAAAGTGAAAAATACCAAAAAAATGCTTCAGGTTTCAGTGCAAAACACAGATATCGCAGGAGAGGGTCCATCTACATAATTGAGGAAGACTAAATAGTAGTAATAATTAAATGATTTAAGCAAATAAAGACAAACCTCATCAGATTCCTTTTTATAATAGTTAATAAATACATTACAATTTTGCCAGCGAAAATTAGTTCCAAAAAAAAAAAAAAATTTGCCAGCGAATATACATAATTTATATTACTATTTGACGTGAAACACATTTCATGATGTTTTATATAAAAACGTACTTTAAACAAAATGTCAAGCTCGAACTTCTGTAAATATAACAAAATAAATTGAACCTTATGCTTCTGTTTTTCTTACCCATAGAAGCAAGCAACAAAGCAAAGCAAAATGATTTTGGAACAAGGTAGTGATTTAAAAAAAAAAAAACAAGGTAGTGATTAAACATTCTAATGACAGAACTACCCATATGGGTAACAGGGTAAGGATGTCGACTCATGCATCCCATCAAGGAAGTGAGGGGTATATTTGCATGACGTGGAAGTTAAGTATATGGTTGTTTCTTTGTGGGAAGTATGAGGCAACCATGTGATCAGAGATTTCCATGCTAAGCCACTTCTAAATCCAACAACTAATATTGGCAAACTTTAATATTAGCTTTGGTATAACCAAATCTAACAACTAAATATTCTTATAAACTTTTGTTTTTGATATCAATGACAAAGTAGCTATGGTATAAATTGTTTTTTTTTGTCATCGCTATGGCATAAATTGATATTAGGTATTTTATACGTATTGAATTTTAGGGTTATATGATAGTTCTGGTTTTGGGGGAAAAATTATGAGATAATTCTTGTGGAGTAGTAGAGAAGGGGCTACAATAACAGCAGGTCTTTAGGATTGAGAAAGATAAGCATTTGAAAGTTAGGGGAGTAGAAGCAAATATGCACATGCTCCTCTAAAAAATGCGCATATCATAAAAGATAAAAAGCTAAACTCTTTTCCTGTTGCACGTTCCATTGTTTTTCCTTTTTATTTTCATTCGATTTATAACTCCAGCACCAACTTAGTATCATAGACAATTCAATTATATTCATAGTTCCCTGTTTTCGGTAAATGCAATTATAATTCACAAAATCTCAAAGCCGCTAATTACATGCATATATCTATTACAAATACCTAGATACATACATATGTATTTATTGACAAAAAAGAACCGTGTTGAATAAATCTTCGATAGTGAATCCATCATTTGAACACATGGTTAGACATTATTACATGCATTGTTTCAAATTAACGAGTTATATAAATATATCAATGCAACATGTGTTTAGCCATTGGTATAAAGAAAGCCTAATATGTATGCTCTCTCTATATCTCTCTACCTTGTGACAAACATAGCTGCAGAACCTGTAAACCTCCCTACGTGTTGACACAAATGATGAAAGCAGAAATAGTCGCTTTCAATGCAATTGATTGCACTTTAAATGCAAAGAGAAAATAAACGCCATGATTTTCAGTGCCTTAACCCACTTCCTTAGTTTTCTCAGACATACATTCGTGTCGTTTCTCATTTATTTCTCCAAGTGCTCAGTAAAAAAGTCTTTATATCCTCCTAATTCTGCATCAAAGTTGGTCCCAAAAGATGTACAAAAACCTAACCCACCTCAGATTTTACATTTCTGTAGTGCTTCTTCACTCTCATACGCAAACGATCGTCTTCTTTTGATATTTTGTACATTTTTGTTTTTTGTATATATAGACTTGCCTCAATCAACCTCTTTAATTCTCTTTTCACGTATCGACATTCATTTAATATGCTTGTTCATACATCATAGACGTGTCCAATCTATAAATACTTGGTAGGAAATATGAATCATCACTATAATGTATCAATTAAGAAATTTGAAATGTATGTATTCCGTCCCACACCACTGTAATTCCATACCGTCTTTTTGTCTCCATTCATAACCTATAAGTCATCAAATGGTCTTGAAAAATGTCTAATTTTTGTGTGGGTTTCCGCTGATACACCTTTTAAGATAAAGTTTTGAATTTCTATATATAAATGCAGTGATTTACCAATTTAATTGATCTCTTCCAAATGTGAGAAAGTGAATATTAAATGTCACGATTTTCCTCCGAAATTTGACTCCACTCAATCATGTTTTTCCGCGTTGAAGAATTGGCTATAAATTGATTTTTTTCAATCCAACAAATGACAAAACAAATAATTTGATCTATCACCCATAGGCCATAGATGGACACGGCTAAGTGTTTCAAAAAAAAAAAGCAATACACTACTATCCTAATATATAAAAGGGACTAAATTCAAGGTTTTTGGGAATATCCACCTCAGCCAAAATATTCTCATCCAAAAAAAATTAGAAATAGATATCATTTAGAAGATAATTAACTAGCATATGACTTTTGATATTTATAAAAATTTCAAATTTGTAACAGCTAATTTATTAATAGACTCATATATCTATATTGAATTATGTTCTATTTTTAATCGTTAGACTTCAAGGATAAATAAATTATTAATTTATAATATATAGTTTATAACTTTATATTGTAGTTATAAATAAAGAGAAAATAACTAGGGAGGATGAAGAAACTCATGTAAAATTATGTAATTAAAATGGTAAAATGGTGAGTATGATGAAGTGAATCTAAGAAAATTTGTTGTACAAATTATGGTGCTTTTTTCGTCCACTAAAATGATTTAAAATAAAATATATATTCACATAAATAAGTCAATATTTGTTATTTTTTTTGGTAAGATGTTAAGATTATCATTTTCTGAAAGGTTACACTGTTGTTTTTAAACAACTTATTACAACAAGGAAACAAAAACAACTAACAACAACTCAAAATAAAAAAAACCTTAAGAACATATACAAAAAACATAATTATTAAATTATCCTACAGTCCAAAGAGGCAAAGATGACTGATGCCTATTAAATTAATATAAAATAGTACACAAAAAACATAATTATTTATATAAAATTAAATTGATACCAGTACAAACTTATTGGAAAGCTAACATCAAACAATTAAAAAACAAATTATAATCGAATCTAAACAACACTCAAAATTATTTCAGTAAAATAGTGAATGTATTTATATTGTACTATGACAAACTCTAAAATCCTTACATAAGGATTCAGAAAATATTGGATCCCCACCTACACAAGAAAATTGTTGATAAAACTCCAAAATAGCATTTTCTTTTGACCCAATTTTTTTTTTCTCCTTATCGGTTAAGAAAGATAAGAAAATTTCAGGGTAGCAAACATTCTCTAGAATTTCTCTTAGATTCGAACCCATAGCTGATGATAGAACTAGAATAGATATTTTCTGTTTCCTACTCACACGAGCCCATATTCTTGCTTTTTATCAATCTCTAATTCTAGCCTGCCCCCCCAATCTGATATTATGGTGCCGGTATAGACCGAAATCCCGTTATGATCCAATTCTGACTGGTAATAGATACCAGGACTTTGTAATATTTGATTGATCACAACTCGGTATATTCCGTTTACTATAGAAGTTCCAAGGGAATTCATTAAAGGAATGTTTCCAATAAAAATTCTTTGTTCTTGCATATTCCTATTGGTTTTCCAAATTAATCCCGCGGATACATATAATTCAGAAGAATATGTAAGTAATTCATAGACAGCATCTCGTTCTTTTATCAGAGGTTCTACCAATTGATATGTTTCCACAAATAATTGAAATTCAATTTCGTGATCTATATCTTCAATTTTTGGAAATTGCGAAAGTTCTTCTATTAAATTAATGAATGATGCCTATTAAATTAATATAAAATAGTACACAAAAAACATAATTATTTATATAAAATTAAATTGATACCAGTACAAACTTATTGGAAAGCTAACATCAAACAATTAAAAAAACAAATTATAATCGAATCTAAACAACACTCAAAATTATTTCAGTAAAATAGTGAATGTATTTATATTGTACTATGACAAACTCTAAAATAGTTCGTATTATAGATTGTTTCCTTGATTTCAATTTTTCATATAACAAATTTCATTTTCAAAATTTACAGATCAATAATCCCCGCGTAACGCGGCCAAGAACCTAGTATACATAATAGTCTGAATATTGAGAAACTCCTGAGTATAATCCTACAAAATCTGTTGTGGATTATTTTTTTTAGTATTTTTCGTGTGTTATATGAACACTATACTTATATGTATATGTACATATGCTGGTTTCGTTCCAAAAAAGTATATAAACTGTTTTATTTCTTTTTTTCTTATTTTAGAAAAAAGAACTGAAATGGATTTAGGAAGATATGTGGAAATAAATGACTATGGGAGTGACTGGTTTTCCAGCTACCACCCGCAAACGCAGTTTTTGCGGTTGGTAGAGGTTGTCGGCGGTTTGCAACAATCATTCAAATCATTTTAAATCGCTTTAAACCGCTTTAAACCGCTCTGAATCTCATAAATTCAAAAGCTGGCTCCAGCTAGCGTTTGCGGCTGCGGGCGGTTGCGGGAGAGTAAAATTTTTATCTTTTTTTTTAAAACAATATATATATAAAAGTAAAAATATTTAATAAAAAATTTAAAATTGAAATTATGAAAATATTAAAATATATCTATTATATTTTAATTAATATTATAAAATTTTATAATAAAAATAATTTCAATAAATTTTCAAAAATTAAAATTATAACTTTCTAAATATAAATTTTATATTTATTATAATTTTCTGATTTTTGATATTTTTATAATTATACTAAATGTAAATATTGTTAATTTATTATTTGACTGTTACCGCATTTGGTAGTTAACCAGTAATAAGTCACCCACAAACGCACCAATTTTTAACCGCAGTACCAGTCGTACAAATCTCTTAAAACCGGTAGAAACCGCAACCGCCCGCATCCACAAACTCTCGCAACCGCAACCGCAATCGCTGCGTTTGAACCAGTCAGACCCTATATTTATAAGAAAATGAGTAGATAGAAAATTTGCTAAAATTTGTAATAACAACAAGCGAAAAAAGTTCGGACTGTTTTATCATATGAATTAGATCAACACTTTTTGTCCGAATCTAACGAATGATGAAACGATGTTTGTTTATGCACCTCGTTATAAGTGTAACGGTCACGGACCAAAACGACATCATAATAGTACTTTACCATCATTCAGTCTCAGTATATATAAACTCATGCCAAGCAATTATATAGCTTACCCATTTTGTATTTAATTTAAGTGAATTCCTTTTCCAAACCTAACAATTAATTATTGCCTACATGTAGGTTTTATTAGCCTGTTACATTGATTGCTTCCATCAGTAAAATGTTTGAACAAGCTCAGTTTAAGCTTCACGAAAAATATTGTGGACATACAAGCACAAATAACTCTCTTTTTTTTGTTCAAAGCACAAATAACTCTATATACACGAAAGTTATAGATTTGACCAAGTTCTTATATGTGGGCGTAGCCACGTAGGCTAAAAACCACGTAATTAATACAAATTGCCAGTGTAAACGTTCTAAAATGGTAAATGATAAAGTGATACTGCAAATGGTTCTATGAGCATGGAATTTTATTTTTCAGCGATTACAATGATTAACCATCACATAAAATATAGTAATAAAAGAGGAAAACTAGGAAACCCACGTAATTTAATAAACAAAATTATCAGATATAATGTTTAATTTTTCGTAGTTTCTATATATTAAAACCCTTATCAAACTCTATGATCCCTCTCCGTCAGTATTCGCTGACGACATGTAACTCACCACAAGAGATGTCTCTTCCGTCGCTTGAAACTGTCCTTTACAAGTTTGACAAGTAACTTGCATAAGCGTTGAGCTTATCTTCTTCATAGATTGTTCCTTTAAAAGCTTAGCTCTCTTAAGCTCAGTTTGTGCTTGTTGCCTTATCTTCTTCGCATTCGCAAACTCATTTTCCGCTATCTCTCGCTGTCTCTTCGCTTCTCTTTTAGCTTCCTCCGCGTACGCTTTCTCCTTCATGATCTCTTCACTCGCCATTAGTTCTTTTATGCGATCAAAGTTGTTGTAATGATGATAGGATGATGATGATGGAGCAATGGAGAGGTTTAAGTTTGTGGTATCATGATTATGATGATGATGATGATGATGAAGAGATGGTTCTTTAACTTTGTGTTGTTGGTTTTCTTGATTAGGGTTTAGATTTGGCGTCGATGGAAGAAGCTGAAGTTCAAGGTTGAGATTTGATGAATTGGTGAGAAGTAAAGGCGTTAAAGATGAGCTTCTGATATGAATTGGACGTCCTTCTAGAGGTAGAGGAGTCGCAACTGTAACCGCACCACCGTAATTCGTTTCGCTAGATGGAGTGCTTGCAGTTGAGGCGGTTCTAGAGGAGCAGGCGGTGACAATGACGGCGGTTTGTGGCGGTGGCGGCGGTTCATGGTGAACATTCCGTACGGAACAGTTATCTTGATGTTCAATAAAACTCTCCACCCTAAAATAAAAGAAAAGAAACTTATTAAATGACTTCATATGATATTAGGGTTGTGAACTGTCAAAGTGATTATATATTGGTAAACTTATAATTTAATAATGAGTTTCCCTGTTTAGGCTTATGAGATAACTTAGACTCGTAATAAATACTATATTAACACGAGTTTGAGTCCACTAGAAAGCCTAAAAGTGTGTAATTTCTATAGAGATGGGGGGGGGGTCAATGTCATTAACCTAATTAATTATAAGTTTCTTTTTTCTGGTCAATAAATAATTAAATTTCTTTTCATGTCATAAACCAAACAAAACAGTCAAATAGAAATCTTAAGAGACTGATGCATATATATCAATACACACAGTTAGTAAAATTCCTGAGGGATGGTCAAATCAAACAAAACTATTTGGTCCACAAATATCAAACTTGGTTCCGGGTCGCTAGAGCAATTTTATAATGTACGACATATAATTTTATTTTGTCCAAAAAAAGATACTTAATTTTATCAAATCCAGTTTCTTGTATATTAAGCAATTTTTTTTTATCAAATTCGTCCAAAAGTTGGCATCTTTCATGAATAATTGTATAATATCAATAACTGATAAAAACGGTCCAAAATTCAAATTGGAATATTTTCTGATTAAAAATCGAATTATAGTGAGAAGAACAAGAAGTTTTACCTGGAGAAGACACGACCACAGTCACAAGAATGGCCTCTAGTGCCACAAGTTTTGAGATGAGCTTTGTAATCTGATTGAACAGCATAACCTTTAGAGCATTTCTCACAAACCCATTGCTTATGGTTGCTGTGTTTTCGTCTGAAATGTTTTTTTATTCCGACAAGATCTCCAAGAGCATGACAAGGATCATGGTGAAGACAACTGGGTTCAGGGCAAACATAGACTCGTTTCTTCACCTCTATGTTGTTGTCTCTCTTCAGAAGCTTCCATGGAACCTTGTGACGTCTTCGATGCATCTGGAGATTTTGATCTCTTTGAAACCCTTGGTTACAGATCTCACATATGTATCTATCTGATTCAAGAAGAGTTCTTGGTGATAGTGACACAACTTCTGCATCTGGATCTGAAGAAAAGAAACAAAACCTATTAAAAATGTAAAACTCATGTTTTAATTTCGAGTAACATTAATACTTTGAGATTTTTTTTTAAGTTTAAATTAAGGGGTTTAAGAGCCCATTAATACCCCCCATAAATTTGCAATTGGTAATATGAAACATAATGAAACTTTAAAATAAAACCCATCACAAAACATATCTTTGATGAAACAAAAACTTTTAATGTGGTTTAACTTAAATTCTAACATATCAAAAGAATGTATTTAGTTGAACATTAACAAAATGTGTGTTTGGTGGAGTTTAAGAGAAAACCAGGTAAAAGTACCAATGATGCCCATGAGTTGAATTTGGACATAAAGAAATAAATTCAGAAAAGATTGAAACTTAAAACTAAATTTATAGTGGGACTTCATTATTACCTGGTGTTCCTGCAGGTCTTCTTTTCCTCTTTTGAATGGATGTCTTTGTGGTGGTGACCCCATTTTCTGAAGAAGAGAGTAAAGGATCAGAAGAAGAAAAAACCACACAACGTGTGTTAGCAGTGTTCTTCTTGGAAGCAGCATCATCCAACATCACCACTGCTCCTTGATCTGTTTTCATCAGTCGCTTCTTTTCTTTCTCTCTTTCTTTTTGACTTTATTGTATTTGGATTGTAGAGATTGATTTGATGAAACAAGACCCAGAGACAAAAACAAAAATAAGAATAAGAAGAGATTTTGAAGATAGTGGGAGGTTCAGCTTTTACAAGTTAGAGTAAGGAGTAATAAAGAGAGAGGAAGAGATAGGGGAGAAAAGTTCTCTTAAGCTTTCTGCATCAAAAGCTTTTCAAAACTTTTTCTTAGACACTTCAAAGTTCGCTTATGTTAAATATTATGATGAAAGCTTTTCTTGGGTCTCTCTCTTTCTCCCTCTAGTTCACTCTTATCTATTTCGAATCATTAACCTTTCTCTCTCATACACTTGAGAGTTTGGAGCAAGTTAGGGGGGCATTGATGCCTATATTGCCTCTGCTTATAAAGCTCATTGCACTGTTCCATCACTACATACACTGTTGGAGAGAGATAGAGAGAGGGATGTGTAAATTAGGATTTACATTTGGATTTTTATTTTTGTTATTTTGTATTTATATTTAAGACTTTGTTTCTTAGAGTATGTTGCATATAATGATTTTTGGCTTGGACCCATATCTTGTCTGTTTGATGAATTTGTCTGATTCCTTGAACCTTCATTAATTATTTTTAATCATTGTAAAAACATTGTAAATATATCGTTGTTGTCACGATTTACCTGACGTATGAAAGAAACAATTTAAATAAATATATTGTTTTCATTAGCATACTATAATTTTATATGGAATTTATATTTCCATTAATGGTAGACTCAGTAACTAAGCGGCTATCCATTCCTATACAAATTTGTATCAAATGTAGGATTACCAAATATAGTGCAGGTTATATATATATATCAGTAGTCTTTCTTAATTTTTATTTGCAAATAATGGGAAATATTTTATATTGATATATATGGCGCTCACTTTATAGATGAAACAACTAAATAACTAGGTTAACATAATTAGTTTTTAAAAAAGGTTAATTAACATATTTATAACATATAGCCTGATTAGTTTTTTGACTGTCACTCTCAAGTCCTTTAAATAGTGTGATTATACATCACTTATACATCTTTGCGTTCCATCGTTGTTAAAGCCAGAGGCGTACTTACTATTGTTTGAAAAAGGCTTCTGCCTTAGGCCCCCGAGAAATGTGTAATTTTTAGGGTTTCTAATTTCATAAAATTATTCTATAGAGCTAAATATATAGATTTAGGTAGATTTTTACCTGATTCTGAAATTTGACTTTTGTTTTTGATGAATTATTTTATTCTAATCAATTTCAATATGTGTTAAAAATGCAAAAAAATTAATTGAAGAACTGACAGGATCTAACTCACAGTTATGATTTTCATTTTTCCTTTGTTATTTACTATAATCCAATTTTTTCCTTACCAAAAATTAGTTGTTTGTATTTTTATTTATACAGTATGATAGTTTGATGAAAGAGTTCATAGAAAAAATAAATGATATGTTTTAACATACATATTTTTTATCTATCATCATTTTTTAAACGACAAAATGTTGTATATTTTATCTACCATTATTTTTATTCAATATTTTGTTAGTATCACTTTTATTTTTATTATTTTATCATTTGTATTTAAATGATTGTTTTCTCTTTCTAAAATACCAAATTATTACTTTAATTTTCTCTAAAAATAGCAGTTTTCTACTTATAATTTTAACCTTTACTTTTA
Organism: Brassica napus; assembly: GCF_020379485.1. NCBI lineage: Eukaryota > Viridiplantae > Streptophyta > Magnoliopsida > Brassicales > Brassicaceae > Brassica > Brassica napus. The sequence continues at coordinate 26,338,181 of NC_063439.1, forward strand.
TATTACAAATTTAAAATGGTTTCTATCACAATTAAAATTTATATTTTCTAATACGTATTACAAAAAAAATATTTTTAAAATTTGCCTTGAGCCCCCAAAATTTGTCGCACGGCCCTGGTTAAAGCAGCCCAATAAGATCTAAACAATTTTAGAAATTTTGGCATTGTTAACTATATTGAAATGATATGTCATCACTTTTCAAAGGTTGGTCCACAACGAAATGACTACATGTTAAGATTCTTTTCAAATTACACTTGGAAACAAAGGAGAGGGAAAAGGTATATGGTTCTTGTGAATAATACAAGGATAATTGTATAATTGAATCAAAAACCAAACTCTATAACTTTCAATTATTTAGACAAAACTATTATTTTTTATTCGGCTTATATATTGGATGTACTCTGCCCATACAGTTAAGGGAAGAATAGAAAGAGTTTTTCTTTAAAAATGGAGTAGTATATAGTAAAAGACAGTCGCTCGATAAATCTAAATACATGCATAGCATAATAATTGAAGCCAAGAACAAATATGAAAGTAAATTAATTTATTAGTATATACTATCAATATAAACTCTACTGGATCTCAAAGAAAATAATTTTAAAATAAATTATTCGAACTTGCACGTGACATTACGTCTTACTCACGTGACCTTTTTCTCCACCCTCCATTGTCGTTTCCTTTTAGGCTTTTGCCTTTCTTCTTTTAGTCATTTCCTTAAGAGGTAGGTTTTATTAACAGATCTAAAAATGAGGGGGAAATTTATTTTACAACGAAACAGTATGAAATTATATATGAATTTTAGTGCTAAAACTCATTTAAAAGATGTAAAATTTTATCGTATTATGATCTATGATGATACATATTATTTTGACAAAAAAAACTAATTTGACATATTACAGATGAAGGGATTTTAACATATTCCCAGACAATTGTTTAAAGCGGTTTTAGATTGAATTTCTAATTAACATCTTTTAACTTAGACTATAGAGTATTTCATTAAAAAAATTGTTTTTACAAATGAGAGTTCTGAAAAAACAATATACAATACGTGTTATTATAGACGTATTTATTTGAGATCGGTTTTGGTGACTAAATTTTATTAATCTAGGAAAAATTATATTATAGCAAATAAAATACTTTACGTAAGTATTTCAATACTTTTATAAGGCCTGCATAGATGTAGAAAGAAAATTAGGGTGACATTTGATCCAAAAGTAAAAATTTATATAGAAGATTAAAAGTTGAAATTTACATAGAATTAAAAAAAAAAAGTTATAACTCTTTCCAGGACTGTCTCCTTATATGTTCAAATTTCCTACTAGAAGATACATATGATGTGTTAAAAGTTAAAACGTCTGTTGTTCGAAAATCATCCATTTTTCATATTGGGACAATGTTAATCTGAATGCTCCCGTTACATATGCTAAAAGACAGTCTCCCTCTTTGAATTGGCTTTCGGATATTGACGTATATAAGCTTAGAACCTTAGCATATAGATACTGAGTTTATAATATAAAACTAATTGAATAACCATATAATAAACTGAAAAGAAGATGAGAATACTGAATATGAATATGAAATTTGAGTTGGAAAGAGAGATCAAGTCACATGCTCCAAATTTACAAAGCAAAGAAATGCCATCATCTCCCCCAACTCCTCTCTTTGATTCTCTTTATCTTTTCTTCTTATATTCATTTATGTATACATATAATTATTTTATTTATATGGAAAAAGAACATTCCCAAATCATCATTAGTCATTTTATTCGGATATTTTGGTCTCATGGCTTCATCCTCACGTTTTTAAGAAACTATTTTTGAGAAAAAGAGCGGCCACAAAATACAAGATCTACAATATAAACGAATTTATGTATATATTAAATTGGTTACATAATATTTAAAACAAAATTTAATTAGGTTAAATAAATTTCCAATGAGCAAAAAGCTTTGTTAACATGTGACTTGTTGCAGAAAAAAACATGTGATTATTTATTAGAGGGAAAGAGTTTTGGGCCATATGTCAATCCACCGAACGTATTTTCGAATTAAGGTTATGATGGAATGAATGTTTGGGCCTTCATGTGATAAAATGGTACGTATATGAGCCTGTTCAATTTGTAAATAAGAAATCTCGGATGCATGATTAATAGGAGGTTCTTAAGTATCGGAATATAAGAAACTATCTCTTAAACGGTTTGCACTAAACATTATCATTTTGCATAAAAAATATTGTAGATTTAAGATTGTGATTTAGAAATTAGGAACAAGGGTTTTTGTTGATTATGGACATTCTTTTAGATTATTTGATCAATAGACATTCTTTTTAAATTTTTTTTTTTAAAACTGCTATTTTGTAAAAATTATCATTTTTTTCTAAAAAATATTATAGATTTGAGATTGTAATTTAGAAATTAGGATAACAAGAGTTTTTGTTGATTTATGGATATTCTTTTAGATTATCTTATCAATAGGCATTCTTTTTAAAAATTTTTTTTAAAAAATGGCTATTTTGGAAAAGTTATCATTTTTGCTTAAAAAATATTGTAGAGTTGGGATTGTAATTTAGAAATTAGGATAGCAAGAGTTTTTGTTGATGTATGGACATTTTTTTGATTATTTGATCAATAGACATTCTTTTAAATTTTTTTTTTAAAACTGCTATTTTGGAAAAGTTATCATTTTTCCTAAAACAATATTGTAGATTTGGGATTGTAATTTATAAATTAGGACAACAAGAGTTTTTTTGATATATGAACATTTTTTAAGAATTTTAGGTTATATTTTTTAAATAAATTTTCTAAAAACTTCTATTTTAGGAAAGTTATCATTTTTGTAGAGAATATTGTAGATTTGAAATTTTGATTCCGAAATTGGGATAACAAGAGTTTTTTTATTTATGGATGGGTATATTTTGAGAAATTTTGATCAATAGGTGGCTTTTTAAAAATAAACTTTCTAAAAACTTTTATTTAAGAAAATTTATAATTTTGTAGAGAAATATTGTAGATTTTGGATTGTAATTTAGAAATTAGGATAATAAGAGTTTTGACTGATAGATGACATTTTTTTAGATTATTAGATCAATAGGTTTAATTTTTAAATAAATTTTCTAAAACTGATATTTTTGGAAAGTTATCATTTTTCTAGAGAAATATTATATCTTTGGGATTGTAATTTATAAATTAGGATAACAAGAGTTTTTGTTGATATATAGACATTTTTTAAGATTACTTGATCAATAGGCATTGTTTTAAAAAAAATTAAAAACCTCATATTTTGGGATAGTTATCGTTTTTGCGTAAAAAATATTGTAGATTTGCGAATGTAATTTTGAAATTAGGATAACCATAGTTTTTGTTGATAGATGTGCATTTTTGTAAGATTTTTTTTTATCATTAGGTTATATTCTTTAAATAAATTTTCTAAAAAATTATACTTTAGGAAATTTATCATTTTTGTAGAAAAATATTGTAGATTTGAAATTTTAATTCAGAAATTGGAAATTGGGATAATAAGAGTTTTTGTTTATGGATGGGCATATTTTTAGAATTTTTGATCAATAGGTGGCTTTTTAAAAATAAACTTTCTAAAAACTATTATTTTAGGAAATTTATAATTTTGTAGATAAATATTGTAGATTTTGTATTTTAATTTAGAAATTAGGATAACAAGAGCTTTGGTTGATAGATGACATTTTTTTAGATTATTAGATCAATAGGTTTAATTTTAAATAAATTTTCTAAAATTGCTATTTCGGGAAAGTTGTTATTTTTGTAAAGAAAGATTATATCTTTGGGATTGTAATTTATAAATTAAGATAACAAAATTTTTTGTTTATATATGGCATTTTTAAGATTATTTGATCAATATGCATTCTTTTTTAAAAACGAATTTAAAAAAAACTGCTATTTTGGGAAAGTTATCGTTTATGCATAAAAAATATTGTAGATTTGAGAATGTAATTTTGAAATTAGGATAACAAGAGTTTTTGTTGATAGATGTGTATTTTTTAAGAATTTTTTTATAATTAGGTTATATTTTTTAAATAAATTTTCTAAAAACTTCTATTTTAGGAAATTTATCATTTTTGTTGAGAAATATTGTAGATTTGAGATTTGATTCAGAAATTGGGATAACAAGAGTTTTTTTTATGGATGGGCATATTTTTAGAATTTTTGATCAATAGGTGGCTTTTCAAAAATAAACTTTCTAAAAACTATCATTTTAGGAAAATTATAATTTTGTAGAGAAGTAATGTAGATTTTGGATTGTAATTTAGAAATTAGGATAACAAGAGTTTTTGTTGATAGATGACATTCTTTTAGTTTATTTAATCAATAGGTTCAATTTTTAAATAAATGTTCTAAAACTTCTATTTTGGGAAAGTTATCATTTTTGTAGAAAAAGATTATAGATTTGGGATTGTAATTTAAAAATTAGGATAACAAGAGTGTTTGTTGATATATGGACATTTTTTTTGATTATTTGATCAATATGTTCAATTTTTAAATAAAATTTTCTAAAACTGCTATTTTGGGAAAATTATCATTTTTGTAAAGAAAGATTATTGATTTGGAATTGTAATTTAGAAATTTGGATAACAAGAATGTTTGTTGATATATGGACATTCTCTTTGATTATTTGATCTACAGGTTCTATTTTTAAATAAAAATATCTAAAACTGCTATTTTGGGAAAATTATCAATTTTGTAAAGAAAGATTATAGATTTAGGATTGTAATTTACAAATTAGGATTACAAGAGTTTTTGTTGATATATAGACATTCTTTTAGATTATCTGATCAATAGACATTCTTTTTAAATTTTTTTTAAAAAAACTGCTATTTTGAGAAAGTTATCGTTTTTGCATAAAAAATATTGTAGTTTTGGGATTGTAATTTAGAAATTAGGATAACAAGAGTTTTTGTTGATATATGGACATTTTTTTATTATTTGATGAATAGACATTCTTTTTAAATATTTTTTTTTTAAAACTGCTATTTTGGGAAAGTTATCATTTTTCCTAAAAAATATTATAGATTTGTGATTATAATTTAGGAATTAGGATAACAAGAGTTTTTTTGGATATATGGACATTTTTTAAGAATTTTTTTATCATTAGGTTATATTTTTAAAAATAAATTTTCAAAAAACTTCTAGTGTAGGAAAGTTATCATTTTTCTAGAGAAATATTGTAGATTTGAAATTTTGATTCAGAAATTGGGATAACAAGAGTTTTTTTTTTTATGGATGGGCATATTTTTAGAATTTTTGATCAATAGGTGGCTTTTAAAAAATAAACTTTCTAAAAAATATTATTGTAGGAAATTTATAATTTTGTAGAGAAATAATGTATATTTTTGAATTTAATTTAGAAATTAGGAAAACAAGAGTTTTTGGTTATATATGACATTATTTTAGTTTATTTAGTCAATAGGTTCAATTTTTAAATAAATTTTCTAAAACTGCTATTTTGGAAAAGTTATCATTTTTGTAGAAAGAGATTATACATTTGAGATTGTAATTTTGAAATTAGGATCACAAGAGTTTTTGTTGATAGATGTGCATTTACTAAGAATTTTTTATCATTTGGTTATATTTTAAAAATAAATTTTCGAAAAACTTCTAATTTAGGAAATTTTTCATTTTGGTAGAGAAATATTGTAGCTTTGAAATTTTGATTCAGAAATTTGGATAACAAGAGCTTTTTTTATGGATGGGCATATTTTTAGAATTTTTGATCACTAGGTGGCTTTTTAAAAATAAACTTTCTAAGAACTATTATTTTAGGAAATTTATAATTTTGTAGAGAAATATTGTAGATTTTGGATAGTAATTTAGAAATTATAAAAACAAGAGTTTTTGTTGATATATGACATTATTTTAGTTTATTTACTCAATAGGTTCAATTTTTAAATAATTTTTTAAAAACTGCTATTTTGGGAAAGTTAGCATTTTTGTTGAAAAAGATTACAGATTTGAGATTGTAATTTAGAAATTAGGATAACAAGAGTTTTTGTTGATATATGGGCATTCTTTCAGATTATTTGATTAATAGGCATTCTTTTTAAATAATTTTTTTAAAAACTTCTATTTTGCGAAAGTTATCATTTTTGCATAGAAATACTCTAGAATTGAGATTGCAATTTGGATATTAGGATAACAATAGTGTTTGTTGATAGATGGGCGTTTTTTAAGAATTTTTTATCATTAGGTTATATTTTTTAGATAAACTTTCTAAAAACTTACATTTTAGGAAAGTTATCATTTCTGTAGAGAAATATTATAGATTTGAAATTTTGATTCAGAAATTGAGATAACAAGATTTGTTTATGGATGAGCATATTTTTAAAATTTTTGATCAATAGGTGGCTTTTTAAAAATAAACTTTCTAAAAATTATTATTTTAGGTAATTTATAATTTCGTAGAGAAATATTTTAAATTTTGAATAACATTCTTTTAGGTTATTTGATCAATAGTTTTAATTTTTAAATAATTTTTTTAAAACTGCTATTTTGGGAAAGTTGTCATTTTTGTAAAAAAAAGATTATAGATTTGAGATTGTAATTTAGAAATTAGGATAGCAAGAGTTTTTGTTGATATATGTACATTCTTTTAGATTATTTGATGAATAGGTTCAATTTTTAAATAAAATTTTCGAAAACCGATATTTTGGGAAAGTTATCATTTTTGTGAAGAAAGATTATAGATTTGGGATTGTAATTTATAAATTAGGATAACAAGAGTTTTTGTTGATATATGTACATTCTTTTAGATTATTTGATCAATATGCATTCTTTTTCAAAAAAAAATTTAAAAAACTGATATTTTGGAAAAATTATCATTTTTGCATAGAAATATTGTAGATTTGAAATTTTGATTCAAAAATTGAAATAACAAGAGTGTTTTTTATGGATGGGCATATTTTAAGAATGTTAGATTTGACATTAATTAATTGATAAATTATATAATTTTAAATAAAATAATTTTCTTCTTTGATATAATAAAACTTTGTAACTTAATAATGTACATCAAAAACATAACATTAATTTATATCTAATATTCTTATTATTGGAGAAAAATCTGCGTTTTCGAAGCATAAAACCAAATATGTTTACGAGAGTTATGTTACGTTTAACTCTTGTGCAAAAAGCAAAACAGACGATATGTTTAACTGTCGTAACGACTTGACAAGTGATCATATATTAACTAACGTTCTAAGAGCATCTTCAACCCCACTCTATTTTTTACTTTAAAATAGAGTTTAAAGTAAAAAAAGCTCCAATGGTACTCTATTTATCACTATATAATAGAGTAAAAATAGGTTTACTCTAATTATAGAGTAATTTATTTTTTTTTTGTTCATCACTCTATTTTCTACTCTATTTTAGAGTGCCATTGGAGCAAATTCAAACTCTATTATAGAATTACTTTATTTTAGAGTAAAAAATAGAATAAGCTATTGGAGATGGTCTAAGATTCAAAACAGTAATTAATTATTAGGATCGCAGGATTTGTTCGCGCGCGCACTCGTGTAGTCTCTCTTTCTCAAACTTGAGTCGACTTCTGAACTGGGCGATAAACTTTTCAGCTTTAGAATCTATGTAGCTGTCCCCGGACTCTTCAGAGCTAAGACTGGCATTGCTAGCCATCCTAACGTATTTGCTTTTACATGGTCTCATTTTGAACGGCGGAGGGGGAGGCGGCAGCGAAGAAAAAGAAGAACGGGGAGATGACTGTAAAGAAGACCATGAAAGCGACAAAGATGAACGTCGATACGTAAAAGAAGAAGGCGGAGACGACGGTGGAGATAGCAAAGAAGAAGGAGGAGACAATGGCGTATACGAAGGCTGCTCGAAAGCCATATACGATGATTGAAATAGCAGATCTTCTGCCTCAGTCGTTGAGTACTCTTTGTTGCTCTTGGAGAAGATGTAGCGGACAAAAGCGGCTAAACAGAGAAGAATAGCGAGCACGTTCCATCGTTTGTCGACAAAAATGAGCCAACCAATGTGCATGACACGGAGAGTGAAGGGAAAGACGAAGTGGATGGTGGAAACTGAACAAAACGCAACATAATACAAGAGTATAGCGTAGAAAACAATGTAGCGGCCAAGATAGGTGGGTTTGGAGTACGCACCTTCTGCCATATTCTCTCCTCTTTTTTTTCTTTAGATCTTCAAGAAAGTGACACCAAGAAAAGAAAAAAGCGTGATCGTCTCTCTTATCTCTATGGACGTTAAATTACTTGAGAAAGATGGAGCTTGATTTCTCCGTTCTTAGAACAACCTACTATATAATAGTACTATAGTATAATATAAAGAGGAAGGAGGGAGGAAGAAGGCTAATAACTAATAATTATTAAAGAATGACTTACATTATTGTTTATGTAACCATAAACCCACCGTACAACCTACACTTTCACTTGGGTCCCCCACAAACGCTCTATGTCCACGGCCAATCCACGGTTTTTTTCCACAGATCATCGACGACCCTCGGATGAGGAGATGTCACACGTCATCAAATGAAATCTGTAACGTATCAACTGAATAACGTCTCGCTCCACGTCACCAGTTCGGTTAAATGTTTTATACTATTAGAATCCTTTGAATCAGAAAAGTTAGGTTAAGGATAATGTAGGCCTTTTACAGTAGGAGTTAAGCCTGGGCGTTCGGGTATCCGTTCGGGTCGGGTGCTTCGGATTTTCGGGTTTTTGGATAGAGAGGTACATAACCCATTCGGGTTATTTTATATTTCAGATCGGGTTTGGGTTTTTAAGGTTATTTCGGATATAACCGAATTTTGTAACAAATAATAAAAAAATTCTATGTATCCTTGATTTAACCATGTGAGACCATAAGCAATACTATTGAAATTAAAAGATTGAACAACTTAATATAAGATTTATGATCTTTCTGATTTGTTATTACGTTTAGGAACACGAACATGTATTCTTTTTCTTCGTGTAATTTCTATTTGTATTATCTTGTATAAAAAATGGTAAAAACCCATCTATTCATAAATCAAAATCAAAGAGACATCAAAATCAAACAGAAATCAAACATGGATAATCATGAATGTTTGAGCTCATGCCTGTATAAAGAGCAAAGAGAAAACAAATCGCAAAACCTACTTGTAATCAAACATAAATCAAAATCGCAAAGTATAGTGATTCATACGTGTAATCGGTCATAAAATGAGTTTGAGTATGTACTGAACATATACGCTGAAGAAGGAGAAGACGGGAAAATGAATGGAATGAAAGATGTAAATTTAGGATTAGTAATTTATATATATATATATATATTCGGGTACTTCAGTAATTAGTTAGGGTATCGGATATAACCAATCGGGTATGGGTATCTAGACTGAATGAATCTAAAACTCGTTCGGTTTGTTTTTTAATTTCGGTTCGGTTTTCAGTTCGCGGTTTTTGGATCGGTTCGGATTTCGGTTAATATGTCCACGCCTAGTAGGAGTCTTCTGTGATAAACAGATTTGTCACTAGTTCATTAAAACCTTCATTTTTCTTATATATATTGAATTCGTCCTTTTTCTTCTTATTACTTGTTCATTTATTTTTGAAAAATTTTCTATGTAAGCTATTTTTAATTTATTTTCACAAAAAGTCTCAAAGAAAAAATGACAAAAAAATTTCATTAAAGGGTAAATATACATTTATACTTCTAAAAAAACTAATTTAGATTTAGGGTTTAGAGATAAAGAATGGAGTTTAAAATTTTAAAAATATTTGAAAAAAAATATTTTTCAATTTGAAAAAAATATTAATTTTATTATTATTATTCTTATTATTATTATTTATTTATATTTGTATATTTATAAATCAAGAGATAAAATAGTCTTTTGTCTCTTTAATGAAACATCTTTGGTTGTTTTCCTCTTTAAAAAAAAAATTTGTGATAGAAACTTAAAAATTATTTGAGAGAATTGTTCATTATTTTCAAATAATATAATTCATCTAAGTACAAATGAGGGAACTCTACGGAAATACAATAAAGCTAAGGATAAAGGATTTACATAAGCTAAAAGTTGCCTACGTTATTTGGAACTAACTCCTGTATTTTCTAATTTACTGGTATGTACCTTTTCATTTTGTTCTCTAGATGTCACCAGTTCATAGAACTAGTTTTTATGTTAATCACTCGTTTAATCTAAATGAGTGTTGCCCAAAAATATAATAGTAACTATTTAATGCATTTTATGAAATCTTGCATTGTCAGCAATTCGCCCACTATGCTTTAGGCCCATTTCCTGAGAACTGGACAACCGGTAAAAACATATCAAAGGACAAATTGTCACTTCACATATCAGCAATGGATTGCGGTCTCTATCCAAACTTGAGTTCACTCACAGGCACAAAAATCTCTACAGGCTTCATATTTTAAAAGTATTTATAATTAATCCTAGAAACCAATTAAAATACACATTAACCATAATTCAATCACTCAACTATTTGATGATGTCGACTTGATAGTAGGCGATGACCATGGCCGGTACTGAAATCTACAAACTCTATACAATATCTTTTTACATACGTATTTGTATTATCATTAATAATAAGTGAAATAATAATACCAATTTTATTTCTAATAGCAGTTCTATTATTTCGAATAGCTATAAATTTTTCTGTAGATATTAATATGAACCTCACTGTTATTATGCTCGTAGTTATTCAAATAAAACGTGTCCTTACCGTATATCAATAACTGTCGTATGTGGATGTCCAAAAAAGAAGTTGCCTATTTGATTAAATCAAAATCACTATAAGTTAGCATATTTCTCTACCAGTTTTTCTATTATAACTATAAGGCTGATTAGCGCGCTAATAATTTAAGTATGTATATATCGTCATTTGCATAGACTGGAGTTGTGTATTTTTGGTAAGATTGCTTTTCTATGTCCATACAGAAAACGGCTTGTTGAGTAAAGTAAAGTGGTCGACCTCATGCTTTCCCCATAACGGCCGGCTTTATTTATTTTCTGTGAAAGCTAGTATATAATTTTAATTTAACAGAATACGAGCGATAGCTTTCTCTACATCACCAATCTTCTTCACACCCTAAAAGGGAAAGAAGAAGAAAAAAGTAAGACATGAAACAAAGCGAAATATTGTTCAGATTTTCAAAGAAAGATGGCATCTCCTTTTTATAAAAGCAGGAAAGCGTATATAATATAGTAGTTCTTTGAATTCATCTTTTTAGACCTTGAAACAAAAAAATAATAGCAGTGATGTAATTTATATAAATACATCAAACTACATTAGTTTTGATGTGCAGAAACATATAAATATTTGTTAAAATACACATTTAACATTAACAGAAAAGTATATACATGATGTTAAATTAACTCTCTGGATACTGTGATTGTTTTTTTTTTGTCAACTGGATATTGTGATTGTTATTTAACAAATATTATCAGTGTGACCTAAATAATTTTATATATACCAGTGGGATTACACTTCATTTTTTAATTTAAATTTGATAATTTCTTTTATACGGTCGGTTTACACATCTCATGTCGTAGTGTTTGGCACCGATTGCTATAAGTAAACCAATCTACAGAAAGTTTTGTTACCCATACACCATTTGAATTACATGAAAATGGGACCTAAAAAGCAAAGAAAAATAGTGAGAGGTTAAGGAATCTTTTCCTGCCTCACATCTTTTTTCACTGTGGGGTTAAAAATCCCTCCTTTTCATGCAAGACCAACTTTTAATTATCTATTTTTACCTCCTCACTTTCTCTTCTTTTGTTTACCCTTTTAAACACACCAACTCTCTCACATTCACAACACTCTTCTCTCTCAACTCCTTCATCTTCACGAAGCTAATGGACTTCCTTCCCCCAGTGAGTTTTTTTCTTTTCTTAAACAAAGCTTTTTTACATCCTTATATATAGACGCAAACCCTACGCTTTCAATTATTTTACGAAATGTTAATTCTCTTGTTTTCTTTGGTTTCGTTAGGTCAAACCAGAAAGTGTGGAGGAGATAGTGTTGATGGAATACGATGAAGAGGACAACCAACTCGAAGCTGAGTTTTGTCCCGTTGAGCATCCTATTGAACCGGAAGAAGAAGATCGTCCGGTTAAATGTCCCGTACCAATCTCATCTGCTCTCATCCACGTAAGTTTTGTCTTTTGAAAGCCCTTACTCTCGAAACTAAACCAAGTTTCTCAGTTGATAGTGAAAATTCATTTTTACTGTGAAGAATTCTACGGAGAAAACCAAACCGGGCTGGGTTAAACACAGAGCCAGCTGCGAAACTCCAGTTTATCCACCTCCACGTCATGTCCGCAACGTAAGAAAGAGACGCAACTCGTTTGTCGAAGGAGACAACAGTTTCTTCACGAGATCTATGTTCTCAACATCAACTCATCATGAGGAAGAAACCACATCTCGAAGATCCACTGCCACAACAATCTACCGAGTTTTTCAACAAGTTCACGAGTTCGAGCCTTAAAAAAAAAATCAACCCTTTGAGTTGTTTTATTTTTTCGCCAGCGATTGCTTTTTAGTTTTTGTTGTGTTTAACGTAGATCGTCGTTACGTAGTACCAAGTTCTCGGTATAAGTGTTATATTATTGTTCGGTGTTAACCGGCCCGGTTAGGTACGGTTCGCGCAGATATAAAAATTTCTATTTTCGTGTATGTAAATGCGGGGCCGAATGTAGAATTTGGGCTTTCCGGGCAACATTTTCAATCAGTATTATACTAATGGCCCATGCTTTATGAAGTCCTCCAATATGGGTTTAATGCGCCATACTTTAGTTTCTGTCAGAAAATATATGCTGGTAATTTGAAAAATTCTCTGTTAGTAAGACCAAGAAGAGAGAAGGTGGTGGTGTTATTTGATAAAAGTGTATACATAGAAGTAATAAGAGTCGTTTAAAAAAGTAAATAAGAATAAAAACACAGGACTTGTTTTCAGGAACTTGATCAAATCGGTTTGTGATAATAAAACTGCTCATCTTAGTGCAACCAGTATCTATACGAATCGGTAAATCACAAAACGGTGTAAATTGTTACAATAAAGTATAATTTGTCATGTATATGTCTACAGATAAAAGAGAAAATTTTATATTCTCGATAGTGTACACAAAAGTAAAAAAAAAAAGTTATTCTTGTGTATGTATTAGTGACAATGAGTTTTGCATACAATTATTTTATACAGTATTTCGTGTTTTTGCAAACTCACTATTTTGTTGACATTTTACAATATAGGTAATATTTATTAAGAAAATAAAGAGAAAATTAACAACTCAATTCATTTGCAATTCAACAGATTTGAGATACCCAAAAAATTAAAAAAAGCAATAATTCACTGATTCAGTATGAAAAGCACTACTAAGACCACACAAATAAATAATAAAAAAATTCACATCTCAAAACAAATACGTATATTTTATATACACAAATACGTACACACACACCCACGCACTTTCACACGGCAAAAATAGTATTTTCTCACTGAAAGATTAAAAAGAGTTACAGATACAGTTTTATTTTATTTATACTCGTTGTCTCTCCATATCTCCTAAACAAGTCAAGTCACCTTCCTGTATTCACAAGTCTGCATCTTCATCCACCACTGACTTCTTCTTAACGATAACATCATTATTAAAGATTACTTCACAAATCCTTAACCACATATATCCAACTTCTAAACATCAATCTCTGCATTAACAATAGTTTTTAAAAAAATCACTTCAATAAAAGCATGTTAAAAGCTAAACAAGTTTTGATCTGTTCTACTTACCAGTGCGAAAGGAGAGTCAAAGTCAGCCTTGGAGAGGTGAGTCTGGCTCAGAGCTATAAATCGATGTGTAAGTAGTAGAAGCAGTATCTTCCTTCTGTATGGCCACATAGTTTAATGGAGTGGAAGTGAGTCTCCTAACTTCTTTGAAATACCCGTTTTGGCGATGGTGACCAGAGTAAGATCTTGGTGTCAGAAGAAGGTCAGGAGTTGTTGTCCCTACCGAGCTTCTGCGAGGCGTGGGAGGCATTGAACCGTTCCCATTGCTAATGCTGTAACCATTGGGCTTTCTGAAGCTGCTGCTTCTTCTTGGACTCGGTTTTGATCCGTAAATGGATTCCCTTTGGGTTAGTAAGAGATCCTGCCTCTTCTTTTGGTCCTGCCACAAGGATATATAAAACTTATTTACACTGACAAGCAAATTAGAAAATTCTCAGAGTGTTTTTATAATGACAAACCCGGTATCTTTTCTTTTCCTCTTCTTGTTGTTTCCTTGTCAGTTTGTAGTCTTCTAGTATGTTAACCAACCGAACCTATAGAATGTAATCACAAGAATCAGAGAAAAGACTTTAGCTGTGTAAATGTTCTTTAGAAGAGTGGTAACTTACACCATCATAGAGAAATGACTTCTGCGTTTCCTCTTCCCAAGCTAGCGTTTTCTTGATAAGATTGTCAACCATTGCTGCAGAAAAACAACATACAGAGGAATGAGATAAGGTTCTTTAGTTAATATTATTCATTCCACAAAATGCGAATGGTGGAAAATACCTGGGATCTTATTGATTGTAACCCTTGCTCGTTCTGCACGCTTGAGGTTTACATGTCCACCTCTTCCAGCGCTATACCTGTTCTCATCCTGAAACCAAAGAAAGAATCTTTAAACACACATACGTCAATAAATCTATTTTTCTTTTTGTGCGTTTAAAGCTTCTCATACCAGATTATATTCTTCCAACCAGTTTTCCTCTTCACATGCGGAGAGCCAACGGTCTATTCTGTCCATGATGTCTTTACGGCTCTGTGCTTCGTCTTTAATCTTGTTTATTTGCATTTCGATATTTGCAAGAAGCTCCGAAGGGTCCACTAAACCTGAAAGAAACATGGCTTAGAACAAAAGGAACTGACAAGAGGGTTCAAAACCAAAAGCTCAATCACTTTTTTTTTTACCAGAATCTATTAGTGCACTTGATTTCTCAGCTGAAGTGCTTGTATCAGGTTGAATGTGAGTTAATCTGCAAAGATCCTCTAACTCAGACCTTCGTTTCATCACAAGTTCCTTCATTTTGCTAGCTTTTAGTTTACTCAAACTCTCCACTTCCGCAGACACCTATTGTAAAAGTAAAAACACATAGACCCAGATCAAGAATGTGATTAAATACATGAATGTGGAATAATAGAACAACTTCTACAAAACCTGTTCAACTGTCTCGGTGGAAAGGATGCCTGGCTCAGTGATACTAGATTCAGATGATCTCACAACATAAGTAACTCTGCCAAATTTAGTTCTCTCTTCTTGTGGTGTGTCCATTAGATTCCATAGCTCGAAAAGCGAAGCCACTACATCCTTCAGCTGCACGCACATTTGGAAGTAGGAAACCAATTTATGAAGAATAATAATAATAGTGTAAACAAGTATATTAAAGCAGAAGCCATACCTTTTGAAACCGAGCTCTTCTTTCGGTTTTTAGCTTCTGAATCATGTTGTCTAGTCCTTCAAGTGTGTTATCACTAATGTTTGTAGACTGCTCGTGGTCTGTCCTATGCAAGCTCGGATGAACCTCACAAACCGTCTGACTAAAGTCAACTCCTAGAACACCGCAAAGCGTGTGCACCTCGTTGACATAGCCCAAGACTTTGTTGAGGCGATCAGACTGCATGAAGTCAGGGTTTGTAAGAAACTTTGTTGTTCATTAGGTGTTATGAATATGTGATAAAAGCTGTTCACCTTTTCCTTTTGAAGTGTGCGGAGATGTGTTTGATACTCGTTGAGTTTCCTGAGAGTCAAGTCTTGTTCCTCGAGAGTCAAGGAACTGATCATGCCCTTGTTGAGATGTTCACTGTATCCTGAAATCTCTCCACTGATCTTCTCGATTTGGGCCTTTATGTCAGAAAACTGCTTCATCCTCTCCTCTTTCTGAATCCTCAACTCCTCAACTAGAGGGGTCACAGCTGCAAGCTTTTCTTTCAATGATTTTGAGCTTTTATCCACTTTTATCTGAGTATCAAAACACAAAGTTCAATTGGAATGAGCTTAATATAGTTGGAAGGACAATCAAAACTTATCATGAAGATAGGTGGTACCGGTGAGTTGATGTTTAAGACTCCAAGAGCAGCCATTAGAGAAGCAACTTCAGCTTCCATAGCTGCAACAGACTGATGAAGCCGTGCCTTAGAATTTGCAGCTTCGTCAACTTTTCTTTGATAGATTTGAAGACATTCTTTCTCCAATTCCATCAGCATCTTGTCTTTCTCTGCCTCACTCTCACCAATTTCAACCCATATTTGCTGTTTCAATACATCCAAAAAACTATTTTTTTTAACTAATGAAATTAGCCTCTAAAGAAGACAACTAACATAATTGTTTTTACTACAAACCTTGTCTGAAATTGAAAACATCAACAGTTACATGTAGACCAAAAAAATAGTAAAGAAATTTCAAGAAATTGAGATAAAACCGGGATAGTGACTACAAATTAAAGAAACAAAGAGGCATGTTTAGTCAAAATTCACAGGAACCCTTTGACCTAAAGAAGAAAAAGATGATGAAAAAAAAAAAAAAGACTAGTTCAGTTAAAATTGTCTCTACTGAAAACTCATTATGACCAAAAGATTTATCCTTTACCCCCCTTTTGGAAGTAAAACAAACAGTGACATTATTTTCCATAAACCGTCATCATCAAGAAAATCCAAAATAAAAATAAAAAATTAACAGAAAGGATAAAGAGGAAGAAGAAGGAACCTGAAGCTCTCGGAGAAGATTATTACAAGTAGTGTTTGTTTGGAAAAAGAGGGCATTGGAACTTCCAACTTGCAGCATTTTTTCACCAGATTTTCAGGATCTTGAAGCAACCACAAAAGAGTTTTTTTTTATTTCACAAAAATGGGTGCTCAACTGAAGAAAGAAAAAACAGAACACAACTACTTTGCAGACACAAGAACCAGATCTGAAGCTTTCAAGATGAGAGAAACATTAAAAGCCACTCATTACTTTCCAGAAGAAAGAAAAACCAATTCACAGAAGCAAAGTAGAGAAAGAAAAATAACAATTTGCTGATTTAAGCTCAAAAAGGAGAATGAAGATAGAGAGAAAGAACAGGTAGCAAGTAACAGAGAAGATTTAAAACAAAAAAGAAGAAAACAATAATGACCTTCTTTTTAAATCGAATTTTACATTATTCGACATTATTCATTTATTTATTAATGTTATATTTATAATATACTATTCTCTTTCGCGGCAAAATACGTTAGATTGGCGTAAAGACCGACGACGGGTACGGTGCGGATGAGTGGCGCCAGACGATAAGCGCGTGACCAATTAATTGCGCGTGGAAGATATGCTCCAATTAAAATCGAAGAGTGAGAGTCACGCGAGTTACGTGAAGAGTGAGTTAGAATTTATGTCGTGTAGTGGTGATAGAAGAAGAGTCACTGACATAAGTAGCTGTGTTTTGACGGTGAAGTCTATTCTTTACGATAACATTTTGTTTTATGTTTAAAATATACGATTCTTTACTGAATATGTTTTCTATAATAGTATGATATTTTTACGAATCTGGGGTAGCTAATTCCTTTGGCAAAGTAGGTAGACAAGTTATAATATAATGTACAATTTAATATTCCTTGCATAAAAGCAGCGTTTAAAAATTTGTTTAGACAATATTGGATAGGGTCTACCACTAACTAATTAAGTCAGAGATTTGTTGTCAGTACTATACTGTTATTTAGTTAGGTACCTAATCAATATTCTAAAAAGTTTGAGATATAATGTTTCTAATGTTGCACATTGTATTCGAAATCAAATAGTACATACATACTCTAGATAACTTTTGCTAATTGATCGTAGTAATTATATTTGGGTATCATAAATAGTGTCCGGATAAAAAACGGTTCCGACGGGATGAGGTAGCTCGCTTGGTAAGGATCCTGGGGGCCAATCGTCATGCTCACGGGTTCGACGTCAGGCGGAGGCGAACTGCCCATTCTGTCACCAAATGCGGTACTGGGTGTTAAGGCTGAAGTGGACTGCTACCTAATCAGGCCCAGGGGAATGACCTACGTAAGTGGGGAATCTCTGGATTAACAAAAAAAAAAAAATTGTTTCTATCTAGGATACTTTGCATAAACCTTATAATGGCCAAACAATTATAATCAATGTTAAAGAAAAACAACCAAACAATTATCATGCGAAAAATTACTAATTTACTCGCTTTTAAAGAACTAACTAGGTTAAGATCTATGACTTGCATGAAATGAACATTATATATAAATTATGTTAGATATTATACGTTTTTACATAATAAATATATATTGAATAATTAAAAATTCAGTAACTATTACATATATAATTAAATTGGTGCGAACATATAAATTTTATGAATCCAAACAATTTTTTTTCTATTTGATACGATATATGATTAAATTTAAATGATATTAATGTCTACTAAATGATGCTTTTTACTCATATGTTTTTTTTATCATTTGTATATTTTATAGCAAAAACTTTAAATTACTGATAACAAAATTCTCATTGTGGATTAATAGTTTTAGTAATTTGTAATTTTTAAAAATTAAGTTGTCAATGTTTGTTCAAAGCTTTTATCAAAAGAAATTGTTCAAAGTAAATTTTGAAATTAAAATATTTATGTATTTTATATGGTATATAGTTTAATTTAAAATGATATATATATGTATCTTTTAATATTAATATTTAATTAAATTAGACTTTTACTTATATTATTTTATAATCATTTGTATCTTGTCATAACAAAAATTTTAAACCATAGATCACAAAATTTGAATGTGAGACTTGTAACAGTTTTCATAATTTATATTCGTTTTAAAAAATTTTAAAAATGTAAAATTTGAATGTGAGACTTGTAACAGTTTTCATAATGTGGTTGTTTAATTTATTTTAATAGATTAAATTAAACAAATATGATAGAAGATACACTAATTTTTATCAAATTTTTATTATTCAAAATCACTAATTGACATATATCCTTTAGACACATTAGGAAATTCCGTAACTTTTATTTAATGAAATAGTAAAGAACATTAACCATGAATTTATGGTTAGTTTAAAATTTATTATATAACTAGATGAACCAACTTATTTCTTTAAAGATTCTAAAAACCTTCATAGTGATAACATGTAACTACAAAAAAAAAAATTCTCAATTAATATATAGGAGATATTGCACTATAGACGAAGAGGACAGGTGTCACTGTTTATGGTTACTATTGGATTAACTCTTGTTTAATTGAAGATGATAATGATATTATACGTACCCCATTGATAACAAGAAAGATGCTAATCAGGTCTAATCAAACGGGTGGTCACTCATTGCCGCTCTTCTCCTCCGCGAGTTTCATCAAAAAAGTCGAAGTCTCTTTTACGAATTCTAATCAGCAACTTGTGTTAGTTCCCTATCCCATTCCTACATTATTATTGCTCTCCATACCAACTAATCAAAATGCTTGGCGTTATATGTATGTATATATTATATTCATTTAGCAAATATAGGAGTAATATATGTAAAACTAAAAAAAACTCACGACGCATTCTTTCTATCATTAAGTATATTAGAGTAGTTAGCATCTACGTATCTTCAATAATACGTTTTGAATTAAACAGAACCACATTCATAATCCTTACTGGAACATTTGATTTTTTTCTTCTTTTCGTTTTATTTATCTCCCAATTTAATACCCCGCATGTGTGAGAAACTGAGTATGAAAAGTCAACGTCGTGCTGGATACAGTCGTGATACGATTATGAAGAAACTATTCACTTTAAAAAGTTTTTATCAAAGAAAGAAACGTAGCTATTTAGTTGTTTTTTTTTTTGCTTAAACCGTAGCTAATTAGTGTAATCACATGATTTATTATACATAGTAAATATATCATGAAACAGAAGCAGTAAACTATTAAAATTGATGATGAAACTTAACACTGTTAAGGGGTATTAAATCACTATAATATTGTGCTAAACCCCTTAGGATGCCACTACGATTAAGCATCTAATCATTCCTTCTAATCATATACTTATCTAGTCGTTGGATATGATAATCAATGTGGCACACCCAATTCACAACCCAACGATCCTAAATTATTGGTTGTTTGAAAATCAAAATAAACGCTAATTCAAAAATTCGAAAAGGTCAAATAGTTATTTTAATCTAAAGTTATATAACACAGCTCATTTTTGCGTCAGTGTCATATCACTGTGGAGTTAGAATTCTCTTGAGAAAGCTCACAAACAAAAAAATCTATACATGCCAAGTGAAATCTCTCTCTCCCTTTATTTTCACAGTTTTGTGTCTTTTCTTTTGTCATCATTAGTTATTTGTCCTTTATGTTGGTGAGATTTAACAGTTAGTGATACTACTAATTATTCGAGGATATTTGGAGAAGACAAAATCTAATGTGGTACAGTAAGGACAAATATGCAGAGTTAGAGTACCAATATCATTTAGGAGTTATAATAAATTAGCACATTTATGCAGGTGAAAATAAGTATTTTATATGGAATGAAGTGGATATGTAGTAACTCACATGCCTGGTATGTCGCATCGCAACCGTCATTGCCTTGTGAAGCATAGATCCACATGGTAGTATCAGTATGTATAACGATCGATCTATCCGTGTATTTATATCCTAATTAATATCATAAAACGTTACAAAATACAGGGGTGATAGAAACTTCTTTACCATATGTTCCTAGTTTTTTTTGCCAGGAACCCAATCAATCTAGTTATATTAGACTATTACTGTATCAAAATGTTGTTTTAATTAACAATTTAAATTGCCTTTTCATTTACAGTTTTTTTTCAGTTAAAGTTTTATTCCGACTAATCATTTCTTTTACAGTTCTACAAGTCCACGAAATGAAATGTCAGACGTTTGGACCAAAAACGTGAGTGGAATTTTGTAACGATGTATAAGAGAATTAAAAATTAAAGTAGGAAATTGCCTATATGATGCGTATATACTATATAACGTGTGTATATAGATAGGCCCTACATGTCCTTGTATCTTCATATATACACATATTTTGATTATATCTACAGTTGCTCAAAAATATGTTTTAACAAAAAGAAGTAGATAAGAAGGAACCAGAGATGCGTGTACCTGTAGGGTTTAAGGTGTTAGGAAGGGTGAGAGTAAAGGACATGGGAAAGTATGTATCCAACAAGCTCCACCACCTCCCTTTCTTCCTTATTTGTCACCATTTTAACTGCCAGAAACAAACAAAATGGTAAATCCAAGTAGGGTCCTGTAATATTAATGAAATGAAGAATTATATATCCCTTAATCATAATAATTAAGATCATCATTGCCTGCAAGTCTTAAATTTGTATTGTCTTATCTACTATAGTCAGCAAGAGACATAACAGAGTCAGATAACACAGAAGCAGAAGAAAACCATGTCTAGTGCCTACCCTCTCCTAACCTTAGAAACCTCATTCTACTTCTTTCTAGTTTCTACAATGGTCCCTACAAATAAGATAGGCCTAACATTTTAAACTTTATAGTAAAGGCTCAGGCCACATGGATCTATCTACATGTACATGTGTATATAAAAAAATGAGTAGGTGAAAGATTAAGACATAAATCATCTCTTCAAGAATTTAGTAGTATGTTGAAAGTTATCATGTTTGTTACCATGAAAACTGAAAAAGGGTAATATAGAGAAAGAAAATTTCCAGACAATGTGGTGTAGACTCCATAAATGAAGAAAAATAAATTTTGGAGAGGGACCCTATGAAATAAATTAAAAATAGACTTTTCTTATTTCTTCTTTGTGTGTGTGTGTGTGTGTGTGTGAGTGTATTACAGCTATAACTCCATGAGAATGAGGTTTGTTTTTTCAATGGGAAAAAGGAAATGCTGACCATTGAACTAGTGACTTCTACTATTACTGTATCTATATCAATAGTCTATACGGTCCAGTACAATATTTGGGAGGCCCAGACCAGAGATACGTTAGGTTGAGCAAAAAAAAGTTGAAGGGCCACAAAGATTTGACTGGTCAGTAAACCGTATATGGCCGGTGGTCAGAGCTCAGTAAGTCAACCTTGATGGCTCATAATCATAATTATTACAGGTATTAAGTTGAGGAACATCATACAATGTCCGGGTCTAAAGGGAAAGATGAAGAAGACTTGAAGTGGGAACAACAATGTATTCTTCTTTTGCGTGATGCTGAAATGCAGAGTAGTCAAAAAGGTGAACATTTGGCCCTTAGCGATCCTATATGGTATAACTTATTTCTAACGTGTTCAATACCCTATGACTTGATAAATATAAATCTATCATCGATAAATGCTTTTGATGGAAATAGCAGCAAGAAGAACGCTTTACCCCATGGGAGAATAGGGAACTCGCACTGCTGTTTAGGCACGGTTATTATGTAAGAAGAGACCTGTCGTCAAGAGAAGAACACAGTTTCGTTTCATTATTGATATATATGATTTCACCAATTAAGGAATAAATAGAGCAATTAACTAACTAAAATGGACGCGGCCAAAGATGTGGAAGAATGGTAGAGAACGGACGTCTCCTCCTTCTCGTAAAGAAGATCCATCATATCCATACATGCTTCGAAGTTCAAAAGTTCTCCAACCTTTGCAACTTCCCTATTAGTAGACAATATGGTTTAGGAGTTAGATACTAAGAACAAGTAACAAGCAAGCTTAAAGAAGTTAGATACTAGATAAGGATGAAAACAACTTACTTGAAATGGATAAAAAGGTCATCAAGCAGGGTATAAGCCATATTTAAAGTGCCAATCTCGAATTTCATCACCTGCTTCTCATGTTAAATTATGAAGGCAGACAATAAGTTGGGATGAGCTTCTATAGCGTAAACAACATCCCCAAGCGTACAATGGTTACCTTCAGAAAAACTAGTTCCTGCCAAAGAACCTCATAACTCAATGAAAAGAAAAAAAGCTAAATCATCTAACACATTCAGTCACAATTTCAAGCTTTTTCAAAACTATCTTACTGCTTCCATGAAATCCCGAACCGTGAAGAGCTGCTCTGTGATCATCTTATCACCCAAGGATTTCAGACTTTGAACCGATAAACCTCGGGAACAGTGCATCTGTAGCAGGCAACAATTCAGCTCTAGCCACATTCAACAGAAGAGAACCACACACACTGACACACAAACACTAGCAGAAGTAAAGAAGGTAGACACACTTTGCACGAGATCCATATGGAGACTAACACAAACAGCTGCAGATTGCTTTCAGTCAACGGTTGCAATAGCCAGTGTTCTGCTTTCTTCTTCTTCTGTAAGAACCTGCTTTACCAAGGGATATCCATAGAAGAAGAGAATAACAAACTCTGTTATACTACAACGCGACTTAAAGCTCAAAATGCAGAAGAGGATATCTCACAATCAAAGCCGGTCATGATCATAACGAGACAAATTATTCACCTCAGTTCCCAAAATTTAAATGGTTCATATGTATAGATCGTTCAACCCCCAAATTGACTAAGAGAAATATCAAGACCGAGTCATGCTTGCAACTACGATTAAATGATCACTAATCCAAATCTAAAGTATCTGAATCGCAACTAAACCATTCATAATCAAATGGAACGAGCAAGTAGACCGTTTTCGTGACTAGACCCTAAACATCAATCGAAATCAACAAAAACTCAAATCGAGAAACATCTGAGGAAGAAAAATCGCAATACCTGACAACAGACGGACGAAACCGATCGAAGAAGAGCGATAGTGCTGAGTATTTAACGATCGGAGGAAGTTCGAGATGCTTTCGTCGCGCAATATCAAAATCAATAGAGACGGAAGAGTAAACATAATATGAATTGATCGAGAAGAAGATTAACTTACAGTAGTACACTGAATCGTGAACTCGACCAACCTCCGTCGCAGATGAGCGATCTCTGTAGACATCTCCCCCCTTCTGATTTTAGAGCTCTCGGATGAAACTTTTGAACGTCTTTAATGGCGCCGAAACTCTGAAGTCCTGAAAACTTTTAGTTTTAGTATCATGATTTCGACACGAACCTTAGATGTGGGCCTTGGCCCATTAAGGGACCCAATGGATGGTTTTCCTTTCAGTGATCGCGAGTTTTATTGGTGAGAGACTCTTTATTCATTCAATATTGTATTTATTGGTGATATTGAAATTGCACTCCTGAAATCAAACATGGAAAGTACAAGCAATTTAAACTAAACACATAATATTATAGTTATAATAATATAATTATCCAGCGTTAAAAAAAACACATGCAACTAAAAGAAAATTGGATGCATATAGCTGACTGCCATAAAATTGATGGTTAATTATTAGATAAAAAGAAGAACGGATTTTCATTAAAAAATATGAGAGAGAATTTGAAATCAAACTAAACAGAACTTATGGTTTATTTTAACACATGTAAAAAATACATTTTTTAAAATAGTCATTTTAAAAGATTTCTTTTAATGTAAACTTTTTTTTTTAAGTTTATAAATCTGTTTTTTGGTAAAATTCATTAAATTTTTATTTCATCGGTTATATTTAATTTGAAGCAATATGGTATTTAGAATTCATTTTCTCTTAATCAATTTCTTAAAAAAAATTAAATCATAATTTTAAAAATAATTTTAACCTAATTAATATGCATATCATAATTATATATCATCCATTAATTTATATATTATTTTTTATTTACATATCACTAATTTGCGCATCACTTCGCGGTCCCATCTAATTTTTACTTAGATGTATACTAATATGTATAGGTAGAGGATCTACAAATTATTGAAATTTTGGATGTTTTCATCAGACTCTCACATGACTTTTGGATTATTATATTTTTGTATTGATGTCTAGCTGGATTTTATTAAGATAAAAAGAAAAAAAATATCAATAATTGAATATCATGAAAACATTGGTGTGGTATGGGTCGACGCAAGTTTCCGCTTGGCTCGTATGGCAATTCATATGGTGGAGATGCAAACATCGATATCTTACTATCTTGATTTTCTAGAACTATTTAAATCCCATGATGACCAAAAAATTATTCTCATATATAATTCCACTCTTCAAATACCAAAATATCTCATGTATCCGTCGAAAGTGTAATGAGTCTTCTCCAATGTAGTTAATACTGTTTGTATCTTATATAGACCAAGTTAGCATACGCCAAGTGTCCAATCCTGTCCAGCGCTCTTTTCGTTTACGTACGTGTTTAAACGAAAAATGTTTCACGTAATTTCCTAAAGTCAATTTAGTTTTAAATGCATGGCTAACTACACAAATAACATACTTACGTCCTTAATTTCTTTTTTCAGTTCAAAAAGATGTTAATTTACAAATAATTAAGGCAGTTCTATTTTAAAAAATATTGAGGGAAAGTCATTATATATAATATAATTTCTTTAAAAAAATATATGGAATAATCTAGACGATTGAGAGGCATAACTTGTGACTATTACATCTTGCGGTGAATGATGATAAAGTTTTGATGAACACTAAACAAAAAGACAAATATATAACTTGTGACCTTTTTTATTTGAGATTTTTATCATTAACAGCATCATGGTTTTTTAATTTTTTGATATAAAACCATCAAGCAGTGAGTGATAATAAAGATTTATATACGCTTTTAGCTAGTGACTATTACAACCTATAAATTTTCTTAAATACCTAACATGTAGTTTAAAAAAAAACACCTAACATATACAAGTTTATGAGGTAACATATACAAGTTTATGAGGTACAAACTTCACAATCTTACATTGATTAATTTAAAAAAAAAAAAAATTGACCACATAGGTCCTATAAATACACAAAGCCACACGAACACAAAAATCCACCACCACCACCCCTAGCTTGTCTTTCAATGGATACCATGAGAGATAAGCCCATAAAATTCTCATCTTCTGTTTTCTGTTTGATCATTTTATTATCGGTGTATAACTCTACGGCGGAGCTACGACGGTTGGTTCAACCACCAAAATCCGATGGTACACTCAGTTTTCTCGTTGTCGGCGACTGGGGAAGAAGAGGTTCTTATAATCAGTCTCAAGTAGCTCGTCAGGTACGTAAAGATATGTTATATGTATATGTATATGCGTGTATATGTATGCCTTATCCAGAATCAATATTTTCATCCTTGTTTGTAACTTGTAAGTTGGCTCATTTCAAGTTCTCTTATACGGCGTGGTTACTGGTTAGAATTGATATGAGAATTGAGAAGAATTAGAAGAAAAGACGAAAATGATTAGATAAATCATGATGTTTTGCATTGATGCACAAAGATAAAAAAAAAAAATATTTTTTCTAAAACATAATTTTAAAAATATAGTTAAAAAATCATTACACCAATTATAAAAATTACTGAATAATCTAATTAGTTATACAATTTTCAATAAAATTAAAAATAATATAAAAATATTAAAATAACATCTATTTTAAAACAATAAACATTTTCTAAAATATCATTTATTATGAAACGGAAGGAGTAATAGCTGATAGTTTAAATCTTAAGCGAGAGAAGCGTGTAATATTGTGTTTTCTTGACGTCTAATGCATTCTAAAGTAAATTACTGATTAGGCTATTGAAGTAACCGACAAGTAATAAACTGACTATTGCATGGAAAACGTAATTTCAGTCTTATTTAAAATTTTAATATTTTAAAATTAGATGTCTAAATAACAGGTTTAAGTGGAGAGGAGAATTGACAAAAAAAAAAGTGGAGAGGAGAACGATGATTTTATATTATCTTTGTTATTTACGCAACTTTTCTTTTGTGTGTGTTAATGAGCTTCCTATTAAAACTGCATAAGATAAAATGTTGCGGGGCTAATTAATAATCTTAAATTATTTGCGTTGCATCTTCTATTTCTACTAGTAATAGTATACGTCATCTTTGTTTTCATATTATATATATTTACCCCTTTTTGATTTACTTTACTAATCATTTTGACTACTATAGTTCTTTCTGTTCAGATGGGAAAAACAGGAATGAATTTAAATATCGATTTCGTCATTTCGACTGGAGATAACTTTTACGATGACGGAATAACAAGTCCATATGATTGTCAATTTCAAGATTCTTTTACCAATATTTACACAGCACCCAGCTTACAAAAGCCATGGTATAATGGTAAGTAAACTATCTTTTCCAACTGGAAGTAAGAGAAAATAATTGAACTATACTCCGGTATATCATTTATATTTATCTTTTTTATAACGAGGTTTTTATATTTACTTTTTCTTACTCTTTTCTATCTATCACCAGTATTAGGAAATCATGATTATAGAGGTAACGTCGATGCACAAATCAGCCCGATACTGAAGGATTTGGACTGTCGATGGGTTTGTTTAAGATCTTACGTTGTTAATGCCGGTAATTAACTTAACAACAGAAAGTAAATATCATTTTCATTTTGAAATATATAATAACTACTTCAAACAATCCTTTTGTAGATATCGTCGATATTTTCTTCATAGACACAACACCGTTCGTAGATAAATATTTTGATGAACCAAAGGACCATGTTTATGATTGGAGCGGCGTATTACCAAGAAACAAGTATCTTAACAATCTCTTAGCGGTAATTAACTTTGTACTCTCTCACACCCTAGCTTTTTGACAGTCTATATTGAAATAGTATTAATAGATATTTCTAAGTCATTATCTTATTTTAAAATCTTTTTTATTAAAAATTGATAAAACTAATCACTCTGTCAAAGATATATACAATTATAGGATCTCGATGTGTCATTTCAAGAATCAGTGGCGAAATGGAAAGTAGTAGTAGGTCACCACACAATCAAAAGTGCAGGTCATCACGGTATCACGAAAGAGCTTGAAAAACAACTTTTACCTATCCTTGAGGTAATTTTTACCATAATAAAAATCAAACTGCGTAATGTTAAACATGAAAGACTTTGTTTTCTTGGAAATTAGGCTAATGAAGTGGATCTCTACATAAACGGGCATGATCATTGCTTGGAGCACATAAGCAGCATTAACAGGTGACTCATACTTTGTATTAATCAATGTATCTATTAATTATGGATTCTATATGTAACGTAAGAGGGTTAAAAACAAAATGGTACGCATGTTTTGTGTTATCTCCAGTGGAATACAATTTATGACAAGTGGCGGTGGGTCCAAGGCGTGGAAAGGGGATGTGAATGAGTGGAACCCGCAAGAGATGAGGTTTTACTACGATGGACAAGGTTTCATGTCGGTTTATCTATCGGAAGCAGAACTGCGTGTAGCTTTTTACGATGGATTCGGTCGCGTTCTGCATCGATGGAACACTTATAAGAAGGGGATTTATACTGATATCTAAACGATCTGATTACAAAAGTTGAGAACCAAATATTCATATTAGTAGTTCATTGTTTTTTATATTTGGTGGTGGTTTTTCATGTGACATAATCATTTTTAATGATGTGTGACTATTATCGAGATAATAAAGTATGAGAAAGGAAATTTACATGTAGACTAAGGACATATGTCTATCCCCTTAACTTGTTTATTATTTCATTCATTTTCTTATATTCGAAGCATGGGCATGGTTCTCCTCTCGTGGCGCACTGCCTTTTTGATTTTGTGTTAAAGTGTGCATATTATTTTGGATAATTTATTAGTAGTATATTATTCCACTATATTTAGATATTTTAAATTATTTAATTTTTTTGATTTTTAAAAAATCACAAGGATATTTTATTAGTTATTACAAAATTTCAAAGATTTTATTCATGTATTTTAATAATAATACCATACATAAATAGGGAAAAAAATACATGTATACATAATTAGAAATGAAAAGAAAAAATATGTAAGATAAACACTTTGACGAAAACGCGTAAATAAGTATCGCCCAGACCTTAAATAAATATATTACATAAGCAAAAGCTGTATCGTTTATTTAATTTCTTTAAAGACTCAAAGTCTTTTTAATTTACATAGTAAAATGGTTATATGACTTCTTCAATAATTGATGGACCATGATTTCCTTACGAATTCATCTAATATTAATTGGCACCTAGACTTCTCTCTCTCAATATAAACATTCGGTTTCTTGATTTTCTTAAGACCAGAGAAAACAATTAAGAAGAACTAAGATGAAGATGTTCAGCGTACGTTTGATTTTTCTTATTCTATGTATCTTCTTCGATGGTTCTTTGTCAAAGCTTGAAAGGTTGGAGCATCCGGTGACGAAATCCGATGGCTCTTTGAATATTCTGGTCGTCGGAGATTGGGGACGACAAGGATGTTTTAATCAATCTCTCGTTGCTCATCAGGTAACTAGTAATATATAAAAACACGACTACAACGTTTGACAGTGTAAAAGCATATACATGCGTGTTCAAGGCTGCAAATACAATAATAGATTGGTTAATAAAAGTGTTTAAAAAAAATAAAAATAGTGTTTCAAAAAAAAAGATTGGTTAATAAAAAAACAATAAAAGATTAAAATTAACTTGAAGGATGCAACCTATGTTTCTGATGTTTGGTTGTAGGATAGAAATGCACTATTTTATATCCGGACTATGTACTGTATATACCACCAAAATGATTAGGTTTGATTTTTAGTGGAAATGTGTTTTTGTTTTAATCTGGTTGTTTGTTTGTTTTTCCATTAAATCATTTAACCTTTGGGCATCTATTTGTATGGTGCGTACAGTTCTTCATAATAGGAAGTCATTCATTCTACGCAATACATATACATTG
Organism: Brassica napus; assembly: GCF_020379485.1. NCBI lineage: Eukaryota > Viridiplantae > Streptophyta > Magnoliopsida > Brassicales > Brassicaceae > Brassica > Brassica napus. The sequence continues at coordinate 26,367,894 of NC_063439.1, forward strand.
AATTGATTAAAAAATCGGTTTTTTCGGGAAAATGATTGAACAACATATTCCTGAAAATATCCTTGTAGTTGAAGAGTTGATACGTTTCATTGCAAAGCATATTCCCTAAGTGATGAAAGAAAGAAGCTTAAGTTCTGATTCAAAATAATACTAAACAAATAAATAAAACTAACATATCCTAACTATGACGACTTTTGTTTTGTATTCAATATTAACTTTTATTGTAGATTTAATTAAAAAAATTAGTGCACCCAGATATTTTTAAATTCTAGAAAACCTCGACATGATCAAATGTCCTTACTAAAAAAATCTATATAACAAATTTTTGAAAATGGCAGATGGGAATTGTGGGAGAGCAACTAGACATAGATTATGTGATATCAGTGGGAGATAATTTCTATGACGACGGTTTAAAAGGAGACACTGATCCTGCTTTTGAAGCCTCATTCTCTCACATCTACACTCATCCTAGTCTCCAAAAACAGTGGTATTCTGGTAATATGACTTCCTTTTAATGATTGACTAATACTTCTGTGTGATATCTCTGAATAATAAACGTGGGTTCAAACTCTGATATTATCGCAGTTTTGGGGAACCATGATTACAGAGGAAATGTTTCAGCACAACTAAGTCATGTTCTTACCCAAAAAGATTGGAGATGGTTTTGTCGCAGATCTTTTGTCTTATGCTCAGGTTCATTTTTCCTCTTCTTGTTTTTCCTTTTTATGTATCCATTATATTAGGTTAGTGACGGTAATGTTGGATTTGACACAAAATATTTCTTGGATTCTGACTTAGAAATGTAATGTTTTTTAAATTAAAAAAAAAAAACTGGCCTTCAAACTTAGAAATGTACTGTTGCATAATATGCATTGCCTTGGTACGTCTAAACTCATAATTAAGTTTGAAATTCGAGCTATAGTAATATATTTTAAACACTTTTAGATTCAAGTTTTTTGGTTAGCTCCATATTCGTTTTCATTTTTCGGATTTAAACAAGTATAGTACATTGTAACCAAATTAATAGATAAGTTTAACTTTTTGATTGATTTGGTTATTTTTGAGTAATTTTGTATATAACCATAATATATAAGCTAATCAAGGTTGTATGAGTATTATACGTTACTATCTTTATAAGTTAACTACAAATAACAACCCAAGAAAAATAACGTTCTATATACAGATTAAATCATTAATATGTATAATTGTTGGAATTCATGAGAGTTATTTCATATCAAAAGAGAATTCAGTCAACTTGTGACTGAATCTCCTTTTTATCCACACAATATGTACTCATCCTTAACTAGAAAAGAGATAACCAATTTGTGATTGAATCCACACAAATAATCAACACTACAACCATTTATACTAGTGAGTAAACCGGTTGTATGAAGAAGAGGATATCTAGTTTGAGTTTAATATTTGTGAAGAAGAGTGTAGTTAGTGTTTGACAAGTACTAGGCTGCCTTAAGACATTCTCCAAACCATGACTCCTAAATATCATATATTGTGAGCATTGATTAAACACAAGTAAAGAAAGAAGAGAGAGCACAAGTTTGATGAGAGTACTTGTCTATTTATGTGTGTTTTACAAGACAGAACAACCACAACCTTTAAATAGGCCATAAAAAGAGAGAAAAATGATAAAAGAACACATTAGATAAAATAATGCATCAACACCAAAGAACTAGCTTCTTTTTTTCTGGAACACCCCAGCAAAACTCACCCAAGGGCTAGCTACAGATTTGAATTTACACTTGAAATTTGGTAAAGTCCTGTGATATCAAATTTGCTACTTTATGCTTCTCTTTATTTATTCATATCAATAGTTTTGAGGTGGCCTTTGGCCTTATCTTGATGAATGTGGCCTTGACTCTCCAGCTCTTCTTCTTTTCTTATATATAAATGATCAGCCTAGTCTTGTTAACTTCGGCCTCTACCTCTTCTTTACTTCATTCACTCTAATAATAATATCAATTACTACGCAATTTGGTTGATTAATGATAATTGTTTTGGTGATTATAGGAATGGTGGAGCTTTTCTTTGTGGATACAAATCCATTTGTAGAACAATACTTCACAGATCCAGAAGACCACACTTATGATTGGAGCAACGTGTTACCCAGGGATAGATATATCTCCAACCTCTTACATGTAATACATTTTGTTTCTGAAAAATTAATAGTCAGAAACCTCCTTCTTGGTTATAATATTGTCTAATAATTCTATTTTTTTGCTATTGAAAATATCAGGATTTAGATTTAGCGATGAAAAAGTCGCGTGCCACATGGAAATTTGTCGTGGGACATCATGGGATCAAAACCGCAGGTGAGCATGGTGTGACCCAAGAGCTTGTCGATCAACTTCTTCCAATTCTAGAGGTAAATTAATTGTTTTCTTGTTGACTTCCAACTCTAGAGGTAACTATTTAACAATCATTAGATCATTAGTTGTTATTTATTATTACTAACTTTTTGTATGAAATATTTATTTAGTACTTTTTTTTTTTTTTTTTTTGCTAACCGAGTATCCTGGCCCCACCGAGGTGGTCCAGACTAGAGACCGAAGTGAGCATGGACGCTGCCAGGGCGTCACCATGTGGCTCACCGTGTAACGGTCTTCGGTCTCGGATGCTGCAGCCCATATGTTAAATTCCGCAGTGGCCAAGGCTCGAACCCAGGGGCGGGCACTCCAGCTGGAGCTCCTATACCACTAGACCAAAGCAACTTGGTTTTATTTAGTACTTTTGTCGTAATTCTTTTATTTACTATTATTGAAGGAAAATAAAGTGGACGTGTACATGAACGGACATGATCATTGCTTGCAACACATTGGGTCTGACGGGTAAAGTTCTATTTACTTCTTCTTTTCATCAATAGGGATCGTATTGGTTTACATTCTTGAATGAAAAAGAAAACACGAAGTCAGTTTGTTTTAAACAAATTTTATTTGAATCTAGATTAGTCAAAGTCTTAGTTAAGTTTAAATGGTTACTACTTCAGACAAAACCTAAATAATTCATTGTTTGGAATTGGTGAAGTGGGATTCAATTTCTAACAAGTGGAGGAGGATCAAAGGCATGGAGAGGAGTTATTCTGCCGTGGGATCCAAAAGAACTAAAACTTTATTACGACGGACAAGGTTTCATGTCTCTTCACATTACTCACTCTCAAGCTAAGTTCATCTACTATGATATTTCCGGCAATGTTCTTCACCAATTCACTTTGTCCAAATAATCCAAAACTTTTGGCCACTTTTAAAGATCATTCCTCTAAAAAGAAAGAGAGAGAGCGAGAGAGTGATTCAAACATACTTTTAATTTGAGATTTTTGATGTGTAAGAGATTTATCCATTTCGATTGTTGTGCGGAATATGTGATGCGCACATCATTGGTTTCTTCTGTTGCTTCAAGTTATTGTAATTCTATTAAATTCTATAGAATTGCTAAATTGTGTGATCAAATAAGGCTTTTAACTAAGAGCATCAAAACAAGGTTCAAGTTATTGTGATTTATATTGTTTCTTATTTCAATCAACTTTGTAATATTTTGTATGACCTTAGGATTTGATCAAATGGAGTGTATAAATATCATACCATTTTTATTTGAAGCCTTAAAGTATTTTTCAAATGGGCTTTTAAAGCCTTATTTTGAAGGCCCATAATCATCAAAATGACAATAAAAATCCCCTAAGAAGCCTGTGGTATCTGACAATTTTGCCAACAACGATGTCCACACACACGAACATTTATCATCATCACAGAGAGCCGTAGAAGAAAAGAAACAGAGAATGGTGGTGTTAGGGATACAGTCTCTTAATTGGTACGTACATGGCGGATTCATGGAGAAGAAGAAAAAACATCTGAATGGTATTGTCAGAGCCACTGAAAGGGACGACTCTTCTTCACAGAGATTCGAAATCGATAGAGATAAAGCTAGACAAGCTCTGAAACAGCTCGACCAACAAATCGAATCTCAAGCCGATGAAAAACCAAGAACCTTCGTCAAGACATCATCGGACGTCGTCAGAACAAGTAGTGGAGGTTCTTCATCAATGGATCCATTCATGTTCGAAGAACCACCTGAGATGTCCGGATCATTCCTCACAACTACAGCTTTTCTTCTCTTAGCTTTCACTTTGTTCTATAATATTTTGTTCTTTACAGTTATTAAACCATCCATGGATGGACCAGAATCAGTTCCAGCAGACACGATAATAGCTATGTCTGATTCTGAACTTGTCCAGTTTCCACTTTCGTCTTCTCCTAAAAAAAACTTTTAAACAGTAAACCCACAATGTGTGTTTCTATGCTTACATAATCATATCATTTGTTATATCTCAGGACACAAAACTCTATTACACAAGTGCAAAAAGTCTTTAATACTTTTATAGAGACATTGTTTGGTTTTCGAGCTGCAACAACCTAAACGAAGTGTCTGCATCCAACCTCAATCCAGCATCTTCAACCTCCTTACATATCTCTCTACACTTTGTCAATCTCCCAGACGCTATACAAACGCTAATCACCTCGCGAAAAATATCATACGTTGGAGTAAAACCAGCTTCCTTGAGCTTAGAGTAGTATCTCATTGCTCTTCCCAAATCATCCAACGCCACAAACAATCTAATAACCACTCTATAAGCAGGAAGATCAAGAAGACAGTTCGATTCCTCCATCTCCCAAACCATACTCATCGCCTCTCTATACTTCTCTTCCGAAAACCTGCTATGTATCATCGTAGTGTACATCACAACGCTCGGCTCTCTGTTCGATTCTTTATACCATTCAAAGAGACACTCAACGAGCTCGAACCTTTTAAGCTTCACACAGATCTTCATCACGCTCGTGCAGTCTTGCTGACTCAGCTTCAAGTCTTCTCTATCTTCCAACTCGTCGAGGAGAGAAACAACAAGATGGTACTTATCAGGGTTTTTAGCGATTTCAAGAATCATCTTAACGTAGATACTCGAGTCGAGGACACGGTTGTTACTCTTAGCGATGAGTAGAAGCTTCCTGGCGAGGTTCAGCCACCCGCCTTCGATGCAGCCTTTGATCATCGCCTCGATAACGCTCTTGCTAGCCAAGGTGTTGTCGAACTTAAGAAGCTTCAGCTCGTGGTGCTTAGCCAAGACCTGGATGGTGGACGCGAGGATGCGGTTGTCAGGAAAGAGATGAGGATGCTTCTCCGCCCAACGGTAAGTCTGTAAAGCTCTCTCGGGGAGACCCATGTGGCCGAGCTCGCGGATGGTGGTGGAGAGGGAGCCTTTGCGGAGGAAGGTGGACCATTTGTTGAGGACGAGAGAGACGTCTGCTTCAGGGGAAGGTAAGCGTTTGATGTCTCTAGCTAAAGTGATGAGAAAGGTCGGGTCTTTCGATGATGATGGCACGAGTGGTTTCTTGAGGTTGTTGGGCTTTGGAGTTGGGAGGCTTAAAGGTCGTAGCTTGTGAGGCTGAGGGAGTGGTAGAGGCCTGACTCGAAGTGGTTTCTCTGGTTTTTGAGGGATTCTTTGCTGGAAAAGAGATGAGATTGCCTCGATTTCGTTTGGTTCCCAGACATCTAGCTCCTCTTCAGGTTCTTCTTCTTGTAGTGGTAACAAGGGTTCTGTGATGGGTTTCCTTAGGAACAAGTTGACACCGAACTCAGGAGGGAGCTTGGTGCGGCGTGGGTTACGGAGATTCTTGGTGAGTTTCTTCTTTGCGTAGACTTTTGATGTTGCTTTGATTCTGCTCGGTTGGAAGATAAGTGACGAAGAGACAGGACAATGCATCATCGTAACCTAGCTTAATTGAATTGGGAACAGCTAGGGTTTAGAGATAGAGAGAGAACACGAGGAAGAAGAAGAAGAACTTTTTTGACCAAAAAAAAAAAAAAAAAAAAAAAAGAAGAAGAAGAACTTTTTTTTTTTTTTTTGAATAATTATTTTACCCGACCCGGAATATTTTTAACCCGACTCGAACTCACCCGATTAGACCACCGGTCTGACCTGACCCGGTTCGGGAAAGCAAAAGAGAAAAGGTTGTTTTCGCCTTTCGGGATAAGAACTAGCTGCGTGGCAGGACCTTTGGAAGCATGTGGAGGTTTCCAGTGGGAAAATAGCTGGCAGGACGGACAAAGGCATCGCCTAAAACAAACAACACAATGAGAAACTGAGCTGATGCCAGTTTTTCACAAGTCTTTATCTCTTTTTAGAGATGGTCCCTAAAATGCGAAACTCGACATTGATAATGAGCTAAGCCAAATTTGTTTTTTTTTTTTTAGATTTTAGAATGATTCATGAATTCGAACCAAAAACCGATAATTGTTTACTCCCCTGATAATATTATGTAAATGTGAAAAGTATTATTATCGCCAGCGCAAAGTTATCATATGTTTTTCGGAAATCTTAATGTAAACAATTTTTAAAAAAATTACACAAAATTTGACAAATTGAAACATAACTACGCAAGGCCTCATGAGTTCTTTCCCCTATGCTTTCGGGCCGACTTAATGATTGCATATAAATTGTCATCGCATGTATATACATATGTGCATGAACATGGCCACACCAAATTAAATCGAATAATATTCACTGGACCCCTTGGATAAAACAAGCAGAAGAGAGACAAAACTTTCGTCTATAAAATACCCAAATTGAATTAAAATAAAAACCGAAGATTGTCTAACAAGAAAATGACAATAAATATCAACAGAAAATGAAATTACAACCCCCAAATATTCGTAAACGGAATATGTATCCACATTATCATATAACTATATAAGTATTGCAAAACCCCAAATCTCTCAAATAAATAAATTAATTATTTTATTTCATATACAAGCAACAAATGACAAAAAATGCCCACTATAACTGTGAAAACGCACTGAACATAAAATAAAAATACCAATGAAAATGGACTTATTATAGAAACCCCCCATCAAATCTCATCCAACACCCATGTTATTGACTATATGTTTCATCATATCGACTCTGTTCCAACAACACGGCTTCTCCTGCTCCGGTGCTTTCCGTTGCGGTGACGCCTCGGAATCCCGCCAAAAGTGACCGGATCATGAACCCTAAGCCGCTGAGCCTCTGCGGGAATCACCACACACTCAGGTAGAGCAACCTTGTACCTGTTCCGATCATAGCAATACGAGTATGTCATGTGTTTCCTCCTGAAAACGCCCATCTTAACCCTCTGCGACGGGCTAATCTCCTGAGCCGCGCGGATATCCTCGTCTGCTCCTTCGTCGCACTTAGGAAACTGCTCAATAGGGTCCACGGCGCAGCCATGAAGGACTAAGTCAGTGAGCTGCGCGACATAAGGGGCATACTTGTAGTTTACACCGTACTTGCCACCGTTAGTTGCCCATTTAGAACCGTCCCATATTGTTGTGTAGAGAGACATCGGCTTTGATGGGAAGTGACCTCCCATCGACGCTGTTCGCTTCACCTCTCTGATAGGAACGTTGTCTACAAAGAATCTGCATAACACAAAAGACGTACAATTTTGATCAGTTCCCACAAAAAAATAATAAGCTAAAAAGGATTATTTATCCAAAAATAAACATATTTGGTAAAAAAAAATTAAAAAAATTCTATAAACATAGTTAGATTCTGTATGAGTCATCGATGCCACTTTAGTGGAGGAAATTACGATCTAGATCGATACCAAGAAAACTTTAACTCACAAAAGATAACATTTTTAGCATAAAACTCCAGCTTTTGATGAACTAAGTAAAGATTCTCAACATGGATTGGACCCCCAAAGGAAAATACAACTCCGTAGGGGATTTTTGTTGATGCCAAAAATTAAAAGCTGTAAACCATTCTTGGGGCTCACAGACTTGAAATCGACAGGAACAAAAGCAAATGATGTCCCAAGCATCACAAAACTTTCCATTAGAAGAAATAAAAATTTAAATCCATCAAGAAATTAAAGCATAACAAAAAAAAAACATTAAGCCCCACTTGAATTTTCCTTAAAAAGAAGATGGCATTGAAGTATATTAAACCAAATGGGGTCAAGAACCTAACCTACTTTCAATACTCTAAGGTTCTTTTATTTTATTTAAGACAATCAAACAAACACAGAGAACTAACAGAGAAATGGTTATTTGGAGTTTTCCATTTTAAAACTTACATGATGTGAGAATCAGACCAGAGAATACTATATTGATGATAATCTTCAGTTGGATCAAACCATAGATTAGATCTCTCTTCTCTTCCCAAATGAGTGCTTCCATTACCGTAAATGTTTGTCTGAATCCTCCATTCTTTTCCTCTAATATTACCAAGAAACTCAAAATCAATCTCATCATGATTCTTCTCATACATATCTCCATTTGACATCTGAAAATATTACAAACCACAAAAAAAAAACTATATTAAAGTCCTAGTCCCAATATAAATATTAGTGAAATTAATCATATTTATTAGAAAAATATATTTAATTGATTAGTTCTAGCCATACCCAACAGCTTTAAACTTAAGCTAAATATTTCACTTACATAGAAGGCAACAACTACTCCAGCTGAATAATCAGAAGGTAATTTGATTGAAGCGCTGAATAATCCATGTAAGTATAGATCATTTGAGACAAACCCAGAACCTGTAAGGAGGAAATAAATTAAATCATCACTATACTGAGAAAAAAGAACAACCTAACACAGAGGAAAATTTTAAAAACCATACCGGTCCTTTCATCGAGCGTTAACCGGACAGATTTGCCGTCTTTATGAACGAACAAGTTCTTGTCACCAAAAAGCTGCGTGTAACTTTCTTCAAAAGATGTGACTGGAAGATTTTGCAGAGTGAATCCAGAAACAAAACCGGAGAACAGAGACATGAACACTAAGAAACGACTCAAAGTTTCCATTTTAGGGATGGTATCTGTAGTACCAAACGGTTTCGCGTGTCTGGAGTATAGGGAAGATTTAAGAGGAAGAGATAAGAGCTTGCGTGGGAGAGCTTAGGTATAGAGAGAGAAAGAGGACGGGAAAGAGAGAGAGAAAGAGGAATATGAGGTTTCCATCTGGCTTTGGGTGGGTTTATATTTTGTAATTTACGATTTTCAAAATATTTTTCTTTCCATATTCCTTTTAATTTGTCTGTATTTTACGCGGTGACAAGATTTTAGCGAAAACTGAATAAATTAAAAATCCTAAATTGATTACAATATCTGTACATTTTGGATATATCTTGTAACAAAATATCTTTTAAGAACTATCCTGATTTACAAATTTAAGCTACAAAAAATATAGTATTGAAGAACATAAATAAATAATTTTTTAAATAGCAATCAAAATTAATATTTCCTAATATTCTCCAATGATTCGCTTTTTAGTATTTATTTTTTAAAAATGAGAAAAAGGTTATTTATTAATGTACTAATATTTAAGTAGTTAGGTAATTTGCATGCGACTAAAAGTAGTTTTACGTATTAATCAATAAAAATAACATTTTGTTATTTCAAGTCTCGCAATTACATTAATGAGCCTAAATCCGTGTTGTATAATTGATAACCATAGAATAGTTTTGAATGTGGATACAGTCGAGAGAAAAATACTCATGCAAAATTTAAATTTGGTATCGCTAGTAATGATCCTAAAGCATTGGCATGATTGCTTATTTTTGTGCACATCAACTTTCTTTTACTTTTTCAGACGAAATTATAGTATTATACTAATATGAGATCTAAATCTTAATTAATACTTATAAAATAAATATATCGACATATAAAAGACGTCAAGGCAAAAACAAGAGAAGCAAGAAAGCATGAAGGGCTTTGCTTCTTACACATGTGTCCCGACAAATAGTCACAGGTGCTGTGTCAGCTCTGTTCAACCAACACTTCATTTTTAAATATATTGTTAGGATTTTAACCTTAACCTTGTGCTATAGAATTAGGAATAAACTTGATACCAAACTTGTCTTAGCTTTTATTCACTACAAAGGTTTCTCAAGAACAAAATATAAAGATCACAAGCCTAAGCAATAAACGCTCTTCCTAATTGCTAATCTCTCTTGATCTCTCTTTATCTAACTTATTGCTCTCTTCTCTCTTCTTAAACGGATGATCTTTGTTGTTGTTGAAGCTTTCCTTATATAGTCACGACCTAGACCGAATCCTCTTTGTAAAAGGATTATTTCCATTCTCTTAAATTGGTAAAGCACGAGACCGTCATTAACGTAATCAGAAACTTGCCGCCAAAGTAATCTTTTGGTATTGGGCTTAAAGTAGAATTTGGCCCATATCATTACAATCTCCACCTTGGGCCCAAATCCATACTTCTCCTTTTGCGTCTTCTTCGTTGAGCAACAATACCAACTCTTCTCTGTAGCTTTGACGATCATAGTGATTCTTACCCAACCACTACCTCCACTTTTCTCCGCTCTGGTTCCTTTGGCAAACAAAGCTAGCGATTTCAGGAGCTTCACCAAGCTTTCCCTCCGTTTCCGCGTGACTGGTCCGTCTTCTCTTCTCCACTCCAGCCGGTGAATTCATCCCCCTTGTGAATCTTGCCGATAAATTCTCTCGCCAATGCTCTGATTTGTTCACCGCTTCCTCTTCTCAGGCGCTAGCTTGCAACGCCTCAACCGTAGATGTGCATGCTCACCCTCGTATGGCTTCCTGGTCATGTCCTTTTTGTTTTCTTTAGAATCAGACTCTTCAGTTTGCACAGGTATCTTCCTTTGCCCTTTGACTAATTTTGATTTCCTGAAATGAACTTCTCCTACTGTTAACTCTTTATGACTTGTTTATGATTGAATAATCACAAGCTCACTTGATGCAGACGTCTCTCCACCATGTAGCTTCCTTTGGTAATATCTTTTACCCTTTACTCAATCATATTCATAAGAGCTAAACATTGTAAAATCCAAACTGTTCTTCGTTGGATTTATTCAGGTTTGATGTAGACGGTTCCTTGCTACGACCATGTATTTTTCAGGTAAATCAATCCCTTCTGATTTTATATATACCTTGAGGTGATTCTCCAGCTTCTGTTGTAGCTCCATTTTTCCACAAATTTCTAACTAGTATTTTGAAATTTGCAGACCTTGTATAGACTGTGTCGTCTATAACCACCATTCCTCAGAGGTAATTTTCTTCTCTAAGACTTTTGACCAATCCCATATCTGTAGGCATCTTTCCCGCTTTCTCCGGTGAACTTATGGCATCTCATAGCACGTCTTCTTTCAGCTTCTTGGAAAAGACTTTCAGTCTCCTCAGCGGTTTAAGACGATCACTTCGCTTGTGCTTGTTCTGCGATCTTGTAGTCCTGTAACCTGAGATACTCGTCTCCCTTCACCATTACTGGTGTTCAAGACGTTCTCTCATCAACCTTCCCCTTCCTTGTATGGCAACCCAGTTGGGATTCCTTTCTAGCCTGAGATACTCGTCTCCATTCACCACTCTTGATGTTTAAGACGTTCTCTCATGTAGCACTTCAACAACCTTTCCTACCCTTCATCCGATATAATTGAGACCTATTAGCAATTTTCCCTTTGTTTCAGCTGCTCCACCTTGAGCTAAAACATCCACCTCGTCTTATCCGTCACAAGTAAATTTTCTTGCTCCTTACTAGCTCTTTATTATCGATAAGAAATAACAGTAGTCCCTTACTCATTATTTCTTCTTGTGTGAGGTGTCTCGATAATAAAATTACCTGTGACGCTTTTCTCCTATCAGTGGACATTAGGAAGTTCACAGCAAAGCTGCAACTTCTGATCAGGTGCGTTTTCTTTTAACCGCTCTACATGATTACCCGTAGTATATGTATTGTTCGATACATCTTCCCTTTTTAGTGTGGTAATGATAGACTTGGTTTCTGCATCGCTAACTTTGAGCATAAACCCTGTAGCCGATGCTTCCTCATCGTTTGTTGCATAATCTGAGTTTGTGAAACTTTCAATGCAAAACTGTGAATCCTTCTTGAATCCATCAAGCCTTTGATTCTCCTTTGATGATGCCTTATCATTACTCTTTTCTTCATTCTTTGAAAGACAATAATCATCTATAGCATGCCCATTCTCAGTTTCTTTACTTGACTCGTATTTCTCTGCTGAAAACGAATCTCCACCTCGAGCTGAAGTCGTTTCTGTCCTAAAACCATATGGACTTGGTCCCTGAATTAAACTCTCACTGAAAGACACCTTTAACTTCTTTTGTTTAACTTCCTTCTCAGCTTTTGAAGTATCCACTTTACTCTTCACAACCGTTCCTTGAAGAAAGTATAACCCATCTTTGTATTTTCCTGAAATTACTTTCTTCTTACGTTTGTAAAATTGAACCTTGAAGCAGCTTCCTCTATACCTGCAACCTGATTTTTCTAACATCCCATAAGAAATCAGATTCCTACTCACGTCCGGCATGTATTTAACATCCTTGAGTATCACTTCAGAACCATCTGAATTTTGAATCCGAATCTTTCCCATTCCTTTGATGCTGCCTTGAGTGTTGTTAGCCATCAATACACTTCCTCCTTCATACTCCTTGAAATCAAACAAGACTTCTTTGTCATGTGTACTATGGAATGAACAACCTGAATCCATGATCCATTCCTTGAGTGTATCTTGATTGCTAACGGTTAACACTAGTGGCTGCACAGGCTCTTTTGTAAAATTTGCAGAATTTGGACGTCTCCTTCTTTCAGGACATTCTCGCTTCCAATGGTCTTCTTTTCCACAAATAAAACAACCCGTGTTGTTCTCCTCTGATCTCTGATTCGACTGAAACTTTCCTCTGCTTTTAGATCTCCCTCTCCAGTTATTGGAGTTTCCATTACTGTTCCCTGACCTCTTCTGAGCTCTTCCACGTGACTCTACATACAAACCTTCCGAATCTGTTTTGCTTTTGTTAAGTAATCCTTTCTGCTTAAGTTCCGCTTCTTTGGAATAAGCTGAAGTTACAACTTCGTTTACGGTAAGCGTTTCTTTCCCAGTACCGTATTGAAGTGTGTGAACCAATGGTTCATATGCTTCTGGAAGTCCCGACAATAGTTGAATCGCTTGATCTTCATCTGATATGGTAACTTTGAGACTCTCCAAGTCTGCGATTAGCTTCAGAAAGATATCTACGTTTTCTTCTATCGTCTTGTCCTCTTCCATCTTATAGCAAGAGAACTGTTTCTTCAAGTAGATTTTGTTGGGTAGCGACTTCGTTTGATAATTCTTTTCAAGGGCCTTCCACATCCCTAATGCAGTTGTTTCATGCATAATCTTTCTTAGAATAGAATCACTTAAACACGTTCCCAGTAGACTTCTTACTCTAAGATCCTTGTCAGCTTTCTTTTGATCAACCTTTGCATCTGACCCTTCTACTTCTTTCCCAGATTCTGTCAAGACCGTAAAGTCTTCCTTAAGAACCGAAAGTAGACCCTGGATCTCTAGCTGACCCATCATCTTATACTTCCACATCCCGAAATCACCTTTGCCATCAAATTTCTCCATCTCAAATTTTCCTAGAGTTGGTTCCATAATTCTAGCTAGCACTTCCAATCAAACCTGATGCTCTGATACCACTTGTTAGGATTTTAACCTTAACCTTGTGCTATAGAATTAGGAATAAACTTGATACCAAACTTGTCTTAGCTTTTATTCACTACAAAGGTTTCTCAAGAACAAAATATAAAGATCACAAGCCTAAGCAATAAACGCTCTTCCTAATTGCTAATCTCTCTTGATCTCTCTTTATCTAACTTATTGCTCTCTTCTCTCTTCTTAAACGGATGATCTTTGTTGTTGTTGAAGTTTTCCTTATATAGTCACGACCTAGACCGAATCCTCTTTGTAAAAGGATTATTTCCATTCTCTTAAATTGGTAAAGCACGAGACCGTCATTAACGTAATCAGAAACTTGCCGCCAAAGTAATCTTTTGGTATTGGGCTTAAAGTAGAATTTGGCCCATATCATTACATATATAATACAGAAATTCCAAACTCTGTAAGCAAACATGTCAAATAAACAGTATTCTTACAAAATCTTAAATGTATAACTGAATAACTCTGCCTCGTGGTGTATTCTCTTTTTTTTTTCTTACTAATAGACTAATAGTGTATTCGTTAATGTGAATTATATTCAAACTGTTGTGTCTTTTCCTTTTTACGTGTTGTAGAGGTTTCTTTGAAGAGGGATAAAGTGCAAAAAAAGAAAAGAAAAAAATCATAATACAGACCGGAAAGAGAAGAATATAAAATTTAGTTGTATATCAAAAACTGTGGACCAGAGATCTCTCCTCGAAGACAAACGGGGTTCATTTTAAGAAAAGGCGAATCATTAGGGTTTAAAAAACAATTTATTTTGAGACTTTCGGGGTCAGAAATAAAAGGCGTATCATTGAATTTTCAGTTTTTAAATACTAATTTTTAGTTTATTAGTTGAAATTTCCCATAAAGCGCATAACGGAGAAGATTAAAGTTGGATTGGTTTAGCCGTCCCAATACACCGTCCCTGATGACACATTCTCCGAAATACCCCTTCCCGTTAAGTGAATACACGCGTTTGCCATTTATTGTGTAGAATACCATCTAGTGGTATTACATATCTGACACCTGAGAGGTAAATGAGACATTTGAAAATTTTAACGGTAGACTTAAAAAGGTAAGCGGCTCCATAAAGTAAGAATCGCGTGAGGAAACGCGGGTCTTAAAGATTGACATATGGCAATAAACGTGTGGAGCGGGAGGTCTGAAACGTAATGTTTGGCGCCGCGGCTATGGGCCAATGAATGCACTAAGTAAACGGTGCTGTACCGAAAACACTGTCAACGACTCAAAAGTTGGCCATGTTTATTTTATATTTTATATTTTAGAACTGCCATGTTTATTTCTTCTGTTGCTTTGCTGAGATAAATGACTACAATATGCAATTTACGACTGTAATCAAATGACTACAACTGAACTGTTGTTTCTTACAATTCATTTGACTACAACAATCAGATGATCTCAGTCGTTAGTTGTAGTCACTTGATTACAATTCATAATGACCAATTGCATATTGCAGCAGTTCAAACCTTAAATTATACTGATTTTTAACAACATATATAGCGATAGTTAATAATATTAGTTCTCGCTTACATTATATATCTGAGAATAATACATGTTTATAATCACTAACTAAAATTTTTTAAATAGAGAATACATAATTTTAGTTGGATGGTAATGCCGTTAATCACAATAGCCGTGTTTGAGGGGTCCAGTACTTCACGCCTAAATAACTTTTCTCGTTGATAATAATTACATTTAAAAACTTTTCCTACCCACAATCCATATTATTAATTTATTAGTTTCATATTTGGTGGTTACTATTGAGTATTGACTTATCGCTAGAAGGCTGCATCGTCATCCTCGCAAGTAGTCCGGCTACGCGCAATTTAGTGCAAAAGGTATTCCATGCTAACGTGTGCGTGATTTAACAGATCCCAATGTAGAATATTCACGTGAGGTTTTTGCATGGATGTAATCACCAAGGATCACTATGTTGTAAGAGGGAATCTCAGCCTTTGATATCTGCATGGAGATCTTACATTCTCATTTTTGGCCAAAAATGTTCCTTTTTATAAAGAAAAGGCCTATCCAAAAATACATTTTTGAATGCTTATTCTATGGGCAACAAGATTTTGATCCACATTTTAAAAACAAAAAAAATTGTTCTTTAATAAAGCTCAATTCAAAAATAATGTAAAGACACTAAATTTTATTTTATGTTTCAAAATTTTGTTATCAAATTAAATGAATAGTTGTGAAAAATATATTATTAATAATATATAGATGGTTCGTTATATATAAACTAAAATAAGAAATTAATATTTGCGAGATTATTTTTAGATATGTGCTTGGTATTAAAGATGATCATTTTGCTATGTGTTGTAAACTAAATAAAATTTGATTTTAGTTTTTTATATATATATTTCTGTTTAAACGTTTTTGATTCACGCTTTCAAAAAAGGAGATTAGTTTTTGAGATTTTGTTATTTTACTCGACTAAAACTTTGAAACTTTCGGATAATTTTTACTGTAATATGGTTATGTTTGTTTAACTAGTTTGTTTAACCTATTTCATCTTGATTTATTTGTAATGATTTAATCTGAAACTAAACCAAGTGTAACCTGCAGAAAAAAATAGCAAAACAACTTTTGTCACCAAGAACCAAGCATAAACAATGATTACACTGGGATGGAGCATTTTGATCATGAATTGTCACCAGAAAAAATCATGTTAGTCCAACATCAGAATATCTACTACGAATCCGCGGTGCAGTCGAAACTAGCTAAGAATAATTTTTTTTGTATGAAAACTATAACCATTCACTAACCTAGCAGCACTAGAAGAATAGGAAACAAGACACACATAGGCAAGACTGCCTCACAAGTGAGATGACGAGAAACGGGCAGACAGTAGGAGGAGAAGACTTAGACCCTTAAAGCATTGGATACATATACGCGATGAACACATGTAGACATCTGACCTGCACGTGCTTAGACAGTAGAACAATAAGCTGACACACGACGACTTCATGACACTAAGTACGCCTGGATCTAGAAGATAAACCTCTGAACAGTCACCCTTAAGACTGAAACAAGCAAAAAAACTACCCTCAAAACACCGGAAAAGGAACTCACTGACATAGATAAACCTCCAAACCCACCACAAATCTAAAACATAATTGGACATATGAAGCTTATAACGCACGCTACTAGCCGAACAACACTTCAACACATTTGTCAACAAAACCAGATCAAAAAATAAAAACTTATGTAGCATCAACATCAAACCTTAAAATCGGACTCCGCTTAGAGCACACACCCTTGAACTCTCTCACCGAAACAACATAGAGTCGGAATGGGATGTGTGCCACCAAATCCACCGACGAGGCAATGGACATAGATAGTGACAACCGCCAGAGCTCTGAGCATATAGTATATCAAAAAGAAAAAAACATACCACCATGTGTGCATCTGGATGTGTCTTAAATCTCTGTGCACCAATAAAAATCTGACATTCGTTTGGTTAGATGTAGGCGCTAGGAAGATAAATTCGCTATCAAGGTTGACATCTAGGGGGTGCAGGGACTGCAGGCCCCCGCAGTACAATATGCCTTTTCGGTTTAGAAAATTTGCTTTTTCTAAATAGGTATGTATTTTTATAGGGAAAAGAAAATCAGATTTTGAGTCTGCTTTAAATACTAGTCTATGGAATTGTAAAATTATTGATTCACATAATAATAAAAAATCCAAAATGAGTATTTGCCTAAATACGTTTTTGTTCTCTATTATTTTCTTCAAAGTTGATTTGCATTTGTTCATAACACCATGAAATAACAGAGGAAATATCGAAATAAGTGAGGAGACCTCATGTACCTACAAATAATCGGAAAAGTTATGATTTTTTTTTTGCTAAACAGTAAATAACATTTTATTATTTGTTTTTGGGAAAGAGAAAAAGAGACTCATCGGATTAAGACTCTCAAAAAAATTATAGTTTTTTCAAAAGAAATAATCATTGAATTGCAGGTAACTAAATTTTTTTACATTATTTGGCCATTTTCTCTATTTGGTGTGGTTGATTGATGAGGAATTGAGGATCATACCCCGAACGACGATGTCCCCCACCAAGCGAAGCGAGGCACAAGATCCTACACTGCAAAGTTTTTTATTTAGCTACAATGCAAAGTTTTTCTTTTGTTGCTAAAAAGCTACAATGCAAAGTTTCAAGTAAATACTCTTAAATAGTTGTTTCCCGCTTTTGCAAGTTATTTAGATGATATTAAAGTCCTGAAAGAGAGTTTTTCCCGCTCAGAGATTGTCTATGTGCCAAGAACGCAAAATACAAAGGCGGATAGCCTAGCACGTAGTGTCAGGAAGCAGCCGTCTTTCGTCGTTCACATGGATCGACATCTCCCAGTTTGGTTCACAGAGTCTGTATGAGTCTGTTTATGCTGATGACAAAAAAAAAAAAACTTTTAAATAGTTGTTTCAAAAATCAATCGTTGAAAAAAATTATTTGTATGGAGTCCGTATATATACATAGAACTGGCTCTGTGTTCATAATCATTTAGTTTTAAAATTTTGAAAAGTAAACAATTTTTGAAAACAAAAACAAAAACAATTTGTGCTATACAAAATAGGTTAACATTAGGCTAAACAATCATTTACAAACATGATAATGTCATTGTTGAGAGTTGGAGACGGAGTTACGTGTAAGTAACTCTAACGGAATAACTTGTTTGGTACTGATATAGACAGCTAGCATAATTGTTATTATGGATACTGTTTTGATATGTATTTCTTTGTGGTTGTGAATTTGTCGTAATTTCAAATTGCCACATCATCTCTTCTAGCCGCCATTGTGTGGCAATATCTCAACTCAAGTTCCCCACCCTCGTGACATTTTTGATTAAAAAAAAAACAATGGAGGAATCAATAATCAATCTGTGCATACTTATCTAGTCCCGTGTAGCTCGTGCGGACCAAAGAAACCAGGGCCGTTGTATGTGTGTCCTAACTCCTAAGAGTCAAAACATCAAGGGTTGGCTGTTTAAAACCCCTGTAAATATATCAATCCTATCTAATACCACTCGTACTATTCACTTCTTCACAAGACCACCTAAAGATATTATCTCACTTTACATCATCCTCTAATCTTTTTAATCCTGTCCAATTTCTCCTCTCTAATCCAAAATCAAAATTAAAAGGTATAAATAGCATTTTGAAACTCTATATGTCTCTCCTTGCCTTGTCCGCTTTCTTAAGGAACATTATTGATTCCGCTACTTTTATCACCATACTCTCTAAGTTGTTGTGACCATGGGCACCGATTAAGACGAGAACTTTTTGTTCATTTATGTGGATGGTTTCGACTAAGCTTTTTCTTTCGTAAAGATCATTTAGTAAGTTAGTATAAAGTTTGACCAAAAAAAATGGTAAGTTAGTATGAATTATTACCAAAAGTAAATAGATAACGTCAACTCCATGGGTTCGATTAGGTCTGCTTGACGACATATCATATTGTCATGTGGTCTTGTTTACATAAAATTAATATAGTTAATATCCATGTGCTAACTATCAGATTTATCTTTTCTGAAACCCGGCCAACCTGATAAGGTAATTAATAGCCCACTACCCAACAGAAATTTGAAACACCTACCCAATTTTAAAATCTCTTAAAGCCCAGCACTTAATGATTTTAATGGATTTAATCTTGTACCCGGAATATGGCGAGCATTTGACAATTCGGTTCATCTCTATTTGGATTATTCAGGTTTTCAATAATTTTGGTTTCAAAAGCAACTTTATTCGAAATCAAATTTTATATCAGTTCGTTTTAAGAAATGGTGTTAAAAAGTTATTTGTGTTTAGTTTGATTTGATATTATGAAAAAATTATATCAAAAATGAAAAAAATAATTTTATTTAATATATATATATATTGTATTTAATATAATATATTATTTTGTATAATTTGTAATCTATTTTTTTAAAAAATTCATTCGAATTATTTTATATATATGGAAAAGTTTTTTGAATTTGATTGTCTTAGTTTTAGAGAAGAATTTATATTAACAAACGAATCAATTCGAACCAAAACTTTATTAAAAATAATTGAAAATTTAATGAACTTAAACTAAATTTTGTACCAAGCAATCCATAAGAAAGTTTAGTGTTAAACACTACTCCCTCCGTAAAGATTCATGTTTTAAAAATACAAAAAATTTAATGTATATAATAATGATAAAATGTAAATTTCGAAAACATTAATTATATTTACAGAATTATGATTGAGTAAAAGTTATGGGAAATGGCTAAACACAAAATATAATACATTTATAACTAAATTTTTTTTTTATGTTTTTTAATATATATGAAAAATCCAAAACATACATCATTTTAAAATGGAGAAAGTATTATTTATAAACCAAAATTACAAATACTTCTACCAAAACCAAATTTTAATTTTGACTGAAAATAATAGAATATTAGAACCATTTCAGTGTGAGTGTGAAATCTTTGTTTTCACCTAGTTACAGTTACCTTTTTCTCGGTCAAAGAATCATTGATCGATGTTGATTTAGGACTGATAATTATACTTTAACATAGGATATGATATTTAATGAATGAAGTTGATCTTATCTCTATAGAATATTCTATTGGACTTTTGAATTATCAGTGATTGAGATAGTAATTATGAAATCGTGATTGTTTATTTAACCTTTGAGGAAAGGACGATTATGCCTAGCTAGCCTGCTTTTTTGACTCGTGAAACCTGGACTAATAACCATTGTGTGAATTGTTAAAATTTACAAGTGCATACTACAGAATAAGTTATAACTTACGAATACATGAGTAATTTAGTTGATGAAATTACGATTTTTGATATTGTTTATACTGATTAATTGGTTTAGTGATTGCCGTGCATGTGGCCAAGAAATAATTCGAGAGCAAATACAAAAACTGAAAAATATAATATTTTACAAAATCTTTAAAAATTCAAATTGAAGACGATAATTTGCAACCACAAAATGGTTTAATGATATAAAGTCAAACATGAATATCACATGGCCGACACACATTTTTCTAGCACCACTTCCTTTGTGTGCCTTTCTTTTCCCTCTTTGTGTACTACTAAATCCATATATTCTACTTTTACACCTTTTGTGAATAAAAATACAAATTAGTGATCTTGTCGAAAATATCGTGTGTCCTACATGAACATGGATGCTTTATTAGAATCTAACGTCGAAAAAACCAGAAAATTACCGAAACTCGCATTATCTTTCAGTGTTTTGGTCAACAAATTTATCATGATTTTTTTTATGGTATTGGGTCTCGCCTGGATCAAGACTCGAGTTAAGCCGTTAGTCCCGAGCCCGAGCACGAGCACGAGGCATTGAAACTCATCCGTTTTGGAAGGGATCACGATCCGGTTCATCAAGTCTGGTGTGTCGCACTTTACATAATTACTTGTTTCTAGCAACCGAAAATTTATCTAGAACTGATAGCTTATAAAAGAGCGGTCGTACTAGAATGATATTCATTCTATATACATTCTGGCTCTCGACTGATAATCACTTCAACATTTGAGTATTCTGTATCAATAGAAAGCATATACATGTGTTTTCTTGTTCTGATGTACTATTTGTTCCCATTTTCTACTATATTTGTAGAGTGTATGTCCTCCTCCCTAGATAGTAAAAGTATATCAAACAAAATGAGTTAGGAGAAAAGAAAACAATTGTTCAATAAAAACTCTATAAATTATTTTTGATAAATTAATAAGTACGACATAGCAGTTTAACACATGGTACAAATTGATATGATAATAAGATAACATTTTAAATAAAATCTTATATAGATATAGAACTCCATCAAAATCATGAATTAATAATTTATAATCTATATAAGTATTACCAAAACATTGTATTAGTTGTTTTATATTTACAATGGATCATATTTATACTTTCTCAATATTTTAATAATATTAGTAAACTTATATCTCAAATCACATTTAAATTCTGTAAAATATATTTCAAATACACCAAATAATATAGAAAAAAATTTGAAAGTTAAATTTTTAAAATTTAGTTAATGTATATGCAGTAAATTCAAGTAATTTTTAATTTATAAAAATATATTCTAATATAGAGAAATATAATAAATGAAACTTTTATAAATTAATAACTCCATAAATTAATAAAATATCATAGTTTCAACACTATTAATTAATAGAGTTTTTTACTGTAAATTCCAAATCCATCATTTTTTAGAAGACACTTCCCTGGATAAACCGTACAATTCCAATTTTTTTTGGAGAAACATACTACTACAATTTTTTTTTACTACTACAATTATTAATACATCAAGAAGAACTATTTTCATCATTCCATTTCTCAGTTTTCAAACGCAGATAAGCAATGCATTGACTAGATATGATATATTTACACACTGTTCTATTTTGGGAGGTTCCTGTTAGGTCTCAGACGATGCTTGTCGATGGAAAAAACCCCCAAAACGTTGTTTATTCACACATCGTATTTCTTTTTTGGAGCATTAATTAGTCAACATATAGCTGAATCATGTACCAATATACAAATATACGTACTTTACTAAAATGTGCGTCAAACTTCTTTGTAATTTACATATATTAAAATAATATCATGTGATTGATGATTTACAAAGAAATTTGTTCACTTTTTAAAATCATACACACAACTTTGCACCAAAAACTCATGCATTTGATGCACTGTTTAAAGATTACACGTGGCTTTAATGTGGGCTTAAAGTCAGGCCCATTATACGAAGGAGGGACAGGGGTAGCATTGTCATTACGCGGCTACCATGTTGTATCAAGAAAATGCCTCTGGGGCCAGATCTGCGCTTTGTCGCGATGTCATTATCATCAAGATATGCGATAGCGACTCGTACAAATTTCTATTTTCAGAGGGAAAAACTTCCTTTTTTTTTAGATAACTGTGCTTTATTACACAAAATAATATATAATGTAATCCTTGTCATGAGAAAAGATAATTAGTGTGAAGACAGCAACTGTTTAATTAATTTCATGAAAACTTTAGACAAAATGTTAAGAGATATGTTTATAGTTTATTTTTTGAGTTTTTTTCAAAATTATTGTTGATTAATCCTGATAGAACCAAGAAAACAGTTAGCTAGTAATAGTTATACAAAAATAGAGTGTAATTAATAAGACAAGTCCAGTGTCACAATAATTAATTCCATTCACCTACATAATTTTTTGAGGAGATATGGCTTTTGTTGGATCAAATCATGAGCCATTAAGAAAAAAGTTCAAAACTTTTCTTCTTCAAAGTTGGACTCAAGTTAAAGGAGAGCTACAGAGACATAAGAAAAATAAAAATTGAAAAAGGAGTTCAGAGTAAAACAACTGATATAGACGCAGAGAGAGAGAGAGAAACGTATCTGTCGAAAAATCTATAAAATTCGATTCATTTTTTTTTACTTTTAAAAGCAACAAATCTCCCCCAAAGAAAGAAAAACTATATACAAAAAAAAAAAAAGATAAGAAGAAAGAGGAAAGAAGAAGAACAAGAAGAGGTAGAAATGGAATACATTTGAATATGTTTTTTGAGTCATGAAGAAGAGCTTTAAGGTTTAATAATGCAATGTTCAATCCTTTCACAACTCATCACAGGTAACCAAAAATCAATTATTTTTCTGTTAATTAAAAAAATTTCAGCAACTCTTTGTCCTTTCTCTTCCATGTGCGCCTCTCGAAAATTTCGGCTTTTATTTATTTTTTATTATGCTTCGTTGTTTTTCTGCTGTTGTGTGTTCTTTGTTTGGTCAAAGCTTTGTTTTTTTGTTTGTGTGGATTATTTAAGACAGTGAACATAGCTGTGAACTTGTTCCGAGAAGAAACATCAACTAAACATTTCACGCCTGTAAAGAACCTTATGATTAGTGTCTTGTTTAATCATTCCTCTGACAATTAATTAACCGAAACCCCCATTTCTTTAATTTATTTTAAACTAATTCTCTCCTCTGTAGCAAACCTTCGGAAACTGAGCAAAGTTCCTTCTTTTGAGACTAGTCCCATGCGTTGAGAAAAAGTTTCTTGAATTTGCCAAACCTCTCTTTTTGGTTTTTTGCTTTGTTAATGTATTGATAAACACGCAAAACAATGTTTATGGTAAGCTCTAATCATACCACTAGGCATGCTTGTTACTTATATGAATGCATTACTCACACACACTAACATTCCTCTGTCTCTCCATTGTTTTTGTAGCTCAGATATGAACTGGGCACTCAACAACCCAAATCCTGAAGAGAAGGAGCCAACAACAACAACCCAAAGCAGCGATTTTTACCATCTGGGCGCTAAAGATTCGTCACAAAAGCCCAGAAAAATCGATTTTTGGCGGTCTGGGTTGATGGGTTTCGCCAAGATGCAGCATTCAGTGGCGGTGAAGATGAACAACGGTAATAATAACGAACAAGTGGGTAACAAAAAGGGGTCGACTTTCATACAGGAACACAGAGCTTTGTTACCAAAGGGTTTGATTCTGTGGACAATCATTGTCGGGTTTATAAGCAGAGGGATTTACCAGTGGATGGATGATACTAGCAAGGTCAGAAGAGAAGAGGTTTTGGTTAGTATGTGTGATCAGAGAGCCAGGATGTTGCAGGATCAGTTTAGTGTTAGTGTTAACCATGTTCACGCTTTGGCTATTCTTGTCTCAACGTTTCATTACCACAAGAATCCATCTGCAATTGATCAGGTTAGTGTCTGCCTTATTAAAGGTTAAAGCTTTAGAGAAAAAGATCAAGATTTGTTCATATTTGATTTATAATTGAATAGTTGACTTTTCTTGAAATTTTTTTAATTACTAGTCTAGTTCTGTTTATGAATTAGAGTTTTACATTCATTGTAAAAAATGTTTTGAATCGAATAAATTTAACATTCATTCAAAAAAAAAATAATTGCAGGGGACATTTGCTGACTATACAGCGAGAACAGCATTTGAGAGACCGTTGCTAAGTGGAGTGGCTTACGCTGAAAAGGTTGTGAATGCTGAGAGGGAGATGTTTGAGAGTCAGCACAATTGGGTTATAAAGACAATGGACACAGGAGAGCCTTCACCTGTGAGGGACGAGTATGCTCCCGTCATCTTCTCTCAAGACAGTGTCTCTTACCTCGAGTCACTAGACATGATGTCAGGAGAGGTAATATTTATTACAGATACTTCTTTGTTTTTGGATTATCTTGGTTCTGAAAACTTTTGCTTACAGGAGGATAGAGAGAACATTCTGAGAGCTAGAGAGACAGGGAAAGCTGTCTTAACAAGCCCTTTTAGACTACTGGCTTCTCACCATCTAGGAGTTGTGTTAACCTTCCCTGTGTACAAAGCCTCTCTTCCTAAAAACCCCACCGTCCAAGAGCGTATAGCAGCCACCGCAGGGTACCTCGGCGGCGCGTTTGACGTTGAGTCACTCGTTGAGAATCTACTCGGTCAGCTCGCTGGCAACCAGGCGATAGTAGTGCATGTGTATGACATCACCAACGCGTCGGATCCTCTCGTCATGTACGGGAACCAAGACGAAGAAGGCGACACGTCTCTCTACCACGAGAGCAAGCTTGATTTTGGAGACCCTTTCAGGAAGCATAAGATGATCTGTAGGTACCTCCAGAAGGCGCCTATACCGTTGAACGTACTCACGACCGTGCCGTTGTTCTTTGCTATTGGCTTCTTGGTTGGTTACATACTCTACGGTGCAGCTGTTCATATAGTTAAAGTTGAAGATGATTTCCATGAGATGCAAGAGCTCAAGGTCCGAGCAGAAGCTGCTGACGTGGCTAAATCGCAGTTTCTTGCGACCGTCTCTCACGAGATAAGGACGCCGATGAATGGGATTCTTGGAATGCTTGCTATGCTTCTTGATACGGAGCTTAGCTCTACGCAGAGAGATTACGCTCAGACCGCGCAGGTTTGTGGTAAAGCTTTGATTGCGTTGATAAACGAGGTTCTTGATCGTGCCAAGATCGAAGCTGGGAAGCTGGAGTTGGAGTCTGTGCCTTTTGATATACGTTCGATATTAGATGATGTTCTTTCTCTCTTCTCTGAGGAGTCAAGGAACAAAGGCATTGAGGTAAAAGAATGTTTAAAGAAAAGCTCTTTTTGTAGTAGTTAGCTGCTACTTACTAACTTCTTGAATTTTGTTTGAATTTTTTGGCAGCTTGCGGTTTTCGTTTCAGACAAGGTACCTGAGATAGTCAAAGGAGATTCAGGGAGATTCAGACAGATCATCATAAACCTTGTCGGAAACTCTGTTAAAGTTAGTTCCTTTCCTCCTATGTTCTTGTCTAGGCCTGCTGGTTCCGGTAGTTCAGTTTTCGGATAGTTTGGTTCAACACAAATATTAACGAATTAATCCAAAATAAAGTTCGGTTCGATATTTGGTTAGTTTGGTTTTTGAAAAGTATACTGAAATTTATGATTTCGGTTATATTTTGGTTTAATTTTGTTAAAATTTGAATAAGTTTGGTTAATTTCAGTTAGTTCGGTTTAAAATTTGGTTAGTTTAGTTCAGATTTTTGGTATGGTTTGGTTGTAATTTTCTTAATTTTTTTAAGTAAACCAAAATAACTGATTGCCGAACCTAAAACCAAACTTTTGTAAATAACCTACAAAAACGAACCAAACTCCTAACCAAAATTAATTTTGGTTCGGTCTAATTTAAAATCCCTGCCTTATTCTTGTCCCCCTGTGGGAAGTAGATTGTTGTTTGATCAAGATCTTGTCTTTTTTGACACAGTTCACAGAGAAAGGACATATCTTTGTCAAAGTCCATCTGGCGGAACAATCAAAAGACGGAGCTGAATCCAAACCCGCACTAAACGGAGGAGTAGCCTCTGAAGACATAACCGCCGCTTCCAAACCTTCAAGTTACAACACACTGAGCGGCTACGAAGCTGCTGACGGTCGAAACAGCTGGGACTCATTCAAACACTTACTCTCGTCGGAGGAGCTGTTGACATCATCAGAGTTCGAAGCTTCCAGTAACGTCAGGCTTATGGTTTCTATCGAAGACACAGGCATTGGGATCCCTTTAACCGCGCAAGGACGTGTCTTCATGCCGTTTATGCAAGCGGATAGCTCCACTTCGAGAACCTACGGAGGTACTGGGATTGGTTTGAGTATAAGCAAGTGTCTTGTCGAGCTTATGCGCGGTCAGATAAGTTTCGTGAGCAGGCCTCGCGTTGGTAGCACGTTTTGGTTCACTGCTGTGTTTGAGAGGTGTGATAAATGTAGTCTGAAGAAGCCTACGGTTGAGAATCTGCCTTCTAGTTTTAGAGGGATGAGAGCTATTGTTGTTGATGCTAAGCCTGTTCGAGCTGCGGTGACTAGGTATCATATGAAGAGACTTGGGATCAGTGTTGATGTCATGACAAGTCTCAGAACCGCTGTTTCTACTGCGTCTGGAAGAAACGGTTCTCCTCTTCCTTCAGGGTAAGTAAAAGGTTTAAATCTCTTTTGATTTCTGTTGGTTCCATCTGATGATTTAATCTTTTTTTTTTTGCAGAACAACGAAACTGGATATGATCTTGGTGGAGAAAGATTCATGGATATCAACCGAAGATATAGACGCGGAGATACGTCAGATGAACTCAAGAACCAACGGAAACGTGCATCACAAGACACCGAAACTCGCTCTATTCGCAACGAACATCACCAACTCAGAGTTCGACAGAGCTAAATCCGCAGGGTTTGCTGATACGGTGATAATGAAGCCGTTGAGAGCAAGCATGATCGGCGCGTGTTTACAGCAAGTTCTCGAGCTGAGAAAGGCGAGACAGCAGCATCCTGAGGGATCATCACCAGCAACGCTCAAGAGTTTGCTTACAGGGAAGAAGATTCTGGTGGTTGATGATAATATGGTGAACAGGAGAGTAGCTGCAGGAGCTCTGAAGAAGTTTGGAGCAGAGGTGGTGTGTGCAGAGAGTGGTCAAGTTGCTTTGGGTTTGCTTCAGATTCCACACAGTTTCGATGCTTGCTTCATGGATATTCAAATGCCACAGATGGACGGGTAAGCCTTTAAACTTGGCCTCCTGTTCCGTAGCTTGATTTTTGGTTAGTTCGGCTCAACATAAATCTTACCGAATTAATCCAAAATAAAGTTTGGTTCGGTATTCGGTTAGTTTGGTTTTGAAAATCGTACATAGGTTTTTGATTTGGGTTTATATTTTGATTAATTTTGTTAAAATTTCGGATAAGTTCGGTTGGTTCGATTTGGGTTTTTGATATTGTTTGGTTATTTTTTTTTAAAGAAAACCAAAGTAACCGATTGCCAAACCAAACCTTTTCAAACCTACAAAATCGAACCAAACTCCTAACTTTTTTGGTTCGGTTTAGTTCGGTTCAAAATCCCAGCCCTACTTAAACTCATTAGGTTTGGTCTTGTACTACTTGGTTTACGTTCTGGTTTTGTTCTCTCAGGTTTGAAGCGACTCGTCAGATAAGGATGATGGAGAAGGAAGCTAAAGAGAAGACGAAGCTGGAATGGCATTTACCGATTCTAGCCATGACAGCTGATGTGATCCACGCGACATACGAGGAGTGTCTGAAAAGTGGAATGGATGGTTATGTCTCTAAACCATTTGAAGAAGAGAATCTCTACAAGTCTGTTGCCAAATCATTCAAAGCTAACCCAATCTCAGATTCATCATGTAGCCAAAGTTGAAGAAGAAGAAGAAACATCGTGTCAGGAAAAGAAACATGCAACATGGTTGGTTCGTGTGTACATATAGGGCTCGGAGATTTTGAAAGTTTGCTTTTGACCAGTAATAGTAATGTTTGTGAAACGACGGTTCAGGTGTTGATATTAATCCTTACCGGAGTTCGATTTGTACCCAATCCTTCTGTTTTTTATTTTATTTTAAGACATACTAATAAATATCGATTCATTCGATATAGTACAACAAACGTCTTTATTAGGTGGGAGACTTAGACGTCGTGCTCCCGCCAACTCACCCAGACAAAAGATCATCGATGGGGAACTGCATAATGTTGATAGAACTCTGCCATTAAATTAGCTTGAGGAGAAGAGTCATGTGATACTGATAGAACACTTGGACAGAGTTTGTATAACACCCCGACCGCCCATAGCTAATGGGCCATCCACACCTGCTCTCTCGGTCCGTAGATCCCATCTCGTTTCAGCGATCGGTCCGTTAATTTTTTCCAAAGGCTAAAATCATTGTTTACTGACTCTGCAATCACCACTCAATTTTTTCCCGTGCTTTGGCATCACTTGCACGGTATCGCGAATCACTTCCCGATACGTCACCTATCTTTCACTACTCCTTCCCAAACACGCTTAACTCTAGAGTTTTAAACGGATGTGTGACGGAAAAGGTAAGTCAATTTTGGTGATATACGTAGCCAAATCAATTCTCTTAAGCCTTTCTACATATTACAACTTGGGATGTTACAATTCACCCCCTCTCAAAGAACGCAATGTCTGCACCCTACGATATGTCTCAAGACGCCTCTCAAGTCAGAACTGAGATAGCTAACCAGCTCTGATACCACTTATAACGTCCCGACCGCCCACAACTAATGGACCATCCACGTCCGCTCTCTCGGCCCATGGACCCCATTCCGTTCCAGCGATCGGTCTGTTAATTTTTTCCAAAGCCTGAAATCATTGTTTACTTATCCTACAATCACCACCCGACCTTTTTCCGTGTTTTGGCCTTACTTGTACAGTATCACGAACCACTTCCCGATAGGTCACCTATCCTTTCACTACTTAAGCCCAAACATGCTTAACTCTAAGGTTCTAAACGGATGTGTGACGGAAAATGTAAGTCAACTTTGGTAATATAGGTACTCAAATCAATTCTCTTAAGCCTTTTTATATATCACAACGCGGGATATTATAGTTTGGTTGCAGGTTTTGCAGAGACGTCTAGTAGAGCAGAAATAATTATTGTTGCAAACAAGAGTAGTTTGCGTAGCAAGAAAGGAGGGAATCTGGCTGGTTTCCTTTTCTTTTTTTGGTTTAGCACTCAAAATTAGTTTCATGATGCAATGTTCTATTAAAAAACTCTAAAACAAGTTGCACTTAATGCACATACAGCTTTTTTATGAATAAATTGAACATTCATCTTAAAATTAAATCAAGTGGACTCTAAAGAAAAGTTGTTAGAAATCTGGTTTAGTGTCTAAGTCTTGTGATCTAGAACAACTTTTCTCAGTGGAGAAATCTCACAGAAAGTTGATTGAATAGACTGATTAGTACAATGAACCAGTCCGTGTTATAGTAGCTTTTAGAAACCTTCTATATATTTGGCGAAATAAGTCATTAAGCCAAGGAAGGAAAAAAATCAGCCATGTGTATGATCTTCTAGTCGTGAAGACTCAAGGTTAACTATAGTTATGCTTGCTATGTATCAAGTTCTTTCTCTTGTGGCTATGTCGTGTTCAGACTCGGTATTTTCAAGATAGTTCTGTTGTTAGCAAAAGGATTGGAGAATTTAAGTTGGTTGCATAAAACATTTGTTGTGTTAAAGTAATTCCTAATGGAGATGTGATAAAACGGAGTAGCCTAATAACAACTGATCAGTTGGTCAAATCTGACTGATGCGATCGAGTGTGTCTTGAAAAGTACAAGTTTTTTGAAGGGTCTTTTGGATTTACAAGATTGTTTGGCATAGCTATAAGATGAAGGAAAACATTCATTTGAGTGATATAGACTGAAACTGCTTTACAAGTGACTGTCTTTGGAACTTGGTTTATCATCATGTGGAGTTATTGATGTGCAAGAATGTGATTGTGAACCAAGTTCTGGCGTTTCCTCATTGTCTTTGCCTCGATACTACAATATCTGGTGTTTCCTCATTGTCTTTGCCTGCAATTTTATCTTAGTAGATTTATAAGTTTAGAAGTATCTACTAAACACAAGAAAACAACATTTCTAAACTTCAGTGACAAATAATTTATACTTTTATATTCATTGAAGTTGTTAGTGATAAAGAAGTGAAACAGGTGTTGGTTGATGTATCCACCGTAAACGCTGCAAACTAGTTGTTGTCACGTAGTCTTTACCATTTTTCTTGTAGACATAAATAAAGGTCTTCGATCTACCATTTCATATTTTCGTGAAATAAATTTGTACGGTTGGTGCGTATAATACGACGGGTGTTAGTGTGAGATACTTTTCTTCAACTACTTGTCTTTATTTATAGTAATATATGTGAGTTTATATATATATAAAACATATATATAGCTGACCACAAAAACCTTTTATAATCATACTATATTTAATAAAATTATATTTTCAATTATTTTAATGCTGTACGTATTTGTATTTTTGTATCAGCGAATACAATACAACCGACATTTCAATACAATGAGTAATTTATGGAAATCATACTTTTAAGCAAAGTAAATTTTAGAAAATTAGATACCGTAAAATATGAAATAAATTACCTAAAAAATATGGTAGTATTTCTATCCTTAATTATTAGTTGGAGCCGAAAAATTTAATAATAGAAATACAAACAAAAATTGTCAGATATGATACAATCGTACGTGAATTTTCATAAGACATGTAAAATTATCAGTTATAAAATGGTATGTATTATATTTTATAGTTTGTAATATTTATCAAACATAAAAATGAGATATAGATAAGAAAATAATAAATCAAAGACCATATCATTTTTTCTCATCTTGATGTGTAGATTTTTTATATGTTTCCTTCTTACCATAGAAGTGGTCAGAGAGTTACCAAATTTGCATTCAATCAAGTCAATAGTTTCGATCTTCTTATTTAAAATATGATCATTCAGGATATATACAAACATTAACATAGGATATATATAAACATTAAGATAGCAGATAATCTCATTTGTTTTGACTATGAATATTTTCTCCATTTTATACTGTTTTATCAAAATTATTAATAGAGCAGTTTCTCCCTTCTGAACAAACACTTTCTTTCTTTTCGAGTAGTCCACACACAATACTCTCTTTCTCTATCTCTCTGAGTAGTCAGTTTCACTCTTCCCGACGAAAATGACCAGCTCTCATATTTTCCTCCTCTGTCTCCTCCTCTCCCTCCTCAATTTCGCCGCTTCTCAGGACGATGCGACGATCATGCAATCCATCAAATCCTACCTGAATCTCACATCAGACGTCCACTGGTCGGACCCTGACCCTTGCAAATGGGACGGCATCATATGCGGCGAAAGCAACCGCATCATAAGGATCCTGCTCACAGGGAAAGATATCGTCGGGACTTTCCCTCAGGATCTCGGGAAACTATCTGATCTCGTCATGGTTGATCTGCATGGCAACGGCTTTACCGGTCTGATCCCTGATCTCTCCGGTTTACAGAATCTGGTATTGTTCAATGTAGAACATAATAAGCTCACTGGTGTCGTCCCACCATCGTTTACCGGTCTCAAATCGCTCATAGACGTGAATTTAAATAATAACTTCTTTCAAGGACCGACTCCGTTGTTCGAGAACTCAGATGTTTTAGATCCAGTCAGCGGGAATAGCTTCTGTCTGGATACTCCTGGTACTCCGTGTGATCCACGTGTCGAGACCTTGCTATCTATAGCTGAGTCCTTTGGATATCCGGTGAAGCTAGCCACGGCCTGGAGAGGGAATGATCCGTGTGATAGCTGGCCCGGGATTACTTGTTCCGGAAGTGATGTTACAGTGGTTAACCTACGGAGGTTTGAGCTCACGGGTACGATATCTCCGAGTTTTGCTAAGCTTACTTCTTTGGAAACAATCGATCTTTCTAATAACAACCTCACCGGGAGTATACCGACAGAGCTTACCACTTTGCCTATGCTTAGGACACTAAATGTGTCTATCAACAATATCAACGGTGCTGTGCCGACGTTCAGCGCAAGTGTGAACGTGGTGACTAGTGGTAACGCTAACATCGGAAAGGATGGACCTGTCCCACACCCACTGGTGGAACTCTTGCAAAAAATGAATAAAGATTAAAAAAATTTGAGAATCCATTTTAAAGTTAAATGAAATTAATAAAGGAAATTGAATTTTTTTGACTAGGTGTACTACACCCACGTTTTTGTCTATCTTCTTTCTTTATACAAATCAAGTTCTCTGCTAGCTACAAAAAAACATCCACGCACACAAATACAAAGGTTGCCGATAAAAACGAGTTCAACAGAAAAGGTAAAAGTTAAAACTAAATAAATATTTTTGATTTATATGATATAAATAATACGAATAGTGAGAATTCAGAAAATATAAAATTGTGCTAAGAGCATGCTTATGGGTTGGAACTGTTGAAAGTTACTAAATGAAAAAAAAATTATAATAATTTATGTACATTTTACTTTTTGTAAAAGGTAAAATCAATAACTAACTGACACATATATGTGTAGGTTGTTTACCAAAAAAAAATAACATATATGTGTAGGTTTCGAAACTATATCTTAAACGTAGTTGCTTTAGAACTCTTCTCATTTCTCTTTCATAACTTTTTTTTTATTTAAAAACTTGTGTTAAGAACCTATCGTCAATCATGCTATAAGTTACTATTTGATTTTCTTTACAGGTGAATTTTTGTGAAAAAATATTTCAAAGCCTAAAACAAATTTGCATCCATTTCTGATGAAAATGATTTGAAGAATTTACCAAAATTTTCATCCATCCAAAATGAGTTGGAGAAGGTACCTTTTGAATTTGTGATCTTAAAGAGAGAAAAATGATATCTGAATATCTTTCACATATGAAGTAAAATTTAGATATCTTATGAAAGATCATAGTTAAATTCGTGGTCATGAATTTCCAAAACAGTGTTAAGTAATACGCTGAGACGATTCAATCCCTTTTAATTTGAGGTGATTGGTTGGAATATAGTATCAAAAGACAATATTTTGTTTTTATGTACTTGTTTTGTTAGGAGTTACTGATTATTAGATTGTTTAATCCTTTAATACAAATAATTTGATCATCAAGTTTTCGGCCTCGACCGGTACGTTTCGGATGAAAACTGTCTCCCGAAATTTCCACACTCAATCAAAGTGTTTGCATACACGATCTAAACGCTTAATAGGAAGACACAACAAAGAATAAGAAAGGTCAAAGAAACTCTATCCCAAGGCGACATGGCTCAATCTATGTATCTTGTCCTATGTTTTTTCTCTACCCTGATCTATCTTAATTAGCTTTCTCTCTTTGGTCTTGTGTTTCAGACGATTCTCATGTGCATATATGTCTTTTTTTTAATAGCTAAAAATGTGTCTTTCTTTTTCCTTTTCCTAGTTGAAATTGGTTCTTTTGTTCTTTTTCTTTTTCCTGGTTGACATTGGTTCTTTTGTTTCCTTGTGAGACAATATTCACACGGACTTGCACGTCTTTCTTTTTCTCTGCAAGATTACCAATTTCTCTTATTAATGGGGTTTGTCTATGTAGCCCAATCTCAGATATTACAAAGATAAGATGGAAGGCCCAAGTAAAGAAAACAAGCCCACATGTTTAGAGATTATACTGAAAATAAAAATAGAAGTGATGCATTTGTGATCGATGGATTTATGACTGCAACAAGACATAGAGATAATGTAATCTGAGCTGTGAATAGTTTCACAATAGTGCACTGAAAAGGGCTGATTACCTGATGAAATCAAAATAATCATTTTTTGATGCTTTTTATGAGCACAATGACGCAACTAAAAATGAATATAAGATCATATTGAATGTTTTAATTAATGCTTGTAGGAATTTATTACGATAAGAACTACTATTTCGAGGTCATGATAAACTGGTTAATGTAGCGCAAGCTACGGATAACGCAAGAAACCAATTGATTCTGAGAATGCCTAGGATTCGAGCCTTCTTGAGATCGTTGAGAGTCGAAGCTCTATCCGAGAACAAGGTCAGAGTTTATAAAAGCTCTTAAAATTAATTCAATGTAAAAGTCGTACCTTACAAAGCCAAGGTATCAACATATATATAGTAAAGCTAAACACTAAAACTATGACGGTTTAAGGAATAACGCCAATCCTTATCGTTAAGATAAAAGGAAATAAAAAGCCTTAACACTTTAAGTAAAAGAAAACCAAAGCCAACGTAGTATAGGAAGTATGCTACATCAGGTCCCCCGGGGTAAGAAAAGATTCGTCCCTGAATCTGCAGTATCATCACTCGAAACAAAGGGAACCAAATGCTTGACGTTGAAGACATCTGAACACCGAATATGCGCTGGTAACAGAATGCGATACGCATTCGCGTTGATTTTCTCCACGACTTCTAAAGGGCCAATTTTGCGAGCTTTGAGCTTGTTATACTCGTGAACGGGGAAGCGTTCCTTTGTTAAAACTGCCCACACCTTATCACCTACTTTAAATTGCACATCCCGCCGATGCCTATCGGCCGTTTCTTTATATTTTGCAGAAGCAAGACGCAAGTTATCATGTACCTGTTGATGAATATGGGAAATATTTGCCACAAACTCCACAGCTTCGCCATGATCTCTTGTTGCATCCGGAAGAACCCCTAAATCCAAAGGACCGCGAGGCACAATCCCATATACAATGCGAAAAGGACTGAATGATGTGCTACGATTGACTGCATGGTTATGGGCAAACTCAGCTTGACATAAGATACTTTCCCATGACCGAATGTTACTTCCCACTAAGCATCGCAACATGTCACCTAATGACCTGTTAGTGACCTCCGTCTGACCATCGGACTGAGGATGATAAGCTGAACTCATATCTAAACTTGTTCGCAACAACTTCCACAGTGTTCGCCAGAAGTGACTCAAAAATCTTGAGTCCCTATCGGACACAATAGAAAGTGGTAGGCCATGGAGGCGGTAGACTTCGCGAAAGAAAAGCTGAGCCACTGTGACTGCATCTGTTGTCTTCTTACAAGGAATAAAGTGTGCCATCTTTGAAAAACGGTCCACTACAACAAAAATTGAATCGGAACCGCGCTGTGTCCGGGGAAGACCAAGGACAAAGTCCATACTAATATCCGTCCAGGGCTGTGTTGGAACTGGCAATGGCATGTATAAGCCACCATTCGTGGCATGACCTTTCGAAGTTTGACACACCACACACCTCTCCACAAACCGAGCAACGTCGCGCCTCATAGAAGGCCAAAAATAGGAATCCATAACTAGCTTGATCGTGCGATCACGACCCACATGGCCCTCGTTATGAAGCTCTTGAATAATATGCAATCGCCAACTACCTTCTGGAACACACATCTTATTGTCCCGAAAAAGAAAACCATCTTGAAGACAGTAATCTGTACGCGCACGAGATTGCACCTCGGACCAGATACGACCAAAGAAAGAATCAGTTACATATGCATCAGCAAAAGAAGCTACCCCAGGAACTGAAACGTGAAAGGTAGCGAGGAGAGTATGCCTGCGGCTAAGAGCGTCTGCGACTTTATTTGTCTTGCCGGATTGATGACGTATAACGAATGTAAATTGTTGAAGATAAGCGATCCAGGAAGCATGACGTGCAGAAATTTTTGACTGACTATCCAAATGCTTTAATGCGTCGTGGTCAGTAAAGAGAATAAACTCTTGGTGAAATAAATAATGACGCCAATGACGAACTGCTTGTACAATAGCATAGAACTCGACATCATAAGTACTGTATCGTGCTCGAGCTCCCGCAATTTTCTCACTGTAAAAGGCCACTGGTCGACCTTGTTGACTGAGAACTGCCCCAATACCGGTTTTGCACGCGTCGCAGTGGAGTTCGAACACGGTGGAAAAGTCGGGGAGGGCCAAGATCGGGGCTGTTATCAACTTGTCTTTTATCGTTTGGAAAGCTACTTCTGCGTCCTCTGTCCAATGGAATCGTGTACCCCTCATACAATCAGTTAATGGTGCTGTCAAAGCGCTGAAATTGCGCACAAAGCGGCGGTAAAAAGACGCCAACCCGTGGAAACTGCGCACATCAGTGATTGTTTTTGGTACCGGCCATGTTTTAATGGCTTCAATTTTGCTTGGATCGACTTTCAACCCCTGAGATGAAATAATGTAGCCTAAGAAGAGCACTTGTGCTGCGCCGAAAACACACTTCTTTCGTGCACCGAACAACTGTTGCTGACGGAGGATGGAAAGTACGTCGTGAAGGTCTCGGAGGTGAGAGTCTAAGTCGGTACTAAATATTAGGATGTCGTCAAAATAAACAACGACACACTTGCCGATGAATGGTCTGAGCGCTTGATTCATGACGCGCATAAACGTGCTTGGAGCATTCGAAAGACCGAATGGCATGACCATCCACTCAAATAATCCTTCTCGCGTTTTGAAAGCTGTTTTCCACTCATCTCCAGGTCTAATGCGGATTTGATGATAACTGCTTTTGAGATCCAATTTCGAGAAAATTGATGCTTTACCGATTTGGTCTAGAAGATCGTCTAACCGTGGAATCGGAAAACGATATCGGACGGTGATTTTGTTGATTGCTCTGCTGTCTACGCACATACGCCAAGATCCATCCTTTTTGGGAATCAATAGAGCCGGAACTGCTGCCGGACTAAGGCTTTCTCGAATGTGTCCTTTTGCCAAAAGGTCCTCGACTTGTCTACGCAACTCATCGTGTTCTTGAGGACTCATACGGTAATGTGGTCTATTGGGAAGAGTTGCATTCGGCAGAAGGTCTATGTGGTGTTGTATGTCCCGTAAAGGAGGTAACTCGGTTGGGAGGTCTGCTGGAAAGACATCTGCAAATGTTTCGAGTAATGGTAAGAATTGTTGAGGCGCGTCTGACTGAGAAGGTGTTGTTATTGGGGAAGCAACCAGCGCCCAAACCTCTGTTGACTCTCGAACCTGAGCTTCAAACGCTGCTTTTGGAAGCATGAGTAATGTTGCTCCCGGTTTTGTAGTTGATTTGGTCGTTGTTGATGATGCGGATTCGTCAGAAGTTTGATGTTCCGGCGAGGGTAGTAAAGTGACTGTGCGCCCTTTGAACTCAAAGCTGTACGTGTTTGATTTACCACGATGTGTTGCGTCTTTGTCGAATTGCCACGGACGTCCGAGAAGAAGATGGCAAGCGTCCATGGGAACTACATCACAGCACACTGTGTCGAGATAGGACCCGATGGAAAAAGATACCTCAGTTTGGCGAGACACTGTGATCTCGACTCCTTTATTAAGCCAAGCGAGTTTGTAGGGAGAAGGGTGAGCAATGGTTTTGAGGTCGAGTTTCTTTACTGCCAATGCGGAAAGTACATTTGTGCAGCTCCCGGAATCAATAATGAGTTTACAAATTTTCCCGTTAATGGTGCATGTAGAACGGAATAATGTTGATCGCAGCCATGACTCTTGTGTTGATCGTGGCAAGAGGCAGTTACGCCGCAGGACCAGTGTATGAGCCCCCGTGTCACCGGCTATGAGTTCGTCTTCCGGTTCTTGTTGCGAGTCGGAGTCATACTCATCATATTTTGGTTCATCCTCAAGATTTAAATCTTGATTCAAGAGACCACGTCGATTTTGGTGGGGACATGCTGTTTGTCTATGACCGGTTTCACCACATGTGAAACAACGGAGAGCCCCTGTTCTAGGAGGTCGAGATTGCGCAATTGTCTCTGTATTTGTTGCTGGTATTGTAGCTGATCGAGTTGAAGACGATCGTGGTTGGGTGGCATCAGTTGATGATGTTGAGTCACTAGACTGAGGACCGTTACGCGCTCTATTAGTTCCCGAATTCCAGGAAGAGCGGAATTGTAACTCCATGGCCAAGGCACGCTGGTGAGCTTCGGAGACTGTGGTGGGGTTGAATTGTTGCAAAGCGGTTTGGATCTGAAAGCGTAAACCACCTATGAAACGGGAGACAAGCTGTTCCTCCGTCTCTGCGAGAGTTGTCCGAGCAACCATAAGAAAAAATTCTGTTGCGTATTCGTCCACTGAACGAGATCCTTGACGGAGAGTTTGGAGTTTATTATAGAGGGTGCGCTCGTAGTTGTACGGTAAGAACGCCCGGCGCATATGTTTCTTAAGTCGCTCCCATGTTTCTATGCGTGGCTTACCCGCACGACGTCTTGATTCTTTAATCTGTTGCCACCATGCCATGGCTCTGTTTTTAAAACGTGAAGCGATTAAAGGGACACATTGATCTCCCGGAACGCGTTTATATTCCAAGATTTCTTCAATAGAACTTAACCAATCCAAGAATTCTTCGGTGTTAAGATTGCCGTTAAATTCAGGAATCTCCACGCGAAATCCCATGTCCCAACGTCTTTCTTCCGGCTGATGTTCTCGTCGGTTGAGTTGATGCTCAGCTGGAGCGACATTACGAACTTGGTTTCGGTTATTGCGTGGTTCGGCCTCTGCGAATAGATTCTCGGGCAAATCTTCGTCCGTATCGTCTTCTTCGCGCGGTTGGTTATCTGCATTCACTTGTTGTTGTCGTTGAACAACCGTTGTAAGGGCTGTTTCAACCGCCTGGAGAAGGGTTTCTCGTAGAGTGGTTGTGAAGTTTTCGAGAGTCGCACGAAGCTCCTCCTGCTGTTCTTCTGGTGTTTGTTTTCGTGGTGGCATGATGATGATGAAGAGGTATAATGTGTGTGCGGAAGTAGCAAAGATCGAAGGTCTTGATTAAGAAATCAAAAACCGAAAGGCTCTGATACCAACTAATGTAGCGCAAGCTACGGATAACGCAAGAAACCAATTGATTCTGAGAATGCCTAGGATTCGAGCCTTCTTGAGATCGTTGAGAGTCGAAGCTCTATCCGAGAACAAGGTCAGAGTTTATAAAAGCTCTTAAAATTAATTCAATGTAAAAGTCGTACCTTACAAAGCCAAGGTATCAACATATATATAGTAAAGCTAAACACTAAAACTATGACGGTTTAAGGAATAACGCCAATCCTTATCGTTAAGATAAAAGGAAATAAAAAGCCTTAACACTTTAAGTAAAAGAAAACCAAAGCCAACGTAGTATAGGAAGTATGCTACATCACTGGTGGACTCAGCTAACAAAAAAAACTTTTTGGAGCTTGTGAAATATATCACATAGAAAAAGGAGCTTGTAAGTAAAGTTATGTTAAAGAATGGTTCCAAAAAACAACCAGATGATGTTTTACAAAATCCAGACATACATAGATTATTATTTTGCAGAAGAAGTTATTGAATTTATTATTAAATAAATTGGTCATGATGTATTTTTTTAATAGGTGGATGAATCTGCAGATGTTTCCGATAAAGAACAAATAACATTGGGTTTTTGCTTTGTTGCACAAGGGATAGTAATTGAAAGGTTTCTTTGTATGATTCATGTGAAAGAAACATCTTCAATATCTCTAAAGCGTGTTGT
The DNA here is from genome assembly GCF_020379485.1 of Brassica napus. Taxonomy (NCBI): domain Eukaryota; kingdom Viridiplantae; phylum Streptophyta; class Magnoliopsida; order Brassicales; family Brassicaceae; genus Brassica; species Brassica napus. The sequence goes on from NC_063439.1 coordinate 26,407,681, forward strand.
TGATTCATTGTTTGCTAAAATATGGATTGAGTATAAAGAAGCTAATATGACAAGGTTATGATGGATCGAGAAATATGAAGGGTGAATTCAATGGATTGAGATAGAGAATTCATTTATGCATATTACATCCATTGTTTTGCTCACGAGCTACAATTAGTTGTTGTGGCAGTTGTTCAAAAGCATTTTGCAGTTGAGAATTTCTTTGATAAACTTGTTCTCTTGTTAAATGTTGTTGGGCTTCTTGTATGAGGAAGGATATGGTTTGAGAAGATTTTCAGAAAAAATATAGATCAAAGAACTAAGAAAGGTGAAATTAAGACATGAAAGAGATTAAACCAAGAGGTTTAATTTCATAGACCCGGTAAAACTCGTTGGGTTCTCACTATAAAACTTATCTGTGTTTGGTTGATTTGTTTTCTTCTATCATAAAAGTACATGAGTATGTCTAAAAGTGATGGGAGTGATGTTATAAAAAGACGACAAGCTAATGGTATTTTCAAGTACTTATACATCATTGACTTTGCGTTCTACTTACAGTTGATGCTGCTTTTTTTTTTTTGAATCACAAATAGCTTAACAAATGCTCTTCAAAAAAAAAAGGATATTCTGAATGATATGTTTCTTATGAAATCCATCAAGCAACAATTGTATAAGCTCATGAAAAATCAATGGGAATCTCTAATCAACAAAATTTTCCCTTTTATGAATGATGAATTTGATTAAAAGAATCCAAGAAAAAGAAGCAATGTAACCAATTTGTATCATTACAAGGTGGAATGCTTTTACATTGTATTAGATATACAAATTCTTGAGTTTGCATCTTTGAGCTCCATTAATTCATTTCATGAGTTTGATGGACTGAAAGTTAGGAGATTGTTTGAGTTTTATCCTGAATATTTTACACTACAAAAAGTTTACATTGATAGCAGATTGTTATAACATGTTTTACTGAACTCTTATCGTAGATTATTTAGAAATTTGTGTATTATATAATAGCATTAGATAAATGCTATTAATTCATGAGTTTGCATCTTTGAGCCCCATTAATTCATTTCATGAGTTTGATAAACTGAAAGTTATGAGATTGACTGAGTTTTATCCTGAAGATTTTATAAGTCCTATCAAACGAATGACTCGTGAACATAACCTTGGTTTCTATATATATAACATCCGTGAAGATGAAAGATTCTTTTAATTTGAAGGATCCTGAAGGTCTTGCATGTATGATGGTGGAGTCAACAAAACATCTTTCACATCATCTAGTTTATTGGTATACAATAGATTATACCAGTTCTCAGTCATGGTATATAATATTTTTTGCATTTATTATATGTGTTTTGTAGTCTTTATAGAATCTGTTCAAGTCCAGATATGATTTGGAGTAATGTGGTTATTTTTGAGTATTTTGAAGCTAAAGATAGGATAAACTCGTAGTTTTTCAGAAACCAACAAGAGTCAAATTTAGATGGACTGTCGATCAACGAAGATCCTTTGATGTCGTTCGACGGTGACGCAAGAAAGCGGGCCAACTTTTTTCGTTGCTGACTTAATGCCCAAAGATCCACATAATTAAAAATCCACACCTGGCTGACTTTTAGCTAATATTTTATGTGTTTTTGCCATTGTTTGGGCAACACTCAATCTTTTACAATCTTTTATCTATTATCCACATCATACAGTTTTAAGATTTTTAGTACATTTGGAGAGAATATTCAAGACTCATTCAGAGATTTATATTGAAACTCGTGTCTTTCTTACCTTATATGTTTATGAATTCTATTCAGATTATTGCTATCTTTTGCGTTATCAAGTATGAGTAGTTTACCTCGTTAGATTTAGGCTTAGTTAGGGGATTGATGGATTAGCCAAACCCATAGAATTGCTAGGATGATTTTATAAGATATCCTTTATTAGAATAATTCTTATTGCATGTGTTTTAGAGTATCTAATTAGAACCTTGAACTTAGGATTGTAGACAACTACGACTGTAGGTCTTATTCCTGAATTAATTCTCGTGAGTCAGGTTGTTAGATGCATGCGACAGCTGGTCTAGGAAGCTAATGAACAAATTCATCAGATGGGTAACACCTGCCTGAAGAAGTGTCTGTGGGAACCGAAATTCGCACTATCGATTTTCCAGGAAAGTCAAGTCAACTCGACTTACCCAGATATCCTGGATTATCTCCGTAAACACATGAAAACGAAAGAGATAAATATAACAGAATACCGAAAATAAGTTGCACAGAGGCGTATTATTGATTTACAAGAGTGAAGTTACAGGTTTCCGAAAGACAAGACGGACAGAGTTTCGCTAGCCAAATCAATCTCAGAACAAGGACGAAAAGAGTTTAAGTAAAAATCAAGCCGCCTAAATTCTAGGTTTCTCTAAGCTAGCAGAGTTTTTCTAGGTCTAAATCTTTTTTTTGCGCCTTTTGCTTTAGCTCTCCTTATATATGCCTTTTGGGTCAGTTCATGTTTCCCCTTTTTGCCCTTAGGTCAAGTTTATCGCTTCGCGAAAATATTCTTTTTCTTCTCGATCTTCATCATTATCTTGGAAACTTGATGTTTATTTTCTAATTTCGCGAGATTTATCTACTTCTACTAGTAAAGATACACCATCATAGCGTTGACGGGCTCAATTTCGTATGAAATTGTAAGTGGGCTTTTAGTTGTGTTCTAAACGTTTTTACGATTTCTTCGAAAGAACGTTCTTTGATACGACGACGACTTAACGAGGAAGTTTATATTTCTCGTGTAGTTTAGACAATTGTGGTGTTAAGTTAATTGTTTCTGTTTAACGATAACCATAAACTTTATTCGGGAAACGAGTCTTTGCGGTTTTTATTGTAAAGTTCCAATGATAATTCCAATCGATACAAAAAGAGGAAATTAGGAATATGAGATGATGTTGTTTGTTTGTAAAAACACAAGAAACTAGAATGAGACTTTCGTCTTGCACATGATGAAATATAATGACAAATATTTGATATTAATGAAATGAAATACGTTTATATGTAAACGAAGAACATACATGTGGTTAGGGATTTTATTAAGGGTTGTCCGGATCCTCTGCCCATTTAGGGGGTGATTGGTAGTTGCTGTAGGTGCTGTCCACAGCCCTATTTATTTCCACAGCACCAAATTCAGAGCAATCAAGCTTTAATTTTTTTTTTGAAACCACAGCTCTTGAATTAATCTAAAGCTGTACAAGTGCTCTGCAGAGCCAAATATCCAAAGCAATTGTTTAGTGCTTTCCATAAAATTCTACAGCAATAAAATCTAAAGTCACAGCAAAAAGTCTACAGATTTTTTTCTACAGCAAAAATTTTAAAGCTACAGCCATTACCAATCGCACCCTTAAGCTTTGCAATTTTAGTTCTTTTTATAAACATATCCATTTATGTTGTCAATTTAGTTCCATGCCCGTTAAATCTGAAAATGTCCGCTTAAGCCCGTTAGACTTGTTTATGTTTTTTTTTTATGAATGCAATTTTCTATCAATAATCTTTCATATTTAATATTTTTTTTTAAAAAATATTTTATTTGAGTTTAAAACTATAATAAATTAAAATTCAAATTAAAGAAAAACTTTAAAATTAAAAAGATTATTTTTATTAAATATAATCTTTTGATAATAAAAATAATCTTTTGATCATACCATAAAATATCAGTAAGTCCTAATAGGTTTTAAATACAATTATAACATAATTTTTTTTCAAAAAATAACAATCTAAATATAAACGGAATGACCCTGTATAAATCTATTTATTTTTTCATAATAATTCTATATTTGGCCGTTTAGGCCCACTCGCTTATGCACATTTTAACATCTCTTCATGTGGTTAATATTTGACTCATTACCTACACACTTTTTACATAAAAATATGCATACATCCTTACCAAGTCTTCAACTATAGTTTGATTAAAGTTTTAAAATATGGTTATCTGATAAAGTTTGCCGAACTTGCTGAATTTTGGGTTTTGCAATTATGGGCCAGATCAAAACAAAAAAAAATGAAAAGTAATGGACCTAGCTTTTACAAAACCTGCAAATAGGTCTGAAATTTGAAAATATAATTTAGGTGTGTTTATACACATATCCGTTTGTACACAATGTATGGTCCTTTAATTTTATAATATATTACTTATATAATTAAATTGTCTATAAGTATTCATACATAAAAATAACTCTATATTAATACATACATTCTTTTTTGTGAAAATTACGAATCCCCTATATCCCATATATATAATAACTATTAATTGCATGTATATACTCTTTATAACATATAAATAATTCATGGATAAGTTTAAGTAAATGATTTTTAAAAACTTTATTCTTAAATTATTACAGGTTTCTTTGGCACTAATCCAGAAGATACACACTCAAGCATGACAACAAGTAATTTGTTAAACTTTCGTCTAGTATGTGTTCAGTTAAGAGCACAACATCACTCTTAAATAGTTAGTCTGTATATGCATTTTGCTAGGGGTTGATAATTTTACACTAAAGTGTGTCTAAGCTCTTTCTAACGATGCCACATAATCAATATAAAAATACTTAAGAGATTGCCACCTAAACAAGTCTAAAATTTAATTAGTACAAAATTAAGATTACATCTTTTTAAAAAATCTTCAGTTAATATTTAGGGGATATAAAATAATAATAAAAAAATGATGATGTTTGTTTGTATATATCAAACGGTAGATTATATCTTGAATGCCTTTACTATATATATAAATAAGAAAACAAACATGAAACAACCCCAAAATACTATAAAGTTGTTTCAGCTAAGAATGTTGGAGACGGGGCCTGTAAACCAATGGCGGGCCGTTATGGGATATGCCACGGGAAGTGAGAAGAGGACGGAGATGGTTGCAACCCATATGACTGCCACCCAACCGACCACCTTTCCGTACCTCCCTAGGCTGAATGGTCCAGCCACAAAGGTTTTGCGTGACAGCGTCACTCTTAGAAAGATCGGTATTGCGTATGCTATGTACAGTCCAGTCGTTGCTATGGACACCATTGCGTGGAACGCCACTATACTCCCCAGTGACTGCCAGTTTTAGATCAGATCAGTCAAACAGTAATCCCATCACATAGAGAAGAAGAAAGAGAGAGACGGAGCTTACGGTGAGGGCCATACAGAAAGATATGGAAGCAGAGAGCCAAACCGCGTTAACGGGAACCTCTCTGCTGTTCACTTTGTGCCATAAGGGAGAAAATGGCATAGCTCCATCTCTCGAAAACGCATAAGCCATCCTGATTATATCCCATATACATATGATAAAAATCCACTAAGTCTCAAAACCAAACGCAAATACATACATACCTAGAACTGCTGGTGACAGAGCTCATGCCACAGAAAAACACAGCAACAGCAACAATGCCTAAGCACACGATACCTCCAGTACCACTCCCAGACCTGCTCTTGAAAGCTAAGTAGAAGATCTCAGCAATGGCGTACCCACCAGCGTTGTTGGTCTCACTCCGGAGGTAAGGTATGTCTGTGACAGCATAGCTTATGCCCCGTATATAACCCCATCCAAACAAAATTGATATCCCAATGGCACTGATTATTCCTCTTGCCCCATTCTTGTCTGCATCAATCGTCTCCTCAGTCTACAAATTTTTTAATTTTATTCCAGTTATCAAGAGAAAAGCTCAAGAATCATAGAATAAGAGACAAAATCCATTTGTTTGTTTCTATACTCACCATGTGGGCAGAGGCATCATACCCTGTGATGGTGTACTGGCTCATGAGGAGTCCCAAAACGAATATGTAGGCGTAGCTTGTAATGCCGAGTCCATTGTCAGTGTTGAAGTTAGTAAAGACAAACTTAGTTGTGGCTCTCTCGGTAGAAACCACAGGAATCAGGATCATAAGCACCAGAACCCCTTAAATAAGAGATACTTACTTGGTTACTTATTCTTTTTTGAGACTTAAACACATACAAAGAGATGAGAGGTACCTAGTAGATTCCAGAGAGCAGCCAGCTGTCCAATGAAAGACAAGACGGAGATAGGGGGGCTGTTGAGAAGTGCATGTATGAATAAGATCCCCCCATGGATAGCAATGACTACATAGTCCGATCCTTCGTATCCTCCGCCGTCTTTACCGCCGGTGGAGAGAAGGACGATCACTTGAATCAGCTGTGCCAGAGAGAAGTCAACGCTCGTCAAACACACAACCTTTTCACTTTGGCCAGACACAACAACGAACTAAAGTCTGGTCAGAGTTGTTACACTACACCTGACCAACAATGTTAAACCTGAAAGATTGTGAAAAAAAAGTGACACACAAAATTAGAGAGACGGTTTGCTTTCAAAATAAAAGATTCAGAGAGAGAAGAGAAGCATGCACCAGCCGGTCAGCCAAGAGGCAAGAGGAGCCCATCGAGGGCCAGCGAGCATAGCACTCCAGTAGTAGAGACCACCGGAAGTTGGGTACGAGGAGCAGATCTCAGCCATCGACAACCCTACACACATAGTGAACACTCCAGCCACGAACCATCCGTAAACCAGAGTAACCGTGCCGCCGAATCTCAAACCGGTGTTGTACGTTGTAGTGATCCCCGTGACTCGTGAGTCACATGTCCTTCTCTATTAAAGGCCTTGATTTTACCAGACTAAGTAGAGAGAGAGAGGAAGCCAAGTCTCGCGAATGGCCAAGAGGTGTTGTCCACTCGGGAAGCTTCTGTGACCTTCCTTGACTTCTCCTGGCTCACCATGGCATACCACACCACCTAAAGCATCGAACAGCTCTTTCCCGCCAGTAGAAGTTAGGACGAGGACGTCCGGTGGCTAGCTTAATCGAGTCGGTGATGAAACCAGTTATCAAAACGGTGAAGAGCAAGCCGAGAATGTACACGCACGTTCTCTTCATGTAGAAGCAGACGAATATTATGATAGGAAGCAGAACAGCGTAGATGGGCACTGACCAAACGGGGATGGTGTTGTCGTTGAAAGGGTACTTGAGATCTGTCATCATGTCTTTACCGACGTATCTGTAGAAAGGAGAGATGAGTTGCAAGCCGATCTCGATGGCCACCAAGATCACGAGAATGATCCAGTCGTGCTTGTGTTTGGAGGCGAGACCTCCTCCGTGGCTTCTTATTGTGTGAATGCCGAGATCTATCTCTTGCATCCTCCCTCTCTGCGGCTCTTGTTCCTGTTCAAAAAACACACAATCAAGTTAGTCAGACTTTTGTAATCTAATTGGATCAAAAAGGGATTGGTGTATCTCAATCGCGCAGTTTCTCAGTATATTATCATTACTACCACGACAAGACTTGCTCTATATATCCAACCAGACTTGTCTGTCTGATTCGCTGTGCTAAGCACACTGTTCCATTAATTATATTCTCGTTGACTTCAACCTAACTTAGCAGGTTGACATTTATTTTTTTTTTAAAAGAGAAGACAAACAGAGAGGAGAGTCTAGATTAGGTTTACCTGAGTATTTCCCCAAAACTTGAGAGGAGCGAAAAAAGCGATCCAAGTACCATCGGAACAATGAAGATTTTGATTACGCTTCTCCACTACAGTGAGATCTAGGTTTACAAGCGCAGTGCGGAACGGAACCAAAAATAGAAACTGATAGTAGTTGCAGAAGAAGAGGGTTGGGAATGGGAATGGGAATGGGAATGGGAACGGGAATGGGGGTGAAGACGCGTTTTGTCTTTATTAAATTTTCGCAACTTTTTGTCGGAGACGTCGATAGAGGTGTTTGTCGTGTTTCTGCTGGACGGTTTACAGAAACAGGGGGAGTTGTTGATATAACTTCCTCTTCTTCTTCTTCTTCGTCGCGTTAGATTGAATGCAGTTTTCGTGTTTGACTTTTTTGACTTCTCTTACCGGTCTAGTTCGGCCTTCTCTTCCACACCGCGTGGGTCCTACCACTGGGAATATCTATCTACATGGGCTTTCAATTAGCCGATTATGTGGGCCTTGTATCCCTCCTTGCCTTGTGGGACAACACTAGCACACAGAGTTTGGAAGCATTTTCCTAACATTTTTTTTTTCTTCGAATGCACAATCATTCGCAAATCACAATTACTAGGAAAATTCAGATTCGCTGCAAACTCTTCAGTCTCTTTTCAACTGATATTATCCTTATTATTATAAATTGGTATATTCTAGATATCACATTATCGGATATGCCACTGACTTTTTTAGATGAATGCGAATATAAATCAGATTTTGTTTTAGTTAAGATCCCCTCCCAGGGAGAGAATCTAAAATATCTTATAGCTAAAAAGAAAATTAAGTAATCCAAAATTGGATCTTACTGATGGAGAAAGTAGAAATTACTGTTTGTGAGTGTCAAAAAAAAGGATGAAGTCAAGTAATCAGGCAAAAAAGGTCACAAGTCTGTTTGGTTTTATTCTGGAGTATATTGTCAACTTGCTCTGACCTGAGAGATGCTCTGTTTTCATTTTAGCCTTGGGGTATTTCAAGAAATTATTTCGTTTCCCGTTCCATCTCTATTTCTTTTAAAATATTTTTATTCATTTATTTTATTCAGACAAATATAAAAAAAAATAAGTAATTCATTTGTTTCATATTAAGTGTTATTTTAGGTTTGTGCACACAGATTAATAAAACAATTAATTTTGTATATTTTATATACAAAAAACACAATTATCAATACATCTAACCATATTTCAACCAATAAACAATAAATTTGGGAATAGCATTAATAAATTTTGCATTGAAAGTCGAAAACAACAACACTTAATATAAAATGAAAATAGTATTAAATAAATTTTTTATTTAAATATTTAAACCTCGATTTTCCTTATTTAAAGTCTTCCGAAATTTTGGAACTTCCCTATTTGTTCTCTTAAATTAGCCGAAATATTTATTCCAACCCAATTAAAACCTTAAATTATCCTTTTTTTTTAAAGGTTAGGTAACTGTTTTGAAATCCCTCTTGCTACCCAAATTTCCGTTTCAATTATATCTGTCTTAAAAAAAATCCCAAATACTCTTGTCTCTACTGAAAATTATCACTTGGATTCTCAAATGATTCATTTCCTTTTATCCGTTTCTTAATAAGTACAAATAAAAGTATGGGATAGACTGAAGCTTGTTGCCAACTAAAGTTAGCTGTTTATTTGTTGGACCTACCTTTACTATATATTTTTGTTTCCTTCATTTCTGCCTTTCATTTTGGGTAATAACAGAGTAAATATGTAAAATGAATGTATTGAATAATAGGTTAACCTATTCACTGTACAATAATAGCTCACTTATATACATGCTGAATAATATAACTGCCTAACTGACTCCTACAGTATATACACATGTACTCATAAGCTAATACACCCTCGCAAGCCTTTAATCCGGACGAGTCACAGGATGGTAAAGGCTTGAAACTGAAAGTCTTGACAACAAAGAATGAAAAGGACCCGGATGAAGCGCCTTTGTCAAGATATAAGCCAAGTTATTGGCAGAGGTTACATGAAGTGTATTAAGAAAACATCGTTTAATCATCTCATCACTCTGAATCGCACACGCACTCACGTCTATTTTTTTTATATTTGATCGTAAAAATTACTCACGATATATAGAATTTTGTATCCAGAATAAGTTTATGTATTCTCCTCGACAATTATATGTTCCAGTTTGACCACATTCAAGTTTACTTCATCATCTTACATATGTTTATGCAACTTTGCTTTAATTCTATTCTTCTTATCCCAAAATGTCTTATTTTAATATGAAGTCGATAAGTCAATAATGTTTTATTTCCATGACATGTTAACGTGGTGGACCATCCACGAACTAGTTCTGGATCATTGTATTTGTGTGTGTAGATACATCCCGATCATTTTCCTTCAGAAATTAAAGGAAAGTATCTAACCGTTTTTGGAATTACAGACCTCACATCTCTGTCAAAAATAACCTCTTTTGGATGCATATGTGATCTTATCGTTCGTTTGTATGAAATTAATTTCTCTAAGTTCTATCAAATTTTTAAATCTTTGTATATTTAAAATAGTTAATGAAAATTATATCTTCTCTATTAAAAGAGAAGTACCATTTTTATTTACTATTTAGAAGTCTACTAAGACCATTTCATTAATCACATAAAATGACATAATAATTAATAGGAATATTATAATAAATTAATTTTAACTATAGATTTGAATTTTATCTTCAGTTATAACAAAATCTGTTGAGAAAAATCTAACAAAATTCTAATAAAATTTTAAATAATTTTTATTAAATATTGCATTAATTAATTTCGTAATTAAGTAATATAATGCTTTCATTTAAATAAATTATCATCTACCACTAAAACGGGTTCAAAATTGTTAATCATGTCAGATTTTTTTATACAAATGAAGTTATTAACATATGTTAAAATTTTATTTCTACAGCTATAAATTTTTAAAAATCATATGTTGAAGAATATTTTTTATTTGATTATTTCAAATTATGAAAACTCGAAAACGTAATAAAAATAAAACAAACCCCTATATTATAATAAGAAACCTAAAAAAATAAAATTAAAGAGTTATAAAATATATAACACTAAGATATAAATTGTATATTTAAATTTATATAATAATATCAAAATTAAATATTTATAAAATGAAAATATACACGCACGATGTGCGGGTTAAACTCTAGTATTCTATTAAAACAGCAGTGTGACCCATTGATAAAAGTAAGGTCCAACAATTATTTTAACAATACATATTTTTTTATAGGATAACTGCAACGAAGCTTAATGACTTAATGTAACCGACTTCTATAACCACCTTTGATAACCACCTGAAATCTAGAATACATCTCTGATTCAAAAAAGCGGTCGCAGAGCCGTTTAATCGGGCACTGGAACGTTAGGTTGAACTTTACCGTGGTGAATTTACTTTGTTTGGCCAAAAAATCGGATTTATTAGAAAACATAAAAAAATTGGAGTTTCTAATGTTTTAAATCGAAGAATAAAAAACAAATCTATGTATTTGATGTATAGAAACCCAAAAAAGCTCAAAAATTTAAAGGATTTGGTAAATCCATGGTTGATGGCCGCAAAAAAAGTATTACAGAGAAAATCTAAACTATCGGAAAGAAGAAGAAGATGTAATTACAATAATACCACTCCTTAAAGAAATCATTAAAAAAAGAAAAAAAATTGATTTAACGCGCCCTCAAACTCGGGTTGGATTGTTTAAAAGCACTCCCAGTGACCACTAGAACGATGCAACTATACTGCTTTCTATACGAAAGTTAATAAATATATATATGTATCGCAAACTTCAAAAGTGCTCAAAATTATTTCCTTTTATTTTTTGATTTTATTTCCCATTTTTTGTTAACCCTCTAAGCGCATGATGTCCGTCCGACTCACGCCTTAGCGAAATTTTAAACATGGGAATACATAATTGTATTTTTTTTTTGTGAAACAAAAATTGTTTATTAACCTTTTAAATATGTACATACAATTGGTTATAGGTTTTAAGAGCATCTCTAATGTATTGCCGTATAATTTACTTTAAAATGATGCAACACCAAAATGGCTACTCTAATGTGTTTTTTCATTTTTCACTACAAAATCAATATTCTAAAATGATTCTTGCTGTTAGAAAAAAAAATGATTCTATCTTTATTTAATTAATGTTACTAACACCTTCTACTTACAAAAATGTACCAGTTAACCCCAAATATCTTATGTTTATAAAACATCCACAAATATAATTTATTTAAATTAATTATTTCTTATTAAAATTACAATAAATCATAAAATATATAAGATAAAATATTTTGGTTTAATAATAAGTATTAGAATATATTTTTTCACAAATTTCAACTAATGCATCTCAGAATGAACAATGAGTTTTTTTTATCCATGATTTTCTTAAATTGGACAAAAAAATTTTTAAAATCAAACATTTTCATCGTTTGGGGGCTTTTGGGCAATACTTCACTGATCATGGTAATTCTAGAAATGATTTATCATTTATATACTAAGCACAAGTCACATTGCCAATAAGATTTTGACACATGGCATTAATTTACAAAAACCAAAAAAATAATCGATAAATTTTTTTCTTTCATCTCCTATTTTTCTACAATTCAAACTGTCTATCCTAATTTTTCTCAGAATATAATCCCACGTTTTAGTCCACTTATCTATTACCAAACTGCTTTTTGTCAAACTGCTTTCTTTTCTATATAACTTGAAATCACCGTCAAGATAATCAATAAATTTCTAATGCATTTCCTTTGTGTTCATTTTTTTCAGAGTCTCACTTCACCGTACTTAGCCTACGTTGTATGAGAACCCAAATACCAATTATACTCTGGTGGTGTCCAAGATTATAAAATAAATTATCAGCAAAGAAGGTAAACAAAGTATTTCTAAACTTCTTTTCTCTATAAATTGTTTTTCATAGTTGGTTTTATTTTTTGGTATGAGTTTTCATATATGTTCTTATGACTTATTTTTAGAAAATCTATATTCCCTATTTGTTACAGATAGAGAAAACGTATTTGAAACAAGATATTGTAGTCACTAATAAGAAACAAACACAGAAATGGAAAAAGGGAATAAAAGAAGTAGCCACTAAAAATATATAAGGGTTTTTGGTGTTTAGAAGATGATGAACGTGTTTGAGAAAAAGGTAAAGAAAAATCTCAAATGTGTTTTTTTGTAACATCAGAATATGGATATTCTTTTTCATAATTGTTTCTTTCTGTTGGGTTTCTAATAACTCTCAAACTATCAACAAAGTAGGTATAAATTTTAATAATGTTTTGTTATAGCTTATAATTATATCATTGTTCTATGATCAAAAATACAAATTTATGCTTTATATGGAAGATTTATCTACATGAAAAATACAAAGAATAACGAATGAATCACATAGAGTACTTTAAACTATAATTATATACGTTGGTATATCTTAAATTTTTAACATAAAATGTTCGCTAGCTATATATATCTATTTCTCAAAAATACAAGATATATTGTTTTACCGTTTCCAAAAAAATTTAGGGTGAATGCAACCACCTCACATGCCATTCATATCTATATTTATATAGTATTTAATTAAAATATATAATAGTTTAATTATTAATTATAAAATTACAAATTTATTATTTAATAATTTGAAGTCTAATTATTTTTCTCCATGCGTAGCATGGGAATAACACTAGTAATTTCTATAATTCACTGATCATGACAATTTCTATAATTGTTTTTTCTTCTTCTTCTTCTTCTTCTTCTTCTTCTTCTTCTTCTTCTTCACCTAATCTTCAATGCCGCGTAAAACCCTAGACACTATACTCTACAACCTCCAAAAATGACAAGATCTCATCTCTTCCTCTGTCTCCTCCTCCTCCTCGCCTTCCTCAATTTCGCTGCTCCTCAAGACGACGCGAGGATCATGCTATCCTTCAAATCGAGCCTAAATCTCACCTCGGACGTGGACTGGTCGAACCCGAACCCTTGCAAGTGGGACACTGTCCAATGCGACGGGAGCAGCCGCGTCACTCGGATCCAGCTCAATCAGAAAGGCATCCGCGGCACTCTCCCTCCGAATCTCCAGAACCTCTCCGAGCTCGTCGTCCTCGAGCTCTTCTCCAACAGAATCTCCGGCCCAATTCCCGATCTCTCCGGTCTCACGAATCTACAGACTCTCAACCTCCACGACAACCTCTTCGATTCGACTCCGGAGAATCTCTTCTCCGGGATGAACTCCTTGCAAGAGGTGTATTTAGACGAGAACCCGTTCTCTTCGTGGGAAATTCCGGAGACTGTTAAGGACGCCACGCTACTCAAGAACCTTTCTTTAATTAATTGCAACCTCACCGGTTCGATTACCGTATTATTCGGCTCCGAGACGCTTCCAAGCCTCGCTTCGTTGAAGCTTTCTCGAAACAGTCTTTCCGGACCGTTACCTTCGAGTTTGTCGGGGTCGTCTTTACAGGAGCTTTGCCTCAACGGACAGCGCCTCAACGGTACCATCTCGGTGTTACAGAATATGACTTCTCTCGTCGAGGTTGATCTGCAAGGCAACGCCTTTTCAGGTCCGATCCCTGATCTCTCCGGTTTGCAGTCTCTGAGGCTCTTCAATGTAGGAGGGAATCAGCTCACTGGTGTTGTTCCACCGTCGTTTACTGGTCTGAAATCTCTTACCATTGTAAATTTGACGAGTAACTACTTCCAAGGACCTTCTCCATTATTCGACAAGTCTGTTAGTGTTGATGCGGTAGCGAAAACGAATAGCTTTTGTCTGGAGATTCCTGGTGCTCCTTGTGATTCTCGTGTTGAGACCTTGCTGTCTATAGCTGAGTCGTTTGGTTATCCGGTGAAGCTTGCTGTGAGTTGGAGAGGCAATAATCCGTGTGCTAGCTGGCTCGGGATTTCTTGTGTCGGAAGTAACATTACAGTTGTTAACCTAGGGAAACACAATCTTATTGGTACGATATCTCCGAGTTTTGCCAGGCTTTCGTCGTTGGAAAAGATCATTCTTTATAGCAACAAACTCAGCGGGAGAATACCGAAGGAGCTTACCACTTTGCCTAAGCTTTGGCTGCTTGATGTGTCTAACAATGACTTCTACGGTGGTGTGCCGAAGTTCAGGGAAGGTGTGAATGTTGTGACTACTGGTAACCTTAACATCGATAAGGATGGACCTGTCTCACCGAGTGGTGGAACTCATGGAGGGTCTGGACATAATAGCACTGGTGGTGGCGGAAGTTCTAAATGGTCGAGCAGTGTCAAGATCATTGTTCCTGTGGTTGGTGGTGTTGTTGTTGCATTGTGTATTGTTGGTGCATTGTATGTTGTTGGTGCATTGTGTATTGACAGCGATGCAATTAAACTCACAGTTGCAGCTTCTAGTCTCAACAATGGGGGAGGAGGAGGAACCGAGAGCTCTTACAGTCACAGCGGAAGCGCCAACAGTGACATTCACGTGGTGGAGTCTGGGAACTTGGTTATACCCATACAGGTTTTGAGGAGCGCGACAAACAACTTCAGCGAAGAGAATATCCTCGGGAAAGGCGGTTTCAGTGTAGTTTACAAAGGTGAACTCAGTGATGGGACGAAAATAGCTGTCAAGAAGATGGAGTCTTCTGCTTCTGTTGTGAGTGATAAGGAACTCGCTGAGTTCAAATCAGAAATCACTTTGTTGACTAAAATGCGTCACCGTCATCTCGTTGGGCTTCTTGGTTACTGTCTTGATGGTAACGAGAGACTTCTTGTCTACGAGTACATGCCGCAGGGAACTTTGAGCCAGCATCTGTTCCACTGGAAGGAAGAAGAGCGGAAACCTCTTGATTGGACTAGAAGATTGGCTATTGCCTTGGATGTAGCTAGGGGTGTGGAGTATCTACACACGCTTGCTCATCAGAGTTTCATCCATAGGGATCTTAAGCCATCAAACATCCTCCTTGGTGATGATATGAGAGCGAAAGTCTCTGACTTTGGGCTAGTCCGTTTAGCCCCTGAAGGCAAAAACTCCATCGAGACTCGTGTAGCTGGGACCTTCGGTTACCTTGCTCCAGAATATGCAGGTTTGCAACGGTTAATGTTTCATACTTTGATTGATTTAGAACTTACCCTAATTCTAAAGTTTCATACTTTGTGGTTTGATTATGGCAGTGACTGGAAGAGTGACGACCAAGGTAGACATATTCAGCCTCGGGGTCATACTTATGGAGCTAGTCACTGGACGTAAAGCTCTTGATGAGACGCAACGTGAGGACAGCGTCCATCTAGTGACATGGTTCCGTCGTGTAGCAGCAAGCAAAGACAGAAACGAGAACGCCTTCAAAAACGCAATAGACACAAACATCGAGCTGGACGAAGACACCTTAGCCAGGGTTGAAAAAGTTTGGGAGCTTGCTGGTCATTGCTGTGCACGTGAGCCTTACCAAAGACCTGACATGTCTCATATCGTTAACGTTCTTTCTTCACTCACAGTCCAATGGAAACCAACTGAGGTCGATCCTCATGACCTCTACGGTATAGACTACGATCTTCCGCTTCCGCAGGCGGTAAAGAATTGGCAAGCTTCGCTTAGCCAAACGGGAGATGACTCTGGATCTTCTGTTTGATCAAAAGCTCTGTAAATATCTGAATAATGCACTACTTTCATTGAATAAAAAAGATCATGGTTAGTGATATCCATGTATCTAGGACCAAGTTTATTAGTTGGTTTAGTGCTGCTATTGTAGGAACTTGTTGCTCTTTGTAAGGCTATTTATAGACTACTAAAAGCAAACAGAAATTGACTAATTCAAACTTACAAACTGAAATTTAAACTTCCAACGGCTCCTTTGATTTGCTCTAATAAACACTCCCTAAACTAAGCTTGTGGATGACAGCCAAACACAAGATCTTATCTTTTTTTTTGTCAAGGAGCCGTTGGAAGTTTAAGTTTATTTCGCCTTTCATCCGAGTTTTTTGCGTTGTTGGACCGTTTCGTCGTGAAGCCCATGGCGTGCTGGAATCAACATCTTCGTGGTGAAACGCGGCGTTTTCCATACTGTGAGTGTTTCTTCGCGTCTCCAGAGCTAATCGCAGCCGATCTTTCATCTCCTTCATCACGAAACCAGTAATCATCTTTAAGCCCTCCGTTAATCGATCACCCACGATCTATAAAAAGGTATGCTTTTTGTTATGCAAGGAGAAACCGAGGCAAAGCTTTCAACTTTTCACATCTATGCTCTTGGTTTCTTCAGAATCATTCATTAATTTTATGGTTCTTAGGAAGTTGATTGAGAATAACTATGAATACGATGGTGATGACCCTCTCTTTCCATGGATCAAGTGAGTTCCTTTTATCTTCTACTTTGTCTTCCTGATCCAATCTCTATGCGTGAGCTTCTCTCAAATGTATGAAATGGATGGTAGAGGCTTTTCCTCCAGGACGAGAATGCTGGAACGGTTAGTGATGTACGAGCAAACCGTTCGCAAGCTCTGGCAATCGGAACACTACAATGATAATCTTCGCTATCTTAAAGTTTGGTAGGAATATGTAATGTTTCTCTACTAAGTCGCTATGATTCATTCGTTGTATGAGGAGTACTAAAAGAAAAGTTCTAACTTTTGTTAATTTTCCAAAGCTGACCATGGCGCTGATTCATAATAATTTGCAGGTTAAGGGATTTGAAAACACATGTTATGCTTTGCACCTGGAGTTTCAGCCTAAGGTAAAGACTGCCAATGAGATCTTCAATCTCATAATATCTAGGTAATGTTTGTCATCTTGGTCCTGATCGTAGATTCATATTCAGCATTTGTCACATGGCTTGATTGAAAAGTGTTAAACTTTGTGCAGAAATGCAAAGCCTATGAAAGGTTGAATGGTGGTGCAAGAACTTCATGGTGAGAACTGTGAAAAGACCCAAACCAGCTGATGAAGTAAGAGGTTTCTTCTGATTTTTAACTGTTAAATTTCTTTATGTCCTGTGGTTATTACCACATGATACTTAATAATTCTACCTACCAGCAGGAACAAAAAAAAAAGTGTTCTACCATCGAGAAGTGGTCACTCTAACTTGAACTAAAAAGCAACGATCACAAGCTCTCTGTGCGCGACATCTGCGGTTAAACTTACCTTGCTTGATGTTGCTTATGAGTCCTGATTGTTTTGGTTTTTGTATCCACAATCGAGTTTTTTTTTTTATTACAAGGTTTTGGTTTGTTTTGCTCGGTGAATCTAGGACATGCTTTCAGATTTGTAGGATAATCATTGAGACTCTAGACAATTACAAAGTTATATAATTTTGATGTTCTGTAATAATATAACATGTTTCGTGTATTTTTGCTTTGCTTTTATTTTTCAGAAGAGAGAGATCTTTCATGATTTGGCTCCGCTATTGTGGCACTCTGTTGGTATCGTTCGTGCTCTTCTTTAGGTACTCTTCGTCCATTAAAGTTGTCTGGAACCTTGGAATGGTGAAACAGAATCAAACTATCACAATGACACTTTAGTGGTTGGGATTGGGAAGAGGCGAAGCAAGAAGCTCTCTTGAACTGGTATAAACAAAATTCTTAAAAGATCATAACATATATGTCCCAATAACCTGGCTTTTTCCATGCACTTTCTTAGCTTTTCGAAACAGATAATATTAGCCTGGGGAAGGCAGAGATGGGTGCACATCAATGTAGGAAAGCTCAAGAATCACTGGTCAGCCACTTTTCACTTCAGTATCTTATAACTGTATGAGTAATGGTTACTGATCGGAAAATGTGTTCAGCCAGGCCACGCTTCCCATAAATTTACGAGTCAGCTTACTGGAAACTTTGGAAAAAACAATGAGGTCAAAATGGATTTTAATCCCAACCAGAGGTGTAACCATCTCATATTTCTTTCATCCTAACTCGGCTTGATTACTTAGGCCTAGAGGGTGGTCCCCATTTCTCGCGTAAAAGCGATCCTTGACCATTCAGCCTTTCTCAACCAAGTATCCCCATCCCTTATTAAAGAAAGTCGATAATGAAATGAGGCAGGTTGTGCTAGCAGTGTGTTCAATAGAGTTTGGCTCTTGGTAGGCAAGACGGTCTCTGTTTTTTGTTACTAAATCCATGTAGAATGCTAAATTGTTTAACGGATCAGGATGGTACTCTTTTGTGTTTGTTTCTAGGATGGTAGCACATGCGACGGAGTTATTGATAGCTGGAAGCGATGAAGGAGAAGTGTTTGCACATGAGGAGCAGCGAAATTTGGGTGGAATCAACATGGAAAAGCTCCATAGACTTGACTATGCTCAAGTCTTTCTTCTTATGTTCTGACTCTGAAGTACCTTTTCTTTTATCACTTGTCATGTACCTTTCCTGTAAAAATATTAAGCTAAGCCTGCAGAGAACGTAGCTTCTGTGTATGCTTTATGGTTTTTTAAGGATAGCTCCTTTTATCTATCATCTTGCAGAAAACAGGGATTAGGCTTTTTAAACTGTTGTTCTCTTGGCAGCCACCACAAGAAAATCAGTTGCTTTTAGTGTGAAAAATTGTTTCCCTCATACATTGTTACTGTGTCAAAGTTATGCCATTTTAATTGAAAATCATTTGTTCATATGCTTAAACAAAAAAAATAGTAGGAAGTGTTCATTATGTTGTTCATGAAGTATAAAGACAAAACTACAGAGAGGAGATCGATATTTGGAGTGCAAAGATTGTTCTATACATCATGCTTTGAGGTGTGCTTCTTTTTTTTGTGTGTTGGTAGTATAAAGTTAACATATTCTTTGATTATTCTTGAGGATATTTGATGAAATATGAATTATAGGCTTTTGTTCAATAAAGCCAACACTAAAAGTTATAGAATATATAAGAACATTAATGTGGTTGGGTCCATCTTGATTTCCAAATTGTTAATGGTTACATTACATTTTAGTTCATTTATATGTTTTGCTTTACTCTAACTTCTTCGAATAAATTATTTGATATGAAGTGGTATGTAACTAATATAAAATCTGGTATAGAAATACATATGTAACTATGATCTCAATGACTATACCGACCGCGATTGAGATGATGCAGAAGTTTCCTATTGCGGTGAGGACTTGCTGGAAGTGTCCCACTTGGTTTGTGCTGTCAACGAGGTGAGCTGCCTTGCCGAAGAAGGTGTGGACACCAGTGGCTATCACAACCGCTTCTATCTCGCCTTGCTTGCAAGTAGAGCCGGAGAAGACTTCTTCTCCTGGACCTTTTGTGGCAGGGAGGGACTCACCGGTTAGAGCAGATTGGTCAACTTTTAAAGCGTCGCCTTCGAGGAGACGTGCGTCAGCAGGGATGATGTCACCTAGCTTGATGCTCACGATATCTCCGGGGACAAGAATAGAAGCTTCTTGCTCACTCCATTTGCCATCTCTTAGAACCTACACAAATATTGTTACTTGCGGAACAAGAAATCTAGTGGAATAGTGAGAGGAAACATGAGAGATTGAAAGTGAACCTTTGTTTTGGGAGCAAGACCAGCCATGAGAGCAGCAGCAGCGTTTCCGGCATTGTTTTCTTCCCAAAAGCTGATGGTTGAGTTAATAACCAAAAGACAAACAATACCAACAAAGTCTTGCCAATCAGGTGGACGTCCATCGCCATTAGCCAAGGCAATGGCCATGATTGCAGCTGCTTCCATGACCCAAGAGAGAGGGTTCCACATAAACCCCAAGAACTTAAGTATCTTGCTTTCCTGTTTTTGTTTTGTGATTAGTCACTTCACTTAATATTTGCTAAGCCAGAAACTAGATATACAAAGTTAGGTTTACCTTCTTCTCCTCGAGTTTGTTGGGGCCAAAGAGCTGGAGTCTGCTCTCTCCTTCTGCTCCAGATAGTCCATCTCTGCTGCATTTCAACTGCTGGAACACTTCTTCAATTGGTATTTTCTCCTGCAGTTAATTAATATTAAAACATGAACATGATCCAATGTTTTTATCAAAAGTGAGTAATATTATTAAACCTGTTATGCAAATAAAAATAAGTGTCTAACTCTTTTTATTCATAGCAATGGTCAGGAAAATAATAATAATAATAATAATAATAATAATAATAATAATAATAATAATAATAATAATAATAATAATAATGTTTATTCATAGCAAGTCCAATGGACACGATGATATTATATTCTATGTTGAACTGAAAACGCTATAATATATGGTAAATTTTCTACTAACAGTCAAAGTTTTTTTTTGGTAAAAAACAGTCAAAGTTTACCTGTGAGAACAAAACAAACTAGCATACTAAACTATCATAATTAAAACAAAACCAAAGAAAAAAAAGTAAAACTCTGTATTCAAATAAATTAAATAAGGAAAACTAGTAGTATTTGCAATTTTTAAATTAAATACAAATTTATCCTTAATATTATTGAGAGCATATTTTATAATGATAGGGGCAAATCGGTCAATATAACATAGGATCATTAACCGAGTCCAGAAAATCAGGTGAATATCGAAGGTTAGGTTCATCTAGGGAAGTAGTTAAACCATTGATGATACTGATGATGCGATTTCCCGTGAGTATGAACAATCCAAAACGTACTAATTATTTCCAACAATTTGACTAATAACCATTCTAAGAAAACAGTTTTCAAATTAAGTAACAATAAAACGAATCATGTGAAAGTAAAAGAGTCCTACTTAATAATACTACTGCTCTATTTGGTAAGCACTTAACATAATTGATTAATTGACTAACTAAATTCTCGTGATTCTGTGATTTCAATTGACTAAACTTCCAAAATCTAGTAGGAAAAAATAAGAAATACGTGAAAGACGCCAATAAATCAGAAGTAATATGAATTTTTCATGGATTTTTATTGATCAAGATCGAATCGATGTATAAGTGGAGGAGCTCAAGCTTTAAAACATAATCAAACTCAAGCGACATATTGTTGACAAATTTACGTTTTGAAAAATTAACCAAAAGATTAAACAAACGCATGTAAAATATAAGAATTTAAATAGATAGTTGTTTAAATACAAGAAAGAGTTCGTACCAAATCAACATTCTCGTTCTTGATATCCTCAAGAGAACCACCACCCACCATGCTTTCCTAGCTCTGTGCCTTCGTTAAACCCAAAACACAAAGGAAAAGTCGTTAAAATTATTCAGAAAAACTGCTGAAAAGTTAAGCAGAGGAAAGTAGCGATGATAAAGATATATTCGAGAATACCAAAAAAAAGGAGAGAAAATAAAATTGAAACGAACCAGATTCTTTGGAGAAAGAGAGCAAGTGAATGTGAACTACGTTGGCTATTTGGTGGCTCTATTTATATCCCTTGCGTAGTTATACGACACCGTTTAGGTCTCCGAGTCGTATATTTCGGAAAAGGTTATTATTCTTAAGAATTATCATCTCTTTTAAAAAAAAGTTGACCTAATTATAAATAGATTCTTGAAAAGATAAATATCATCACTTTGACAAGAAAAATAAATAAATCATATTATTATCACTTTGACGTGTGTTAAGTATGTCATTAATTAATATTAACTCGGTCAGATTTTACTATTTGACTATTTGAGAGACCAGGTCTAGTAGACTAGTTCTGTTCCTGAATTTCATCGAGGAGGACGTTATTGTCTTGTCATGTTCCTACCTGACACATAGATATCTCTCTCAGTTCTTACGCTTTAATTTGATGGTACATACTAAAAAAATTTCTTTCAGGAATATATTAACTGATCAATATCCTCCTCAATCTGTATAATAACACAATTTATGAATACTTTATTTTATTGACAATTTTCAGATCTTAATCGTCTTTGATTAACTTGAGATTTTAAACACCCCCCCCCCCCCCCCCCCCCCCCCACATACTAAAAAAATGTACTCATATATTCAATTTTGTTGAATTCAGTTGCTTGTGTAATAAAAAAGTGCGATGAGTAGATAAATATGATCAGAATAGTATCAATTTATCAACCATCTACAAAAATATACATTAACCAATATATTTTCATATATACCTAACCTGGCTAACCAGACTATCCTCACCTCATTAAGTTAAGAACGGTTGGTACAAAACTACCAATATTTTAAATCATATCCGTATTTATGTGACAGCACTTAACTAATCTAAACCGTCTTAGAAACAATCAAACTCTTTAGAATCTTTCAATTGATGATATGTTGGTACGTATTAAATATGGAAACCGAAATTATGCAAACCAAATACTTAAAGTTGACGGCAATTTAATCTCTGTATATGTTTAGCTCAAGAAATCTAAACCATGCACAACCAAAAGTTGTGACCTTTGGATTGGTTATTTCGGATGAGTATGAATATTGAATTTTCTAGAGTGACCACCCAAATCATAATAGAAAATTGGGTATCTTTTGGAATAAAAGTCTATACAGTAACCCAATTTCTTACTAATTTGACATTAATCTACATGATTTCCGATGTAACCAAGTTAAGTACCATTATTAGGTACTGGCTGCGTTTTACTTCGAATAGTTTGAAGATTTAAATCATTTATTATATGACATGTGGGAATGCATGGGATTAGTGTGATGGATGTATGGTTCGCACAGTACTTAGTGAAATCAGTAAGATATAAATCTGTATTCAAAGTATTAAACGGTACATTCAAATGGTACAGAAGTTACATGGCTTAGCATTTTTTTCATTAACAAAATAAATTCGTTAGGAACAATCATGCAAGCATATTTTTATAAAGAAACAATCGTGCATTTTTTACGTGTTAATAAAAGTTATATTTTCTTCAACAAAAGTTAATAAAATTTATATTATTGTGGGTGTTTCATTTTTTAAGATACAAACGAAATTATGAAAAAAAGAATTAGAAATAAGTTGGATTGTAGGATAGATCAAGCAGGCTCGCAACACATGTGGAATTATGGTTCGTACACCTTCACGTACACATTCCACTAACAATAACGTAATTACTTTGGACTTTGCCTTTGATGCATCTCATGTTCTTCGGGTCCCACGATTCTATTTCTACCTCAAGTTTAGCTCACAAGATCATCCTAATTAACTAACTAGTGAAGGCTACTTCTGAACAAAAAGACTAGCGAAGGTTACTAGGATTTGAGAACAGCCAACACTAGAAATGTTAAAAGGGCAAAACATAACGCATGATGGATAATGATATAACTAAACGAGAGAAGGAGAAAAAAAGAAACAAATGTGAGGTGGTGAATACATACATGATGAAATCGAATCGTGCATTGTGCTTTGTTGGAAGATCGTTGGACCAACGCTGATTGGGATTTTCTTGTTCTTATTCTCAATAGTAACTATATAATATAAAGTAATTTTTAGTAAATTAGAATACGTAAATATCTGAACTTCCATGATTTTTATGGATTTTCTTATAAAATTTTATATTAAAGAAAAGGAATTTATATAGTGGGGAATTTGAGCATCTCGTGGAAGGAGATATGGATGAATAGAGAATGTTGCATAAGTGTAAAGAAACGACCGACCAAACCCACTTGTTCTCTCACGTCCCTTTTATAAATTTGAAACATCTTAAAAATGTAGACATTGTAACACCAAAAAAATATTCATCAAAATTATCGTTTAAAACATATAATTTTAGTTTCTAATTTTAATAGGAAAAACGTATTTCAGTGATATATAAAGGATATTAATTATAATTATTGTTTCTGTGTGAAGCTAAACTGCATTTTGTTTTTGCTTAAAGCTAAACTGCTTACCTTTAAAAAGTATTTTTATATTCTCCATGTGGGATAGTCTGTACTATAATGAATCAATTTCTCAAAACGAATATCAAACTTTAGCAGAAAAAGTATAAGTAATTTTGGTTGTACTTGATTTTAGGATTCATTTGGGTTATTATGGCCGAGACGTGCATGGAATCTTTAAAAGATATTGAATATCGTTAAATCTTATATTATAAAGTTCCAAAAAGTGATATTTTTCGTCCGATTAGATATAATTTTACATTCTTATGAAATCATTGTAGTAAATATAAGTCTAAACCAACGTTAAAACTTAGCTCAACTGAATTGGTTTGATGTTAGTTTAACGGTCAACTAAACCAAGTACCATACCGAACACCTTGACCGCGTCGTATGGGCTTTTATTGTACTAAGACCCAAGCCCATTATTTATTTAATGGGCTTTTACTTGAGTTGAGTCTCTCCCAGTCAAAACCCCTGCGCGCAACCACCGTCCTCAGTCGGCATCGCCACCATGTCACAGCGCAACCGACGCGAACGTGATAGTGACAGACGCCGAGATAGAGACGACCGCGATCGACGCCGAGAGAGAGACGACCGTGATCGGGACCGTGAAGATAGAGACCGTGACCACCGAGGGATAAGGAGCAAGAAGTCCCGATCTCGTACTCCAGACCACCACGCTCGTCCTCCTCGCCACGCGCGCTCTCCGGAGAAGTACCGATCTCGCTCCCGCTCGATCGACCGCGACCGTAACCGACACCACAGGCGCAGGACTCCCTCCCCCTCTCCGTCGCGGAAACGGCCTCGCGAGAGCTCAGTGGAGGACGAGAAGGAGAGGAACCGGAAAAAAGCTGCGTCTGGCTCCGTCGACGAGACTGCGAAAGAGAAGAACGATAAGCAACCAAGCGAAGCTGCGGAGGAGGAGGAGGGGATGGATGTGAATGAGATAGAGATGATGAAGATGTTAGGGATTCCAACTGGATTTGACTCGACGAAAGGGAAGCATGTTGAAGGTGCTGACGTCAGCGGGATCAGGGCTGTTACCAAGCGGCAGCCAAGGCAGTACATGAACCGTCGCGGTGGCTTTAACCGTCCTTTGCCTGCTGAGCGTAACCGCTAAGCTTTCCTCAATGTTAGTGATAGTCTCTATGATGGAATAAGATCCAGTTAGAAGATATCTTTAGCTAACAACATCCTGGTGGTCTAATAGTTTACATCTTGGTGTGGTCTAGTGGTTTCCGCTCGACTAGGAGTAAACAGGGATTGATTCCCGTCCAGTGCGAAATTATTAGCTCTTTCTAGGTGGTGTGGGTCTCTAACTCCCACCTAGAGCGACCTGCTTAGCTGTCACCGGTGGTTAAGTCTCCAGGGGATTAGTCGGTTGGGTCTCGGTCCGTCTGGTCCAGCTGGACACCCTTGGCTAATCAAAAAATAATAATAGTTAGCTACTTTTTGTAGGTTTTTTACTAGTATGATTCAGCTAGCTAGGACTTTAGTATTAGCTACTTGTGTGGCTGCGTTGAAGATGAATCATCCACATTGTTTCATATGTTAGCTAAACCTATCTTGTTGTGACTCTTTGCACTCTATGTTATCGTGTTAATCACTTTGCCTCACCATTTTGATTATATTTTAAACCTATCTTGCAGGTTCTTTGTCATTATGGATTAAACAATACTCAGATGATGAGAGTTCGAGCTGCGTTTCCAAGGTAGTCTTTACCGCAATTCTACCCCCAGGCTCTGTTCTAATGTCCTTTAGAGATCAAACATGTACTCTCAGAGCTTAGAAACGTCTATTGAGTTCTTTTTTATTTGGGGGATTTTAGAATTGTTAATGTCATGAGTGTAATCTCCCCGGCTATATCTTCAGACTATGGTTTAGTTGAAATTATGCATGTTCGTTTTGAGTTTTGCGCTATACATTAGAAGGAAGCAAAGTTACATTAAGATATCGTTATGGTTTTTAGAATATTAAGAAATTGAGAGAGATTTCAAGAGATTTTAATGCCAGAGCTTGAGGCAGATTCCAGCAGGTACAACACCACTTGCTGATGATCTCTTGTTGAGTGTGCAATCTGAGAATGTATGCATAAGCTGTTGTCCCAAAGAGGGCAGATCATCCATGAATGTCTCGATAAAAAGCTTCACAACTCTAACTTCACGATGAGTAGCTCTTAAGCTATACCATGTCAAGAACCTTTTCCGGAAACTCTTGTCTATATGCCCTTCTTGCTCTAAGCATCTGATGGTCTTGACGACGTGAACCAAGTCATTATCTCCTCCAAATCCATTTGCTACATTGGTCTCAGGTTTCTCGTTCACGGTTGCTGTTCTTGATTTGGATCTTTTGTTCCCTTCTTGCTTGCCCTTATAAGCATCTCTTCGGCAGGGTGTTACAACAAGCAACTCTCTTCCCTCTGGCTCGTTAACTTTCCTTTTTATGAGCCTCTCGTCTTCAAGCTCAGATTCTACTTCAATGTTGTCATTGTCCCCATTTTCTTTGCAGCAGCGTATAAGGGCATTGTTAAATTCATCTTCCGGTAAAGATGGATTACTGCAAAGACCACTGCTAGAGTTAATCAATAGGCTTTGCATGTTCCCAGCTTCATCTTCATCACCCTCCACCCCAGTGGTCTGGTTTTGTGAGGAAGACGGCTCCTCGGAGTCTAATATCACAGTGACTGATCTTGCTTGAACCTCTTCCACTCTCACGCTCAACTTGTCACCTAACGAGAACTAAAGTCAACATCTTCTGACTCCAAAACATAAGTACAATGTGTGAACAGAAAACTAACCTTGTCCTGAAACAGATTCTGATGGTGGTGAGACCATTTTGTCCAAAGCTTCCATTGCCAGAGAACACAGCTTTTGAACTTGAGTTCCCGAAGATAGACTTTGGACGATACCACGAGCCATCTTCATCGCGCAACCCGATAACGGACCCACATCACCCTCCAGCTTCTTCACCGCCTCGTCCATGAGTTCCAACAGATATCGATACTTCCTCGTACCTCTCAGCAGCTTCTGTCCTAAAGAAACACGGTAGCAAAGAACATCCACACGTTGAGTCTCTTTCGCCACCTTCACTTGTTGCCTCCAGCATCTGTAAGTACACACACATAATATTACATTACACATCCTCCAAACGATCTACGTTCATTGTGTATATCCATCGATTCTTACCCGAGTAAGTCATTATCTTTGCCGCAAAACACGCAATAAAACCTACCATCAAGCGCTCTTCCTACTTCATCATCATCACACCCAATCCCATACCTCTCTTGCTCCAAAGCGCATTCTAAATGACAAGACACTCCACAAGCCTCACAAGTAATCCATAGACTCGGATCTTTATCTTCATCATAGTTCTGACAAACGCAGCAAGAACACTTCCTGCAAAAGGTATCCTCGGTTCCAAGCGCAGCTCTACAAGCTACATTCTCGCAGCAAATGATGTAACTGGTCGTCTTCCGTTTCTTTTTCGAGTTTTTACGGTCAGGACGAGAGGTTTCTCCGAGAGGACGAGACACAAGTTTGAGTAGGGTTTCTATGAGTTTTGGTTTGGCTAGACCAGTGTACTTCCTCTCTTTCCCCATCTCTGCACATATGATCTTCATTATCTCATCTCGGCTCCATGAGTTTAAAAGCTCTGAAGCTTCTTCTGGCTGCTTGGACAATGCGTGGATCAGTTCCCTCCTCTCGCTTACACTCAAACCTTTCTTTTTGGGAAAGTCAGCGCACGTAACACCTGCAAAAGCCAAAAGCACAATCCTCTAACCCTAAAATCTCTTCAACATAATCGTATTGCCAAGTATAAATGAATAAGAATAACAAAAAAAAAAGTTATTATGACATGTTTGGGTAAAATTTATTCACAATTTGTCAAGAACAACCAATATATTCACAATGGCGATGAATCAATAAGCGTATACGATCATGTTTCAACAGTTCTGATGAATTAAAACGACGTCGCGTTAATGACCTAAAAGCATATAAACGCGTCGAACTAGAACAATGAGAAGACAAAAAGACATTCACGCCGACAAGAAGAAAGAAGATGACGTACCTTGAAATGAAGAAGGATCTATGTCTTCTGGACCCACAGTACTATCAAAACGCCAATTCTTTGAGAGCTGCAGATCAGATTTCAGACAAACACGAAGACAAAAGTTAAAAAGATTCTATGGAAAAGAAGCATGTAAAACATGTACTCACGCTCCGCAAGAACAAAAGAGATCGATAAAGCTCAGATTTTATTTTCCAATTTTTTTTTTTCAAAATTAGAAGTTTAAACAACCAAAAGGAAAACCCCATGAAGCTCTATTTGTCTTAATGTGTATGTATAAGACAAGGGATTCGAGGAGGACACGGTCGTTAAGCTCTAGGAAGAACAAAACATTGAGAATTTTTGTGAATTAAAAAATAAATACCAGAAAACTAAAAAACTAAAATAAAAGTAAATAAAATGAGGATTGGTTCGTTGTTTCACCGAATGAAAAACTTCCAACAACAACATCGAACAAAGAGAAGCTATTTACCGAAGCAGCTTGCATTTTTTTTTTCCTTTGTGTTCTTCGTTTTTTCTTTCTTTCTTGGTTATTTTTTTTTGAGTGAATTAGCCCAATATCATATAAGAAGTAGCAAATTAGGCAAATGCCTATGACACAAAAGTTGTGGGGATCCAACATAGAGAAAATGTCAAAACTGACCTTATGTCTATAAAAAAGAGATCACGACAAAACCGGTGATAATAGGTCATAAGCTAAATGAAATAAAAAGTAATTAGCGAAAAGCAATGGATCTCTCTCTCTTTCTTCCCTCTATTATTTTTGAGAGAGAGAGAATTGCGTTATTTCCCATGCTTGATCAATCTGGTGAGGTTTTCAACCCGTATATCAGGTTTGTCTTCGGCAATGTCTTGTCTGGTTTTGTTTTTTTTTTATTTGTTTTTTTTTTCAGTTTCTCTGAATCAACCTCGCTTCTCTTTTAGAAAGGTTTCAATCGGATCAAAATCTTAGATCGATTTGTTTCATCCTGCCCTCTCTGTTAGGGTTCAATCATCTTCAAGCTTTTGATTTGCATGCAAGGATTTGAGACTTTCGTTTGCTTTTATTTGTTTGATTCGATTGGTTCTGGGTTTGATGTTTTGAAGCGTTGTTTTTGATTTCGTCTGTGCTGAATCAAGCTATTGTGGAAGCCAAATTCTCTCTGTCGCGTTTTCCTGTCTCCGGTATGTTTTCGGTGGAATACCGATTAGACCGTCCGGCAACGGCTTACCTTTGGGTAAATCAAGCAAATTTAGCAAAAAGTTAGCATGTTTTTGGGTTTAGGTTAGCAAACAAAAATCTAAGGTAACCAGCTTTAAAAAGTAATAACCGCTAAAAAGAATGTTAAATAGATATTCTAGAATTTTTAGCATGTATATCGGAAGATTATTGCATATGCTAAAAAGGTTATTAACAAACTAAAGGAAACTTTGCACTGGTCCTGTGTTAAAATATTAAATTAGTTAGCAAATATTGGTGTCGAAGATTTGTTAGATATGTTAGCGCGTTAAATAAAGTATTGTAAGCTATACCGTTTAGTGACCGTGTAACACTTTTTTATGCAGGTGTAGCGTCAACTCTCAACTGCTAACGGGGTTTGTCTATAAAAGGAAGCCAACAAGCAAACTCTCACCATAAAAAAGCTGTCTAGTTAACAAAACCAATACCACTCCTCCGTTTATGTGTATTGATTGTAGACTTTATAGTTACAGAATCTTGTTTCGTGATATTTTATTAATACTAGTTACAGAAGCTGTCTAGTTAACTAAAATATTAGTTTGCTCCATTGTCATTGTGGCCAATTATTTAAGTTAACGTCTTTGAATCGTTTGTAGCCGGCTAAGAATAATACTGGATGAATATATTTAAAGTTAGTTATGGAGTGTCATCGCTACAAAAAGGAAGTTGATAAGGGAGAACAAGGATTCGTTATTATATATAGATAAATCAGTACAAAAAGGGACACAAACATCATTGACTGTCCAAACAAAACATGGTGTCTGCAATCTTTATGAATAGAAGCTAAGTACAGTCGTAGCAATGTAGGTAGTGTGGAGTGTATTGTTGCTAATATTAGTATTTCAAAATCCAAATATAAATTTGGACGATTCTGAAACTAACGAGGATGTCTTTCCATGTCTTCTCCACCTGTATTGTCGGTCCCATCACCCTCACGGATTTCTTCAGCCTCACGATTGTCGGTAACTGGAATCTGAAACATTTACATGAATAGCAATGTTAAAAAAATAAAAACAAGAAAATGTGTTGCAATTTGTAGAGTTCAAACAAAACATAATGAGAGCAATATTTATAAATAGAAGCTAAGAAAATTCATAGCAAGGTAGTGAGCAAAAGTATGTTGCTAACATGAGCAAATTAAAATCCAAACAAAACGGGAAACAAACGTCTTTGGCAGATCAAACAAAACATAGTGTGCAATCTTTATGAATAAAAGCTAAGTACATTCGTAGCAATTTATTATGGAGTGCATTGTTGCTAATATTAGTATGCCAAAATCCAAATATAAATATGGATAATTCTGGAGAAAAGGAGGATGGCTTACCATGTCTTCTCCACCTGTATTGTCGGTCCGTCACCTTCAATTGTGAGAATCTAACCGGTTTGCCAGCAAATAGAAACCGAACTTCGTGCTTCTTCGCCACCTTCAATTGTCGGGATAACAGGAACCGACCAAACCGGCCAGAAAACGAGGGTTTGTCTGCAATTTCGACAAGCTTTCCGAACTGGGTCTCCCTGATAGTCTGAGCTTCATCTGGTTCGAGGGCGTTGAGAATTTTCCGAATGCATGTAGGTTTGTGGTAAGGAGTAACGCCGACAGGTTCATCGCCTAGCGCAAACATTCTAGGAGGAAACGGGGGCGGAGAGGGAGGTTCATCGCTTCCATCCATCTGAATTTATTTTTGAATTGAAGTGTAAAATTGAGATCTAATTTAGAATGGTTGAATTGAAGTAGAACAATGGATCAACAGAACTTAATATAAAAGGGGATGACGTGAGAGACTTTTGATATGCACAACTACGAAGCCAATAACCGAGTTTCGATAACTGAAAAAAATCTACGTGCCTGACACAAAAAAGGTAACGTGTTGGATTGGGTAATAAAAAATAAATAATTAAAGAAGTAAATTATATTACAAGAACAGTAGGTAACCGGTTGATGTGAGTATGAAGTGAGCAAGGTTAGAAATGTAAAACTAACACCTCCTGACATCCTCGATAATGTAAATAGTGCATTTACCTAATTAGCGTATATGTCTTGTGTGTACGGTGCAATTTCTCATTTTAAAATAGCATAAGAAAAAATCTAATAAGCTATAATAAGTTACAAAACATAACCAGTAAACACACAAAAATGAATTAATATTTCATTCCAGATGTAATTATGATCTAAAAAATATATATATTATAAAATATAATTTTCTATTAAAATGGAAAAATAATTATTACTTCTGATATTATTAAACTATTTATATAGTATTTTAAACTTGATATTTCATTATTTTATCAAATTTTTATTATAATTTAACTGATTTATCTTGGAATTAGTATAATTTATTTGCATGAAAAATTAATTAGTGTAAATGTTTTTTAAAATTTAAAACTTCGTGAAAATAAATATAGTAATATTTATTTAAATTTTAGTTTTTTATTTTATTATGTCAAAGTGAAATAAAATAATAAGAAGATATATATATATTACATTTTCCAAATTTTTTTTGCTAATTTTATTATTCTCCAAAAAATAGAGAATAGTAAAGATTATTGACACTTTAATTCAAACTAAAATGATTATTAACAATAAAAATATGATTTCAGAATTTTATTTATTATTTATTTGTTTATAATATTGTTTTTAATCTAATATATATATTTAAAATGCTTCATAAAATTAATATAAAATTGTTTTTATTATACGGGCAGGCTAACCCCTAGTATCATATAAACCGAAAACAACGTAAATTAATTAATATAATTATCCTCGTTTACTTAAGTTAATTCTAGTTAATTAGTTTAGAAACTTTAGATCAATTTCAAAGTGACCGGCCCGCCATGGTCTTAGCGTTTTCTAAAGAGAGAGAGAGAGAGAGAGAGAGAGAAAGTGAAACCAGTAAAGTAATCAATTCTCTTCGTCGGTTTAAAAGAAACAAAAAAAAAAACTCCGGAGAAGAGTAAACCGATGTCGTCGTCTTCCCCTTCAGATCCCACAGTGGCGCGTGATCAACATGCGCCACTTCTCCGCCCGCGTCAGGACGGATTCTCCGCTTCTTCATCAGCCGCCAGGCCCACAGCTCTCGCCGTTCTCTTGGGTCGGATCACCGGCCACCGCGCGCCGTCGATACTCGTGAGAGAGACGGCGGCGCGTGCTTTCGAGGAGAGACGCATCGACTGGGGCTACTCAAAGCCCGTCGTCGCCGCTGACATACTCTGGAACGCCGCTCTGGTAATCGCCTCGGCGGTTATGCTTGTCGGCACCGTCGAAGAAAGACCAAACGAGCCGATCAGGGTGTGGATCTGCGGATACGGGTTACAGTGTTTGATCCACGTGGCGTTGGTTTGGTCCGAGTACTGGAGGAGAAACACGAGGCGTAGAGCTAGAGACTTGGAGTCCGGTGACGGTCTCGGTTACAACAGTGAGTATGATCATGAAGAAGATGGTGATAATTCAACAACATACAGGTTTGGTCTTATGATGATGATGATGGTTTAGTGTGTTCTTGTCTTTACTATGATGAATGTGTTGTTGTGATCAGTTTTGCGAAAAGATGCGAGTCGATAAACACTGTTTTATCGTTCATGTGGTGGATACTTGGATTCTACTGGGTTGTACAAGGTGGAGATAGGCTTTTAGGAGAAGCTCCTAACCTTTACTGGTATTAATACAGTTTTTGATCACATTGTTAGAACACTACACATTATTTGTTTGTTTTTTTTCATATCTTGTTGGTTTTTTGTCGCAGGTTGTCGGTGATTTTACTGGCGATTGATGTGTTCTTTGCCATTTTCTGTGTTGTTTTGGCTTGTCTTGTTGGGATAGCTCTCTGCTGTTGCCTCCCCTGCATCATCGCTCTTCTTTATGCCGTTGCAGGAACGGTATGAGCATGAATAGTCTCTTGAAAATGTCCATCTTTGTGGTCTTTAAAGATTACAACTTTCCGGGTTTATACAGGAAGGGGTATCAGAGGCGGAGCTAGGAGTTCTTCCGATGTACAAGTTTCAGGCTTTTCATAGCAACGAGAAGAGCAATACCGGAGCTGGTAAAATGGTTCCCGTTCCAACTGATGGTTTAGGCTTGGCAACTGAAAGAACATTACTTGCTGAGGATGCGGTAAAGCCAAATCTGTTATGATAAGAATTTGTTATGTTTTATTAAGTTTGAAAGATGTTTGTTTACTTTGATTTCTTTCCTGCAGGACTGTTGTATATGTCTGAGCTCTTATGAAGATGGAGCAGAGCTTCATACTCTTCCTTGCAACCACCATTTCCATTTCAACTGTATAGTTAAATGGCTAAAGATGAAAGCAACGTGCCCTCTCTGCAAACATAACATCCTTAAAGGAACCACTGACCAATCTTGAAGCCGGACTCTAATAAAACAGAGACATAAGTTCCATTTCATCAGTTAAAAACTCTTTTGTATATATAACATGAAAAATCATGTATCTATTGTTAAAGGTATCCATTTTTAATTGTAAAAGATCACATTATACATATCATCTCTAAGTTCAAGTACATATCACTTCGTTGCTACATTGTTTACTGCAATCATTCCTCATCACTTACAACTGATTTGAGCCTTTTAGTTTGCATATTGAGACACAAACCTGAAACAGCGGTCATATTCCCCTCCTTTTCATAAGCTCTAATCAAGAGATCAAAAACAGCTGCATCAGGACTTATCTCTCTTCTCAGCATTTCATCAAAAACTTGTCTAGCCTCCACCATCAGTCAAACCCTTGCTAGCTAACCTGTAAATCAATGCAGTGTAGGTTAACAAGTCGAGCTCGAGACCCTGTTGAACCCTTTTGGTTTTTTTAACTTAAACGCATAAACCAAATTCCCTTTGCTTATCCAAGAAGTGTACATGAGCATATCTGGAACAAGTACAGCCTCTGAAAGTTTAAACGTTTCTGAAACTCCTCTGCACAAAGCGTCAATAAGCAGTGTACATAACATCATTAGCTTTCACTTAAACGACAGCCTTCATGCACCCGGATTTGAAATACGCATTCATCATTTTTGTCAAAATCATACTCCTCTGTTACAAAAAAAAATATCCATGTTTTAGAAAATTATTTGTTTATAAAAGATACGTTCTTTACATTTTTATTAAATAATAATTGTAAATTATAAACTTTAAGAAAATTAATTATGTTTATTAAATTTTTATTGGCTAAAAGTTATAGAAAATAGTTAATCACAAAAATGTATCTTTTGTCAGTGAAAAAAAATGCGTTTATAACTAAAATTTAATATGTTTTATTAATATGTACGAAAACTCTAAAAGATATGTATCTTTTCAAAAAGAGGGAATATAATTCAGATAATTTGGATAATAAATAGTTTGTATGATTCAAATAAAATATCAGGTAATTTCTATTACTTTAAATAGTTGGATAATATTTTCAGTTAATTATAAATAATTTTAATTTTGTTGGTGTAATTCAATTTCTTTAAATATTTTGAATATTGTTATAAATTATATTTATAGATATTTAATTCTTTTAAATTTAACTAATAATTTTAGGTTAAATTTTGATTCAATGCTCATTTGATTTTTGGTTTGGATATTTTAGATATAGATATGAACTAATATATGTATTAGCTTTCTGTTATTTGGTTTGGTTTCTTCTGTTTTGGTTAATTTGTTTATGTTGAGGTGGTTCGGTTCTAAAGACACCGTTTTGAAACAATGTTTCCTTCATCTTAAGAGTGAAATTATTTGCGCCAAACATAAATTATGAGGAAATACATATGATTGGCCTGCAAACCTGTATTAAATTCGTTAGGTAACATACGTTGATTGCTTACTGATAAATGGTAAGAAGCAGCCCCAGTTTTTAATAAAAAATCGCTCAAACCATCAAATTAGAATCGAATGTCCCCTTACCAAAATTAACAATTTGAATATTTTGTTACATTATGTAACGTATGAAGTAAGACTTGTGACTTGTGAACATACACATATAACTACAAAACCGTGTGAAGAGAACAGTGACTTTTCGAGAGAAAAATCTAATAAGATTTTCGAGTATTGGAGGACGTGATTTGTAGTGTTTCTATCGCTACACGTGAGGACAGATTGGATGGTTGATAATGAAAATCTAAAGAATGGCAGGATCAATATATACTTGTCAATGGCTATAGCCTATATTGATTCTCCACTTTCAAATAAAATTAACATGGTCCATGATCCTTTTAGACTATCAACAAAGGAAGCATACGACTTATAGACAGTAGAAGTTCTATAAATCAGTACTTTGGTAAATTAATAAATATAATAAATTTCATCAATTTTGAATTGAAACAATTCCAAAATATGACAAAATCGATAAGATAACATTTTTAAGAAATTTCTATATAAATAAATGATCTCATTAATAGTTATATTATTTATAGCTTATAAAAGTGCAAAAAAAATATTGTTTGCTTTTATTCACAAGAGTTGATTTCTATTTTTAACACTTCAATATATTTGGAAAAGATATAGTAAAAGCATATTTAAAATTATATTTAAATTCTATGAAAAATATTTCTTTTCTTTTCTTTGAAACATATTTCATACTAACCAACTAACATAGTAAAAGATATGAAAATCAAATATCTAAAATTTAATTGAAATATATGATAAAATCCACTATTTTTATTTTATATTTTAAAATAAAGAGATCTAAATTTGTTTGTAAATTAATAACTCTATAAATTAATAAAATATTATAATTCTAATATTATTAATTTATAGAGTCTTGACTTTAATAAATTGATAGTTTAAAAATAATTATTGTGAATAACAACACAAATTTATTTAGTGACACAAAATATCAAATTTTCCCAACAGAAAATACTCATTTTGTTAAATAAAAAACCATGTTGGAAAATTTTGTTTAATGAAATAGAAACTATCAATTTTCCCACTGTTGTTAATAAAAGTTATATCACTTTGCCACTATAAAAAATCCGAAAGTAGTTTAATAAAAAACATTTTTTTTACAGACCTCTTTTTTTTTTTTTTCAATTACAGACCTCTTATAAAATTAAATGAATGGTAACTAGTACTAAATTCCAATTTGGCAACCCTGAATTAATAAACGTAATCTTGTACTATACATATGACGCAATCATGTGTCTTCTATTAGCTAACACTTATAATGATTTACAACATAAAATAAAAATAAACATTTAGCCATAAACCTCTTTAAAATCCTTCTTCTTTCCGAAAACTTATAAACAACAAATTCCCCCATTTCTCCCATTCCTGCATCTATAAGCTATCCTAATTGCAACAAACAAAAAATACCCTTTTGGACTACGACGAGTCTCCTTGATTCCTCTCAACGATTCTCAGGTCTTTCTGCATTTTTTTATTTTTTCGATTGCTGCTCGATTAAACGAGAGAATGTACTGATTTAGTTTCTATCGTGGTGGAATTTGAGATCTTGATTTGATTTTTTTGAAATTTGAAATTAGGGTTTTAGATTTGGGGGAAAACGATGGAGGAAAGAGGAGGATATGCGTTCGAGGTTAACAATGGCCGTCCGGCGGCGAATGAGTTCGGGAGTTCTCGGAGGAATTCTTCGCCGCAGCGTCCGTCATTGACGAAGTCATCGTCTGTCCGTGAAGGAGGAGGAAGTAAAGGACGGAGGTCAATGAAGCCGAGTTCCGACGACGAGTTCATTACTTTACTCCATGGCTCAGATCCGGTGAGAGTCGAGCTCAGTAGGCTCGAGAACGAAGTCAGAGGTACAATAACGACCATCTCTTTATTCTTATTGGTCGATTCAAAGTTTCCGTTGACAATTCTTTTTTTTTTTTGATTTTTGTAACATATGTTTTTTTACGTGCATGCGTGTCATTTTGTTGGGGGTTTGAAATATTTGACTTTGGTGTGTGCAGATAAAGATCGGGAGTTGTCTGAATCCCAAGCTGAGATCAAGGCTTTGAGGTTGTCTGAACGCCAAAGAGAGAAGGCTGTCGAAGAGGTTAGTTACCATATAGTGTTTTCGACGAAAAGAGTTGTAGTGCATTTACTTTCTTTCCTTTTTTTTTTTAAACTCGAAATTGATGAACAAGTCTTGTTAGTCAGAGTTATCTGGAGCTCTTCTCTTCTGTAAGTTTGTTTGAATTGTGCTTTGATTCGACTTAGTTTTTTTTTCACACTGACAGGAATAATAACTTGACATATTGGGTTCCTTTTGATTTGTTTGGATCATATTAATGGTCAGGAAGAGGTTTTAAACATGTGAAAACATAATTTGAAATTTCAAGATTTACTCAAAGCTGTTATCCTTAGGCTAGTAGCTTCTGCTCAAGTTGCGTTATTGTTCTCTCTGACTCAGTACAGCTTGTTAATAAATTTTGCGTTGGTTTCTAAATCTGGCTTAGTTTTCCTACATGTGGTCGTGGTACTTTTCTGTCACCGTTCCTTTGTAGATAAGCCTTCACTCTTGTTTCACCTGTTACTAGTCGTTATATGAAGCATATACATATTATTAAGTCATTGTTTCTCCAGGACAAAAACGTTATGATTGGGCTGTCAGCCTCTCACTATTGTTTGTAGCTAGATTTTTGAAATGCTGTGTGATATAGTACCAGTGAAAAATAAATCATATGTATACGCAGTTTATCTGCTGTCACTTGAATACTTTCCATCTTTGTATTCGCTGACGTTCTGTTTTAAAATTTTATTATTGCCAAAGCTTACCGAAGAGTTGGGAAAGATGTCGGAGAAGCTCAAACTGGCTGAGAACCTTGTCCAGAGTAAAGTATGCTTGCAATGTTTCCTCGGTTGCATTTCATTTTGCTATTTCTTTTGGATCTGTATTTGATGAAAAATCATTTCCTGTTATAGAATCTTGAAATCAAGAAAATTAATGAAGAAAAAAGGGCGTCCATGGCAGCTCAATTTGCAGCAGAAGCCACTCTTCGAAGGGTTCACGCTGCTCAGAAGGATGACGATATGCCTCCTATTGAAGCCATTCTTGCCCCTCTAGAGGCTGAACTCAAGTTGGCGAGACATGAAGTATTTTACTTTCTTTCTAACCAAATATATCTCTTCTGCTTATTGAGTCTTGAAACCTTCTAAAAATTGGGATTTGCGTTCTTCATTTGTAGATTGCTAAACTTCAAGACGACAATAGAGCACTGGACCGTCTAACTAAATCAAAGGAAGCAGCTTTGCTGGATGCCGAAAGAACTGTCGAGACTGCTCTTGCCAAGGCTTCAATGGTTGATGATCTCCAGAACAAGAACCAAGAGTTAATGAAACAGATTGAAATTTGTCAGGTATATTGCTTTCATCTCCTTTACTCGGCTGAACCTTAAATAGTATGGAACTCCTTTTTTTCTGAGCATGCCTTGTTTTACCGACTGTTTATACCAGGAAGAGAACAGGATCCTGGACAGAATGCACAGGCAAAAAGTTGCAGAAGTTGAAAAGTTTACGCAGACTGTGCGCGAGCTAGAAGAAGCTGTTCTTGCTGGTGGCGCAGCTGCAAATGCAGTGAGAGATTACCAGAGGAAATTCCAAGAAATGAATGTAATTACATTTTAGCTTATAGTGCTTCAATAGCCTATTATTTCCATTGTGATTCCGGCGCTGATCATAACTGTGGCCACTGTTGTTTTTCCTTAGGAAGAGAGGAGAGTCCTTGACCGGGAGCTGGCCCGTGCAAAGGTAAGCGCAAGCAGGGTCGCAACTGTAGTGGCAAATGAGTGGAAAGATGGTAGCGACAAAGTGATGCCTGTGAAGCAATGGCTCGAAGAACGGAGGTTTCTGCAGGTCTCTTCTTATCTTTTGTTTTTGCTTGGCTTCTCTTTGCTTCTTTAAATTGCCTGATTCATATTAATAACTAATATAAGTGCATATCATTATCAGGGAGAAATGCAACAACTGCGTGACAAACTCGCCATAGCTGACCGAGCTGCAAAATCTGAAGCTCAGCTGAAGGTATTAGAATCTTTAAGTCTTCTTTATATCCTTTCATATCATGGCTTTAGTTAGAATTGGCTTTTTTTGCTTTTTGCAGGAGAAATTTCAACTGCGGCTTAAGGTCTTAGAAGAAAGTTTAAGAGGGCCTCCAAGCGGTGGCAACAGAACGACACCTGAAGGAAGAAGTATCAGCAACGGGCCTTCACGAAGACAATCACTTGGCGGAGCCGATGTCATACCAAAACTGACCTCAAATGGATTCTTCTCCAAGAGAACACCGAGTTCTCAGTTCAGATCTTTGAGTTCTAGTGCAAGTACAGTACTGAAGCATGCTAGAGGAACATCCAAATCATTCGACGGAGGCAGCAGATCTTTAGATAGGAGCAAACTGCTAACAAACGAACGAAGCGCGAAGTTTCCACTGAACCAATCTTCTGAAGGAACCAGCGAAGGCGACTCACCTAACTCAACAAAACAAGAAGAGTCGGAGAAGCCTGCAGGAGGAACGAGTAATGATAGTGTCCCAGGAGTGCTACATGATTTGCTTCAGAAGGAGGTGATAACCTTAAGAAAAGCTGCTCATGATAAAGATCAAAGCATAAGAGATAAGGACGAAGCTATTGAGGTCAGTTTAGTTTTTTACCTTTTCCAGGAATGTGTTTTTGATTCCGTTTATAATCTCTGATTGGTGACAAAAAATGTTTGTGTAGATGTTGGCCAAGAAGGTTGAGACACTAACAAAGGCGATGGAGGTAGAGGCAAAGAAGATGCGAAGAGAAGTAGCTGCAATGGAGAAAGAAGTTTCAGCCATGCGTGTGGATAATAAAGGACCAGAGAGTAGAACGAGGCGTCTCTCTACTACTACTACTAACCCTAGGGGATCTTCAACAACAACTGCACATTTGCTGTCTGGAAGGTACTTAAATGACCAAGTGGTTATATACGCTTTAAATTTATACGTCAATGTTTTAATCACACACATAATTGGTGTTTAGCAGAGGGTCAGGACGAATGGGGATGACAAGGAGCACGCAGTAATGGAAAGAAGTAACCAGAAAGAAAGTTTGATTCCACGAGCTAAATTTCAATCTCAATCAGTGATTAATATATTGAAGGATGATTATTAAAAAAAAGCACACAAATGTAGAAAAGCAATTGAGAAAGTTTGTGTGCTTCTCTAACATAGTAAGATTGCTAATCTTCTTTGTGCTGGTGATGTTTATTGTTTTACTTATAGTATAGTACAGAAAAGAGTTAGCTTGTGTGTGTGTATTTTTTTTAACTACGCTTTTAAGCTTCGTGTGTGATTTGTTTTATTTCTCTCTTTACCTCTGTCCATTTTTCTTATAGATTTTATACATAAATTGGACACTAAACACAACAACGCATTTAACATGTTTGGGTTGAAGAAACTTCAAACCTTAAGAGTCTTAGACTATGAACTTAGCATAGTGGTAACTAGTTTGGTTTCTCACAACTAGCTACTTACTTTTTTCTGGTCGACGCAGAACTTACATGCTTGTTGCAAATCCTAAAATCTTCTCATTAGCATTCTTCTCTTTATGAATTCAAACGCAACATTTATTAACCGTAACACAATCTCACCACAATCTTGTAAGTAATGAATGTTCATGGTTTCAAACCTTTAGAGTTTAAACTTAACGTAATTTGGTTTCTCATTGCGTGTCAAAGAGAACTTAGATGATTGTTGGAAATCTTGAAATTAGTTCAGAAAGAGGTGTGAAGTATTGAATTTGACCATTTCTCTAAATTCTTTGAGTAGAAGTTGAGATACCACATTGAAAATTTAGGTGATCAACACTAATATATAAAGAATTTTGGCAATTTACGGACTCATAATTTCGTTTGATCAGATAAGTATGATAGTACTGTAAAGAGGTATTATTGGTTATAAAGTGGTATACAGTTTGAGATAGGTAATAAATTAAAACCATAATCTCCAGCTACTGTATTGAAAGTTTAAATAAACCAGCACTAATATATAAAAACTTTGGATCAATTCACTTAAGTTAGCATGCTTCTCTTTACTAATTCAAAGGAAACATTCATTGACCATAACACTCT
Organism: Brassica napus; assembly: GCF_020379485.1. NCBI lineage: Eukaryota > Viridiplantae > Streptophyta > Magnoliopsida > Brassicales > Brassicaceae > Brassica > Brassica napus. Next base: position 26,449,133 of record NC_063439.1, read on the forward strand.
TCTTGATACACAGTGTATATATATCTTCTAGAATATTACTTGACCATAGTCTCCTTGAAAGCTTGAAAAGAGAGTCCTTTCTGAATGTAATGAATCTGTGAAGGATCAAAAGGACCTCTCACTCTATCTATCTTTGTAATCACTGCTCTCTCCGGCAACACACTCCTCGCCGGATCCACCGCCGTCTCCCCGCTCAGACACGACGAGAATCCTTTGAAGATGAGAACTTCGACCTCTTCACCGTCAACCTTGGCCGTCACGATAAGCGCTTCGTCTCTACACGTTTGGCTATAAGTCTCCAGCATCGCTATCTCCTCGTTGTATCCGTACGTTTCATCTTCATCTTCTCCGTCGTCTCTCACCCTTCTCCGAGCACCGCACCGTAGTGGCTTCGAAGCTCGCGCCGTCGCAGGAACGGTTGAAATGGTTTTAAGGCTAGTCGAGTTTGTGCGTGATGGTGATTCGGTCTTTAGAAAAATCTGCCGGGAAATGCGCCGGAAAAGGAATAATCCGGCTATGTTGCAGCATGGACTCACCGGCGTGATAAGCATTGTATTTTGTTAAAGAGTCATATACTATTATGTGAGGTGACCATTGTTTTTATGAATGTTTTTGGATAAGATTTTTTTTGGTGTTGTAGAACTTAGCATTCTCATTGGATCTTATGGACAACTCAAAAAAATTCATCATGTATTCACATTTTGAAAAGGAGATAAAAACCATTAAACAAAACAAAACAAGAGTATTTTTGCATTTTAGAGCTGTAGTTTACTTTCGTTTGTTTTTATAACTAAAAATGGAAGAAAACTATGTGTGTTTCATTGACCACGTTTCTTCTTAAAAAAAAACATTATGTAGTTCCTTTTGTGTGTTGTTGTTTTATTCCTCTTTAAAAAAATATATTTTATTTTGGTGTTGGTTATTTTTGTAAACAAAAGAAAATGTCCCTTCAGATCATCTATACTATTAAAGCAGAATCCCTACTGGGATTCTGCCCCTGGCTTTTCAAAATAATTACAACCTTCTGCCATTGCCTATTTTCCTTTTTTTTTTAACGAAAATCGTGCATATTAATTCACCAATCATAACTAACTATTTTTAAATCCAATCACACAACATTCGAACCCAAACAGATTCGACCTAATCCAAAAAACAAAAAATGGCCCAAACTAAAGTTTCAATTTCTGTACAGATCTTTTAAAATAATGGGCCATTTGGGCCTTGATATTCAACATAGATTTTCAACATAATTGAAGCATATTATATTATTTGTCATTTTCAGATATAAACCTACTGCAGTTTTTTGTATTTAATTTTATTATTAGATTAAACTTTTATAAATTCTTAGTTTGAATAAACATTAAATATGTATAACTAAAAACGTTATTATTTAATGAATTTTCAATATATTAGTTTATGATAATTTAAAATATATACAATAAACTTTAAAATATATAAACACTACATAATTAGTATTATTTATCAGAAATATAACATTTTTTGAATCCATTCTAAATTTCATTCCTATTTTGTACACATAAAAAATCATTTCAAACAGAATAAATACAAAAAATACATAAACAATAGGCACATTTTTAAATGTATTATAAATTATAAATTCTAGGAAAAACCTTCTACTTTACAAATATTTATCATTTTCAAATAAAATTTAAATAGAAAACGATTCCGCGCTTTGAAAGCGCGGGTCAAAATCTAGTGGACCTATAAAGCTAAAGAATTTTTCACCAAACCCCAATTCAAAATTCTAAGCAGCCAACAATTCAAAATGAAATTATTCGACCATTTTTTCTGGTCGGCTTCGATGACAATTTTATAAATAGTGCTGCGGTTGTGGAAGAATTGGCAGAGTTGATAAGCCTTGGATTAAGCGGGCTCTGGATGGATCCGATCATTTTTTATCTGAAGACAGTTTCCTACAATTATTTTTTTTTCCGACTAAAATGTTTTAGGGAAAATTGCTCAAAGAGAACAAAAAAACAAGGTTGTTGTCCCCTTAGTATAAAACTAATATAAAGTTGTCTCAATAGTATAATTTTTCTCATAATCCCAAAACTAACCCTATATTTAATCTAATTAAACACAATTTAAAAGTTAATTTGAATTTAAAAAAAAAAGTTAATGGAAAAAAGGTAAAAAACAGTTGAAAGGCAATCGAAAAAAAAGAGGTATAGATATGCATCATAGAGAACAAGAGTTTATGAGAAGAATCAAAAGAAAAACTGTGGAAAAACCATAGATTGATGAAGAAGAGAAGGAATAATCGTTTTTAAAAAAAAAAATTCAAGTAAAATCGACCATAACACGTTTTAGGAAGTTATTTCTAAGAGATTTTGAGAATATTTTCTTAACTGAAATTTCGTTAATTTTCGCAAAAAATCAAGTATTCTTATCCGTAGAAGGCGACTTCTAAAAGTTTAGAAGAATGATAAAAATTCTGAATACACTTTCTACTTTGAGTAGACGTAAGATTACATTGTAGAAAACATTCTCTACTGGGATTCCTACTGGGATTCTGCCCCTGGCTTTTCAAAATAATTACAACCTTCTGCCATTGCCTATTTTCCTTTTTTTTTTAACGAAAATCGTGCATATTAATTCACCAATCATAACTAACTATTTTTAAATCCAATCACACAACATTCGAACCCAAACAGATTCGACCTAATCCAAAAAACAAAAAATGGCCCAAACTAAAGTTTCAATTTCTGTACAGATCTTTTAAAATAATGGGCCATTTGGGCCTTGATATTCAACATAGATTTTCAACATAATTGAAGCATATTATATTATTTGTCATTTTCAGATATAAACCTACTGCAGTTTTTTGTATTTAATTTTATTATTAGATTAAACTTTTATAAATTCTTAGTTTGAATAAACATTAAATATGTATAACTAAAAACGTTATTATTTAATGAATTTTCAATATATTAGTTTATGATAATTAAAAATATATACAATAAACTTTAAAATATATAAACACTACATAATTAGTATTATTTATCAGAAATATAACATTTTTTGAATCCATTCTAAATTTCATTCCTATTTTGTACACATAAAAAATCATTTCAAACAGAATAAATACAAAAAATACATAAACAATAGGCACATTTTTAAATGTATTATAAATTATAAATTCTAGGAAAAACCTTCTACTTTACAAATATTTATCATTTTCAAATAAAATTTAAATAGAAAACGATTCCGCGCTTTGAAAGCGCGGGTCAAAATCTAGTGGACCTATAAAGCTAAAGAATTTTTCACCAAACCCCAATTCAAAATTCTAAGCAGCCAACAATTCAAAATGAAATTATTCGACCATTTTTTCTGGTCGGCTTCGATGACAATTTTATAAATAGTGCTGCGGTTGTGGAAGAATTGGCAGAGTTGATAAGCCTTGGATTAAGCGGGCTCTGGATGGATCCGATCATTTTTTATCTGAAGACAGTTTCCTACAATTATTTTTTTTTCCGACTAAAATGTTTTAGGGAAAATTGCTCAAAGAGAACAAAAAAACAAGGTTGTTGTCCCCTTAGTATAAAACTAATATAAAGTTGTCTCAATAGTATAATTTTTCTCATAATCCCAAAACTAACCCTATATTTAATCTAATTAAACACAATTTAAAAGTTAATTTGAATTTAAAAAAAAAAGTTAATGGAAAAAAGGTAAAAAACAGTTGAAAGGCAATCGAAAAAAAAGAGGTATAGATATGCATCATAGAGAACAAGAGTTTATGAGAAGAATCAAAAGAAAAACTGTGGAAAAACCATAGATTGATGAAGAAGAGAAGGAATAATCGTTTTTAAAAAAAAAAATTCAAGTAAAATCGACCATAACACGTTTTAGGAAGTTATTTCTAAGAGATTTTGAGAATATTTTCTTAACTGAAATTTCGTTAATTTTCGCAAAAAATCAAGTATTCTTATCCGTAGAAGGCGACTTCTAAAAGTTTAGAAGAATGATAAAAATTCTGAATACACTTTCTACTTTGAGTAGACGTAAGATTACATTGTAGAAAACACATTCCCCGAAATTTAGAATACTTTATAAAAGTAGAAGATGCATTCAGAAGGAAAGTTGATACCTTTACGATTAGTAGAATATGCCTTCCTCTTTTTTTAGAAATTTAGTAAATAGTAAAATGAGTGTTCTAAAAGAAGTAGATGAACGTGTTTATTTTAGAAATCGTTTTCTACTATACCATTTTTTGTAGAAGACGCATTCTACTTTTAGTAGAACGTATTTTAAAAATCTTATTTACCAAGTTTTTGAACAAAAGAAAATTACCAGCTTGTGTATATGGATGTTTTATTAATTGTTTATATTTTTAATAATTTTTTTGATTCATAAAATTATTTATTTTATTAGTTTTCAGAAATACAAAGGGTAAAAAAGAAAAAAATTAGACAAAATTGGTTTTATACTAAAAAGACAACAACCTGATTTTTTTGTTCTCTTTTGGCAATTTTCCAAATGTTTTATTAGTATACTATTTTGTAGCTTAATTTTCCGAGCCATCAACTCATATACGTTTAAACTTAAGAAACAAAATCTTTTATAGCCTAGATAATTGCTATAATTTTACTGAAAATTTCAAATTTTTATTATCAACGTTTAACTTGGTCCAACTACGTTATATGCTATAACTCATATCGATATAGTTTTATTGAGTTCTACCGAATTATATATACATATATATATATATATATATATATATATATATATTTACTAATTTCTATTGAATTCAGATATGTAGATAAGAAAAGAAAAACACGAAAAATACAAAAAAATTGTTGGAAAATGGACGAAAATAAATAATCACAGAGGGAAAAGATGTTGAAAAAAAAAGAAAAAAAAAATAACGACCGAATCGATTTTACTTCGATTGTTGGAAGCTTTGCGTTGATTATAAAAGGATGAGAAATACAACTGTGGAGGATAGATTCCCTATTCCACCGATAGATAATCTAATGGATGAATTGGGATGTTCCAGAGTTAATTTACTAGAATATAGACTTTAGAGCTGCTTATCATCGAGTGCGTATGTCTCTGGATATGCTGCAACATGGACTTGCCGGCGTGATAAGCATTGTATTTTGTTAAGGCATGTATTTGTGAGGTGATCATTGTTTTTATGATTTTTTCGGATAATTTTTTTTTTGTAAGACTTAATTAGCATTATCATTGGATCTAGGGACTATTCAAACAAAATCATCATGTATTCACATTTTAAATATATAATTAAAATTTTATCAAACAAAACAAAAAAAAATTGTATTTAGAGATGTATTGTATTTCCGTTGATTTAAATAATCAAAAATGGAAGAAAACAACCTTGTTTTCCCCATCAAGATCAATATTATTATAGTAGGAGCACAATTTGGACAATACTTTAGACTTTTTATCACTTAAACATCATAATATGTCATCTAACAAATTAATTATTCAATTAAATAAACTAAATATTTATATATTTTAAAATGAAATATCAAAAAATATTCATACAGTTATCCTTTTATGCAGTTATAGTTTCTATTAAATAAAACTTTATAAACAAAAATCATCCCGCAGATTATCCTTTTATTTCAGGTGTACCAAAGCAGCTTCTTGAGTTTATGAAATGTGCCTGGTTTTAGCAGAGAGAGCGTCGCTAATTATTCACAGGTTTGTTTGGTTTGTATCTTTCTTGCTTAAGGCTCTTAAGGTTTTCTTGACTGAATCAATAACTGCAGAAATTCTACCGATCGATTGTATTTGAGGAGATTAAGCGGTGTAGCTTCTCACAGTATGTAGAGACGCCTTGTCTATGGAAATATACGACGAGCTAAGGACAAAGTACTGTGTTTGTATTGCTAAGGCTATTACTATTCCAAAATTAATAATCTAGAGATGTGGAACAAAGATATATGAGTATGACAACTTCTGAACAATGAACAACCAAATATTTGCTTCCTTAAGTTTGCACTCTGTCCCAATAAGTTGTACTTTTACCGTGATAATAAACACATTGCATGCAACAAACAAGTCCAATTTAAAACATTAAAACACAACATTAGTTTTATTAAAGTTGCACCACCTTAGCCAAACAAAAAGCAGCAGCTGAGGCTACCGCTCCTATAAAAGCCGTTTCAAACGCACTTTTAAATGGTCTGCTGCCGGTGAAATGCCCTTTTCCATAGCCGAATATGAAGAGAGACAGCAGAGTTATAACCACAGACGCCACTACCGCATCCACTGCTTGCGGTATGAAGATATAGGGAAATAGAGGTATGAAACCACCAAGAACATAAGCGATTGCAATCGTGAACGCGCTTTGTAATGCTCTTTTTGGTTCAGGCTTCTCTAATCCCAGCTCAAACCTGTGTGAAACAATCAATTACAACTTTAAATTTTGATAAACGAAGTTACGATATGCATTGGTGATAGCTATATATTGTTAAAGTTGATTAACCAGTTCAATAAAACCGAACCGGCCGAGTTCATGCAGATATCGAACATAAGGAGAACAGTTCATTTTTGAAAATTAAAAGCTCTTTGGATGAAAGCCAAATGGTCCAAATCCACCCATAGGCCATATAGCCTATCAAATCTATCAGGAGTGTAAGTTCAGGTTCACTTGAGTTTATATTTTTATATTTAAAAAACAGAAATTTCTGAAATTAGAATGTTATTTTTTTATAAATTTACTTTTTCTTTCTTTTATAGAAAAAGACTGGATTGATCTATATATACACACATATATATAAGTATAACTTATAATCCCAGCTTTCGAAGAAAACTAAAAAGTATTTTCAAAATCCAATACAAACAAAGTACCTATCCGCTAAATATTATTTACCAACATGGCATCACCACAATCATTCTAGCTAAAAATGATAACATGGCTCACTTAAATGATAACATGGATCCTACCTAATCATGACATGACTAAACACATTTACTACACAAAATTCAATTAAAGAAATTCAAATATAAAATAGTAAAAATATAACTATGGTTATAATTAAAAGATTAAATATATAATTATTACCATAATTAAAAGATATATATAAAATATATTATGCCTCAATGTTACAGATTGTATAAATATTTATTTTAATTAATTTTTAAAACACAAAACATAGACTATAGTAATAATAACATTTTTGTATATATTAAAATTATATTTAAAAATTATCACTTAATGTAAAGATAAAGTTAATCAATTTTCTAAATTACTAAATCCACTAAAATTAAATTTAAAATGTTATTTCTGCACTAAACATAGTGCAAGACGAAACACCTAGTTGTTACTATATTGAAACCAACAATATAGTAATCATATAGACTATAGTAATAATAACATTTTTATATATATTAAAATTGTATTCAAATATATCAATTAATGTAATATAAGGTTAATCAATTTTCTAAATTACTAAATCCACTAAAATTAAATTTTAAATTTTATTTTTGCACGCAAGAAAACACCTAGTTGTTACTACGTTGAAACCAACCTCATCATAAAATCAACCCATGCTTGAGGATTTTTACGAAGAGCATTAACAACAGGTGAATATTCACGTGGTTCTACTCCATAGTCTGACAACATCTCTGCTACCTCTGCTGCCTCTGTCAAATCCACATATCGTAAATTGCGTTACACAACTTACAGTTAATAATTTCCTCGGATGGACGGTTTGAATTTATCTGGAAAATGGTCTTACCAGTCTCAGGAATGGTCTTGATCTCTTCTTGTTCTCGTTTCACCTCTCGTGCGTAATGATCCGCTTCGCTCTTGGCCGCTAGATACCTATATTTGTAATTCAATTAAACTTATAGGCCGGTGACTGGGTTTTGTAACTTAACATATGGTTTACATGTATAAACATAAGTATAAATAAAATTGCATGCAAGCATTTTCAGTGCCGGCCTTGGTTGGAAGCTAAGAAAGCAGGCTTCCAGGTTCCAGCAATTGAAAAATTATGAATATTTCCAGCCTTTAATGATACCTGCATTGATTAGATTTCTACAGGAGTTTTTTCCAATATAAAAAGTATTCATTCTGTTTTATTCTAATTATCGTTTTATATTTATAAATCAAATTAAAAAAATATTTAATTTTATATTTTTCTAAATAAAACACATTGCCAATACAACTAACTACATTTCAACTAGTAAAAAAATAGACTGAAAATAAATAAAAAATCACATAGCATATAAAATTAATATATTTTGCATTAAAATTCTAAGACAATACTTATCCAGAAAAAATAATCTACAACAATTAAAATGAAACGGATGTAGTAAAAAAATAAGAGAAAGATGATGATAGTTAATATTACCATTTGTCCTTTTTCATTTGCTTATAGTTTTAAGCATAATTGACAAGAAATTCAGTAGAGTGTACCACTGCTGATGGCCTTATATCACCAAACATTATTTTAAAATCAACGAATTAATATTTAACACACAAGTAATTTGTTATATATGCTTACTGTAAGCATATATATAGCTAATTTTCCAAGAATACTGATACCGTTTGATACCACAAGTATACAATTTATCCAACGGATAGTTCATTTTTCTGATAATAATGTGATAAGTAGAAATCAATAATCATTGCACGTAGGATTAGCTTTCATAATAACACGTGTGAATGTGATCAATAAACCCAAATTTCTAGTATAAGGAGTATATATTAAAGCCTAATAAATATAAGTGTTGTTGTACTAGTTATAAGCTTACCCGCCGAGTCCCATGGAGATAGCGCCGGCGGCGACTTCAGCGATACCAGCGGTGAGTATGATAGACGAAGAGGCATTAGCACCGGAGAGTCCGGCGGCGAGTGCAAAAGGAACGGTTAAACCGTCAGAAACGCCGATGATGATGTCACGAACGATCTCTCCAGCGGTGAAGTGTTTCTCGGCATGATGTTCGAGAAGTGATTGCTTCTCAGGCTCTATAGAGATCCTCGTGATATTATCTTCTCCCGGCGACATGTGAAGATGAATCTTTTTTTCTCTCTTTTTTTGTTTTCTTTCTTTCTGATATATGTTTGTGGAAGTATATATTCGCGAAGAACGGAAGAATTAATGGAATATCAGATCATTTATTTATTTTATTTTGTTTCGGTCTTACGTTTTACATTTTCTTAATATAACGATTTCAATTTTTATTTTAGTAACATGTATCTTGCCACTTATAAGTAGGCTAAATTAAAGAAACAGTTTATACTTCCGCCGTCCTTTAATACTTCTTTAGTTCTTTTAATACTTGCTTGATGTTTTGAAGATTTGTTTATGTTCCAATTAGATCATGATGTTGTTAGTTTTATCTATCAAAATTAATTAAATTTTATATTATATGAGCTTTAATATTTCGAAAATTGAAAATTATAGATTGAATTGTGATTATGTAAATAATTAATAATTTGTTTAAATAATTGAAATAATGTTTTATATATTTTGTGTATAGTTGTAAAACTTTATTTAATAATAAGTAAAGGAAATAGTTTTGCAAAATATTAATTACTTTACCAGATTACAGAAATCTATGTATGTTGATTAATAAGATTTGATAACAATAAGTTTATAAATATGCTTATTTGCTCACCTAAAACTACAGGGATACAACGTAGACTTACTAAGAGCATATCCACTGACCACTGGTGCTTCTAATGTAAAGTTCTTCAACACAAAAATTAAAAATAATGGAACTGATCTTTCGTTCCAGATCTTCTTTCCACATCTTAAGAAACTATGAGTCAATGTACACTTTTTAATTAATACAATTATACTTTAAAATATACGATTAAATTCCTTAAAAATGTTAATACATTTATAGGTAGGTAGGTAACCGGTCGGAAAAAAAAACCTATTGTTAAGGATTATCTAAACTTTTATACAAACGTAAGATCTTTAGTAGATATGTCTGTTTTAAAATAAAATACAAAAATTGAGAACTAGTCTTTTGAATGAGAGATTCTTTACACATCTTAAGAAACTATGAGTCAATGTTTCCCTCTTCTTTGATACAATTTTAAGTTATTTTTAGGTTCACTAACCAATCAAAATTAGTTATTTCATATTTAGTATCTTTTAAAAAAAGGAACAAAATATTATTAATTTATATCATGATTTTAAAATTAAAAAAATAAAAATAAAAATAGTACTAGTTGCAAAAAAAAGACAAGATTTTTTTAAAAAATATTTTTAACGCCATTAACAAAACACTAAACCCTAAACCCTAAATCCTAAATCCTTGGGTAAACCATACATAAATTATTGGATAAATCATAAACCCTAAATCAAAAACACTAAATATTAAGAAAACTAAACCCAAGGGTTTAAGGGTTAGGATTAAGGGTTTAGTGTTTTAACATTTAGAATTTTCTTTTGCAACTAGTACTATTTTTTATTTATTTTTACTTTTTTTAAATCATGATATAAATTCATAATATTTTGTTTCCTTGAAAAAAAAATACTGAATATTAAATAATTGATTTCTATTGGTCGGTGAATTTACAGGTTCACCTAGGGGTGAACCCAAAAATAACTGTACAATTTTACTTTGAAATTTAAACTTAATTACACAATTAATTTCCTTAAAATACTAAGACCATGTGCATCGCGGAGTCCTTAGAAGGTTTTTCAGGCGTGGACCCCGCAAAAAAAGAGAAAAACCTATAAGAAAAACTATGAAGTAAGGATCGATTTTTTTGGGTTTTTGTGATTTTCGCGGACCCCACTAACATGTGGCGGTCCGCAATTGATTCTTTTTTTTTTTAAAGATAAAAAAATAAAAATTAAAAATCTGAAACCCCAAGTGGGGTTCCAGCGATGCACATGCTCTAATACATTAATAGATAGATAAAGGATTGGAGAAACCTATGACAAGGATGATCTAAACGTTTATACAAACATAAGGGTTTTAATAATAAAATTCATCAAATCACATATTCATCACATCTTTTTAAACAAGAAAACTGGATTTAATATAACAATCAAATCCCATAAAATAGTTAGATGCTTAAGTTTATGTGAAAAGGAAATAAAAGGCTGAATATCTCACACAAAGTCTTTCGATTCATCACCAAAACATTACTCACCAATGTTTTAGAGCAGGCTAAAGATTATTACAAAGTTAAAAACATTCAAAGTCTCATCTCATGTTAACATAAAACATATACTCCATAAGAAGAGCATGTCTTAAATTATATATTGTTTATAGGTCTTGTCCCCCATTGTCCCATATATTATTTGAAAAGTGATTTGAACACGTTTCATCATCATAATTATTTTCAATAAAAAAAATGACATGACACTAAAAAAATAACATGCTTTTAGAAAATACCAATGTGACATCATACTAATTGTGAAATGTAAAATTTTCTTATAAAAACTTATATTTTTGGCAAGTATTTTTAATTGTTTAGGGTAACCGGATCTAGATTCACCGGATTCATGATATTAGTATCTGGATCTGTCCTTTTTTCGTATTTGGGTTTTAGATATTCGTTCCAATATTGTATTATTCATGAATATTTGGATCTGGATTCGGATCCGTAAAAAAAATTTAAAAAATCTTTAAAAATACTAAAATTATAAAATAATATATAAATTAAATATGTATATAAATATATCAATAATATTTAAAAATTAAAATATAATATCAAAATACTAATTTTATGTATAAATATTAATAAATCAACAATAATTATTAATAAAATTTTAAATTTAATATATTTTAAAAATTCGGATCCAGATATCCAGACTTCCCAGTCCTAACAATTAAAATATATTAATAACTCATATATCACTATTAAAGTAAAAAAAATAATATATATATAGTAATAAGCTAAATAAGATTACAATATAATATTGTACACTAACTTGTATATCATATTTGTATAAATATAATTGTAAATATGCATCAACAAATACAAAACTAAAGTAACACTAATAAAAAAAAATATAATAGAAAATGAGTAAAAGTTTATTTAAATTTATCTGTTCATCATGTTCATTAACAAATTGATTTCTCAGTTTAACATATTTTAACTAAAATAAACAAAATCTCAAATTTATTAGAATTTATATATATATATACACATTTAAAACTAGATGATAAAATATTTATTTAAAAATATATAATCATTAAATATAATATAATTATAAATTATTTTTATTAAATGTAATTTTAAATTTATTAAAATTTAAATAAAATTAAAATTAAATAGTTAAACTAAATCAAAAGAAATAAGACTACAAAAATACATTATGATTTTTTTAAAAAACCATTGAAATTATAATATAAAAATAATAATTTTCAGATGTAGATTAAAATTTTATTTTCAAATAAAAAAAATATCATATTTAAAGTAATTTTGGGAATGGTGTAGGAAAACTTCTAGTTATATTAAACTATGTTTACATTCCAAACAAAATTTTCTTACACACTCGACCTTTTCAAAAATCTTACAACACTTATTATCGTTGTGTGCTAATATAGAAGCTGAGTTGATGTAATTAACATGGACAAGATTTTGGATGTTATAGGGTGCTTTTTAACCAAATTTATTTATCTATACTATTAAAATATGAAAGATTTTTCATTTAATGAAAAACTCAAATTTACCTAAAATACCATTAAGTTTCAATAAAAAATATAATTTTAATTAATGACATTTTAGTCTTTTGGTTTTGGAATCCAGTTCAAACAAGAATGGATTTGAATAATAATAATCAAGATTTTTCATTAATTAAATGCCTAAATTTGAAATCCATTAATATTATTTGAGAATTTGTTTTTTATTAAACACAAATGAAATTTGATCTTAAATATAGTATATACAATGCAATTTTTACTGGTCCTAGTTTTACTATACACATAAAATTCAATAAGAATTATATGTGTTTTATTCTTTATAACATAATTATTCAAAATTACAATATAAAAATCTATTACAACAATAAGACTACATCCATCAAGATCATATCAAATTCAGCCACATAATATATCAGCCCTAAGAAATTAGATTTATTTATTTGCGGCCATATATTTGTTTCTTTTAAAAAATTTTGGGTTCAATTCATTTTTTATAAAATTACTTCCAACTAGTTAATAGTGGGGTTTTGAGCTTTTATCAGGTTCCATCGAATATTTCATTAAATTCAAACCGGATTATATATAAGGTGCCTACCAGTTCGGCAACGAGGTTGGGTCAAACATTATCATTTAACAACTAAATTATTTATTTTCTGATTAAAAGTTATAAATTCATGCAAATTTTATCAAAATAGTTGATAAAAAATATCAGTGTTTTGAAAGAACAAGTGAAAATAGTAGTTGTTTCTAAATGAATAAGAATAAAAAATGATGTAGATTAATGGTTAGAACTATGATACAAATATATAAAAAGAAAATCTCATTTTAATTTAAAATTAACAATTCATTCGCTATTACATTTCAGTAATGAGAACACATTATTCTTCGATATATAGTATTTATACTATTAAATCACATGCATCATTTTTAAATTTATTTCAAATTAATACCAGACTTTGAAAGGAAAACAGCGATAAAAACATAGAAACTCAATTGTTAAAATTTAAAGCAAAATGGATTAGTAATTTTAATCAATGTTAGATAAATAAGTAAAAAGCAAATACTCGCTTTCTAAGTACAAATCAAAATCTAGTAATATTTTTAAAATAAATACCCTTCAATGCAAAAAGTACAATAAGCAATAAGCGTATACTCCATTTTTACCATAAATTTTCTAGAATCGTTTTGACTTATCTTATATATTAAAACAGAAGTCACAACCTTGATTCATGTGTGATTTTTAAAAAAATGGACCTAATGGACCTATTCATAGAAATTCATACTATATTTTAATTCAGACTAATAATAAATATAATTTTTAAAATATTTTAATCATAGTATCTTTTGATATCTTTTCATTTTAAATATAAATATATTTATTTTAAAATTCTAACAAATTTGTTTAAAAAGATTTTTACAAGATCTTCATTTTTGAAATTATACTTAAATATTTTCACTAATTTCGAAATTAGTTTAAAATATTATTATACATTAATATATTCAGTTATATAAAATGAAAAATAAAAAAATCTATAATATTTTAGTTATTATATAATCATAATCAATTATATTAAATTAAAATTTTTATATTGAGCTAAATATAATAAAATTGTATTAAATTTATATATTTATATATTTTACTTTCGTAATTATAAAATATTTATGTTCAAAAATAAAATCTAATATGTTGGTAAGATGGGTTAACATTATCAAACTATATAATACATGTATAAAAATTAACATGTATTTCTTTAAAGTTAATAATATAAAATATTTGTAACTACTTTAATCATAATATATTTTCATTTTAAATATAATATATATTTATATATTATATTTTAAAAATTCTAATAAATCTGTGTAATATTTAAACAATAACTTAATGTATTTTAAGTTATCGTTTAGAAATAAAAATAAATAAATTATATCCTATTTTATCTACTTTTATAGTCATGATCATGTTAAAATATAATTATTAGACTAAAATAAATATGATAAATTTATATTCAATTGATAAATTTATAAATTTTATTTTCATAAATATAAACTATTTATTTAAAATATAATATGATGATAGAACGACTTAAAATTAACAAACTATATAATACATGTATAAAAATTAACATATCTTACACTTTTATAGATACAATAATAAATTATCTAAAATGAATAAGCATAAAAATATTGGTAAAAAAGAAATCCAGTTTTGAAATACGTGTCAGAATTTAGCGTAAATTAAATACAAAATATTTTTTAAATATATTTTCTCATGAATATATTAATTTGCTTAATAACTAAATGCAAATACAATAAGATAAATATATAATAAGAAGTGGCAAATACATAAGGTTTAAACAATTAATTAATTATAACATGTAAATTATAAAATTATTGTATTTGAAATAGTTATATAAATATTTAAGTATATGATTAACATTAAAAATATATACCACTTATGTTCTAAAACAATAATTTATGTATAGAAAAATGAAAACAAACACCCGTGCGGTTGCACGGGTCAAAATCTAGTTAGTGTTTAATTAGTTTTGCTGCTACCACCAATAAACACTGCATTTATAGATGGTAGTTGTTCTTGTCGTTTTACATCAAACACCAAGAATGATGTAAACTGCGTTGCACCAACGCTGTAAACCATGTTACACCGTTCCGAATCTATCAAAATCAATAGATGCTTTCAGCTAACATTTGTGGCTTTAGAAGGATAGATAATTTCTTTCAAAATATAAATATAATATATTTAATTAACTTTTTTTACATTGAGATAAAATAAATACTTATATATATATATATATTATACTTTTATTATAAAACTTTAAATCAACAATATTTGTTATAATTTCTTAGACATTAATATATATACATATATATAACCCCAAAATAAAATTCAAAACTGTGAACTTATAAATATAATTTTTAAATTTTTTATAATAATTTATTTTTATATTTTATAATTATATAAAAATAATAATTTTAATTTATTATTAAACCGTTGTTGCATTTAGTAGTCAACCAATCATAAATATTTCGTATTAATTTCTATTGATATACCAGTAGTACAAACATTAATAATCATTCGCATCAAAAACTCCTACCACTGACCCTTACTCTCTAACCAACATCCTGTCTCCTCCTACTATGGTTTCAACTTTCAGCTATCAAAGATGGATCATGATTGCTTATTCGCTTGCCTGCTCATTTGGATTGTATGTCGCAAAATGATACTTCCGAGTTCGTTTTTGGGCTTTAATTCATTTATGGTTGACGTGGTTCAATTTAGTTATTATCTTGTTATTACCTTTTATATTGGACTTTTCTTTATTTTGGGCTTAAATCATTTCGATTGATAGAGTAAATTCTTGTTGGTTTTAATTTTTGAAAATAGTACTTTCTCAGCCAAAAGTCATATTTTTTGGGATTCTTATTTCTTACTAGAGAAGGAAACAATTTCTTTTGCTGAGACTATTATTTACAATTTTTGTTTTACTTTCTTACAAATTTGTAAATAACCATCCTATCCATCAATAATTTATTAATTAAAACTATACTAAAAAGAAAAAAAATCTCTAAAACTCATTTACAAAAAGACTAATGTCAGTTATAGCCTAAAATTAGACGAATGCGTTGAAAATTATGATAAACCGGAAATCCCACTCTTACTTTTGATAAAGCAAATTACCAATGAGCCCTGGAATCACAAAACGACAAAATAGTACGAGATTTGCTAACAACTTCGCCGCCATAAGGGCAAAATCGTCAATTCAATGAGTCCAACCCAAATCCCCAATGTCACGTGATAATATCACGGTGATATATATACCACAAAGGATATCAAGAAAATAAAATAAAAACTCTCTCCCCTCTCTCTCTCTCTCTCTCTCTCTCTCTCTCTCTCTCTCTCTCCTCCTTTCATCGTCGTACTAGTCTCTTTGCAGTCATGGCAATAACCGTATACGACGCCCTCACGGAGAGGAAAAAAACCGCCAAGATCATCAATTTTAGCGATTCCGCCTCCTCTTCCTCCTCTTTAGTCAACCTCTCGTCGACTACTTTCCGTGACAGCATCAGATCGCTTCTCAGCGACTACGCCGTGACAGAAGATTACACTGTCCACGGCAACACCGTCTCTTGTATCTTCCTCTACAGCGTAGAAACCGGCGCCGTGTTCCCTCTTTTCGCCGTCGAAGAACGAATCTCCGAAGGCGATTTATCTCATAATCTTCTCTGCGATGTTTGTAGATGCGTCGGTATAATCAATTTCTCGATCGATTTTCGATCTAAACCGTTTTTGATTTGATTTTGATTTTGTTAGGTTTACCACTCAAATCTCGTGATGTTCTTCTAATCGTTTCCTAGGGCTTTGTTTTCATTAAAATAAAAGTCTGATGATTTAATATTTATTATTATTATTGTTGTTATGGGTAATACAGGTTGGGGTCATCATTACGTGACAAAGAGAAAGTATCATTTGATAATCCCGACGGTTGATAAATGGAAGGAGCCATTGACGAGAGAGACCATTAAGGCTAGCAATCATTTGATGCATGGTGTGATTCACTGCAATGGCTTTGGTCACTTGCTATGCATCAACACTGATGGTGCTTTTCGTTACTTTTCTGGTGACCAAATCATGCACCTTTGGGACCGTCTCTGCTCAACTCTTCACACTAGGTAACCTTTATACTTGTTTTTGTATTCTCTAGCATCAATTTTATATCCATTTTCATAAAATTGTTTGTGATCATTTCAGAAGAAATGAAACAAAAGATACGAGTAAAAACTTCGAAAAATATATCTACATATGTAAGATAGTACTAGAAACTTTTTGTGCTAGTTATAAAAAAAATGAAACAAAAGATAACTAGGATAGTTTTAACTTCGCATATCGTATATAAGATAATAAACTTTTTAATGCTAATTATAGAAAATATTTTGGCGCGCAAAGATGTTTGAAATCTCAGGTCGGAAAAATAAGTTAAAACGGATAAATTTAATGGTATTAAATTAAAAAATTTCCTGTTGGATATTTTTGCCAAATATAAAAGGCATTTGTGGTATTCATATTAAAATTTCCATGTTGGAGTTTTTTTGCTAAATATAAAAGACATTTGTGGTGTTTATGTTAAAAATTTCACGTCAGACGAATAAAACTTTGAGAAATTATGGCCATTAATATCAAAATTTCTTATCAGTGAGAAGTTGGAATGAATATATTTTTCTAACTCTAAGCTTTTTTGTCGAATTGATGTCAGAAATTCTAATATTTACGGAAATTTTCTATTTATAAGAGAAATTTCGATATCAATTTTAAAATTCCATATCGGAAACTTTCCTATGATGAAAGACATTTTTGGTATTGTTGTTTGAAATCTTATTTTGGAAAAATATTTTCTGACTATAAAATAAATGGTGGCACTAATATTAGAAATTTCAATCCTAATTATAATCATAATAATATTGTAGAACTGATGTCAGAAATTCTATGTATTTTTTGCTAATTATAAGAGACTTAGTTGAGTTAATGTTTACAAAAAAAAATTACTACATGTAATAAAGATTCTGGCATACATTAAAAAATTTATCAGGTGAAACTTTTTTTGTTAAATAAAATATAAATTTAGGACTAGAACAAATAATTTTTCTTATGATGTCATAAGAGTCGTCAATAATATTATAGAGAAATAATGGCATTGCTGCTAGAGATTTATAAGAATTTTCAATAATATTATAGATAAATAATGGTATTGGTGCTAGAGATTTCATTGGAAAGATTAAGTTTGCTTGATTATAAGAAAAATGTGTCATTGATATTAAAATTTATGTCTAAAATTAACTGAGACAAATAAGTTTTCCAATTTTAAGAGAGAGATTGTTGCATTTCCATGTCAGCTACTTTTTAAGAAAGACTATAGCATTGATGTTACTAACTATATGATGATTTTCAATATCCCTCATCATAAGTTCTCTTAATTATAAAAACTAAGTTATTTTTTGTTTTTGTAACTGGCATTTATAAAAACTAAGTTTCGAAGTACGTTTTCTCTTTCTCACAACTTGCGGTTTTGGTGTTTTTCATCTCGCCTTCTCTGGGTTTATTCTCTACGATTTCGAATTATTTGTTTGATTTGTTATTTTTGATTTGAATGTTTATATTTAATATTTTGATTTTCAAATTCTTACATTCCAAATTCTACGTATATAAATGCATTTTATGTCTTACTTGTTTTGAAACGGAACGGGTGGGTTAATCCGTAAGGTGAGCTTGCAAATCCCTTAATATGTCTTGTAGTGCCGTGCACCTTTTAAAACCAAGTTAGACTTAATCTAGTAGATAAAGTATATGAACTAACCTTGATTTCTAGATTCTAACTAAAATAAATTGTTACTCAATTGATGGTTTAGAAATATATAGTTGGGATCTTAACTATTTTTGAAGATTTTTTACAAAGATGCAGGGCCATGGTAATCCATATAATATCAGTGTGGTTATAATGCACCAATTGGTCTACCCTAGCAAATAATATTAAGTGGGTTTAATGAGTAGTGTATATATGAAATCGTTAATCAATGTTTTATGTCTTTGCAATGTCTTCAGGAAGATTTCACTGGATGATATATCAAGGAAGGGATCGATGGATCTGAGGCTGCTCCATGGTGTTGCATATGGTCGACCCTGGTTTGGGAAATGGGATTACATGTTCTCTCATGGAAGCTTTGGGATCAGAAAAGAACAATACAGTCGAGCTATTTGCATTCTTAGCTCCATGGAAGTTGACAAGATAAAGGAAGATTTCTCCGGAACAAGAAAAGAGAGACTGATGAAGATGATCATCAACTTCTACAGAGAATCAAGTAAAACCCCATTGGTCACTCTCTCTGAGTTGCTTCAGTTCATGCTTGCCTTCGCTTCTAAAGCTCCCGTTGAAAGAACCACTGCAATGTCACTAGTAACAATATCTTCACATCATGTTTCAAATCAAGTTCTTGGAGACGATGGAGACACTTCGGATAGCTCTTATACTTCATCCCCTGATGATCATGTGGAATTGGATGATGATGAGAATGATTCTGGCGCAGACACTGACCTAGCCGATCATGATACTACAATGGTGGGCATGAATCCCCCAAAGTATAATTCGTTTGATGCTATGGCCAGGGGAGAAGATGCTAGATGGTCTGCAAAGAGGTTGAGTAACGCAGCTCAAGCGGTTCTCAAAGTTTTCAACGAGAGAAACAACAGCGTCATTACTCGCCAAGAGCTACGTGAAGCTGTTAGAGGCAGCATTGGTGATACAGGGTTGATTGACTTCTTGCTCAAACACATTGACAAGGTTCTAATAGGTGACCAAATAGTTCAGAGGTTCACAAACCCGGAATCGCGGATGCTACAATTCTCACTAAGGAAAATAACTCCCCCTGCTCTAGATCGAGAAGCGAAAAAGAGAAGGAAAACTCAAGAAACTGATGAATGGAGATCAACCACTCCTGGACTAGATCCTTACGAAGACATTCTCTATCTCTATCAGAATCTCTTTCTGACTTATCCTGATACAGAAGTATACAGTGATGCCTCTGAAGTTATCTTGAACTGCAAGGGCTTTGTGAAAGAATGGCCCTTACCCTCTCACCAGGAACAGGACACTTTAACAGTAAGCTGCCAAGTCTTGCCTAATCACGAGGAGGTACTCAGAGACTTCACCAGGAAACTACCCCCTGGTGAACTCGTGATGGTTCCTCAAAACGCAACCATCAGAGAACTTAAATCTGCAGCAGAGAAAGCTCTGAGGGACACTTACTTCGTCATGGAGAATTTTGAAGTGTTGGAGATCAAAAAGAAAGACCTTGAGAAGATTGATGAGACCACTGGTGTAAAGTCAGATGGTAATAAGATTATGATGACAGAGTTTCTGGTGACAGGGTTTGGTCTGGATACAGGGACAGAGCTAAGGTATGAAGGCGGGTTTGATGACTGGACCGTTGAGTGCAGATGCGGTGCTAGAGATGATGACGGCGAGAGAATGGTGGCTTGTGATGCTTGCAAGGTTTGGCACCACACTAAGTGCCATTCCATAGAAGATGATGAAGCTGTGCCTAAGGTGTTTTTATGTAATAGGTGTTTTGGAGATAGCGTGAGATCCAAGAAACGCAGTGTTGCCAATCGCTAGCACTTGCATAGCCAAGTGTTTTGGAGATCGCTTGCGATCCAAGAAATGCGGAGTTTCCCTAATATATTTTAACATAAACCATTGATTATATTAATTAACATGCATAGCTGGTGTTTTGGAGATCGCTATGATTGATCGTACATTGTTATGTTGAACGTTTCCAAACCATTGATTACTTTAACCATTGATCGATCTTTACTTTGCTGCATGAGAAAAACATTGTTATTTTGCTCCAGACATTTTAGTAGAAGCTATAAATTGTGTGTATAAACATATTAAATTTCGATTGTCAATACATTATTTTTTGTAACTAACTTTTTTTTTTTTAAATTACATTTAGTCATTAAGTAATGCATTGAATATGTAAAAAAAAATTTTTTTAAACAATTCTTAAAACATGAATCTTTCTGATGGAATATTATACAACTTGACTATCTCATTTGTTTTAAATTATAATATATCTATCTATCTATCTATACTATTATTTGCGAAGTAAATTTTTGGAATCGAGCTCTCACGTTAAAAATTAGGGCGGTTAATATCTATAATACTCTTAATAAATTTTATATATAATTAATTATATAACCAAAAACGAATTTTTTTTAATAATATTAACTTTTTTAAAAATAAGATAAGTCTTATATATTGTGTTGTTATCTTAAAACATATTTTTCAATTATATTTTTGGAATCGAGCTCTCACGTTAAAAGTTAAGCGGTTAATATCTATAATACCCTTAATGAATTTTCTAAATAATTAATTATATAATCAAAAACGAATTTTAATTAATAATATTAACTTTTTGGAAATAAGATAATTCTTATATATTGTGTTGTTATCTTAAAACATATTTTTCAATTATAAAATTTAAAAATAAACTATAAAACAATTATAATAAATTCAGTGGTTAAAGTCAATGTTATCTTTAATAAATTTTAATTAATCTATACTATTATTTGCGAAGTAAATTTTTGGAATCGAGCTCTCACGTTAAAAGTTAGGGCGGTTAATATCTATAATACCCTTAATAAATTATATATATAATTAATTATATAACCAAAAACGAATTTTTATTAATAATATTAACTTTTTTAAAAATAAGATAAGTCTTCTATATTGTGTTGTTATCTTAAAACATATTTTTCAATTATAAATTTTAAAAATAAACTATAAAACAATTATAATAAATTCAGTGGTTAAAGTCAATGTTATCTTTAATAAATTTTAATTAAACATATATATTTAATTAGATTTTTGTCATATATATATATATGTTTGATTTAATTTTTTTGAAAACATAAATAATAAGTTATTATGATGGTTTTTGAATTAATAAAAAATAAACTAATAAATATTTGTTAAACGATTAAGCCCGCATATGCGGGCAAGACACCTAGTATATAAGTAATTTAAAGTTATTCTTACAAACTAAGAAAAAATTGAAGTTTAAAATTATTATTTGACTATTAAAATTCAGTACCATTAGTTATTTAGTTCAATAACGGATATAAAGCGAATAAATCAATAGTAAATGCATTAGAAGTTAAAACAACACTTTGTTACTAAAAAATTTAGTCTATAAACGCCAATTAATTTGAAAGAGATAGAGATCTAGTGTTTTGAAACCCGATCCGGACCCGCGGTTGAACCGGTAAACCCGGTAACCTAGAAAAAATATGGGTTGGGTTTTCTGAAAATCCAATATTTAGAAACCCGCAAAAACCGGCAAAAACACACTAAAACCCAGAACCAGATGCCGATTGAACCAATAAATAATTTTTACTTTTTGTTTAGTTTTTAATTCTATTTTATATTCTAAGTTTGCAGTTAAGAAATTAGGTGGTGACAAAAAAAAGAAGAAGTTATGTTTTTCATTTTCAGTTTTATATTTGTGATTTTTAGATTTTGATGAAAATTTCACTATGCCACTGAAGAAAATGAAGTGAACGATGGTAGAGAGAACCACAATTAGTTGATGTGATTTGATGTTAGTTTATTTTTGTTATTGACAATTTATTACAAAGATCTTTTACTTTTCGTTTATTTTGGATTTGAAGTTTAATTTATTATTCATATTAGACATTTAAATAATTATGAAATTTATGTCTTGATTTTTTTTTGGATATCATAAGTATTATCTTGTCAGGAAATTTTAAATAGTCTAGACTATTTTTTGATATTTTGTATGTCAAATAAAAATAAAAATATAAAATCTCAAGTTAAGTATTTTCTAAATGTCTCTAACATAAAATATATATATGTATTCAAACTATTATTGTAGGTGGTATAAAATATTAAACTTTGGTTTCTATATTTTTTTCATAGTTAATATATTATTATATAATAAAATTGATTCATTTGTTAACCCGCGGTTCATCCGCGGTCGATCAAGTGATCCAGCGACCTCGTCCGGTTTAGTGTCGGGGTCGGGTTTAAGTACATTGGATAGAGTATAATACTGAAGATGAATGCATGACATGTGGAACATGCATAACATTGAGATTGAAAAGCACATGCATTACTCTCCATTGCTCAATATATCTCGACCCCTTCAGTTAAATCTGTCATATTCAATTGGCTCACAACATTCTTCTTTTATTCCTTACTTTTTGTCTGCCATAATCATATCCAATTAATGGTTTTTGTATTACTTTCTATTTTTCCTTTTAATTTTGAAAGTGGATTTTGCAGCAAAAACATTATGACCATCATTCTTCTTGTATCATTGATCATATTATCCTTTTAATAAGGTGAGTCAATAATTATCAATAACAGTGATCCAGCCATAAGACGAGGATGCTTTTTTGATTAAAGATTTTTATTATATTGAGTTGGTTAAAAAAACTATAGCTAAGTCTTGTTTTTGTTTTAATTTATTTTGTTCGAGACTAATATCGCGACAAACGTCTCCGCCCGATAAATGAGCCATGCTGACTAGTGAGGCACTGGTGGTCAACATTTATGTGTGTTTCTAAAATTTATTATGTCTACTTAACTATTAAAAAATTGAATAATTAAAATTAGACAGATTGGATCAAATTTAAAGCTGTTAACAAAAAAAGATCAAATTTAAAGCAAGTATATGGTCAAAATTTCTGTATGCATAGCTATGTTGGATTTTATATTTTATAGTTTAAGTATTGTAATTAAACAAAATAAACTGTAGATAGAGGATCATTTTATCATAAATATATACACTTGTTGGATTTGATAATGTTATTTTATGGCAGGAACTAAAACTAACACCACTCGTGATTTTCTGTCACATATTTAAATCACCCTCTTTAGATTCATGCTTCTGCTCTTCTTTTTGTCAGTCGGTGCTTCCATCTTTTAAGTTATGAATTCTTAACACTACTATATTTAATTAGAGAGAAGAAATGAGATGATGATGGGTAATAATATTTTAATTGAATAAAAGCTTTCTGATATAGTGAATATAAAAAAACAAAATATAACGGATGAATTCTGTAGAAAATGGAAGAACAAAATCTCAAACCTACAGAAAGGCATATATTTGAGACAGTATTTTTCCTTTATTTTAAAATTTTTTATTTTTCATTCCATTTTACTGTAAAATATGGATTAGGGTTGGAGTTGTTCTTAGCTCCGGAGTTTTGAAGCCTGCCGGTTCAGTATCTCACTAATATATTCCATTAAAGCGTTCTACTCTTGTAATCTCTTCTTATTAATGAAGTTTTAGTGTTAAAAAAACGAATTCTGTAGAAAATATATTTCTTTTATCAAATTCTGTAGAAATATGACGGACGAATGTACCCATCAGTTTGATCTTTAAAATCATTAAGAATACTGCACAATATTCACATTTTTTATTTGTGGGTTCCAGTGAATCAACACAATCTCATAAACACCAAACTTTGAACACTTTTGGACCCATATCTCTCTTTTCTCTATGATGATAATAAATAAATCATTCATACGGCCTTCAACATCACTATCGCTCTGGTCTCATTTCTTCTTTTTGTCTCACAGCATTCACTATATTTTTCATAAATTATTAATTTAAAACATAAAATTAATATCCAATATTATAGCATTTTCAAATGGAAAATGCAAAGACTGTATAGCTTTGAACACAATCTAGAAAAACAAAGAAAAAAAAATCAATGAAGAGGAGATCTTTGGGAAATTCCTTTTCTCTTGAGTAGTCTCGTGAATGGTCTCAGTGAAAGATTACTACTCAATAAAGCTTCCGAGTCTTCTGAAACATCGGTGAGTGACGATATGGATGATTTTTTCTCTTCTAAACTTCCTTCTTGATTATAATGTTCTTTCTCCAAAACACTTTGTTCCACTTCTGAAGAGAAACAAAACTTACGCTTTTTCGGAGGGCCTGATGAAATCTACAAAAACAAATGTCATTCAGTTATTTGAGCATACTCTAAACTTGAAAGAAAATATAGTATTTGGCATCATAAGAATTCTCTGAATTTTACGTTTGTGAAACGTGTTTATAACGTATATACAATTCACATAATGTCCATATTAACGTTTAAAAAATGATACTCCTATGTTAATGTAGGTTACGTGTCAAAAGTATAGATATGACTGATACTCTAACATGTTTCTTGGTGTGTTACGATTATTCCAAAAGAAAATATAAAAACTCCTATGCGTGTAGTGTTGAAAAGAAATTGTTTAAAGAAAAAAGTTTATTTGAATGTACTCTAAAACCAACGTAAAATCGAGTGAGAACTGTACTATCGAGTCATTGACAATGTGTAGAATTCAAATTTAACTTGTCAGAGATATATGCCTCATTCATCTACTGACGAGTGACGCTAACTCTTTTTAGAATTTCAAGATTGTTCTGTAAAACTTTTACGATACATTCTAATCAAAACATTTTGTATACCTCTGCTAACTAACTAACTTACTTTTTAAAAATGTATAAACATTTTGTATACCTCTTTTTAGAACTCTACCTAAACCCTTTATCTAAATGAAAGTCTTATGTTGCTCAAAAAAAAAAAAACCATCTAAGTAATAATAGAATATACTAATGGAAAAAACAATGTATAGATGTAAAAAATAACTTTAATGAAAATGAAAAATCACATTTTACCTTGCATGAGATGGAGCAAAATCGATTAGGACGATCTTGAATATATCTTTTACAAGTAACGCATGAAGCTGCATTCTTGGACTTTGTTGAAGGTCTTGCATCTTTTGCTTGCGGCCTCGAATTCAAATGTATTGCCTTTTCTCCATTTATTTTATATGTCTATTGCCAGTCAATAACAAAAAAGGTAAAACAATAGTATATATCAAGTTAATTTTGATTTTCATAGGCACTGAAAATCCGATCAAAAAAATACCACAACACAAATTAATAAAATATTCAAAATAAAATAAAAACCTGTATCTCGGAGCAATCAAAGTAGTGTTGAATATCGAGGAGACGCAGAACATCTTGATAAACATATTTGCAGATCTGAAGACGACGATGGACAAAGTGAGCTTCTGTGTTACAACAATGTCTGCAGATTTCGACGTTACAGTCAATGCAAAAGACATTTTTCTCGTTCTTTCGAAGATGCTTATGATCCACACATGTCCCAAAGAACTCTAAGCTCAATAGTGTCGCAATCCAATCTCCATCAACAGTTCTCTTCTCACTCTGCAACCAATGTTTTGAAAATTTAATTTACTTGTGAATATCTGAAAAAGATTCAGAAACTTTATGATAAACTTATATATGATTTAAGACGAAATTCAAAAATTAAATCGGCTTCTTATTAATTTTTAAAATATGAAATTCGTAGAAAGTTTGAGATTCTATTGAGTTTATATATCAGTTACATATGAAGTCACTTGAAACTTGGATTAGAGGACTCATACAAAAAAAAAAAAAAAAACTTGGATTAGAGGTTTGTTAAAAAAAAGCCAATTATTTCTTAAAGGGATGGAATCTGCAGAAATTTGAAACTTTATTGATGTTTTATAATGAATATATATATATATATGAAAATATTACAAATTTGAATTAAACAGATTCATTAGCCAGATTGTTAATAAAAAAACAATTTTGTTAGTTAATAAGGATAAATTCTGCAGAAATTTTCTTGTTTATGATTTCTATTTTCTTGTTGAAACTAGAAAAACTTGAATCTTAGGGATTTGTTAGCAAAAAAAAAAAAGGATGACATCGGCAGAAATTTTGGAGTGTTTTGGTGTTTATGATGAATTGATATACAAATTAAAAACAGATAAAATGAATCAGAAAATAATATAAAATAAAATAAGGGTTTGTACCAGATTCATTTGGGTATGAGAAATTGAATTCCTTTAATCGATCAGATGAGCAGCGTTAAGGAAGAACATTCAGGGTTCTTGGGGAAGAGGAAGGAGAGGCCAGAAGCAAAAAGAAGAAGTGATTGTGGTGTGAATAAATTAGTAGAAGGCAAAGGAAATATAAACAAATTATATTAGGAATGTATCATCAATTGTATATTGTGTTTTGTGAGAAAATATTAATAAATAAGGAAAATAAAAGGACAACTTTTTATAATTAATTAAATAAGGGAAATATCAAAAGTCCTAACAGTCAACATAAACTGTTGCTCTTTTACACCTAGAATGGATAGCATGCGGAAATATGAAAGACGTGTAACTATATTAACTTTAAAGTTTTAACCTTCAAAATTAATCATTTTAAATACAAATGAAATCGGCTAATGAGGTCATTAATATGCAAATTATAATAATAATAATTGAGTGGACATAATTTGACTTTGAGGAAGAAGGTAGTCTTTATAATTTAGATGGTGCGATAAAGGTAAGCAAAGCTTCCTATATTTACTCCGAAATTTCCAAGGAAAAAGCTTATTAATTTTGGAATTATATCATTATGTACATACTACATATACATACATATGAAGATGCCGATGATAAACCGCTCGCATTGCAGATAATATAATACTAAACGCTGTATTAATTGTATTTACCAGCAAGAATTAGCAGGTTGACCAAAAACTAATATAGAAAAATAATCACCATCTTTTTCTGACAAACGTTATTCAAAATAAAACGCATGAAAAAAATACAAAAATATGATTTCATTAAGGTCATATATTTTGAGAAAGTTTGAGAAAGTAGAGTAAACATACAATTAGTTGCTCGATCTTTAAACATCCATGCGGACTGCCTTTTTGCTCGACCATGCGCACTACTCTGTCCGTTTGTTAACTGCTCTGCACCAAGATGGCTAGCCTCTGCTGCTGGCAAATGGATGCAAACTAGCTTGAATTGATACTTTTCGATATCAAAATAAAATCTAAGTTCAATTTACTCAACTGGTGAAGATATCATTGTCCTTTTTTTCTTATCAAAGTAAGATATTGTATCTATAAGCTATTATATCCAAATTCAAATTCAGCACTTACCAGCACTATGCTTAAAAGAGATTATTTACGTTGTGTGAGATTATCACGTGTGGTCTCTCATAATAAATATTAAAATTACAGAAACCAAGTGCTTACATAATTCTTTAATTAAACTGAAAGTTTTAAAAAGGAAAACCAGAATTTTATCGACCAAAACTAATATATATGTATGGACGGACTTTTTATAGATAAACATATAAAGAAATTAATTAAACTATAATTTTAGGCGGATTTTTTATAGTATTTTGACAATATAACATATAAAGGAATTTGGTGCACAAACGAAAAACATATAAAGGAAAATATTCAAGAAACAAATATAAACATATATAAATTTGGAAATATTAAATTGTGGATCCAACGGCAGGTTAGGATAGTGGTTTTAGCCTTTGGAGTTGGTTCCATTGTACCCTTAGTTTGATTCTCGTTGGAAAGACAGATTTAGGACATAGTACTATCAACTGCTGCATCTGGCTGAAGGATTACTCTGGTCTAACAACAATGGAGATTCTCTTTTTTCTTCTATAATTTACACTAAAATAGAGTAATTCTATTATAATGTAATTTTTGCTCCAATGGTGACTTTATTATAGAATAAAATATAGAGAAATGTCACAGTTTACTCTATATTTGGAGTGGAAAAGTGACATCCCTCTATATTTTATTCTATAATAGAGTATCTATATTATAGAGTAACACCACTGGAGCAAAAGTTACACTATAATAGAATTATTCTATTTTAGTGTAAATTATAGAGAAAAAAATAGAGTTCCATTGGAGATGGTCTAAGGCCCGGATCACCTTTCGGTTATTAAAATAAACACTAAATTGTGGAGCTTAATCTTAAACCATG
Source organism: Brassica napus (assembly GCF_020379485.1). Lineage (NCBI taxonomy): Eukaryota > Viridiplantae > Streptophyta > Magnoliopsida > Brassicales > Brassicaceae > Brassica > Brassica napus. Next base: position 26,478,190 of record NC_063439.1, read on the forward strand.
CGACATGCAAAACATGTTAAGTTTATTATTTACTCCATATGTTTCACAATGATGAGTTTTTTTCTGCTCATTTTTGTTGTTTGTTAAGATAAATTTTCAAACTTTAATGTATATTTTATTAATATAGTCAATGTATATGTCAACAAATATGTATAGATAATGATTATATTTTTGAACTACTATTGATTTTGAATTATATAAATTAAATATAATTTATTGAATGATACTTTTTAATATGTACAAAAATTCTTAAATATTATCTTTATCAAACAAATAGTGTATTTATTTTTTATTGTCGCGTACCAAAACGGGAAAAAGCTAGATGTTTCAAATTATATTTTAATTTTTATTTAATGTGAAATTTCTTGGCCATCTTGTAATAAAATATTCTTTGAAAAACTACAATTAAACCAAACTAAAACGGAAACAGAAACAAAAACTGAGCCAATTTTTCTCGGCATAATCCATAATTTAGAAAAAGGCTTTGTATAGAAATATGTCTATATAGAATATTGTGGATAGCTGGATATGATCACCTACATCTATTAATATGCTCTGCATAATCACATTTCAATATATGTCTACATAGCATTTTCAACTTTACTTTATTTTTTTGTTTCAAAATCAGATTTATAGTAACATTTTCAATTCTACTCCCTTTTTATAACTTCGAAACTTTATTTATTTTTTTGACATAAACTTAATTTATTAATCAACTGTGAAGGGGGGGGGGGGGGGGGGGGTACTACATATAGTCTATATGATATATACTATAGTCAATAAACCAATATAATGAAGCGGACAATCAAATATAGAAAAGAAACTTGAACTATCATACACCTTCTTTGACAAAATATCGGCAGCTTGATTTCGTGCCGTTTGACATGACTCAACGAGCATTCTGGTAACAAATACATCCAATACCGAATTTCAAATAATACATTACCAAATTGAACACTGTGTTCTGTCAAATTTACAATCCTGCTGAATTCACTATTATCCCCTTCGAACCATACATTTCGCCGACCCTTTATCCAAGTTTGTTGAAGAACATACAAAACAACCCATTGTTTCTGCTTCTAAGACTGATGTTACCCCCACCACTCTTGCCATCCCCGAAGAATATGTATTCCAGCATCATTACGCACAATCCATCCCATATCCAAAGTCTTCATCCTTGACGATAACGACTGTCAAAATTGCATTTTAGGCAATCTGATAGTAGTGGTTCCCATTATGAGCTTATGCGCTTTATATTGTATGGTATCGGTATTACTTTGCCATTCAGCTGTCGCGTATAAGGCTCTACAAACGTCCTCTATAGAGAACATTTCGCTTACTGAAGCAAAGTTAATTTTGAAAATTCCAAATGATCAGCCACAACTTCCGAAAACAATTTCTCTATTTTATATTCCAATAGAAGAAAAATTGAAATCATTATTTAAATTGAATGATAAATTTATTTTTTAGTTATTGTTTCGTTTTTCACTATAAACGAAGTAAATTTTAAGTTTCACAGCTCCATTATATAATTATTCTATTTTCTAAAAAAATTAAAATAACATTGGATATGTTTCTAATGCTCTTAGACTACCTCGAAACTCTTCCCGTTCACCACAATGAACACATGATTGGTGTCTTCTCCAAGCAAGCATCCAGTCTCCTAATGAGAGCATGTTATTCATAGCAAGGCAAGCAATAAATCTACAACGTGGTACTCTTTGAATGAAACCAGAAAAGAGGTGTCTGTAGAACTGCCTAACTCTTCTCGAACCTTATTCTACTACGAGAAATAGGATGTGCTTTAATCTGTAATAACAACAGATAAAATTAATGTATTCTAGTCTGACGTAATCTTCATCCATCGGGTCCAACCACATTGATCGAACCAAACTAAGTTGGAAGTACAGCCACCTTTGAACTAAAACTCATAGACCTGGTATTTTAGGTGCCAAATATATAATTATAAACTTTGAGGGTATCAATACTAAAAAGTAGTTGTGGTGCAATGGTGCTATTGCTGGGTTTGAAATCTTTTAAACATCATAATATGATGGGCCGGGCCTGGTGAAAAAATTATTCAGTACCTCTATTTCATTACGTCATATGTACGCTTTAGGTTTATTGCATCTCATCCCAATTAACTTTTGCATCGTGCATAATTTAGGTTCTCCGATCATACAAAAGTTATTTGATTTCATCTTAAACAATGTAACTAATTCACAAATAAAATGGTTGACAAATGTTGTCAGGTGCAAGATGTATAGCATAGATATTTTATATTGCATAAACACTACAACGATAATAATACACTTAAACCAAAAGTTTGCATGAAAAATATATGTCACAAGTAAAATTCTTCAGACAAAAACAAAGAAAAGAATCGAGAATTTTCACACAATGCTTCATCTATTACTTCTATACTACTAAAAATGTTTAAACGAAACTGAGAAAAGCAGTCTTTATTTTCTTCAACATCCATCCACATAAGTGAACGAATCAGCAAATCCAGATAGGCGTGTTGGGATATTTATAAACCATATATAATACATTTTTTGTATAGTGCTTGTAACACTAGGTGATAATCCGCGCTCTACGCGGAGTAAATAGATTTCAAAATATTATCACTTTTAATTTGTAGACATAATAAAAGCTAAAGTCATAGCAAGAAATACTATATGTTATAAAGTAAGGGTTAGACAAAATTTAGTATGTCAATCTAAATTAAGCTGCAAAATTTTTGTTTAAAAATTGTATATTTGTTTGCATAAAATAAATTATTAATATAAAATAAAGCAAAACATAAGCAATAAACTAATAAAATATAAATAAACAATGTTTTGAATTGTTTCAAATCGGAAACAGAGTTAAAGCCAGCCATTTGATTGCTTGAGAGAATGTTTTGATATGAGTAAAGTCGAGAAGAAAGGTGTGGTGAGTTTTCTGAATTATAGAAACCGTATATTTATACTAAAAAGGAATCGCCGTGTGGTCATATGGATTCAAAATAATGGCCGTAACTAAATCGAATATTACACATAACTTGCGCTCCAATCTTAGTTGAGAAGTACTTTAATATTGTAGATAGTTAATGCAAACTTTCTTTTATCAATCGCAATTGAACAAATTCAAGAAAGTTCACGATAATTAATTGATTACAATAATTTGAACCTTAATCTACGTTCCTTATATACAAAAGTCAATTCCTTGCAAATCACATATTATTACCATCAATTTACCAAATTTGTAATTTAAAAATATATCAAAGTTATTAGAAGTTTCTTTTTTGTCAATCATCAATCAATTTTGTCCTTGCAAATCACGTTTGAATCATGGAAAATTTGCTCCGCCATTATTTGCATTATGCAAGCTGGCGTTAAAATCTTAATTACGATAGATCACCTAAGGTAAGTTTTTATAATTGTATGCCAGAAAATCATAATGTACCTTAGTTTCTACAATCGCAAGGCGGGGATCATCTAACAATTTAATGAAACGGGGCAAGTATATGACATATGCATGGTTCTTCTGTTTCATTATTTAAAAAAAAACAAAGTTTTCCTCTTGATATATTTTTAAGAGAAAAAATATTTTTTCGCATTTTTAAGAAAATCAATCACTTGAGCACGTATTGATCATCAAATACTTTTTAGGATTTTTCAGAAAACAAACTTTGATTGATAATCGCACATTAATTTGTTCGCATATATATTCATTTTGAATAAAACAATTAGACCACTACGTATGTCAGTAATGTTTTTGTATTGAAACAAATTAATGAAAAAACTTCAGTCAAGGTAATTAACATAATTTTAAAATATTTGATGTAATACGTAGAACTTCGGTTAAGGTAACTAACGCAAGAAATAAATGATAAGGTTTGATGTAATATGTATCAACGTATATATGTGACAAATGTAGACCAAACTAAGGTAATTATAATGTTTTGATCAATGGCATGTTGTGTAATTGATATCTCATGATTTTCATAGTTTTTAGCATCTATTTATTAATCATACTTGTGTTTTGAATTGCATTTAGGTGTCTACATTGCATATATTTGTTCATTTGTATGCATTAGGGGTTGGATTGCACACTTGAGAAGTTTGGGGCAAAATCGCAAAGTTATACTTGCAAATTACAGAGTTTGTGGCCAGTTTGAGAACCATCAAGAGTCAGGGGATCATTCTGCAAATTCGAGGGTCTAAGTTGCGAAATTAAGAGGTCTGGGGCTGATTCGTGAGGACATAAGTGTTATTTCAAGAGTTTTGGGTCAATTGGTAATTATTCAACAACTGAGGGACCTGTTCTGCAACTACTTCAAAATACACCATTGGAGAGATCGATTGTTGCTCGATCCTTCTTCTCGCCGGTTTTGGGTGCTGACGACGGCGAGCCTGTTTGGTTGCGAGGACGGCACATACGGAGAAGAGCACGACGGAGATGGTCCTGTGACCTGAGACAGACGCGACGACCACCAGACGTCGAGCTTTCACTCCGATTCGATCCCGACGGCGAGCTACTGTCGCAGCCTAACGAAGCTTGAAGCGAAGACCTCCGCGAGTTGCAGACCATGGCCGACGGGAGACGGCGGCACGAGCAGTCACGGTTCGTCAGAGCTTTATACAAATGGCCGGAAACGGTGGCGTGAAGAAGACGAGCAGAGTCAATTACGGTGAAGATGAGCACGGCCACGGGAGATAGAGAGGCCGTGAGCCAGTGACGACGAAGGAGACGACGGCTGAAGCTTGAGACGAGGAAGGCAAGAATCGAGCATGAACCACAACGGCTTGACAGTACGGGACGATGAAATCACTGTATCTCGGACGCACCTTGGAGCGGACCTGCAACGCGGGAAGAAGAAGCCGCGCGCACTTGGACAAACTCGATGTCAGTATCAGAGCGGCTTAGTGAAACGGGTTGCGTTACCCGCTCGGAGAAGACAAAGAAGCGATTTCAAGATGTGTTGACCGGTTTAATCCGGTTTGACCCGGTTTAATTCAACTGAACCAGGACGAGTTTAGACTTCTTATAAATAGTTTTAGCCTCCAAAAATCCTAATTTATCTCATTTTCTCTCAAGACTTTGTCTAAACTTGTAAAAGCTTAAATCTTTCTATAATCTAAGGAAGTACTTTATCTTATATTTGTGTTTCTCTTGCTCATTAAAATAATTAGCTTTGATCCTTACATGGGTTTAAGGTTTCTCATGGAGATTATTGAGTAGACACATTTTGGATTCATGGATTAAGGTAGATTATGGTGATTAATCTAGATCTAAGGTGTTTTAGTATAGATCCATCTTGTTCCTTGCTAGTAGAGTGCTTTTAATGCAACTTTAGAGTTGGTCTCTCTAAAGTTGAGCTCTAGGCATTTCATATCCGGAAGGCGTTTGATGAAATGTCTGAACCAACTCTCCTAAGCTTTTAACATTCTTTACCAAAGAGATTTGTTGTTAAAGATGTTAAGATGGCTAGTAGACTTGAAATTAATGATTACTTAGATAACATTCAACCAAAGGGATTTGATGCTTGAGTTATCTTAGTAAATGAGCATTCATCTAGGGATAGAGTTTGTTTAGGATTGTGTCTAGGTCTAAGGTAGATAGATTGGTTGAAAGTTGCCACTTTAGATTGAACCTTGATCACCTTATATCAATTATCCTTACCCATGAATCCATCTTTAGCATTTGAAAGTTCTTGCACTTATTTCTTGATTGGATTTGAGATCACCTTGTTTATATTTCTAAGATCTTAGCTTGTTACAAATCATCCATCTTCTTGTTTGCTTAGATTAAGAAAGCTTGTGTATTCTTGGTGTTATAGGTCACTAGTTCCTTGTGGATTCGATCCTAAAATGCTACAATGACATACCATTCGATTGTGGTATTGTTGGCACATTAGGTTAATTGGTGTGTGCTTAAACGCGTAATCAGTAATTACTCTAGTTAACAAAAGGGTTTTAAATAGAATAGGTGAGAGAGCTTGTGGAGTTGCTACGTAAAAAATGACACTTGTAATAAACACATGAACTAAATGTTATTTATTTTTAATACTCCTCAAATAATAAAAAAAAGATTATTGTGGATTATATATAAGAAATTGATATCTTGTGCATTTCATGGTTTTAAGCATTAATTTTGTGTACATACTAATCATTTAGACTAGCATTTACATTTGTTTACTGTTGCATTTGTGTGTTTTCAGGTTTGGAGAAGTACTAATCAGATATTGGAGTCAAATAGACCACATAACATTCAAGTGGTGCGGTAGCAGCCGACTTTCGCAGGCAAGTGGTGGCTGTGATGGTACATGGTGGTTGCAGTCAAGACACCGTGGGTGAGAGATGGCCGCAGTATAGGAGATGACTTTCGCCGTCATAAAATTGCATCTGAGAGATTCTCAAGCTGTATTCACGGCATATGGAGGCTGTGAAGTGAAGCAACCAACCACGAGTGACTTTCGCAGGTTAAGGCTGGTCACGATCAGGCCACGATGAATCGGCCAGGACATTTTGCAGGCGGCATTCGCAGGGTGTGATGGCTGCGGCAGGAGCAAGAAGATCGCGGCCTTTGATCGCAGTCTAGAGGTGGTTGCGACTGGCTTTTAAAATAGATTTTAAGTTGGATCAACCCAGGTTTGTTGGGTTGACCCGGTTCATTTTTAAGCTACTATAAATACATTCTAGTCCTAATCTTAGATCTTATCATTGTTTTCTCTTTAAACACATTGCTATTTTGGGGAAAGATTCAATCTTTAGTTTTTTTCATCTTGTTTCTTTTTGTTTGTTGGATTAAATTTGCTTCTAAACATGATTAGACCATCTCTAATGGTACACAAATTTTTTTTTTATATTTCACATTAAAATAGAGTTTTTCTATTATAGAGTTGGATTTTCTCCAATGGTTCACTCTGTAATAGAGTTACTCTATAACATAGTGAAATATAGAGTAATATTATTTTTTACTCTATATTTGGAGTGAGAAAACAACATTAGGACATCTCCAATGGCACACAAAAATTTTCTTTATATTTCACACTAAAGAGTAACTCTATTATAGAGTGAACCATCGGAGAAAATCCAACTCTATAATAGAGTTACTATATTTTAGTGTGAAATATAGAAAAAAATTTTGTGAACACTTTACCCGATATCTGAAGCCACACCCGAATCCGATCTGAAAAATCCGAACCGAAGTAGCAAAATATTCGAACGGGTATTGAATTAGGAGAGATTGGATATCCGAACCCAAACATGTAATATCCGAACTCGAAGGGATATCCGAAAATAACCGAACATATGTATAACTAACCATATATTTCTAGTTTACATCTCTCATTTTATATAAAATATTTATATTGATACTACACATACTTTAAGTTCATATGATATACATTGAATTACGGAGAAAATGATTTGCTACTCATTTAAAATGCATGTCAAACTTTTTATTTCAAGAATTAACAAAAAGTTACATCCAAAATTTTAAAACAATAACCAAATTAATGTCTTTTTTCGTTTCAAAATGTTATATCTAAATCTATTAACCATTCAATCTATTAAAGATAAAAAAAAATAGTTAAGTGAAAGTTATATTTTTAAATATAAGAAATTTGAGAATTGAATTTTTTTTTTTTTTTTCAAAATCTAAATATCCGAACCGATCCGAAATAACCGAACTCGAACTAAAAATACCTGAACCCAACCCGAAGTACAGAAATACCCGAACGGATTCTATACTTTTATATTGAAATACCCGAAAATCCAAAATACTCGATCCGAACCCGAAAATCCGAAATACCCGATCCGAACCCGAACGCCCACCCCTAATTCAAATTGTTGAAAGAAAAGAAAATGGTTCCACATTGATATGAGTTCAATTTTCACTTACTGTTTACATTTTTATGATCTTATCTCATTCAGTTATTGAAACTCAATTATTTGAAAATAAAAGTAAATAGTTCCACATTGATAATATGTTAAGATTTTATTGGTTGTCTAGATTTTTATAACCTTATCTCACTCAATTACTGTAACTCAACTATTTGATAGTAAGATTTTTTTTCACTCAAGCTGTCTTGCAACAAGCCAACAACACTGTCTCTCCCTTCTCTTCGCTTCTATGTCGTGTTATGGATTCACAGATTCTTGGTCTTAACAGCCCCACGAGAAAATTCACAGTGGGCCCCATCACGAGTCACCACCATAGACCATAAAGATTTGTAGCTCTTATAAAAAAAATGGAAAGACTCTTCATCTGACATTCATATGATCTAGCCTTTCTATCATGGTTCCGTTCTTCTACGTCCTCGCTTCCTTCTTCTTCCTCTGCATCCATGTCTCTTCTTTGATCTCCAGCAACTACACTGTTGACACGATCTCAGGCAACGTCACACGTCTCCTCTAACGGAATTTTCGAAATGGGTTTCTTCCAACCAGCTGGTAGTTTTTCAAAGTTCTACATAGGAATGTCGTACCAGCAAGTTTATAAACAAACTATCGTCTGGGTAACTAACCGTGACGAACCAGTCTCCGACATGTTCATATCAGTTCTCAAAATCTCCGACGGGAACCTAGTTCTGTTCGACGGAAGGTACGAACGAGACTCCAGTTTGGTCTCAACTCTTCCTCTGCTCACGAGGCTGTTTTGCTCGATGACGGCAACCTCGTCCTCAGGGACGAGTACGGCTCTGTTCTACGGCAAAGCTTCGACCATCCAGGTGTCACGTGGCTTCCCGGAGCCAATATCCGGTACGACAAACGGACCAAGAAGAGTACTCAACGGCTCACGTCGTGGAAGAGTAGTGAAGACCCGTCACCAGGTTTGTTCTCTCTCGAGCTAGACGAGTCCACAGCTTACAAAGTCCTCTGGAACGGGTCGGCACAGTACTGGTCAAGTGGTCCTTGGAACCCTCAGAGAAACATATTCGATTCACTCAACTACAGTTTTTTTCTCCAACGCGACAGAGTCATACTTCAGTTACTCGACGTATAACCACACGAACATCTCACGACTCTTCATCGACATTTCAGCACAGATTAAGCTGTCCTCTTGGTTAAACAGCAGCAACGAGAAAAAAAAAAAAAAACAGCAGCAACGATCATCAGTGGAAACTGATCTCGTCTCAGCCTCGGCAACAGTGCCAAGTCTATGCTTACTGTTGCTCCTATGGGATTTGCAATGACAAGTCTCAATCTTTTTGCCAATGCCCTCCTCATGGGTTTGATCTGGAGTGAAGAACATGTCTTGAATCTTCAACAACTGGAAGAAGATAGCAGAGAAGGGAGTAAGTTTTATCTTAGCCTCTCTGCTTCGGACATGCCTAGTGGTTCTTCTGGTAATAGTAACACAGCGATGATCTTTGGCGCGGTTCTAGGCTCGCTAGGGGTGATTTTAGCTTTTGAATTCCATGGTAATGTGTTTTCTTCTTGCAAATTAGATCTAACAACAGATGTGGAAAACCATCATTGTCTACTTATGGACACAATAAATTTCTAGTAGTTTCCATTTGGATTGATAAAGGTTACTACCAATTTTCACTAATGAGTGAAATATGAATAAATTATACTTGCAGAAATTGCTTACATAACTAGTGATTGGATAAAAATTTTGAATTTCAATAAAATAAAAACATTATTATTTAACTCGTTTCGTACATAAACAAATATACTAGTCGAATACTATAGTAGTTAAATCATTAGAATATTACTATAAACAAATCTAATCAAAATTAATATAAGACTATTAACAAACAATTTTATGTTAATATATGACTATATACAATTTTATACTATAATAAATACATCAAATTCATATGAGCTATATAGTTTTATGTCAAATTATTTCATCAATAATTTTATATTATAAACATAGTATTACTATTTTATCAATAATTATCATATAACTAAGCATAATCTAAATTGTATATATGATATATATAATATTCATAAGTTATAGTTTCTAATAATTTTATAAATGTATTATAAAATTAAAATATGATATGTGAATCATGATTTATATGATTATTTTGTTTATACATAATTTTAAATTATATTTAATATTTAAATATCTAGAATGAAATTTGTCAGTAAAAGAATTGTATAGTTTACTTCATATCTTATTTTTATTATATATATTTAGTTTCTCATCAAGTTCTGTTTGGTCAACAGGCACCCAAACTGATATTGGCAGAGAGAGAATAATCTCTGAATGAGTTTCGGCATAAATACCTTAGACACATGCACTCGCTTTACACCCTCTCCGCTTTATGTTTAATTGTTTACTAGATCATGACCCGCCCGGGCGGGTGGGTTTTCATTCTTTTGCGAAAGCGAGTTGTGTTGTTTTTATTGTAACGCAAAATTTACTATGAAACTTGTGTTTTGATTTTGTTGTGTACATTATGAAGTTAATTTTTTTAACAATTATTACATAATTGCTCAGTGAATTTATTATATTCTGACGTCTAATATATTTTGTGTGTAATGGTTCAAAACATTTTCTAATATATATTATATTTCAGTTTGGTTTGTTTTCAGGACAAAGTTATAAATATATAACACCATACAATATTACTATACTATGTAATATATAAAACTATATATGTTTATATTTGTTTTAGGAACTTAATTTGAACCAACGTCATTCATAACACCAATATACTGTCCCAACGTATACATGTAATTTACATGTAGTCACGCAAACGAAATTGAACTTTCTTTTTCTCTTTCCCCATAGCTTGAACCGTTTGAACCCCATGAAGATCCACGACTTGTCCAATAACATCTATATGAACAACAATACATAATGAATTTACGACAAAAGAATTCAAGATTTGTCCAAAACTTTAATGAGATCATAATGTTCATTACAAAGTAATCAATAAACATGTGTACCTTTAAGAAAAATATTTTTCTTCTCGACGATATTCCTTAACTCATCGTAACTCGAAAGAGAAAGAAAAAGATGATCAGATAGAAAATTACATCCAGTTACCACTGTGTCGCCTGAAAAAATCAATTTGTATTGATGAATTGTTGGGCAATATTGTCCAGAAGCGGCTAGAACTTAAAAAGTATCAATAGTTTTCCACTCATAAACCGGTAAATCACGTTGGAGACAAAAAAAATTAATTCCTTTTGCAAGATGCTGCAATCTTTACACCCTACATAACATAAAAATTCAAATTATATAATGAATACTATAAGAGGGTAACTAAAATATAACAATAAACAATACACACAGTTTCATCAGCTAAGACGCATTCAAATATGTCGCCTCCAAAACTGGTGTTTTGTTTCCAACCATGAAGTACTTTAACGCGAATTAGCCAATTGTTTCTTAATGGTTTGACACCATTAAGTAATTCGTCAGTCTTTTTTTTTTGGAGCTTATCGTGGATGTGTAAAGATGATTTAGAAGACCAATATTTATAGTTTAATTTTGGGGCAAGGAAACGAATATACCACCCAAATATTCACTAAACCAATTAAGAAATCTATAATAAATACCAAATCACAGTATATGGCCACCGAGATATTAGCCATAATTGAAACGACTTGGAGAAATGATTTTTCAATAAAAGTTTTTATTTCAAAGTAAAATTCGAGATATCTATATCGGTTATGTAAATAATCATATGCATGGAATATACTACACAAATATTCTCTAGGGAAATTTCCTAATCTATAATAAATACCAAATCACACAATATGGTCACCAAGATATTATGCATATTTGATACGACTTGGAGAAAGGGTTTTTAATAAAAGATGTTATTGTTAAGTAAAAATTGATGTTTCTGTTATGAAATATACCCGAAGTATAGATATAGATATCAATTATTAACAGAAATATAGGAACTTCCAAAACGAAATATCGTGTTTGATCAGTTTGAAAAGAGAAAAAAAATGAGTAACTGAGATGAACTTGTGGTATGAACCGATGTTTAGAAGTGATCTTTTTTAACAAAATATTTTTATAGCATCTGTTTCTGATATCTATGTGTCCATCGCTGAAACATTAAAATAGGAGCATGTATAATGTATTCTTGTTCGTTTGGCATAGCTAGTGGTTGGTTATTATTTTGTGTTTATGTTTCTAAAATTCAATCCGATTTTAACAGGGTTATAAGACATAGTCGGTTATATTCTGAAACTGTATAGTTTGTATTAACATAGATATCAGTATATGGTACGTTTAATAATAATTATGAGGTTGGATATGGTACGTCTAATTCATAAGGGATTAGGCGTTTAATTAAAACTATGAAGTCAGTTATGGTACCTTTAATTTATAAGAGATAAGAATTTAATTAAAATATGAGGTCCACCTTAAAAATCCACCTAGAAGAAGTTGTGATGTTTCTAATTTAATAAGATAGATTAGAGCTCGACACTGCCCGTACATATGTTAATTTTTACTTTTATAAATTGTTTAATAAAAATTTTAAACACATAAGTTATTAGATTTTTTAATGTTTACAAATCTATCCGCATCCAGAAGAATCCGAGTCCAAATCTCGTCTGAAAAATTATAATATCCGAACAAAATTTAAGTTTAAACCTACAAATCTGATATCCACAAAATGATTAAGATATATTTAATTAATTCTATAAGAAAATAAAAAAATTATTAAACGGTTGAGTTCTTGTCATGAATAAATCACTTTATTCAAACTTGTGAAATTATTTTGGTTAACAAGTAAGTAAGTGTTGTCGAATTATTATGGTAAATATAGTTAATGAACTAATTAAAAAAGAGAAAAAAAAGAAATGTAAAAAATGTTATTAAAACACTTAAAATAGATAAATTTTATTTTGTATTCTGTAATAAATGAAGTGGAATTATTTGGAAAAGATAATAAATAAATTGGTTTACATTAGTTAAAAAGGAAAGAAGAAAATGTAAAAAAATATTTTAAATAAGTAAGTATTATTTTGTACTTCAGTTTTAATAGAATAGATACATCTCCGCTCTAATGTATTTATGCTGAAACTCATTTATTCTTTTGCTCAAAAAAATTTTTTGTTTATACATCTCATCCCAATTTACTTTTGCATCAGTGCAAACATTCAGGTTCTGAGTTCTTGCCAAACAAAAGTTATGTAAAGTTATTCGATTTTATATAAACAATGAAACAGAAACCTAAAAGAAAAACAAAACACCATATATTTGTTATGTATGATTCCAATAATTCACAAATACAATGGTTGATAACATGTGGCAGATGCAAGATGTATAGTATAGATATTTTATGTTTGCATAAACACTACAACGATAATCAATACACTTAAACAAAAAGTTCGCATGAAAAATAGATGTCACAAGTAAAATGCTTCAGCAAAAACAAAGAACAAGAAAAGATAATTTTCACACAATGCTTCTTAATCTACTACTTCTATACTACTAAAAGCGTTTTAACGAAACAGAGAAATGCAGTCTTTTATTTTCCTTCAACGTCCATCCACAGAAGTGAACGAGTCGGCAAATCCAGACGGGCGTGTCGGGATACTTGTCTGTGTATTGTCTTTACTTCCATAAACCGAGGACGAAGAACCAGAGTCATCTCCCGTCTGGCTAAGCCCCTCAGAAGCTTGCCACTTCTTAACCGCCTGCGGAAGCGGAAGATCGTAGTCTATACCGTAGAGGTCATCAGGATCAACCTCAGTGGGTTTCCATTGGACTGTGAGCGAAGAAAGAACGTTAACAATGTGAGACATGTCAGGTCTTTGGTAAGGCTCACGTGCACAGCAATGACCAGCAAGCTCCCAAACTTTTTGAACACTGGCTAAGGTCTCTTCGTCCAGCTTGATGTTTGGGTCTATAGCGTTTTTGAAGGCGTTTTCGTCTCTCTCTTTGCTTGCTGCTACACGACGGAACCATGTGACTAGATGGACGCTGTCCTCAGGTTGCGTCTCATCAAGAGCTTTACGTCCAGTGATCAGCTCCATAAGTATAACCCCAAGACTGAAGATGTCGACTTTGGTCGTCACTCTTCCAGTTACTGCCGTAATCAATACCACAAAAACGATCAAAGCATGAAACATGAGACATAAACAGTTAGGTAGGGAACAAATTCAAACCTGCATATTCTGGAGCAAGGTAACCGAAGGTCCCAGCGACACGAGTCTCGATGGAGTATTTGCCTTCAGGGGCTAAACGGACTAACCCAAAGTCAGAGACTTTAGCACGCATATCATCACCAAGGAGGATGTTTGATGGCTTAAGATCCCTATGGATGAAACTCTGATGAGCAAGCGTGTGTAGATACTCCACACCCCTAGCTACATCCAAGGAAATAGCCAATCTTCTAGTCCAATCAAGAGGTTTCCGCTCTTCTTCCTTCCAGTGGAACAGATGCTGACTCAAAGTTCCCTGCGGCATGTACTCGTAGACAAGAAGTCTCTCGTTACCATCAAGACAGTAACCAAGAAGCGCAACGAGATGACGGTGACGCATTTTAGTCAACACAGTGATTTCTGATTTGAACTCAGCGAGTCCCTTATCACTCACAACAGAAGACTCCATCCTCTTCACAGCTATTTTCGTTCCGTCGTGGAGTTCACCTTTGTAAACTACACCGAAACCGCCTCTCCCGAGGATATTCTCTTCGCTGAAGTTGTTTGTCACACTCCTCAAAACCTGTATGGAGATAACCAAGTTCCCAGACTCCACCACGTGAATGTCACTGTTGGCGCTTCCGCTGTGACTGTAAGAGCTCTCTGTTCCTCCTCCTCCCCCATTGTTGAGACTAGACGCTGCAACTGTGAGTTTAATTGCATCGCTATCACCAGAGTGATGCGGATGAATCACCATGTTTGTGTTTGGGCTCCGAACTTTAGCAGGTCTCATTCTCTTCTTGGCGTAGAGGCAAACACCCAGTCCAACAAGACACAATGCACCAACAACACCACCAACCACAGGAACAATGATCTTGACACTACTTGACTTCTTAGAACTTTCGTTTCCACTGCCACTGTCACTTCCTCCACCAGAGCCTTTACCTCCCCCTGAAGTTCCAGGAGTTCCACCACTCGGCGAGACAGGTCCATCCTTATCGATGTTAAGGTTACCAGTAGTCACAACATTCACACCTTCCCTGAACTTCGGCACACCACCGTAGAAGTCATTGTTAGACACATCAAGCATCCTAAGCTTAGGCAAAGTGGTAAGCTTCTTCGGTATACTCCCACTAAGTTTATTATTAGAAAGATTAATAGTTTCCAACGAAACAAGCTTAGCAAAGCTCGGAGATATCGAACCGGTCAGCTCCTGCCTCCCTAGATTAACCACAGTAACATTACTCCCAGAGCAAGTAATCCCAAGCCAGCTACCACACGGATCATTCCCTTTCCAACTCATAGCCAACTTCACCGGATAACCAAACGACTCAGCTATAGACAGCAAGGTCTCAACACGAGAATCACACAGAGCACCAGGAGTATCCAAACAAAAGCTATTCGTTTTCGCAACCACATCAACACTAACAGACTTGTCGAATAACGGAGACGCTCCTTGGAAGTAGTTATTAGTCAAATTCACAACGGTAAGAGAGTTGAGACCAGTAAACGACGGTGGAACAACACCAGTGAGCTGATTCTCTCTAACATTGAACAGCCTCAGAGACTGCAAACCAGAGAGATCAGGGATTGGACCTGAAAAGGCGTTACCTTGGAGATCAATCTCAACGAGAGACGTCATGTTCTGCAGCACCGAGATTGATCCGTTGAGCTTCTGTCCGTTGAGGTAGAGCTGCTGCAACGACGAACCCGCTAAACTCACAGGCAAACCTCCGTACAGATTGTTACGAGATAGTTTCAAAGAAGCGAGGCTCGGGAGAGTCTCGGAACCGAAGAAATCAGGAATCGAACCCGTGACGTTGCAGTTAATTAAAGAAAGGTTCTTGAGTGACGTGGCTTCCTTAACCGTCTCCGGAATCTCCCAAGAAGGGAAAGGGTTGTTGTCTAAATACACCTCTTGCAACGAGTTCATCCCGGAGAAGAGATTCTTAGGAGTCGAATCGAAGAGGTTGTCGTGGAGGTTGAGAGTCTGTAGATGAGTTAGCCCGGAGAGATCGGGGATCGGGCCGGAGATTTTGTTGGAGAAGAACTCGAGGACGACGAGCTCGGAGAGGTTCTGGAGATCCGGAGGGAGAGTGCCGCGGATTCCCTTCTGCTTGAGCTGGATCCGAGTGACGCGGCTGCTCCCGTCGCATTGGACTGTGTCCCACTTGCAAGGGTTGGGGTTCGACCAGTCCACGTCTGAGGTGAGGTTTAGGCTCGATTTCAGGGATTGCATGATCGTCGCGTCGTCTTGAGAAGCGGCGAAATTGAGGAAGGAGAGGAGGAGGAGGAGACAGGGGAAGAGATGAGATCTGGTCATTTTTGGAGCTTGTGGAGTATACTGTTGTTATCTTCTACGGTGGCATTGAAGAAAAGGGGAGGAGAGACAAATTGAGAGATGGAATCGGCGGAGATAGAGGAGAATTAAAGTAGGGAAGATAGATGATCATAAAAGCATTTCCTTTTTTCCCAAATTATATTCTTCTCGAGAAAAATCGATTAACCAGCTAAAATAATAATGAATTATTAAAGTTTTGTTACTCGAGAGAGAGAGAGAGAGAGAGAGAGAGAGAGAGAGAGAGAGAGAGAGAGAGAGAGAGAGAGAGAGAGAGAGAGAGAGAGAGAGAGTGTTGTGTGTGGGAGAGAGAAAGTGTGTATTAATAATTACTCCTAACTATTTTTTATTTTATTTTTTGTCTATTTAAGTGGTGAAATGTTATGAATACAGCTGCCACGCGGCGTAATTAAGTGGTAAAAACACTATAAATTCGGCGGTCGAACGTATGAGTATGTTAATGTTTGTATAAATTTTTGAATATGATCTAAGAACCGAATTACATTTTGAAATGTTTCTTTTGTAACCTAGATGATCATATTTTAATTAAGAATATCGATATGATTGACTGATAGAACGAAAGTTGGTAACTCTCTGACCAATCAATTAATGCAAAGAAGTAAACAAAAAATCTATTATTCTCTTGCCTGTATCTCTATGATTGATTTTTCGGCTTATTCGTTACCACTGATAATATTGATTGTCTCTTGCATAATTTGAATATTTTCTATAGATCTTGGATTTTTCTTCACATTATTTCCATTTGCTTCTACTAAAAGAATATTGTTTCCTTCTATTAGCTTTTGTAGGCCTGGGCGTTCGGTTTTTCAAGTTGGGTTCGGACCGGTTCCTTTCGGATCCGGATCTTTCGGCTCCTAAATATTTAGATCCAATAGGTACTTAGAAATTTTTGGGTCGGATTCGGGTTGGTTCTTCTCGGATCTATAACTAAAATACCCTACAAAACCCGTAATTTTTTGGGTCCATATCGGGTCCGGATAGGGTTCGTGTGTATTTAGGATCTGAAAATGGCATGGCATACCCAACGCCATCAAATTTAATCGATATTTGTCATATATATCTAAAATTTTACAAAATAACTTAAATAAAACTATTAATAATTAAAATAAAATATTTTTAAACTCTAAATTTTACATTTAAAGCTTCATATTACTTAAAAATGTTACAAATAATAACAAATGTTGTTAACAAAACATATTTTAACTAAATCATAAAATAATATTTATAAAGTAGAACACAAAAAAATCATAGTTTTAGATATATATGTTTTTAAGTCGGATACAAATCGATTCTTATCTGGTCGGATCTATTCGTGTCGAGTTTTTTCGGGTCCGAGTCTATTAGGGTCGGTTTCTTTCGGTTCTAGTTTTTCGAGTAAAAGAAATTTAGACCTAAAAAGTACTTGTAAATTTTTGGTTCAATTCTAGATCGAGTATTTTTTGATCGGTTCCAATTAGGGTTTTCGGGTCCAGGTTAAAATGCCCAGGCTTAAGCTTTTGTGTGACAAAACACAATGCGTGAAATGTATCTGTAGACTATTACTCCCTCTGTTTCAACATAAATGATGTTTTAGAAAGTTTTTGATGTTTCAAAATAGATGATGTTTTTATATATCAATGTATTTTTTTACTTTATCAAAAACTATGTAGCCAATGATATTTTGTAGTCTGATTTGTGATTGGTTAAGTAATTTTTAATTTATATTTTAATAATTAAAATAAAAATAAATTTTTTAATAGTTATGCATAATTTTAAAACTTAATTAATTTTAAAACAGAGTGAGTATTAAAAAGGCATTCAATACGGTGGCGGTGGTATGAACTACTATATTAATTACGGTCAAATCAGCGGAGAAAACCATCGTAACGTGTTAAAGACAGTTTATTTAATTATTAATTTCTTTATCCACGAGTCGCGATTCCGTGAGTAATCGTGGTATTACTGTTTCCTTTAATCTTTGAACGAATTAATTAAGAAAAATATCTGAGGATGAAATATTTAATGAGTTTGAATGGTCTTAATCTTCGCACTAATTATTGGACAACAGGATAAATGCGATTGGTCCTGACAAAAAGAAACTGTGAAGACAGACGCCGTGAAATCCGGAGGATATTAGCCACACATAATCTTGATATTCGGCGGATTGTATAAACGGTCGTTATCTTACGGCGTTTACTTTTTAATTTTCTTTTGTTTTTGGGTCGTTTGACGCCGTTTAACTTTTATGTGTTCGTATGTTTAGGCTGTAACTGGTTATTCCTAATAGGAATACATGGAATAAAAGGAATAATTATATGTGGAATGGGAAAAATTGGAATGATAAACAAAATGGAATAAAAACTGAAATTTGTTTTGGAATTGGAATTCCAATCATCCCACACATTCACGATCATTTTTGATCTGGAACAAATGGAAAAGATTTTACAAAGGATTTGTTTTTAAGTTTTATTCCATTTTTGGAATATGTGGAATTGATTTCAAAAGGTTTTCCATGTAACTGGTAAATATTTTTTGTAATTCTGTGGAATGATGCATTCCAAACAATTCTATTCCAAAATTTAGCATTACTGAACTAGATACGAGTTTGTGCGTTGCAACGGTTTTGTTTGATGTTTTGATTTGAAATAAAACATAAAAATAATAAATTAGTTTATTATAGTTTTAGGATTATTTATATAAAATTTATTTTATAATTATCAACTCGTTTTCACACATATCTTTCACTTAATATTTGTATTTTATAATCATGGTGCATAGGTAATTTTTTTAATTTTTATAAAAACATAAAAATAATAAATCATTTTATTATAGTTTTATGATTATCTTTTTTTGTCATTGAAAATAGTCTCAATGGACGTCTCAAGGGACGCAACAATCAAACCGGTTATAGTTTAAACCCAGTCTAACAACCATAAAAATAAAAAACAACATAACGGCCTCCAGTAAGTGCCAAAGAAGAAAAAAAAACCACAATAAAGATAGAGCTCATCAGAATTCTTCCTGCTTAGAGGTAAGTTTGAGACTCTGAGAAACCTGATAGATGATGAATCAGGCCACATCTGACGCTTCTCTTCTAATATGAGAGTCCAACCACCCTGGACCATTAGTAGCCATATACGATTGATGATGTTGAAGGAACAAAGCACTCTCCGCAATTTTCGTTGCTACTTTGTTACCTTCAATAGTAGTTAACACCAAGCGACAATCCCCCATCTGATCAAGAGCTCTTCTTAACCTCCACTCTTGCGGTCGGAGAATAAACGGTAAACAGTCTTGTGATAGCGTGATAGGAATCTGTGCAGTTGAGACTTCTATTATTATTCTGGGTAATCGAAGATTGTTGATAGTTTCCACCGCCCAAACCATTGCGTTGATTTCATCTTCCATTTGGGATCTTATACTATGGAGCATTGCATTGCCATAGGAATCTCTTGTAATCCAAGATGCACCACCATTACCATTAGCTGCCGACCACGCCGATCTGACGTTGCATTTCAAAATGCCAGTGGGAGGCTTACTCCAACTTGTAGCGGAAGCTTCTTCCAAAACTATCAGCGGGATGTCGTGAGGTATAAAGCCATTCAACCGCAACCAGATTGCAGCTTATTCTAAGGCCATTTCCAGGGTGTTGGTTGGTTCATTCCTTCTTTTCTCAAAGCAATAAAAGTTCTTTGTTTTCCATATGTGCCAGAGGATCTAAGGGAAAGCCAGTCGAAGCTTAGGTTCCATCGAGACTTTCTTGCTGCACGAGAGAAGATAGTGAATGTTCAGAAGCGCTGATGATGTGGAGAAACCTGCTTGAGGAAGTGGAATGAGTGATCTATCACATACTTCCTTTGCCATTGGGCAATGGAAGAGCATATGACATATTGACTCCGGGCCTTGATGACAAAGAGGGCAAGTCGGGTATGTGGGGATGCCTCTGAACGACAATTGTTGTTTCACTGCCAATGCACCAGATAGAACTCGCCAGAGAAAATGTCTAAGCTTGGGAGAGGTTTTTGTTTGCCATAGGTCACTCTACTGTTTCTTCTCTAGGGGAGGAAGAACACTTGTATGTTGAGAGTTACTCTCCACAATCTCCTCAAGGACTTTGTAAGCACTTTTCGAATCATAAATACTATTCTTTGTGAAATCCCACCTCCATATATCATCTTTGAATCGTTGACACTTTATTTGAAGAACCTATGGCACATCTTCTTCTGCTACAATCCCCTTTACTTTCTGCACATCCCAACCACATTGATCTTCTGTCATGAGATCACAGACCTTTAGAGACAATTCCACAACCGCCTCTTGCTTGTATTTTTGAGCTGTTGGGAGAGGATCTTTTATCCAATTATACATCCATACACTAGTCGTTTCACCGTTCCCCACCACCTTCATCAGACCTTGTTTCGGAAGGTTTCTACCATGAAGGATGCTTCTTTAAGCGAAGGATGGTCTGGTGCCTACACAGCTATGCAAGAACTCTGTTCTCTTGAAGTACCGAGACCTGAGGATGCGGGCTACCAAGGACTGAGGGTTGCTCCATATCTGCCATGCTTGCTTAGCTAACAAGGATTGATTGAACTTTTCTAAGTCTTTAAAACCTAGACCACCAGCATTTTTATCTTTTCAAAGCCGCTGCCACGCAACCAAAGAGATCTTCTTCTTATTGTTTCCACTACTCCACCAAAACTCAATCGTTGCGCTTGTTAACGTGTCGCATACGTCTTTGGGAATTTAAAACAGGACATGGCAAAGATAGGAAGAGCCATAGCCACTGATTTTAAAAGGATCTCTTTCTCCCTTGAGATAAAGCTTTGGCAAACCATCCATTTAATCTACCTTGAAACTTCTCGGGAATGAAACTCAACATCTTCCTTTTAGAGCCACTGAAGCATTCTGGCAGGCCCATGTAAGAGCCTTCTCCTCTTTCTTTGTCGGTACCAGTAATAGTTTTGATCAATGCCTTCGCATCTACTTCGACCTTGGAGCCAAAAATAATAGAAGACTTCTAGAAATTAACTCTTTGACCAGACGCATCTCCATACAGCTTGATACAGTTCATGATTTTCAAAGCCTCTTCTTATGATGCTTTATAGAGCAGTAGACTATCATCAGCGAAAAGCAAGTGATGGATTGATGGGTATGATTCCGCAAGTTTGATTCTATGAAGCCTACCAGAAACCTCTGAGTTGTTCAGTTTACTAACCAACGCTTATGCGCATAATATGAATAGAAAAGGAGACAATGGATCTCCTTGTCTGATGCCACGTTCAGGTCTGATAAACCCATGAGAATTACCATCGAGGAGAACGAAGAAGGTCACTGAGCTTACGCACGCCATAATCCAAGTGATCCAAACATGATCAAACCCCATTTTCTCCATCAAAACTTTCAAGAAATTCCACTCCACTCTGTCATAAGCCTTTGACATATCAGTTTTGATTGCCATCCATTCTTTTGCTGATTTTTTTATTGGTGTAAAGATTATGAACCATCTCATGCGCAATGATGATATTATCAGATATGAGTCTCCCTGAGACAAAGGCACCTTGAGTCTCAGAAATAATTTTCGGGAGTATGAGCTTCAGACGGTTACAGAGAATCTTAGAGATAATATTGTACTGTACTGAGCAGAGACTTATAGGGCGCATATCAGTCATCCTCGTTGGTTTTTCAATCTTAGGCAGAAGACTAAGTTGAGTGTGGTTCCATCCAGCTGGGAGAATAGATGTCTGGAAAAAAATTGTTGATTTCCTCCGATAAGCTCGGACCAACAATATGCCAGACATTTTGGTAAACAATTCAAGTAAGTCTATCTTCCCCTGGCGCGCTTTTGACGCAAAACGCAGCATCTCGAATTTTCCTTGGAGTCACTGGAGCAGTAAGCCGTGAGTTCATATCAGCTGTGACCCTGCTAGTAAAGCCCTGCAACAACTCTTCCATCTCGTATGGGTTTGAGCTTGTGAAAAGATTCCTGAAGAATTCAACAGCCATATTTCCTTTTGCACCTTTTGAGAAGTGTTCCTGATCATTGTCATCTAGAAGCATCAGAATCATGTTCTTGATACATCTCCCCTTGACACAGTTGTGAAAATACTTAGTATTACGATCTCCCGCTCTAAGCCATTCTTCTCTACATTTTTGTCTCCAAAACAGTTCGTCTTCCCTAAGTGCAACCGCTAGATCTTGTTTCAGCTTTTGCATTCGACGATATGATGGAACCACCAAAGAAACTTCTTTTTCAACGGAAGCTCTTAGTCTGTTAATTTTCTCCTTTGAATTTAAATCTGCATGTTTCCTCCATTCCATGATCTTACGACGACAACAGCTGATATGTTCCATAGTACAACCCAGAGACATTCCATCACCCACCCAGCTACAGAGTACCAGATCCTCAAAACCCTCTCGAGGTAACATCCGTTTGTCAAAGAAAAATCTTCTTTTAATGTTAATTAGCAATCTAATAATATAAAGAAGAGCATGACTCTCTTTTTAGAGAGACACGTCATCAAATAGAACTCCCTGGGCGTGACAGGTGTCTGCTTTAACCAAAACACATCGTTTCATTATTAAAAGAGTGGGCTTTGCAGGTTGCTGTTTTAGCTGTTTAAACACAAAAGCCCAACTCATATTGATTTTCAAATGCATCTTCTTCCAGAATCCACAAGTCGACGTCTCATCTTTTCTTCTCCGACTCTCTCAACTTCTCCTGCTTAGGAAGGTCCGTTTCTGACTTCTTCTTCTAATTTCTGTTGTCGTTCAAGGTTTAGTTCATTCATCAGATCTGTGTTTGTGTTTGTGGGTTCATCAGAAACTGATTTTTAGAGAAGGGTTATGTGTTTGTGTGCTTATCAAAAACCAATTCTTATACAAGGGTTCTGTGTTTGTGGGTTTCATCAGTCTGTGGTTTTTATTCAAGGTTTTGAATTATTTGTTCTCTTATCCCTGAAGCATGATTGGATTTTGATGGTTATGTTTCTTATTGAATATGATTGACTTCATCTCGATAAGTTCGTATGATTTCTGATTTACTATCTATTGTAATGTTTCTGTGAGTTTACTTTAATTATATAAGCTGTGAGTTTTGGTTATATCTAGGGTTCACCGTTTTCTTCTATTTCTGCTTATGTAAACTGCCAATTGAGTTCTGGTAGGGTTCTATGAGACGCACTTGCATAAAGAATCTCTAGGTCGAGCGTGAGCTCCGTTTCTGATGTTTCGTCTGAGTTTCATCTCCTCTGACCGTTATGGGAAGCATTTATTTATTGCAGACTGCAGTTAACGACATTCTTAACTCCTTCAACCCACTCCAACCATGATTTCTCATTCAATGCATCTTCCCTCTCTACGGCTGTTGGATCTCCAGCTATAAAAAGGTAAGCCTTCATCCAGTGAACATCATCCTTAAAAACCCTTGCAACTTCTTTTATGGGTTTAGATATACTCTTTGATACTAAGTTAATTCTGGTGTTACAAATTATTGATTATTTGTTTTAAAAAGCAAAATTCAGTGTAAAACTCAGAATTATATATAAAAAAATTGGTAAAAAAATCCTTAATTTACCTACTTGAGATTATTCCTATCATCTTTTTAATGTTTTTTTATATTTTTTCGTTCTGCAGTCGACCCTGATGCTATCCACCGTGAACGTCCACCATGACCCTGGCTCATCTCCTCCACCAAGCGGATACCACATATATATATATATATATATATATATATAATGCTTATCGAAGAGTTTTGGTAATTTTACACCCCCCTTTGCAAGTTCTTCGTGTTACAAATCCTTCAAGACAAAAACGTCAAGAAGATGACTGTCACCAACATTCACCTCCCCGACTTTGAGACAGGAAGTTGTAAAGAGACAGTGGGTACACGACTTCTGTGTTTTTCAGAGGCTAGAAATGTGAAGAAAGGAGGAGAGCTGATGGGTGTTGAAGTGGTTTCCGTTGATGTGAAGGTAATTTTTATTAACCCTTATAATTTCTAAAATTTTGATTTGGTGTCATTGTTGTAATGTGTGTTTTGGTTATTCTTTTAGTTATGATTACTCTGGTTATGGTTAGTCTACAAGACATGTACTATATTTAGTATTATAAAAAGCCATAGACATCCACGCATTGTTTGTTATATGACAAGAGAATACTTGAGTTTGAGAATTGATTCTTTTGATGATTAGTGATTACACTTAAAGGACTTAAACAAGCCACCGGTTATTGCTAACAAGGAGTTAGAGGCAGGGGAGGAAGACTAGGAAGTGATGCAGCCCCTTATGTGAGACGCCTACCAATGTAAGTGTTATTGACTGAGCTCTCTTTCGTATCAACATAGAGGCGATTTTTTATCAATTTAATTATATCATACTTAGTGGCAGCCCAAACCAACATGGAGGTTTTGTAAGAGGTGGTTAAGACAAAGGCCAAGCTGGTGGTGGCAAAGGGAATAAAGGTGGCCCAGCTAAAGATGCCTAAATGTAGGATTGAAAAAATGGAAAAAGCTCTAACATGGTATTAGGAAGAACATGAAGACAACACTAGCTGAAGGCTTTCTACAGTTGTTGACTATCAAGTGAACACCCTCCTATGTTTCTAGGAGAAGCCAGAGCTAAAGCCTTTGTTGCTCAAACTTGCGCAGTGCTCTTTTTCATGATTCAGTGGCTACATGAGAGTTGTTTCTGCACGAGTCAGAGTTTAGAGTCAGTAACTTAACTTGCTTCACATTTAAGATATTGTGGTTACATTTGTTTATCTAATGAATAAGCAAACCAGACTCTAAATAGCTTAACTTGCTTCACATTTAAGATATTGAGGTTACAGTTGTTTATCTAATGGATAAGCAAACTAGAACCAAGTAAAATACACGTTCCAAAAACGATTTACAAACAATGTTCTTTCTATTATATACTAATACATGAATATGTTTTTAACGATTTAAGATATTTATCATTATGTGTGTAGAAAATATGTTTTATAAGGTTTAAAATTATTTTTCTAAAATTTAATCAGTATTGTTTTAGAAAATTTAATTAATAACATATATAACTTACAAGAAAAAAGTAGTGAATGTTGTTATAAAAATAATTAAATTATTGTTACATATAATTGAAAATAAATTAAGCATTATAGAAAATTATATTAAAAAATTTTAATGGTAAAATTAGTATATATTTTCTAAGTATTGTACAGAAAATATAAGCTTATTGCATTTAACTTAATGTACATTTAAAAAAAAACTAAAATAAACAGCTCAATCATGATTTTAATACTAAAATGAAAAAAAATTATATACTTGCATAGTCCAACAAAAAAAAAAAAGTTAACCATCCCGATAAAAAAACAAATAATAACAGAAATGAAATTAGATAACTTATACTAAAACAAACATATTAGAATATCTATACCGATATGATAAAAATAGAATACAACTTTATTAATAATCGCAATAATCGTGTTTAAAAATTTAGTTAACTCCAACAAAAGTGAATTTGAATCTTGATCAACGAAAAATGAATTATTTTAATATAAATGAATTATGAGAGTATATACTGAATTAATAGATCTCACCATCAATATAAATCGCCGAAATACAAATATCAAACCAATATATTCATTAAGATCAAATTCTCTACTACTGCTCTTGGATATCTTATTGATACAACCATAGACATCATGTGCTCACGTACCATGACATAAGCATTAACTCCTCCACTAACATCGCAGAATCAGCATCCGCATATATCTATACCTCTATTTCACCACACACCAATTAGGGAGGAAAAAGTGTACACATTATACTATATCTAACAGATTTCAATCCCCAAGCAATTCACAGAATTGATTTTTGACATAGATACACCACACATTCATGCTGAAAGAAGAGCACCTTCACCGGCGGAGTAAGTTCAAGATGAACTTTGCATTATATGCATTGACAAGATTGTAAGAGACGAGGTTAAAAATTCATTGCAACGTAACCATATCTATCATCAGCAAAGCATAATTGACTGGATCCAAATGAACATAAAATGCTCTACATGTCCAGAGACAATATTTTATTTTAAATGTTTTCCATTCTCAGGTATAAGAAGTTGTACTCTGTTTGTCCATTTAAAATAATACATTTATCGCATTTTTACTTTTTCTTTTTCTTTTTCTTTCTTAGTTTTTCATTTTTTTCTTATTAATAAACTTATTAGTATGATAAATACATAATATATAAGTAAATATAACCAAAAAATATCACACAAAAGAAACAAACAAAGGCCAAGAAAAACCAACAACAATTGTTAAATATCAATTACTAGGCATGGGCATTCGAGGTTCCAATCGGGTTTCGGTTTTATCCATTCGGGTTTCGGTTTTTCGGGTTTATCAAAATCAACCCCATTCGGGTTATATAAAAGTTCGGTTCGGGACCGGTTCGGGTTCTATCGGGTTCGGGTCGGGGTTAGTAAATCTTCAAAGAACCGGTATAACCCATTGTACTTTCGGGTTCGGGTCCCAATCGGTTCTTCGGTTTAAAAATACCTGATTTGTACCTATTTTGTAACTAAAACATAAATAAAATCGGTTCTTCGAATTTAAAATACATGATTTGTACATATTTTAATAGCCAAAATATAAGTAAAATCGATTCAAAAATAAGAAAAAACATCAAACGTGATCATTCAAAATCAAGCGAAAGATAAACATAGTTAGTGATATAAAGAAAACCATATAAATGAAATCATAAAACAAAAAATAAGTTCTCATGAAATGAGAAACATTATTCAATAAAAACAAAACCAAAATCTAAAAACTTCAGGCATCAACCGCCACATTCCACCATCAATCTTCATTTGATGTAACAGATAATTATTTTAGAAGTTCAATAATATCTTAAAGTATTTTGGATACATATTAAGAATTAAGATCATATTTGGTAGAAGTTTTTTTTGTGATTTTAAATGTTTCGGGTTCTACCGGATATCCATTTAGGTCCGGGTTCGGTTCGGATAATACCCATAACCCAAAATACGAAAAAACAGGATCCATTCGGTATTTATGTCGGATTCGGATCGGTTCGGATTCATTTTTATCGGATCGGGTTCGGTTCGGATTTTCGGGTTCGGTTTATTTGCCCAGCCCTATCAATTACTAACATTCTACAAAACAACTATAATAATTTTTAGAAAGAGTTCCTTTAAATAAAAATCACATTCTCCACTATTTTACAAACTCTCATAGGAAAGATACAATAGTATTAGAAAACACGATCTCATTCTCTTTTTATTGAATCCGATTGATTTATGTATTTTGTAGTGTTATAAAACTTAAAACACTATAAAAACTTACAATTCATGATTAAAACAGAAAAATACTAAGAATTCGATAATTTTAAGTTATATAATTGAAATTTGGTGTAGATAACATAGTCATACGCACACTCAACTTAACATAAAAGAAAATTTACACAAAATTATATCTTTTATAAAAATCGATTCATCAAATCCCGCGCGTAGCGCGGACCTCCCCTAGTAATGTTAATTAGCAACTTTGAGGAACCAAACTTTATATAATAAGATAGTGAGAATACTGACTATTTTCACACTAATCTAAACTATTCTATTCTTATTGCATTGAATGTCTGTTGTATTGTATTCGTTGACACAAAAATATGTACGGCATTAAAATGTTTGTCTGTTGTATTGTATTCGCTGATACAAAAATACGTACGACATTAAAATGTTTGTTTGTTGTATTGTATTCGCTGATACAAAAATACGTACGGCATTAGAATATAGTATGATTATTAATGTTTATATATATAAACTCACATATCATCCTACATATTAAATGAGAAGTCAGTTAAATGATTTTTGCTATGATTTGATTGGTTGAAAAATATTTAATATTTAATTATTTTAACTAAATCTAAAATAAAAAAAATAAATCTAAATCTAATTAATATCACTTATCAAATAGTGTAAATTATATTACAAATAATAATTTTTGATAACTAACTGTCAAAATTATAAAAAAGTGTAATAATATTTGATTAGTTCTTTTTACTTTTATATACTGCATAAAATAATTAATAGAACACAATTTCTAGAAATCGATATAATGATTTCATATTCTTATATAAAAAATTATATTCATATATAAAGAATTATAATAACTGTTAATGTCTTATAATGTCATGACTTATAAGTCATTTATAAAGAAAAAGCATTTATAAAATTATCTATCATGGCTTACACAATTATTTTATCTTAATTTTAAATTATTTATATAATTTTATAAAACATTTATAAAAAATAAAATTCTCGTGTATATTAAAATAGAAGTCAGATAAGTGAATTTTGCTTACATATCGATCATTTGTGAAATCTTAAGATTTTTTTATAATTTGTTTGGTCGATAATTTAGATTTAAAAAAAATTCTAGATCCAATTAATATCATTTGCACAAAAATCTAAATTATATTACAAATACTGATTTATGGTAACTAATTGTTGAAATTATAGAAAGAATATTACATTTGATCAATTATTTTTTATTCATAAAATACATAATATAATAAATGGAACTTAAAAAAATATTTTAATTATATCTAAAATAAAAGGCAAATATAAAACTAAATTACTACCACTTGCTAGATAACATAAATGATATTACAAATCATAATTAATGGTAGCTAATTTTCAAAAATATAGAAAGTGCAATAATGTTTGATCAATTATTTTTATATTTATATACTACATAAAATAATTTATAGAAATAATGATTTCCTATTCATAGAAAAATATAGTCGTATCTATAGAAATTACTAATCTCTTATAATGTCCATATATGTTTGATAAATAATTAGGCTTTGAAGATTGAAAAGATTGTATTTAACAGATCATGTGAGAACTTTGATTTAAAAAAAATGTTTCGTATTTAAGTCAAATAATATAGTGAATAAGGTAATGTTATGATTGAAAATAATTCTAAGACATAGTTTTGGTAGGATGATTGTATGTTTTGTATTACTATTTAGAGAAAGAAATAAATATTTAACAAAAATATGTAAAAAATTAGGAAAACATTGGCAAAAATTAAGTAAAAATTACGAAATGATAACGAGAAAAATAAGAAGAGACCCAAGAAGATGCATAATATATGTTGGAGAAGTCATTGTCATCCGACTGTCAATAACGATTGTTTTTGTTTGTTTGTTTAGAATAATATTAGTCGCACTGCAGTTTAGAAATGTTGTTTTCTTGTGCTTAGTAGAGAGTTCTAAATCTAGTAAGATGAAATTACAGGCAAAGACAATGAGGAGGCCAGATGTTGTAGTATCGATGCATGAAGCCGACAGAGCTCGTACCTACACATGACTTCCTTGTCTTTTGCAAACACAATCACAATCACATTCTTCAACATCAATAACTCCACAGTCCACATGTTAATAAACCAAAGCTCCAAAGACAGCTACTTAAACTTTGGTTACATGATGAATCTGATATTGGGTTAGCTTTGAATGATTTGGCAACAGACTTGTAGAGATTCTCTTCTTCAAAGGGATTAGAGACATAACCATCCATTCCACTTTTCAGACACTCCTCATAGGTTGTGTGGGTCACATCAGCAGTCTTGGCTAGAATCGGTAAATGCCATTCCAGTTTCGTCTTCTCTTTAGCTTCCTTCTCCATCACCCTTATCTGTAGAGTCGCTTCAAAACCTTTGTATTTGTGTGCGTGAATGTTGTTTTGTAGCTAGCAGAGAATTTGATTTGCATAAAGAAAGAAAAAAAGGCAAAAGCGTGGGTGTAGTACACCTAGTCAAAAAATTTCAGTTTCCTTTATTAATTTCATCAATACTATTAAAAGGGAAGAAGTCTAAAAAAAATCTACCTATGAAAGTTGTTTGGACCCTTTTATTGAACTCATTATTTTTTGGTCTTACCATAAATTTAGACTAACAATATGTTACCATATATTTCTCTAACAATAATTTATTCAATTCTTTTATTTATTCAAATCTCACTCCTAAATCATAATCATTACTATTACTATATTTACCATTTTGATTTTTAATCGTAAAAGTATTGAAACTAATGTTTTATAATATCACTTTTATCATATAATATATGATTTAAAGCAAGAGAAGTTACACGACATATATGTGTACATTCTAACTTCCTCTTTCGTTTACAATAAAGTAATCATATCGTATATAAACTTTCCCACTAAAATCTCATGTCATATACTAAACTTTCAATCGTCTATAGTTTGATAGATATTTTCATATTTAAAAATGAGTTTTCTGAATATTCATGTTACCTTCACAAAAATGTAGAAATTCATTGGTTTTGTTAAAGCTACACCGACTTCACGATATCAATATTGATTTTTCACGATTTTGAAAATTATTGGTTTAGATATTAGACTTTTATATACTTTTCACTTAAAACGAATCAATACTATTAAAAGGGAAAGAGTTTAAAAAAATATATAATATAAAAAAGTTGTTGGAGTCATATATAACTATTTATTATTTTTCTGATAATACCATTAATCATTCTAAACATATAATATTTTAAATATTTTTAACAGATCCTAATATTATTTCTTATGATACATTTATTCAGAAAAATATATCAATCTTTTTTTGTATAATAACATTAAAAATCTATATCAAAAGGTTGTTGGACCTGATATGGACGTAATGGATCCACATCTGTTCGGGTATTTAGAATCCTAAAAAAATTCGAAATATCTTAAAAATCTGAAAAATATTCGAAACACGAAAAGTATTTGAAACTCCAAACAAATACCCAAAAAATTCAAATACCTAAAAATTCAAAATCTGACACAATGAACTGAAAAATACCCAAAATTTTATCCAAACCAATTTTTTTAATTTGAAAATTTTACCTGAAATCAAAAACTATAATCGTAAATCAAAAACTTAAGAAAAAAATATTCATAATACTGGAAACATATTCGAAATATCGAAATATACCTAATAAACACATATTTATGATCGGATCTAGGATAGGACCCGAACTCAAACAAAGAAATGCGGGTCCAAAAAAGACCAAATAGGTTATCTTCTCTGGACCTGAACTAAACCTATATTTGTGGGTCGATTCGGTTTGTTTTTTTGATCCGGATATAATTCTCATGCCTAAAAGAAACTTACATAAAAGTGTAAAATCTTAAATAAACAAATTTGTAGATTATATAACTGTTAAAAATTTGTTTTTCTATATAATAAAACTTTGTATTATAATATAATCTAACAATTCCGCGTTTGGGGTTTTCCAAGCGCGGATCAAAATCTAGTTTAGTTTTAAAATGGGCTTCTCAAAAGTTTTTAATCTTTATTCATTTTTTGCAGGAGTTCCACCAGTGGGTGTGAGACAGGTCCATCCTTTCCAATGTTAGCGTTACCACTAGTCACCACGTTCACACTTGCACTGAACGTCGGCACAGCACCGTTGATATTGTTGATAGACACATTTACTGTCCTAAGCATAGGCAAAGTGGTAAGCTTTGTCGGTATACTCCCGATGAGGTTGTTATTAGAAAGATCGATCGTTTCCAAAGAAGTAAGCTTAGCAAAACTCGGAGATATCGTACCCGTGAGCTCAAACCTCCGTAGGTTAACCACTGTAACATCACTTCCGGAACAAGTAATCCCGGGCCAGCTATCACACGGATCATTCCCTCTCCAGGCCGTGGCTAGCTTCACCGGATATACGACAGTGGGACGAAGCCGGTGAGCATATTATGTTCTACATTGAACGATCTCAGATACTGTAAACCGGAGAGATCAGGGATCGGACCGGAAACGTCATTGTTTAGCAGATCAACCTCGACGAGATCGGATAGTTTCCCGAGATCCTGAGGGAGAGTCTCGGTGATCCCTTTCTCTCTGAGCAGGATCCTTGTGATGCGGTTGTTTTCACCGCATATGACGCCGTCCCATTTGCAAGGGTCAGGGTCCGACCAGTGGACGTCTGATGTGAGGTTAAGGTAGGATTTGAGGGATTGCATGATCGTCGCATCGTCCTAAGAAACAGTGAAATTTAGGAGGGAGGAGGAAAAGATGAGAGCTGGTCATTTTCGTCGGGAAAAGTGAAACTGACTACTCGAGAGATAGAGAAGAGAGTGTTGTGTGTGGACTACTCGAGAAGAAAGTGTTTGTTCGGGAGTGAAAAATTGCTCTATTAATAATTTTGATTAAACAGTATAAAATGGGGAAAATATTCGTAGTCAAAACAAATGAGATTATCTGCTATGTTAATGTTTGTATATATCCTAATTTAATGTTTGTATATATCCTGAATGATCATATTTTAAGTAAGAAGATTGAAACTATTGACTTGATTGAATGCAAATTTGGTAACTCTCTGACCACTTCTATGGTAAGAAGGAAACATATAAAAAATCTACGCATCAAGATGAGAAAAAAATGATATGGTCTTTGATTTATTATTTTCTTATCTATATCTTTTATGCTGGATAAATATTACAAACTATAAAAAATATTACAAACCATTTTATAACTGATAATTTTATATGTATGATGAAAATTCACGTATGAGTGTATCATATACGACAGTTTTTTGTATGTATTTCTATTATTAATTTTTTTCGGCTCCAACTAATAATTAAGGATAGAATACTACCATATTTTTTAGGTAATTTATTTCATATTTTACGGATATCTAATTTTCTAAAATTTACTTTGCTTAAAAGTATGATTTCCATAAATCTAATCTATTAAATTAGGATCCTATTTGAATTTTACCATGTCATATTTTATTTTGAACCTATTAAATATGTTGTGACCAAATACAGAAATACACTATATATATAATATTAAACAGAATCTCGCTTAACATCACTCCTATATTTATGCTAAACATAATTAATTAATATCTCATTTCATCATATATATTACATTTCATATCATTTTGACGTTTAACAAGGCTCCTTATTTCCTTATACAAATTATTTCATTCATCTATCTATTAAATAGTAGGTAAACCAAAACATTAATAGTATTATTTTTTGGTGCAAAATTAATAGTATTATACCAAATAAGACGTCATACATTTAGTAACAAATCTCATTCAACATATCATGCAATGTCATTTTACTATTATACCATTACAAATAGGGTAGACCTTCGGATACTCATTCAGGTTCAGATTGTGTATTTCGGATTTTTGGTATAAAACATGTTCGGTATTTCTATACTTCGAGTCGGACTCTGATATTTTCAGTTCAGGTTTGGTTATCTCGCGTCAGATTCGAATATTTAGATTTTGAATTTTTTTAAAAAATTCTGCATTTCTCAAAGTTTTGTATTTAAAAAAATATAACTTTTTTTTTTGTTAAAGAAAATTTGGAGACAATATTTTTAAAATAAAAACACTAATATACATATTGGCTTTTTCTCACTAATATAAAATATTTTTAAAATGGAGACAATATTTTTAAAATAAAAACACTAATAAAAACACTAATATAACTTTTTCTCAACTGGCTTTTTATTTTTAGCAAATTAAATGATTAACAAATTTGGAGACAATATTTTTAAAATAAAAACACTAATTTGGTTATTTAAAAAAAATTGGATATAACTTTTGTTAATGCATGAAACAAAAAGCTTGGGCAAATCGTTTTTTCGTAATTATATGTATATTATATGATCTTAAAGTATATTTAGTACCAATATAAATATTTTAAATATAATAGGAGTTGTAAACTAGAAATATAAGGTTAAATATACATATGTTCGGAATCTTCGAACATCCATTCGGGTTTAGATATTTTTCGCTCGGATTTGGATATTCATTTTCTTCTAATTCAATACTCATTCGGGTATCTTGCTATTACGGTTCAGACTTTGGTTCAGGTTTTTCGAGTCGGGTTCAGATAACGAGTAAAATGTCCAGACCTAACTACAAATATTTTCATTTGATAATCAAGAAATGACATATTTAATTTGATTATCAATTTATTATATAACTTAATATTGTTACCTTTCATCAGTTGAGTTTCATTATTCTCAAACAAAAAAACCTTTATATATATATTAAATTACTTTACTAAAAATAAAAACTGCATTAAGCACGGGTTATAATCTAGTTACTCATTGTATTGGAATATCGGTTGTATTGTATTCGCTGATACAAAAATACAAATATATACAACATTAAAATAATTGAAACTATAATTTTATTAAATATAGTAGGATTATTAAAGTTTTTTTTGGTCAACTATATATAAATTTATATATAAAAACTCACATATATTACTAGAAATATAGATACGTAGTTGAAGAAAAGTATCTCACACTAACACCGTCGTATTATACGCACCAACCGTACAAATTTATTTCACGAAAATACGAAATGGTAGATCGAAGACCTTTAGACCACCTCCATCGGGGGACTCCTAAGTGGAGTTTCAACCAAAAAGAACAAAAAAATAAATAAAAAAGGCAAAAAGAAGAAAGGACCGCGTCTTAAATTGGGCTTTTTAGGACTGGTAAGGAACCCTTACGTGGCAAAATCCTATTCGACCATCCCTTAATTTCTCTCTCTCCTTCGCCTCGCGAAACCATCGACTAACGAAACCAGTTTGGCTTCCTCCTCCATTCTCGATCAATCTGTCTCCAATCTGAGAAACCGAATCTATTTGGGAGCTTATCAAACGGCGATCAACAACAGCGATATCCCTAACCTCTCGCCGGACGACGCTGTGGAACACGACTGCCTCGTCTTCCGCTCTTACATCTCCCTTGGGATGTGCTCTGTATTCATTGATGAACGTGGCCGAGATCCACAAGTCAAGTAAGTCTTCTGACATTACTACTCACGAAACAGTCCAATAATGGGAAGTAAAAGCCATGCGCTTGATTGGTTCATAGAAAGTAACTAGAGGAACTGGGAATATTCAATCATGTAGCCATTACATGTTAAATAGTCAGTCATGACTCATGAACATGTTTGATCTGATCATCTTGAGGATCGACTGTTACTGTCTGTTTCCTTGGCTTTTGTTTGAAATCAGAACATATATGCCTTAAGCTTCAAGAACATTCTTTACTGATCTAAAACTGCTTCCTTTTGTTGTTGCAGGGAGCGTGCAGAGACTGATATATCTGTTCCACATGCTCCTGTTCGAGGTTTGTTTGCTCAAAGGAGTGTGCAGAGACTGATGTTTGCTCAAATGTGCGTTTTAGATATTTAGAATGATATCAAGACTCTCTATGCCAATGTTTTGAAGTCATCTGGAAAAGAAATATCTGCACAAAACAAAGAGTTTTGTTAACATATATGTTCATTGTTCTTCTATTACCATTGCTCAAAGTTTAAAAGTCTTTGATCTGAGTAGATAACATATATGTTCTTACTTGCAGCTGCTACAAAAGGTCTTGGAGAGCAAAAGGCTAGTGATTCAACTGAAGGCAAGGATCATGATGACCACCGTAAAACACTCTTCCCTCTTACATCTGTATAAGATATGTTCCATGTTTGTTTCTAATGTATTCTGAATCAGTCTATTTACATGTTTTGTTACAGTGGCAAGTAGGAAAAGTATGCTTGATGCTATTGAACGTGAGTTTGAAGATATTTCAACACATTCCTCTCTATGAGTCTTGACAAAGTATATGAATCCAAATCAGAATGTTATAGGAAGAGTTTGCTTATGTATTATTTTTCATATTCCATGTATCCAATCATTCAACTTTAGAAAAAAACTTAATTTTTTTTTAAGAAACCTCAATGAAGTTCTCCCATTGAATGATGAGAAAATTAATTAGACTAGTAAGGGTTCTAAACTTTTCAAATCACAAAATTAACTATTAATTTATTCATTAGAACCTATAAGAGTCTCTAACCAATGGACTTGCTCTTATTTATGTCTACAAGAAAAATGGTAAAGACTACGTGACAACAACTAGTTTGCATCGTTTACGGTGGACACATCAACCAACACCTGTTTCACTTCTTTATCACTAACAACTTCAATGAATATAAAAGTATAAATTATTTGTCACTGAAGTTTAGAAATGTTGTTTTCTTGTGTTTAGTAGATGGTTCTAAACTTATAAATCTACTATGATAAAATTGCAGGC
Source organism: Brassica napus (assembly GCF_020379485.1). Lineage (NCBI taxonomy): Eukaryota > Viridiplantae > Streptophyta > Magnoliopsida > Brassicales > Brassicaceae > Brassica > Brassica napus. The sequence continues at coordinate 26,514,727 of NC_063439.1, forward strand.
AAAGACAATGAGGAAACACCAGATATTGTAGTATCGAGGCAAAGACAATGAGGAAACGCCAGAACTTGGTTCGCCTACACATGGATTTCTTGTCTTTTGCAATCATAATCACATTCTTGCACATCAATAACTCCACATGATGATAAACCAAGTTCCAAAGACAGTCACTTGTAAAGCAGTTTCAGTCTCTATCACTCAAATGAATGTTTTCCTTCATCTTATAGCTATGCCAAACAATCTTGTAAATCCAAAAGAACCTTCAAAAAACTTGTACTTTTCAAGACATTCGATCGCATCAGTCGATTGACCAACTGATCAGTTGTTATTAGGCTACAGCTTTAGGCTACTCCGTTTTATTACATCTCCATTAGGAATTACTTTAACACAACAAATGTTTTATGCAACCAACTTAAATTCTCCAATCCTTTTGCTAACAACAGAACTATCTTGAAAATACCGAGTCTGAACACGACATAGCCACATGAGAAAGAACTTGATACATACCAATCATAACTATAGTTAACCTTGAGTCTTCACGACTAGAAGATCATACACATGGCTGATTTTTTCTTTCCTGGGCTTAATGACTTATTTCGCCAAATATATAGAAGGTTTCGAAAAGCTACTATAACACGGACTGGTTCATTGTACTAATCAGCGTATTCAATCAACTTTCTGTGAGATTTCTCCACTGAGAAAAGTTGTTCTAGATCACAAGACTTAGACACTAAACCAGATTTCTAACAACTTTTCTTTGGAGTCCACTTGATGTAATTTTAAGATGAATGTTCAATTTATTCATAAATAAAACTGTATGTGCATTAAGTGCAACTTGTTTTAGAGTTTTTTAATAGAACATTGCATCATGAAACTAATTTTGAGTGCTAAACCAAAAAAAAAAAGGAAATCAGCCAGCTTCCCTCCTTTCTTGCTACGCAAACTACTCTTGTTTGCAACAATAATTATCTCTGCTCTACTAGATGTCTCTGCAAAACCTGCAACCAAACTGTAACATCCCGAATTGTGATATGTAGAAAAGGTTAGAAGAATTGATTTGGGTACTTATATTACCAAAGTTGACTTACATTTTCTGTCACACATCTGTTTAGAACTCCAGAGTTAAGCGGGCTGGAGTAGTGAAATGATGGGTGACCTATCGGGAAGTGATTTGTGATACCGTGCAAGTGAGGTGAATAATCCTAAGATAGGATCACTTTAGCTAGGTGTTGGATATGAACTGAGAAGTCAGACGACACTTCTGAGACTGAGATGAATTGGAAGGATCGTCAAGAGATGCGGAATGGCTCTTGATATACCCACGATATAAAGTTAACCACCTAAAAAAGAATATAGTGCGTTGGCATTGACCATACTTTAACGAAACATGTTTGTGACATTGGGCTTTAAAATCTAGATTTGGAAGAAAAACTTGGTTTGAGTCTATATAAGACAATTTTTCTTATTAAATAACTAAATTTTAGCGTATATATCAATGAAAGTCTTAACTTAAAAATAAATTATTCAAATTAACATTTTAAATATTAAGATGAAATCAATAAAAATAATATGTAGATATATTATTAATTTATAAATAATTATGATAATATATTTTCACTAATTGGCTCAGACCATATCTACATATTGAGATTTCTTCAAATAATAGTTATTCAATTTATATGTTATTATTAAATCTAAACCATTTTATTTATTTCGGTCCGGTTCAGTGTTCATTGGGTTTTAGAGGATTGGACATCCTAAACATACAATTTGGCATAATAAAAGTTACCCGTGAACAAAATTGTATTTGGTATGAGAAGACCAACCGGACCCTGTCGATTGTACCAAGACAATTAGATGTTTTATCGCTTATAAATGGGCTTATAAGATGTCGAAAGCCTACTAATAGTTATACTACGGCCCATTGAATTTGAAAACGACAACATCTCATCTCGTTTTGATTCTTAGAAACTCATCCCTAAATCGTGAGACTTTTTTTGTAGTTGACCGGATCGTTGATTCTCTCCTCACCAACCGAGATCCTTCCACCGTCGAGATCTCACTGTCTCTCACTTCACCGGTCCGATCTTCCAAACCCTATTCAAATTCCAATCTCACCAGCTCTTTGGTTTTAACAAGTGTTCTTCTTAGTGCAGTGACGAAAATGGCTGCTCGTAACTGGATCTTCGCCGTAGCTGTATTCTTATCGCTTTCGACATTTTCCTCCGCTCAGGATCTCCAGATCGTCAATGCCGAGCGAAGGGTAACTATCTTCTCTTTGGCTTTACCGATTCTCCGATCTATGTAGTTATGCTTGGTTTATAGAGTTACTGTGTGATTGGTCACTTCATGTATAGATAATGTATCTTTAATTTCATTAATCTGAAAGTATAATGATACATTGATGTTCACAGAATCTCCTTTGGTGTTTTGATTCTAAAATTCTCCTCCTTTTGTGTTTGTTTATCTCTCTGCAGATTGATTTAAGCTCTCATATCGTGAAGGCCTTCTTGACTCTTAAGGTATCATCTCTTACCCTCTTCCTTCAAAGGTTTATAGTTGCTACTCCTTTTGCTAAAGGTTGGAACTTTAGGACTGTATCTTGATTTGTTTCTTTAGGTCGAAAACATTGGGAAAGATCCTGCTGCAGATATGCTTCTTGCTTTCCCACCTACCCAGATCAAGAATTTAGCTATGGTCCAAGCCTTGGCAGTTACGGGCAAGAAGAAGAAGAAAATCTACTTGCCTCTCGATGTGAAGCCAAGTGAGCAGCCTGATGCACCAAATGACGCTGGCTACTTCCTTGTTTCCTTTGCTACCCCCTTAGGCCCTGGTGAAGCCGTTACGCTTGAGGTGCTATACATATTGACTCATTCCTTGGAACCTTTCCCAGTGGAGATAACCCAGTCAGAGTCTCAGTTGGTTTACTACCGTGACAGTGCAGTGGTACTGTCACCTTATCGTATTAAGCAACAGACGACTTTCTTTAAGACTCCTAGTACTAGAGTAGAGTCGTTCACTAGCGTCGAACCTGCTAACCGAGCTGGGAAAGAGATCAAATATGGAGCATATGAGGATCGTGCTCCGTACTCCTACGCGCCTGTTATCGTGCACTTTGAGAATAACAGTCCGTTTGCCGTTGTTGAGGAGCTCGTGCGTGAAATTGAGATTTCGCACTGGGGTAGCCTTCAGATAACAGAGAATTACAGGTTGACCCATGGGGGAGCTCGGCATAAGGGTGTTTTCTCAAGGTATGCAATGGTCTTAATGGCTTGTATTGTACATGATTATTAATACGTATCTCATTTTCTGAAATGGGTTTCTGACTTTTTTTTGAGTTTTTGCAGGGTTGAATATCAATCTAGACGTTCTATCAGTGGTTCATCCTCTTTCAATGCGCTCCTTGCAGTACTTCCTCCCAGAGTTAACTCTGTCTACTACAGGGATAATATCGGAAACATCTCAACTTCACATTTGCGTACAGGCTTTAAGAAGGTATACTTGTGTTGCCCTCTTCTCTTCATCTCTAGCCATTTAGGCAGTAATATTTCTTCCCTACAAGATTCTCCTAAGGCTTTAACTATCCAACGGTGTGGTATGTTACATTAATTCACAATGATGCTCAGGAGCGTCTACTTCAAACTTTCTACCTGAAAAAGTGATCAAAATACGTTGTTAATTCTAAAAACAAGTGTTGGTCTTTGCAGTCAGAACTTGAATTTGAACCGCGATACCCGTTATTTGGAGGGTGGAAAGCAACATTTATCATCGGCTATCGAGTTCCATTGGAGGACTATCTCTTTGAAGCACCCGATGGCAGACGTTACTTGAACTTTACCTTTGGCTGCCCGCTCGTTGAAACTATAGTTAACAAGTTGACTCTCAAAGTGGGTGTAGTTAGCATTTTTCTACCAACGTTATCATTTCGTTTTCTTTAATCCAAGCTCTGTTTTTAACACATGAAGATGTTGTTTCAGGTCGTGCTCCCTGAAGGATCAAAGGACCCTTCTGCTGTTTTGCCCTTCGCAGTGAATCAAGACTTACAGGTACATAATCAACGGCACAGATACATGACCTGCATTTGCAAAGTTATGGTTAACATGTAATCTATAAATGGTCTTGTGTCGTCCAGGTCAAATACTCATACCTTGACATCGTGGGAAGAACCGTGGTTGTGTTGCAAAAGGATAATGTAGTTCCCACTCACAACGTACCCTTCCAGGTAAAAGTTATCTAGATTAGATCATCATGATGTTCTTGTTATGTGTTTTAATAGACCAAGAACTCTAAAAACCTTGGTGCAATAATAGTGTTATTAGCAATATGCTCAAAACTCAGCTTGCTCCATAAGTTCACAAACTGTTGTTACAAAACTGACTAGTGTTATTGTGATTGGTGTATGTGCAGGTGTACTATACGTTCAAACCAATATACATGCTTGCGGAACCACTCATGCTTGTATCGGCTTTCTTCTTTGTCTTTGTGACTTCTCTTGCATATGTACACATCGATCTCAATATCGTCAAGAAGTAGAAATCTCAGAGAAAAGTCCTTCACTTGCATTTAATAGACTCCTAAAAGATATAGACTTGTTTTTGTTAAAAACAAAGAGTTTTGTAGTAGCTGTTGCCTTTCGTAGTTGTATCTTTGACGCTCTTTGTTTTAATGAACTCTTGGAGTTGGAGATGGAATCGATTTTCTCAGTTTTGTTCAGGGATGGTAGAACTAGATCTAGCCATCCACCAAAGTGAAGTCAAGACGACGTCAAAAAATATATGGTTTTGACTGCAAAGACCTAACACTTCCATTTTCTACTGATCTGTCCACAATTACGTGATATTTATATATATAGTTTACGTCAAAATATTAAGATTCGGTCGGCATCGGAAAGAACGCATTTAGTGCTATAGATTAAATGCATTTAGTGCTACAGAATAGATTAGCCTAAAAACATATGTTTGACCTGAATTTGAAATACCTACCGATTAATGCCAGAAAATGAATCAATCATTTGTTATGGCACTTATACATTATCTTATAAGGAGAAGCTTTTTGAAAAATATATTATGCAATCCATAATAATCAATACAAAATATTTGATAAAAAATTATAAAATATTTGTTAATTCTAATTAACTTTTAAAAATCTGTCAACTACTAAAATCAATAAACTCTTTCCAAATTCTGATTACAATAATCCCTACTAAATCTGAAAAAGGAAATAAAACCCGCGCACAGCAGGGGGATCAAAGTGTCATTAAAACTCAGAGAAATTTTCCACTTAGAAAAAGCAGTTGTAAAAGACAAGAGAGACAAAGCTTTGTCCAAAAAAAAAAAAAAGAAGACAAGACAAAGCAAAGAGAAAAACAAATAAAAATCAAAAGTTGTATTTTTCCCGGAAACAGTAACAACTGGGTAAGAAGCCATAGATGACTTCCTCCTCCTCCTCCGTGTTTTGACCAGATCCGTGCTAAGGACGTTCGTTAACAATAATAATCCTAAATCTCTAACAAAGAAAGAAACAAAGAAAGAGGATTTACGGTTTTATTATTTAGGGGGGTTTCATCGGACTGACATGGCAGACGCTCTCTCCTTGATTCCCGCCGCCGTTCAGCGAAATCTCTCCGATAAACTCTACGAGAAGCGCAAATACGCCGCTCTTGAGGTTCTCTCACTTCTCTCTTCCCTTTCCTTCTCTGAGATGATGATGATGATTTGTAACTGCTTTTTAAATTGTAGATTGAGAACACAGTGAAGAATCTAGCTTCAGCGGGTGACCATGAGAAGCTCTCCAAAGTCATTGACATTTTGGTCAAGGAGTTTGCTAAATCTCCTCAACCTAATCATCGCAAGGTTTTTTGCTTTTTTTTTTTTTTTTTTTTTTTTTTACATTTTTCTGCTCTTACTTTGATGATCTCAGAGGGTTTATATTTTTGAATAGGGTGGAGTTCTTGCCTTAGCTGCTGTTACCGTTGGTTTGTCTTCAGCAGCTCCTCAATACCTTGAGGTATCTATGTTTTACTATCATGTATGTAATCAGTGTGTATTACTATAGTTTCTGATTCTTCCTCCTTTTGATTTTTTGAAACATGAAGCAAATAGTGCCACCTGTTATTGACTCCTTTCTTGATCAAGATAGCCGAGTTCGGTACTATGCTTGCGAAGCTCTCTATAACATTGCAAAGGTATAGCACTCTCTACTAGTATAGCGTTACTATGTCGTTGGTAGTGGCATGTTGATGCACCATCCCTCACTTATCTCTCTGGTTTGCTGCAGATTGTCAGAGGCGAGTTCATTTTTTTCTTCAATCAGATCTTTGATGCTTTGTGCAAACTCTCGGCAGATTCTGATCCCAGTGTCCAAAGTGCTGCTCATGTCTTAGATGGCCTTGTTAAGGTATTAATCAGTATTCCCTCTGTGGCATATCGATTTTTAATCCTATGCTGATTATAGTTGTTGTACTTTGTGGTATAGGATATTGTGACGGAAAGTGATGAGTTCAGGTGTGTTTCTAAGTTAGCCTCTTTTTCTTTCCTCTGTGTGTGAAAGATAACTCTGTTGGTTCTTGGATTTTGCAGTGTTGAGGAATTCATACCTCTGTTGAAAGAACGCATGAACGTTTTAAACCCTTTTGTTCGACGGTTTCTGGTGGAATGGATCACTGTTCTTGACAGTGTTCCGGACTTTGATATGCTCGGATTTCTACCAGACTTTCTTGATGGTAATTGCAGCTTTTGTTAATCTCTACGACCTTATTCAAGTATAGTTCTTTGTATTATGTTCAGCTGAACTAACTTACTTGTCAATATGTTTCCAGGGTTATTCAATATGTTGAGCGACTCTAGTCATGAAATACGACAGCATGCTGTTTCTGCCCTTTCAGAGTTTCTTCAAGAGATTAAAAACTCACCAGTACGGTTTCTGTTGTGTCCTGATTTATAATCCCTTTTCAGTATTTTTTTTCTGTACGTTTCTCACTTCTTGTTAGTTAGTCAGTGTGCCTTTTTTAAGATTTCATCGGTAAATTTCTGACTTGAGCAAATACTACTGTTGAAAGTCTGTAGATTATGGTCGCATGGCTGAAATACTGGTGCAGAGGGCTTCGTCTCCTGATGAATTCACTCGGTTAACAGCCATCACGTGGGTAAGAAGAAGAAAATAAAACATTCTTCTGCTTGGCGGTTAGAGTCATATGATCTCAATATGTTTCTTAATAGAAAAAAAATGTTCTTTTGTAGATAAACGAGTTTGTGAAACTTGGGGGTGACCAGCTCGTGCGCTACTATGCTGATATTCTTGGAGCTATCTTGCCTTGCATATCTGACAAAAATGAAAAAATCAGGGAGGTAGGTTTGGTTCCTCCTCCTTAGTGATGGAAACTGCTGGTCTTGTCTGCAACGTTTCACTTTCTTTGTGTTCATTTACGTTCATAAGGTTGCTCGTGAAACCAATGAAGAACTTCGTTCAATCCATGTTGAACCCTCAGATGGTTTTGATGTCGGTGCAATTCTCTCTGTAGCAAAGAGGTTTGTTTTTTTTCCTATGTCTTTGTTTTTGGTCCTTCCGAATGCTATCAATGTTTACCTGATTTTGGGTGCTTCGACCAGGCAGCTATCAAGCGACCACGAGGCTACTCGAATTGAAGCATTGAATTGGATATCAGCACTTCTAAACAAGCATCGTGCTGAGGTAAAGAGACCAGTTTTTGTGTGGCATCATTCTTTTACAAAGCTTAAGTGGTAATATTGTAACAGGTCATGTGCTTCCTGTATGACATATTTGACACACTGCTGAAAGCATTATCTGATTCTTCTGATGACGTAAGTTTTATCTCCCTGATTGTTCGTTTGGTGAACTTTTATGCTTTATAGGTTTGGTTTTGACTAGTAATTAATTAATATGATATTGAACTACCGAAGGTGGTGCTCTTGGTTCTGGAAGTTCACGCTGGTATAGCAAAAGATCCACAACACTTTCGCCATCTCATTGTCTTTCTAATCCACAATTTTCGATCTGATAGTTCTCTATTGGAAAGGTTAGTCCCATCCTATAATCTGTCCTAAAGTTTCTAGAAAGAACATATTATTTAGTTAGTCAAAAACCTATCTTGTTTAGGCGTGGTGCTCTTATTATCCGGAGACTGTGTGTACTTTTGGATGCCGAAAGAGTCTACCGAGAGCTCTCAACTATACTAGAGGGAGAAGATAATCTTGACTTTGCTTCAACCATGGTTCAGGTGTTTCTCCTTTCCTAAGTTTCTTCACTTAATGAATGTTACATGATTGATTTAGTTTGTATGTTATTTCTCACTTTGTTTTGGTGATGACTTGACTGTCTTTTTCTTTTATGTTTTCAGGCGTTGAATTTGATTTTGCTTACGTCCTCGGAGTTATCAAAACTAAGAAATCTTTTAAGAGGTTCGCTCGTCAATCGTGAAGGGAAAGAACTTTTGGTTGCCTTGTACGCTTCATGGTGCCACTCACCTATGGCAATTATAAGCCTCTGCTTATTATCTCAAGTAATTACAGAAACATTTATTTGTTTTATATTTTTTAAATATCACCATCCGGTATTGAATATCAGAAAATGGTATTATTGACAGGCTTACCAGCACGCGAGCGTCGTGATTCAATCATTGGTAGAAGAAGACATGAACGTCAAATTTTTCGTGCAGCTTGACAAATTGATACGTCTTCTCGAAACTCCAATCTTTGCTTACCTTAGATTGCAGGTTTGCTTGATTTATCTCAACCCAAAAGAGATCTGTCTCCTTTTTTCAGCTTCTTCTTTACATTGCTATTGAAACCTGTTCTCTTTTTCCAGCTTCTGGAACCTGGAAGGTACCCATGGTTGCTTAAGACACTTTATGGTCTTCTAATGTTACTTCCACAGGTAAAAAAAAAAACAGAAGAATAGAGCAAAAGTTATTCTGTTTATAACAAAATTGATGATATTTGATAGTGCCTGGTTTTGTTTTTTCTTTTGTGTTCAGCAAAGTGGGGCGTTTAGGATACTTCAGACGAGGCTCAAAACTGTCCCAACGTACTCATTCAGTGGCGGTGGAGACCAAATAAGCAGAGCATTTTCAGGAGTTCCTTTCTCTCAGTATATGATGCATCATCACGAGGACGGTGATGCAGAAGACTATAATATCAACAGTTCTCACCAAGGAATCAACTTTGCTGCACGGCTGCAACAATTTGAGAATGTACAGAATCAGCATCGTGGCCAGGCAAGGAGTAAAGAGAACTACTCTAATAGCACCTCCTCTTCTTCTACATCAAAGGTTAGTTAGTACACACAACGCAACCCAATTTTTTTGATTGGTGACTCGGTTTCAGGAATTTTAATACCAATTACACAATATTTGCCAAAATCTTATGTATGTTACAATTACATATCATATCATTCTTTTGGGTTTGTGACAAACACAAGATAAAAGGAAACTATGTTAGATTGTGAAAACGTTGTTTTTCTTCTTTCGTTTTCAGACATAAACTAATATAACTGTGTTTTAATTTGATGTGCTAGGAGGTGAGGACATCTAAAGAACAACAACCACCTTCCTTGACATCATTATCACTTGCAGAAAACAATCGACCTCCGGCAAGATCATCAAGAAAAGGCTCCGGTCACTGATCCCTTTTGTCTCCTATGAAGTTGTATATATCTATATGTCTGTCGGGTGTTTTATTTACGACAGATTCTTCAGTACACCCATTATTATGGTATCTTCTCTTGAATTTGCTTCCTTTTGAAAAAGGTTAAAAGGGAGATTATTTGTTACCCTTTGTGAATGTAAGAAAAAACAAGTCATCATGTGGTTTTGTGTTGTTTTTTTATAACTGGAAAACCACATGAGGATAGAGATGCCTTATTGTATACTTATGTTGAATGATATGCTCCATTTGCTTTTAGAAAACACGGTTCTCGTATTGTTCTGCAAAGCTCTTTATGACTTCTCTTTCACAATGATATATATAATCTTGTACAAAGTTTGCAGCTATGGGTAGGTCCAAGCATTACTTCATTAATTCGACTGTCATCCAAATACAAAGTTCAATTTTACATGTGAAGAAAGTGTCACGTTCAATTGGTTGTAATGTAAGCCAAGCTCTCTGGTTTAGATAAGGGAAGCGTGTTGGTTTGTACACATGAGTCAGTCCATAGTAACTCATCCCTTATCTTCACTTAATGGCAAGAAATGCTGTTTCAGCTACACATTAACATTTTTTTTTGTTTTTACTCTTGTTCTTTGATTTTTTTTTTGGTTTAAAAAAAGGTGTTTTCACCTCTTTGCCGGAAACCCAAGCATTGTAAATAGTCCCTCCCACCGTTAATTGAACCCAAGTGGCGGAAGTTACAGCCGCAACCCCTTTACCACTAGGCCAACTCAACGTTGGTCTTGTTCTTTGATTTTGTTAGAGGCTAACAAGTGTTAGGCTAGAATCGCAACATGAATATACTAGTAATTACGAATAGATTATAATATTTTGTTTATTTATTTTCTATGAATACACATTTTTTTTTTCTAGTATTACAACAACATTACATTTTTCATTTTTTTTCTTTCCAAAATTACATCACAAACATAGGAAAAAAAAAGAAAAGAAAAAAGAAGAGACGATCCCTCCTCTCTCCTCTCTCCACTATACAAGACGAAAGCCAAATTCAAAGAGCGATAATCTTCTCGAAATCAGACTCATCCTCAAAATCAGAAACATGAGCAGAGTAAGACCAAGAAAACGATCTACTCCCACTCCCTCTCCTTATCCTCCTCTGCGAGTCATTACCACTCCTAAACCTCTGCCTAAACACAAAATAACACATACTCGCCAACGTCCCCACCAGTATCGGCATCCCAAGCACCGTCACCGTTATCGCCATCCACGAGTTCCCTTTCCCCACAACCGCAAACGCAATCGCCAAGAACGCTCCAAACGTGCACGCACACGCCGCCCACATCAGCTTATTCACCACCGACACCACTTTCTTCTGCGCACGTGTGTCCCACGCAACCAGCGTTATCTGAACCACCACGACCGCTAACGATATAAACAGCGACGTCGCGTTTAAAAGACAGAACACTCGGAACCCCGTGCTCCCCGAGATCTCCGCCTTACCCGCCCGCGACCCGTCGGTGAAGTACTGGCCAGGTAAGTTGAATATCGCCAAGAACGCGATGGACGCGAACAGAACCGCCACGACCGTTATCGAGTTAGTTGTGTTCTGTACCGCTTCTCTGTGGAGCTTTCTGAGCTCTTTGGCGATCCCGGAGACGCGACGGTTGGTTTTCTCGTTCTGGAGAAGCTGTGACTGCACCTCGTGTTTGATATCGCTCACTGCTCGCTTCAAGGCTCGAGCTTCGTCTTCGCGGCCTATGAATCTACCGTGCTTGGCTCCAGCTTCTACTAAAGCCTCGTTGATCTCCAGAGCTGACTCGCTGTACTGAAGCTTGTCAGCCAAGTCCATTGCGGTTTCTTTCTGGTTGTTCACCGCGTTTACTTCAATCGCCGTGAACGTTAGCAACAAGCTCGTTATCTAAAATTTAAAACATAAAACACAATCAGGAACAGTGTTTCTCAAGAGACAATCGAAATAACTAAATATTCAAAAAATCGTGTTTTGTAAAATACTAGTGACTATAAAGATCATTTAAAGCATAAATGTTAATAAATTATTGATTTATTTTTTATATATTTTACATTTATATTATATATTTTAGATTTTTGGGTTAATTATAAAATTATTTTCATGAGTAATAAAAATTATATATACAAAAAATAGAACAAATTTGTGAATTTACACTCACATTATTGCTTAATTCAATAGATTTAGATCAATTTAAAACTATTTAAACAGATATAAAATAATTTAAACCGATTTAGATTAATGGTTTGGACCTATTTAGAATGATTTAGACCGATTTGCGTTTTATAAATATGATTTCAACAAAATAGTCTCGGCTATTACTAGTTTGCAGTCTAGGCCCAAAATCAGTTTCTAGAACATTGGTAATAACACACTTGAACTATAGAGGGGTCTTAATACCTGTGGTCGGCACTTTCGAGTAGCGATATGAAGAGCTGTGTTCCCTTTACGATCTCTATCGTTCAATATAGAGTAATCAGCTTGCAAAATCTCTTCAACTACTTCCACGCTTTGCCCTTTAACGGCCATGTGAAGAGCGGTCTGACCTTTCTTATCTTTGACACCGACGATCGCTGCGTCTCTCTCTATGAGAGCTCTCACTATCCGAAGAAGACCGTACCTTCCCGCTGTGTGCAGCGATGTTTTCCCGTTCTTTCTAACGATCATTGCACAGCTCGGATCAGCATCTAGCATTGCGTTTACTATCTCTAAGTGATCTTGAACCGCAGCTGCGTAGAGTGGACTCGTGTTGGAAGCGTCGCAGATTCTGCAAAGCTCGGGCCATAGACTCAGTAGCTCCTTCACTATGCCTGGAGATAGTCAGAGCCAAAAGGGTCAAGATTAAAGCTAGTGAAGCTCAAATTAGCCTATGACCCCTATAAATTTTTAATAAATTTATCTATATATAAACCTCAAATTTGTTATAAAAAAAAGTATATAGACACTTACTAAATTGTATATATCCCCTAAAATCTCAACAAGATTAAAGCTAGTGAAGCTCAAATTAGCCTATGACCCCTATAAATTTATTATATCTATATAAACCTCAAATTTGTAAGAAAAAAAAAGTATATAGACACTTACTAAATTGTATATATCCCCTAAAATCTCAACAAGATTATAGTCTTGAAGATTCATTTAGAACTCAAATTAAAGATCTTTATTTTCAGCAGAAAAAGAAAAAAAATAGAAACAGAGAGATTAGGACATTCAGACAAGACATACCCAAGTGTCCTCGTTTGGCGGCGACATGAAAAGCGTTCATGTCGGATTTGGATCTGATCTTAACTGCTTCCAAACTACAAAACCCAATCAAGTAACTGAAAACATCTTGCAGATTCTCAGCGGCGGCGATGTACACGGCGGTTTCTCCGGCGTCGTTTTGAACGGACATAAGCTCGGAGACAGCAGAAGACGGCGATGACTCATCGATGAGCTCGTCTCCGGTTAACTTTTCGACTAATTCTTGGAGTTGGTTGAGGTCTCCTGATCGGACGGAGGAGAAGAAAGCTTGGTGAGTAAGAAACCTCATCTGCTTCGCCTCCATCTTCGTTAAAGCTCTGAGCTTTCTCTCTCTCTAGACGAATAAAAAGTTATCAGCTTTTCACAGACACACGCACTCTCTCTCTCCCTCTCTCTCTAGAAATCTAACGCAGACCCCATCAAATTTACAAGATTGGATCTTCAATAGTTGCAAAAAGACACTTCTTTTTGAAAGTTATGCTTTTGCAATCGAGTTGGGATTCATGTGAAACCGTGTTGGGTTCTTGCTTTTGCTTTAATTTTTAATTTAATGTATTATTAATAGATAAAGGAAGTTTTTTTTTTTTTTAAAAGAGTTTTGCTTTTGTTGGAGAGTTGACACTGAAAAAGATAATGGGAATCTTTCTCTCAATCAAAACCTGAATGGTCTCTGAATTTTCCCCTTTCTAATAAGTAATTCATTTCTCTGTATTTCATTCATTTTAAAATGTATTTTTCCAAATTTGATAAGACAGCAGCTATTTTTTGTACTAAAACTTATTGTTTTATCCCAACTTATTTTAGTATTGATAACGAATGATCATGTGGACCGTTGACAGTTTAAATAATTTTAGTTTTGGAAGATATCAAAATATGCATGTGATTGTTATTTTGGATTAATATTCACAAACTCAAATTTAGAATATATATATATATATGAAGCTATATAAAAATATGACTCGTTTATTATTAATATTTTAATTTCTGCTATAGAAAACTGGGAATAATATCATACCTAAAAAGTTGGGAATAACAATCATAGTAAAAATATTTTTTTTTGTCATGAGTAAAGATATACTCCATCTGTTTTATAATAAGTGTCATTCTAACATTTTTGTCTTGTTATACAAAAAGTATTACTTTACAATTCTAATTCGAATTATACTTACTTTCAACTAAAAATTAATTACAAACTGCATTAATTTTATAAATAATTTTATTTATCTCAAATATTATTATTGGTCAGAGAGGTGTAATTAATAACAATTTACATATATTTTTCGTCACTTTCTTAATTTGTATGAAAAATGTCAAAGTGACACTTTTTAGAAACGGAAGAAATAATATTCTATACTTTTCTAACTAGTGCCATTTTTTATATTTAGTTTCCAATTATTCTCTTATCTTAACATTTATTTATTTTCTTTGTCAAGCAAATGTTAACATTTATTTATATAATAATAAATTATTAATAAAAAAATAGAAACAGTTAAATAAAAAGATAGAGCAATTCTTTCAAATAGTATCTTTTAAGTTTTTATCACAGAAATATAATAAAAGAGCAAAATGATCAAAACAGATTTTATTAAAGAGGCAAAAAAATTCTTCTATCTTTTGCTTTATAGATATATATAAATAATAATATATTTTTTTAAGTGTAGAGTTATTTTTTCAGATTTTGATTTTTTTTTTAATTTGAACGTTTTATATTTTTTCAAGTTTCTTTTTAAAATTCAAAAATACTTTTTGAAACTATTTCTAAAAAATCTTACTTTTAATTTTTAATATTTTTTTCTATTTTTTTTTAATTTTAAACATTACTCCAAAACTTCATTCTTTAGCTATGAGCCTAAAGTGTAAAGTTAGTTAATCCTAGAAATATAAAAGTATTATTTATCCTTCAGTATAACATTTTTTGTCATTTTCTTTTTAGGAAATATTCTTTGAAGATAAACTAAAAAAGTTTTTTTTTTTTATTTGATCAAAAAAAATACTAAAAAAGTTTTCTTCTGAAATTTTTCAAAGAGGATATATACCTATGACAGTTGAGTTAAACAGCCCAAGCCCAAGCAGCCAACCGTAACTCGACTACTTTTCTTTAAAAGACTATTGAGCCTTATATAGAGTAAGCTTCTATTTTGTTTTTAAGGCCGTATTTAATATGAGTTAAAGCCCATTATATTTAACAATCTATATTAAATAAAATACTACTCACCGTCAACGTAGCCGTAACGGTCCATATTTATGGTTCATGTTGATGACCTAGCACACCGTCAATTAGCCGTAACGGAAACCGCCACCGATCTAAATGACCAGCATCACCGCCATTGCATTGGTCATCGTTAGCTCCAACAGTTTTATATAAGACTAGTTTTCGAAATATATTTTATTGATTGTTCTAGAAAATTAAGAATAGTATAACAACAAGTTTATACGATTATTTATATTTTACTCAAAATTTTGATTATTCTGGTTCGTTTGAGAATATACAAGTAGCTCAATTGTCATCTTTAATTTTATGATTTGTAGTACTAAATTATTATAATTAATAATCTGGATTAAGAGCCAAAGAAGAAAACTACAACGTAGTAAAGGGATTGGGTGATAAGTGAGCCGCGTCGATAGAAAGTGACCATAGGTTGTTTTGGATTTTATCCAGAAAACAAACACACTAAAAGTAAATAAACAAAATTCAATTAATTTAAATTATCATACTGTGGAAATTTTTGTGTTCTAGAAAATACTCACTTTAAAAATGACTTTATTACATTTAATAGATAACTAAGTCTTTGAAAAAGATGTGTCCTTCAAAGTCGTCCAAATCCTACTCGGATCCAATACATTAAAACAATATATAAAGTACATATTGTTTGTATAAGTCTCGCAACAAATCATATAAAACTTTAAATGAAAATATTCCATGAAAATTACATTAAGGAATAATAACTTACAGTGGCGCCTATACGTGCATTATACACTTTCGAAATTATATACAATTGAGGATCGAATATAACACCACGTAAAAATTGTTAAAAAAACACTTTGAAATACCGAAATCCTTCGCTTAAGTAAGAAAGTGTTCGTGAGAGTAATAAATATTGAGCAACTGATCTTTTTATCATCGAGAACTATATAGATCGAAATCCAACTAATCTCTACAACGACATATTGATGAATAGTCCTTTTTGAATTTTTAATAAGATCTCAAATATGACATATCTTTACCTGGCCAAACAACGAATCATTATCATTACACGATCACTTCCTGGTTTGTTATCGAGCAACTGTTTATAATCAAAACTGGTGCATCTATTCTATTAAAAGAGAAGCAGTCTTGATAAATCTACTTATAAAGATTGTTTGGACCTTTTTTTATTTTAATTTTTTGGTATTCTTTATATATTATATATTATCCCTATTTAATCTCACTTTGTTATCAGCAAAATAAATATTATTAATTGGAATTTGGGCATTTAACTTAAAAAGATAATTTAACTGATACAACCCATTCATAAAGAAAATTATAAATACAATTAACTTTTGTTACAGAAAAAAAATTAACCAAATTAACTTTAGACTTTTTTTTACAAAATCCCAAATTATAAAGACCATTTTATACATAAATACATATAAATGTAACATTATTTAAATTGTATGGATTTCTAATAATAAAATATCTATCACAAACTGATTTTTTTTTAAATGATAATAGTTTGATAGAAAATTAAAAAAGGAAAAAAAATAATACTTGCTTCACTATTTTGGTAGATTGATAATTAATATATTTATAAATAAACTTAACAATATTTGTTAAAAGAAATTTTTTATACAAGTCAAATATATATTAATATATCAAAAATTTATAAAACAAAAAAACAAATTATATTTTTTCTCAGTGGGTTAATAACGGTCTTTTTGATTTTTAGATATTTTTACTATACTCATTTTATTATATTCTATTCATCTATATATGAGTTACTAGATCTTACGGTTCGACCACAAGTCTGATTCGGATATGAAAACTCAATGAAAACATTGTACCCGACTGAAATAATAATAATAAAACAGCTTTAAATATTTTAAATATCTAATATAAACATAAATTTATTTAATATTTGAGTTTACGGTCACCAAAAAATATCCGCGCTTCTTAAACGCGGTTCAAAATCTAGTATGCAACTTAAAACTTCTCTCGTTTTAAGAAGTCTTCTTGAAAATGTATTTTACCTCTATCGTAATTCAGAATGATTCTTTCGATCCTTTTTTATAGTGTTATTCAGTTGTTAGCAGAAATCAAACCAAATTAAATATATGAAGAATTATACGCATTGATATTCCTTTTATAAGATCTGACATCAATCAATTGTATTATCAGTTAGGTCCACATTCGTATAAATTTGACTTTACCCATCGTTTTATTGAGTACAGTATTTCCTAGTGTAGTCTTGAATGCCAATATAATTTATAAAATGCCCCCACACCTGTCTACGAGGAGTCCATCAGGTCACATGGTGGTACTAACTGAATATCACTTTAATGTTTCTATAAATAAAAATCGTATAATCATATTATAAATGCTAGAGGGATACCAATTACCATAGATTGAAAAATATATGTTCATAATTAGACAAGGAAAACCTTAGTTATAATAAAACTAGAGCTTGATCCGGACGCTCGTGTGGATGTTAATTTTTACCTTTTTATAAATTATTTGATGACATTTCTAAACACATAAGTTATTTGAATATTTTTAAGTTCTTACAAATTTATCCGGATTCGAAAGTTTCGAGTCCAAACTATGTCCGAAAATTTATAATATCCAACGAAGTTTAATTTAAATCCGAAAATATGATACCCAATAAAACTATCCATACCCAAACATGTATATGGATTCTCATGTAACTGATTTTGTAAACAAATAAAAAAATTATTAACCGGTTGAATTCTTTTCATAAATGAATTAATTTTGTTCAAACTTGTGAAATTATTATGGTTAACACGTAAAATAAATTTTATTAAATTGTTATGATAAATATAATTAATGAAATAATTAGAAAAAGTGAAAAAATGTAAAAGGTATAATAAAACACTTAAGATGTGTATGTTTTGTTTTGTACTTCTGTAATAAATATTGTCGAATTATTTAGAAAACACAATAAATAAAATAATTAAAATAAGTTTAAAAATGAATGAAAAAGATATAAAAATCACTTAAAATTAGGCAAGTAATGTTTTGTAGTTCAGTTTCAATATAAAAGATGTCTAGATAAATTTACTCTTATAAAACCATTAACGTACTGTTGAGGCATTACAAAATCCAACTACTTCTCTAGTTAACGACATGTACTCGAAAATTCTTTTTTTTTTTTTACTCGAAAATTCTTGAATCTAACACCAAGTATTAAAACTAACTAAAGCTGAGAGGCGTCCATAAAAGTAGATTCTGGTATAAGTTGGTTAATACAATCATTAGGATGAACTTGTTTGGGGTTTTCAACTTTGTTTGGCATCATTCTAGCTTAATTGGCATCAATATTTCAAATTTAGATGTATTTCTTAACAATTAAGCAACATTTAGCTATTACTTTTAGCAGTAATAACAATAATAATAAAATGTTCTTAAATTTTAATTATACATGTTTTTGTAGTTATTAGTGTATATATATGCTTTATATGTAAGAAATCTGTATATTCCACATATTCTCAAAAAAAAAAAAATTTGTCAGCTACCCATTTATCCAAATATTATTTTGGGATTCAATTATTATAATCTGGTGTCTCTCTTCTTTTCCTTTTTTTTCTAGTTTTTAAGTCTACGAGGTTTTTACGACGATTTCTGTTACGAGGTGTTTACGACGAAATCATCATACGTGGAATTAAAGAGTGCCTCCTTCGTCATTTACTTTACGTGGTATTTACGTCAATTTACCTTACGAGGTCTTTACGACGATTCCGTCCTACGTGGAATTAACGGGTTTCGCTTTCTTTATTTTTTTTACTTTCGTCGTTATTTCCACGTAAGCTAACGAGTTCTTTACGACGATTCTGTCCTACGTGGAATAAACGAGGATTACGTCGTACATTCGACGTCAAATAACGAGGAATTAACGAGCAGTACGTTTAAATCCCTAAAATCCGAAACCCCAAACCCCAAAACCCCATATTCCTTATCTTCTACTTCATATATTCCAAACCCCATCCCTTATTTCCATTCCAAACCACAATTCCCACATTTACTTTTGGCTTAATGAGGAGAGAGACAACTCTCCTTTATTGTATAAGATAAAACAAACTCCCACAATTTCTTATTCATAAAACAAACTCCCACATTACCTTATTCATAAAACAAACTCTCACATTACCTTATTCATAAAACAAACTACACAAAATCAAATACATCAATCGGATACATCGACATTCTCGTCATCACTAGAAATATCATCATTTTCATTAAACTCGTCTTCTACAGCTTCGTCTGTGGCATCATCGGTAAGATCTTCGTATTCGTGATTATGCGGATCAATGAGAAGGATGTCATCAACTTCTTGTTCAGGTTCCTCGACTTCATTTATCTGTTCTTCTTGCAATGGTGGTTCTTCTCCACTGATGATTCGTCCTCGAGGTGTAACTTTGATCACTGCTAACCAATTTATACCCGAATCTCTCATCCGAGGGTATGGAAGGAAGCTAACTTGGTCTGCTTGTGAAGCTAAGATGAAAGGCTCGAATTTGTTGTACCGACGTCCACCGTTGACATCAACTACACCAAATTTGTTAGACCGAATTTGTTGTACCGACGTCCACCGTTGCCATCTCATCTTTGCAGCAGTCTGCTCTGATTGATACAATCTTTTCAATCTGTCTGTAATTGGTAGGTACCACATCCTTTGGTACGGTACCCTATTACGTCCCCGTCCTTGCGGCTTGAATCGTGGCTTCTTGCAGAATCGACATACTTCTAGCTTCTCATCATCTCCCCAATAGATCATGCAGTTGTCGATGCAGACATCTATCATCTCCGAAGGCAACCCAAGACTATAAACTAATTTCTGAATCTCATAATAAGAATCAGCAGACACATTGTCTTCCGGCAAATACTCTTTAAACAAGTCCGCCCATTCGTTCATGCAACTTTCAGGTAGATTGTGATCAGTTTTAATATTCATCATTCTAGCAGCCAACGACAATTTAGAGAGACCTTCTCTACAACCACTGTAAAGTGGTTGATTCGCCGCGTTTAACATTCCGTAAAACTTTTTTGCATCTATATTAGGTTCTTCATCTTCATCATGAGCTACGAATGCATCAGCTACCATATCATGAACCCTATCATAATCTACCATCTCCTCCTGATGGTAACTATGTTCATTATGCAAATGATGATTAACCGGTTCTTCCTGAAAATTGCTATTACTACTACTAGCTTCATTCTGATCATAATTATAACCTTCCCCATGTTGAAACCAGATATAGTAATTTGGCGTGAAACCTCTATTTATTAAATGCTTCCAAACATTTTCACGGTTTGTCAATTTCGAATTGTTGCATTTCCGACAAGGACAGAACATCTTACCACTTTCTTGGGCGAGCGGTGTTGAATCTGCTTGGTGCATAAATGTCTCCAGCCCCGCAAGGTATTCTTTCGTCACTCTCCCGTTAGCATCTCTATGCATATACATCCAATTCCGCAACTCGTAAATAGTCCCAGAACCAGCCATTTTTTTTTCTTTCACGTTTTTTGTTGTTGGTGTGTTTAAAATGATGTTCCAACATCCATATTTATAGAAAATTTCGAATCTGGTAGTTGTAATTTTACTATAAAATTACGACGAAAATTAATTGTATGGCCAAAAAAAAAACGTGAGCCACCTACCAAGTTGGTGGATTCAAAATTTCCTCGTTAAGTACACGTAAAATATTTCGTCGTAAAGCACTCGCGAAATTTACGTGGCTTTTACGAGGAAAAACTGTTTCCTCGTAAAAGCCACGTCAATTTACATCGTCTTTACGACGAATATGTTTTGTCGTTACCTTACGACGAAATAACGATGCTTTTCTTTCTCCACGTACTTTCCTCGCAAAATCAATGTTTTTTTACGAGGATTATTTTTCCTCGTTAAAGTTACGTTTTCTTGTAGTGTTATCTTATAATGATCAAAAGGAAATTTCTTTAAAGAATAAAAGAACACATGCAAACATGTTTTTATCTTTGGTTACAAAAATATGTAACCCTATTAAAAATAAAAAAAAATATTAAAAATCATAAATTTTCAATTTATCATAAATGAACAACAATAAGAAACAATATATATATATAGAGACTTGGACGAGAGAGAGTTTAATAAGGTGGCCTCACAAGATATATTATTAGAGAGGGAAGGGGTGCATGTGGTGTCCGACCATTTCAACCCTCACGACTTGCTCCGGTCTTCCTTTGATGCCGACATCTTCTTTTTCAAAGTTTCCTAAAACAAATTCCTAAAAATTCTGGACTATATATATAGGTAATTGTTAATTTATTACATATTGCGGTATCTAAGAAAGTAAATCCAGTAAAATGATGTGAGATCAGTTTCGACTCATGCAACCATTTTTTTTTGTAACTTACCATGCAACCATTTCTCCACCCTTTATCATGTCGTATATTTATTTATTTTTATTTTTCTGATAATCTTGGTGTGATCCCAAAGGTTTTTAAGATTTAATGATTAATCAGCAAGAGGTCTATAACGTCTATGGGTGACCAAGAAAAATCGAACCTAGAACAAAAGTTTCAACTGAAACCTCTTTACCACTAGACCAAAACCACTCGATTAAAATTTTGATGGACATCATTCAACTTCCTTTTCAAATTTTGTTTTACTAAGAAGTTCCGAATAAATATAATATCAGAGAGGTTAGGTTTTATGATTAAAATATTATATCCCACAAATTTAAGAAGATTTTCTTTTTTCTCCTTTCTACTGTTGTGAATTGTGATTGATAAATATAGAAGTTAATGAAAGTAAATAAAAAAGTGAAAATGAGAGAGAAATAAAAAGGTGAAAAAGAAAGAGAAAAAAATGTAGATTAAAATTATATAACTCTGATAAACTCAGAATAAAATTTAATGTATTTTTTTCTTATTTGTAAACAGTGCATAGAGTAAATAATGAAATATATTCTACTCGACAATTAACTTTTTTAGCTCAACTTAGAATAGATAATGATCTAGAGTGAAAATTTACTCTATTAATACCTTACAGTCAGGCTCGTTCTCAGCAAAAACTACAATCAATGTTTGTGAAACGACTACGATTCTAAATTCAAAGTCGCTTTTCTAGTTACCTTCTTCTCGAATCTCTTATAAATTTATAATTTTGGATGGGAAAATTCCAAATCTGAATGTGAACTCTAGAAGAAAAATTTTGTGGGCAGTCTTTATCCTAATATTCTGTTTTCTAGAGACTACAAAATATATTTATAGAATAAGAAAATAAACTTAATTTTCTTCATTAAATAATATATTTATTATATTCATGCAACATTCACTGTCTATAATACCGATTAAAGACAGCAACGCATACTATATACATAACATGCACGATCTAGAATATATATTATTACTATGTAAAAAAACTTATTTGAACCCTTTTCTCAAAAAGTTGCTTATTTAGTGGACAATGATGTTCAAAATATTATTTATTTATATTGTTAAAAGTTGTATGATTTTTTGTGTAAAATTTATGGTGATTTAAAACATACATCTAAGATTGTACTTTTGCAAAACAGATGAAAGTATCAACTATAAAGAGTTAGAGAATATCAAAAACAAATCCAAATCATATATACTCCCTCTGTTCCGGAAAGAATAATTTTCTAGAGTATTCACACATATTAAGAATATAATAAATATTTACAATTGAATTTATTATTTAGTTTACTATACATTTTTCAATAAATATCAACCAATAATATTCAACCAATTTGAATATTTTCAATTAATATTTCTTAAAAGTATATAACTTTTCAGCATTAACTACTAAAAGTACCTTAAATTTTTTAAAAATCTATCATTTTAGAACAAAAAATAAATATAAAAAATCATACTTTCAAGAAAGACAGAGTATAATATTGTAATTAATTATCAGAGGCGCTTTGTTAAATGAAAATGGAAACGTATTGAAAAACTAACAATTTGAAAAGATATATAGTTGGGCCCCTATATAGTTCATCTAATCATTTATTGACGATCCATAAACCCATGATACCCTCGTGGTCGTGTTAATTTCCTATATTCTCGGAAAGTCATTCTTATACCCATAATTTAAGTTAAATAATAATTTCTTTTTAAGTAATAATTTAATCAAAATTTATTCAAGTTCGTAAACATTATTCATGTTTTTGAAGTAAAAAAGCAGCGGGGAATCTATAGAATAAAAGAATATGCGATTGATTAATGATTATTTATTTTTGAGAAAAAGTAGTGATTACTGAAAAATGATTATTAAGAATTTAAGACTCTTTGCTGTCCATATAATTTGTAGGCGATTTCTCTGTGGCTCAGAGAAACATATTGTGCGGCGGTCTCTCTTTCCGACCAATTATTTTTCGCCATTTTTTCCATTTAATTTTTTTTTGTTTATTTTCAAAACTAGGAGAGTAGCTTTGAATTTTGATATTCCATTTAATTTTTTTTGTTTATTTTCCATTTAATTTGTAGGCGATTTCTCTTTCGTGTTTTGTGGATAACAACATTTAATTGGAAAAAATATTTTTATATTTACACCAAAACACATCAGAAAAATAGGCCTGGATTTTGGATTGGCGTTGAAAATTTCGCATAGATGAGAAGTTTGAATATTATGACACTTTTATAAAAATATAAATCACCAGATGGATATCTATTAAGTTTAAACTTGCCTTTCGTACGTAGTGTTACGATAAGAAATTAGATGATACAGTGGATCACACGATAGGTGAATGTGAAAATACTAGTTATTCCATACGTATATATGTAAGCAATGAAAATAACTTCAACAGTTTTGTAAATTGACATATAATAATAAACATTAGTTTTTTTGGATCAAATCTCAATTTTATAAATTCTTACTCTCTATGAGTAGAAAAAATGTTCATACAACATGATAGCAAAACTATTATGGCCAAATAACCAACTATTACAAAAAAGCAAATACAACATATTAAGACAGAGGCATACAAACAACTAATGTCGTAGAGAAGTTCTCTAATCCCATCGAACATCAAGCTGGAAAGTGAGATGAAGCCAACAAAACTACTTTATTAGGTGGTTAAAAGTGTTTTCTTACTAGAACACATGAATTGGGTGCAGATTAAAGAGATTAATCATGTGTGCTAGTAAAAGAAAATACTTTTGCGGATTTATAGTGGAAATGTTCTAAAACGGTGGGCAATGGTTGTAGCATTTAAAGAATGGCTTTATATCCACGTACCACACATTTGATAAGTCTACGCCTATCTAGTAGTAAGAATAGTTTTATTCAGCATTCAGCAAAATTCATTGAACCTTTTTGGTGCACTTAACTTATATGTCTTATGTGACTTACCTACTCTTTTTTTTTTCTCGTCAAACTGATTTTATTGATATCAAAGTTTGTGATCAACACAAACCAAACAGAAACCAACGGATACAAGAACCTTCCGTGGTTAGTTAAACCGGCAGAACATAGAGATATCTCCGGGCACTAGAACCCACAACGGGGCAACATACAAGATTAAGAAAAATTACAACCTTAACATAAGTGATAATCTTTCAAACTTCCCGCACAAGTCTAACAATAACAGGGAGATTGTCCGAAAGAGCCTCTATGACACGAGCTTAGAGGGAATGCCCTCGGCCAGACCACCGCTAAACCACCTCCTCCTAGTACTCTGAGGAAACACCTCAAGGACCCAGAAACAGAACCTTCATAATCCGGCAAGTTAAGACACTTGCTAACACTCCCGTAAACGGCTTGATCTACGACGACCATAGAACGCCTAGGTATGAAGCGACAAACACAACAGATCTCCGCAAGATCTGAACAACCAACTAGGGGCGAGGCCCACTTAATCCGGAAGACAAGAACAGGCCGCAAACAGCATAAGCCGTGAACAGCAAAATAGAGGACAAAGTGGTAGCCACCACAAACTCAAAGAGGACAAACATTACCTGCAGAAAGAGACCAAGCCGGAAGCAAAGGAGACCCGCCAAACAAATGGATAAACAGATCCAGACAACGGCTTCGAGACAAGGCTATTGTAGCAAAACTACACCGTCAATTCACAGATCCGGAACTTTTGAAACAAAACACCAACCTGAATCTGAAAGCCTTTTTCTTTCTTTGGCAAGGGCGAATCTTCTCCCAATACGAAAGTAAATCACACACAGATGAACTAATACACACAGATGAACTAATACCTACTCAATTCTCGAGATAATTTTTCGTATTTTTCTACAATCGTCTGAGCACCTAGATAATAGGACTAAGTAATTTATCAATCAAATAGCTAGAAGATAGTAATGATAATATGTACTTGTTTATCGATGTAAATCATATTTACTAACTAGATCGATCACATACGTTTTATTTGTTCCAGCAATTTTTTTTTTTTTGAACGGCTTCCAGCAATCTCAAAACTAGTAACTATCACGTGGATAGGCAGATAGCCCAATTTTAAGGACATTAAGAAACACAGATTGATACTGCTTCGTTAAACTTTTTTATGAAATGATTTGGTTGTTACAAAGAAAAAAAGGAGCACAGATTGATATATTTTATCATTAATATGGCTGATCACAACACTATAATCAACTTATAATCATATTAGACATTTTTCTGAAGTTAATTTGTTACTTTTAGACTAAGAAAAACGATGAGAGCAAAGCAAATAGCATAAATACCTTTGGTATTTAATTTGCTCTACATAAAGTTTTCATGTTTATTTTTGGATCGTAAACCAATATAGCATATAATTTACAAACCCTAATCGGTATATATATTTTGTGCCTATTTGTTCCATGCATGGCACTATATCGCAATCAAGCAGCTTATAAAATAATCATATTCTATCCATGAGGATGGTTTATAATAAGGACAAAATTTGCATTTTCAAAGGGGCTATAAATCGTGTTAATTAAAACCCGGTCCAAACCATTCATTCTACATTAGCAGTTTTATATTGAATAGTACGATCGAATTACTTTCAATACGTAACCACTACACCACTCGGGTAAGAAGAAAAAAACGAGATACATCGAACAAACATCAAACGTAGACGCGTCCACAAACCACGATTCAAACACGGACTTGGTCGAGCTTAAGGAAATGATCGGAGGCGTCGACGCACCTGACCATGTCCCTTCCAGAGTCAACATAAACGTGCCGCGTTAGGATACATACTATATTGTTTAACTACGATTTTAAAATGTAAAAAGCACATTTGTTTTTTTAACTCTGATTTATTATGATATTACAATTATGAAAAAAATTACACAGACGATTCGACAACCGACAATACTATCTGCCTTATAAGAATCTACGCCTAACTGCATCACCTGAACCGTTCTATGAAGATTCACGTCTCACCGGATTTACTTGCATCATATTGAAGATTTCTTGTAAGTCAGTATGCAAAATTGTTTAATAAATTGATTTTTCCGAAAATTGAAACATTGACCTAATCTGCAAGAAATTGCATAGTCTGTAATACGAACTTCAGATATGATGTAGAAGCCTTTAAACCTAAACTATTATGCTACGGTGCTTCCACAATTACAACATTTGTTTTAATCAAACTTACGTGATTAATTATTAACCTAGGTAGTGTCTCTCGTTATTAACCAACCAAACCTACAAGCCTAGACCACGAAACGACAGAGAAACCCCTTAAATACGTTGACATGGACACCGTCCAATTATTAGTTACGTTGAACTATATATTGGCTATGCCTTAATCATATTGATTCTCTAACTTCTTAATTTTGTTGACCCACTAATATAAGTTTTACGAATGTAAGTTTGGAAAATTCTTTGGCTACAACTAACAAAACGGTGATTACTTAATTAAGTACACCATAATTAAGTTGGTTACTCAAATATAATTTTATTAGCTATATCATTATTATATTATATGAAAAAGAATACATTAACCCGATTCATTATTTTATAGTGTACGTAACATATTTTGTTTATATATGTCTATTGACGTCGGCAAATATGTCGTTAAGTTAAATGATAACTAAAATCTCTTCCACATTTGCGATACGAGTTGTTTTTAATTATACAATCCAAATTTTTGGTTGGTTTGTCCTTATTTATTTTTCACACACGTCGTTTGGGCCTACTTTGAAATTTACAATTTTCTCGATTTTTCTTATGAAATGTAATATATATACAAAAAAAGAAAGCATAATCATCATATTTAATTTGGAAATATTATTGGTGAAAAGATAAGGCTTAATCAGCAATTTTTTACCCAATTTGTTTTTTCAAAAAATGACAAAAGAATTGGGTAGCTAGACCGGTCTACCAAAAATAGTATTTTAAAATTATATTAAAAAGAATAGTGATGTAGTAAATGTTTGAAGATGGGATGATAACTTCTTCTTTTTTTTAAAGAGGGGGTGATAAATATTTGATAAGCCTGATACCTACGTCAACAATATTAACATAAACTAACTAAAAAGGGGTATGTTAGAGCGGCCGTTTTTTATATAAACAAGACAAGCCATTGGAGGTTGAACACAACGCTTTTTGTCTCATATCTTTCACCTTCCCCTCCTCTCTCTCTCAAATCTTTTCAGGCACAACTAAATCGAATCATAAACACTTAAAAGCATAACTACTAAAACTTCCGATCAGTAAACCGACCATAGATTCTTGGGCTCTTCTCTCTTACAGATTCTGATCCGTTATAGTTGTTTCAAATCTTTTCTTTTATATAATATCAGATTCCTTTTTCCTCTCTTCCTCTATCTCGGAAATTAAGGTTCTTCTGTGAAAAACGAAAAAATGGGAGTTGAAAAAATGGCGTGTTTGGTTTCTCGCACTGGTCGTCAGTTTCAGAGATACAACAAAGGTCGTCGTCAAGTCGTCGGGTATGTTCATCTATACATCTGGCCTCCACCGCCGGAAGAACATAAAAAGAAAAACAATTACTTTTGGATTTTTTTTCTGAGTTTCTGAATATGGAAAATCTTGCAGATGTATTCCGTACAGATTCAAGTTATCAAGCGATGGAAAAATTAGTGACGAGGTAGAAGTTCTTGTTATCTCTTCTCAAAAAGGTCACGCCATGATGTTCCCTAAGGTATAAACTTTTTCTTCAAAAAGAAAAAAAAAATCTCAATCTTTTTTTAAGGTTGATGGTTTTGGTATTTTAAAGGTTTTTTTCTGGGTATTAATTGTGTTTGCCAATACTTAATTAATATTTTCAGGGTGGTTGGGAGCTTGATGAATCTGTAGAAGAAGCTGCATCAAGAGAGTCTCTTGAAGAAGCTGGAGTTCTTGGCAACGTTGAGGTACTTTTAAAAATAAAAATCTTGTTTTCTGTTTTATTTGCTATTATTGTTCTTTCTTTTAAAATTAATTTTTGTTGTTTTCTTGTGTTTTAATTTTGGCAGCATCAATTAGGAAAATGGGACTTTTTGAGCAAAAGCAGAGGAACATACTATGAAGGACTAATGTTCCCTATGCTTGTTACAGAACAACTTGAGCTGTGGCCTGAACAACATGCTAGGCAAAGAATCTGGGTCAGTAGCTAAACATTATTTATAGTATCCATGAATTTTAATATTGGTTGAATTTTCTAACGATCTTTTTGCTAATTTTTCAGATGAACGTAGTAGAAGCCAGAGAAGCCTGTAGAGATTGGTGGATGAAAGAAGCTTTAGATGTTTTGGTTGCGAGACTCTCATCACCAATGATTCAACCAAAGGAAGAGAAGACTCTTTCCATCTCTATTGAAACAATGTGCTGATGACTGCTGATTGTGATGGGAGTTTTGGACTAGTGTGTCTCTGTAGATACGTAATAGATGGGTTTCAATTAGTATTGAGACAGCTGAAGATCAAAACAAATGCAGAGCGGGAAAACAATAATTATGAGTAGATTTTTAGGTTTAATTTGGAGCAAAAAAATTATCATGTGATTTAACAAGTCTTGTATGTCGTGTTTATAATGTTTCTGCAAGATTTGATTAAAGAGACCATGAAGAGTTACGAACCTAAACAAAGAGTGCAAGCAAAAACTGTACAACTGTGTTTCCCTCTGTATGTTTTCATCTCTCTTTGAACTTGCAATGGGAACACTTGATTTCATGCTGATTTTTTGTGTTTGAGAAATATTTAATAATGCAACTGGTGATACGTGTCATTGTGTGATTGCTTACATGAAAAAGCAACAATAAATTACCCCAATCATAAGCTATATTGATATAATATGTAACGGAAATTGTCGTTTTCCAAATTCATTATGATAATATCGGAAAGGTTGATGAGTCATTTATCAAATTGGCTTTATCTTTTACGAAACTGTTGGTTCACATTTCTAAACTTGTTTTTTCTTCGGGTCCAGCTACATATTCATTGTCACCAAACAAACATCTTAGTCACTAGTTAATTAGAAAATAACAATAACATTATTTGTTAGAATGATTGTTTTTGTAACAATTGTTTGTTTTTCAAACAAAGGTTCATGCTGCCATTGAAAAAGACAATATTTAGAAGTCTACTAAAGATCGATTATAATACTATAGTTTTTTGGAAAATTTGGAAGATCCATATCTTTATATTTAAATGTTTTTGTTTACTAGTCATTTTATAATACAACAAGTTGCTTTTAACAATAAAAAAAGATTGACGTATGATCGATCGTTTCCTTTTAGTCCAAAGTCCAAACCAAATAAATTAAGAAGCATTTTAAATCATATTTCTCGAATCAAGTAATCTTACGTGGCTTTGATCACTTCTTCAGTTTTCATGATTTATTAAGAAAAAAATAGAAAACAACGTATAAAGTAATTTTCTTCTCTCTTAAAGAGCAGATAGAAGAAGAGTACATTTCAAAAAAATTAATTCTCATATATCCATTGTTATCCCAGCTCTTAAAATTATAACGTCAGCTTATATTCCTGCTTGTTAACTTACTTCTGGTACGAAAAAAATAAGATGAGTAACATGTTTACGTAGTTGAATCAATCAGTTCATATGAAGTTATCACTTATCTATCAATCATCATTCTTAATTTTATTTTACATAAATATATGAGATTTGAATAAATCTTTGGGCTTTGTTATGTCCGTGTGGAATTTCATTTGGGTGCTGTTGTTAGATTAAATTTGGGCCTCACTGATAGTCCTTGTAAAATTGTAATCAGTTATCTCTTCTTCTTTTTTTTGAATGAATCAGATATCTCTCTTTTCTGTTATAGTCATCACTGTCTTCCCCGGACGCGGGCCACCACTGATGTGAATTTGTAATATTGATGTGGCGCATATTTGTAATATTGATGTGGCGCATTGTTGATAAAAAAAAAAGAAGATGTGGCGCATTATTTTATTTGTATTCTATTGGAACTACTGAACTACTCTTGGAACTTAAGGTTTTGGGCTTTGTTTTGATTTCCTTCTAATTGTTGCTCATGTCATATGTTTTGGTTTTATCATTAGGATTTTTAGCCTCTGCCTAAGCGTTGTAGAGATCACTCAATTTTGAATGATTGATAAAAGTATTATTCATTTTCTGTACTGGTTTTTTGATAACCATAACTCCATAAGCAAGCCACCATGGTTGCAATCTCTTCCCATAAATACTTCTACTCACAATAGATGAGACATTTCAGAAGAAAGAAGTAAAAATATACTTCTGGGGGGCTAAAAATGGGATCGCCGGTGTATGGGAATTTACGGGTTCATCGGTGGAAGTCGGATTGCGGCGCATTACGGAGAAAGCGACTTTATAGAAGCATTAAGAGAGCAAAAAAACTGACAGATGGCTCGAGAGTATCCCACAATCGTGTGTTAGGCAGTGACGAGTGTACGACGGTGACGAAGAGTAAGGTTGTATCAAAGGCGTAAAAGGTTAGCGCTTCAGTGAAGTTGTGTTCACATGGTAGATGATAGGTCTGGGGGTTAGGTTTACATACAGACGAAGACTCGGCATCGTATCATAATGCTATATTTAATTGTCGTTAAAGAATGTACTATACTATATTGGAGTTTATTATGAATAGTATAGTCCAATACTCGGGTTTTCCAATTGTATGTATGTGTTTTGTATATTGATAGAGTTGTATGGAAGCGTCTCTTATTGTGTGTTTTAGTCAGTGTTCAAGAAAGCGGTCTAGGCGGCTGTCGGCACTAGTATATTATTATAATTATAAACGTTTATACCGCCTAACTAATAATTTAGGTGTCCGCTAGTACCCTTAGTTGTAAAAAAGAGAATGTATATTGAATTCCATGTGGTTAGTATGGGTATTGCCTTTGTTCTATAATGACCCTCGGTTAATATGACATACATGAACTAGAATTGTGTATTTTTTTGTTCTATATAGTTTTGCTGTTTAGGTATTATATTATATCTAACAAATGATGTCTTTGTATGGCTGTGAAATAGCCAATGTCAAAGCTAGGTTAGTATGATATTTGTTTCATGGTTACATGTTTGCTTGAAACTATAATTATCCTATGTTAGTATGGCATCCGTGGACTAGAAATGTTTATTTCCTCTATATGTGTTTTTGTTTTAAAAATTAAAGTTAAGCAGTTAGTATGAGTTCGTTTTTGAACTAGCCTATGTTAAATCTATTGTAGTATGATATGTGGTTTATGGTTATCTATTTGAAATTGTGCTTTCTCAGTTATGTTTGTACATCAGCTTTTACCACGACAGTCGGTAACAGTAAAAGAGTAGGAGCAACCCAATATTGGCAGTGAGAAAAGAAATTTAACCAAATTTTTTAAAGATAAATAATCGCACGCTAATTGCATTGGAGAAGATAAACAGTGATATGTAATGTGTTATATTCTATATTTTTGGTTATGTGACAAGAATAGACTACAAACTTCATGGTAATATAAAGAGTTGTATTGTTATGAATAATCTGGTTTGAAGTTCCCTAAAACAAACTTTAGATTCAATGCAAACACAATTTCTCTCATATTTTCTTTTTGTTCAGTTCTAACAACAAATATGTAGACATGTATAGTTTTATACATTATAGTATACTACTCTATTTACAATAACAATATAGCATCATACTTATCTCTTTGTTTCCCCTCATTCTCCTCATCAGCATCATCATCCTTCTACTTTTCCTCATCCCCTTCCTCCTTCTCTTCCTATTTATCATCCACTTTCTCCATTTTCCGGTGTAGCAGTAGTCATCAGTGTCGGGAGCTGTCGGGAGCTGCAACTCTGTGTCCTCCCAAACTATTTTGCAACTTAGAAACAATTAACATTTAATTTATTATTTTGTTCTGTTCTTTTCTACTATAAACCTCCGTATAATAAAAATGTAAGTGCACAGTAACCGATTTTGTTTGTTGTTATGATATTGACATAGATCGATTTTTCTGTGTTATTTGTTTACAATAAATATAATATAGTATAATCCGTCATTTTGTCACAATGCATCAGACTGACAGATGACACAACTCCCAATTAAATTCTTACATGGTTAGTTTTTTAGTTTGTCAACTTAGGGTTCGAATGTTACGAACCACCCTGCCCCCGCACCGCAGTTAACAATAACAAAAATATTTACATATATCATATATCTATACGTTTTTATAACTGTTAAAACCGCACCACCGTTAAACCGTTTGTCCCGCACCGCTCAAACCGTAGTTATCATTCAGAGCCTCAATATGTATATATGGGTAGTTCATCCTTTACCAAAAAAAAATGCATCTTCTAGGAAGTTTAGAAAAAAAATTATTTGATATAAAGAAAGTGAAAGAGATTTGACGAAGAACAAAAATAAAAGTGAATATAGGAAGAAAAAAATCTCTAAAATAAATTGATACTATTTCCGGTATTCAACCTTTTTACAGTTTCAGTATTCATTTTATTTTATTAAAGAAATTTTAATCAGAAACCCTATAATCTTCTTGGACGATGGACAAGAGTCATTTATTAAATTCCTTATATTGTTGAGAAGATTCTAACTTGACATCTCTATCTTTAGAGAAGAAGACTTACCAGTAGAGATAACAGTTTCGGATATTGAAAATAGCTAAATAGAATGACAAAATGACTGAAACGACATAACAATAACATCCCACAAATTATTAAGCGAGACCCAAAATGTTAAATCTAATATTACAGTATCAGACTTATCATGTCTCTTAAATTCTTTACTCGTCGTCATTATCGTTTCGCATAAAAAAAAGTTCAAGCAAATATTATCTTGATTCTCTTGGTTAATCATATTATCAGATTTCTTGCTAAAAATACCATTACCTCATTTCTGTAAATCATCGAGACTGATAAGAGGACTGGATGAAAATTAAAAATCATAAAAAGTAATATATTTGTTTGTTAAATTCGACAATAAAAACAATCATATATGTGCGCATTTGTGGTATTTTCCTTGATAAATAAATCTAGTGACTCCATCCTAGTGGGAAGCTATCATAGCCTTTTCTTCTTGAACTTGGCCCTTTCTCCTTTATAGAGACTTCTCTCACCCCATTTCCTATATTTGGTTTTATCAAACTAAATTTATGATCAAATTTTTTTCCAAAATAAAATTATGATCAAATAAGAAATTTTCTTTTTGACACCAGCCTAATAATAGAAGGAAATATTACACTATATTACATGAAATATCTATCTTATTAAAATAAAATCATAGCATATAACTAACATTTAGTTCAAGTGTTATTTACAAAATATGTCAACTAAATAAAACGATAATTAAATATCATTTACCGTTAAAATGAACTAAAATTTTTTAATTATATAATTTTATAAAAAATAAAATTGTTAGCATATGTGAAACTTTTATATCTACACTATATTATAATATTACTTGTTTTTTGGAACTCATAACTATATTATCTAAAAATGATTATAGCTAAAAAGAATTAATTTGGTATAATTTAATCCCATGTTTTGAAAATACAAATCAAAATTTAGTTTATATTACAAAACATAGCTAGATCATTGAATGCGATGCTTATATATTAGATTCTTAGGTATCTCTAACTATAAACCTTATACTAGAGATTGATATGCGCATCCACGCGGATATTGATTTTTATATTTTATATATTGATATTTGTTGTTTATAGTGTTATATATTTTAGATGAATCGTAATATAACTAATTGTATTCAAAAGACCTGAACCGAATCAGGTAATATTGTTATTTTTGGTACAAATATCCAAACTCGTTTCATATACATTTGTTTTTTAGATATTTTTAGGATCGTGTACATCATAACCAAACTCAAAACTCACACATAAATTTATAATATTCAAGTGGGATCTAATTTAAAGAAAAAACAATATTCAAAAAGAACAACGTGTACCTAAATGGATAGCCAATATTCAGCCTAAATGATTTTATAAACTAATAAAAAGGACTACTTCTATGTGTTTGGTAAATTAAGTGAAATATTTATTTAGTAAAATAATTATTTGGAGTGAATTATTTTTTTGACAACAATAACTAAACTATGATAAAAATCCTACTGGCTCAGAAAGCCAAACCGGTGGGATGGACGGATGGAATCAACATAGAACACAGATGAAAGGGAACTCCAAACACCTCGTGCAAGCTTGTCCACCACTAAAATAGTTGCTTTTGGTATATGGAGTGAAAATTAAGTGACAATAAATGTAACACATTTTATTATTTTGATTTAGGTTATTATTTTATCCACAAAAACATGTCTTTAAATTATGTTTTTGGCTACGTAATTTTTTACTGACTGAAACTAAAATAAATAAATAAATTTAGTGAAATAAACTAAACAGTTTAACCATATGCCAAATTCAGTTATTTTATATTTATTTTATTTTATAATTGACATAAAGTTAATGTTGATTAACTAATAAATAAAATATGCACTATTAATATTATGGTGATATAATTAATGATGTGATGTATTGTTAAGATATTATAATTAATGAAATTGTTAAACTAAGTGAAATATTGAAAGATTACATTAATTAATGAAATTATTAAAATGATACTATACTATTTTTTTATACTGATATTCATATTTCCAAATAATTCTCATTTGTACTGTTATACATGTTTTCAAATAATACCAAAATGTGTTTCAGTTTTAATAATATAGATTAGATATTATGCTTAACTATTAGATTCTTAGAGCATGATTAATGTGAGGTTTTTAAAGTGGATTTATTAACGAAATATAAGAAACTGCCTCGGTTCTTAGCTTTTTTTAGTTAAAATTTAAGAGACGACTTTTTATATTCCGCTAAGAACCCCATTAATCATGCTCTTAGCGCGTCTTTTTATTTTGGGTTTAGTCTTAGTTGATTTGTAGGGAAATAATTTCAGATGCTGTGTAGATTCAGGTGTATATATGTTATTTTAACACAAAAACAGCGTTGATAATACAAAATTAGCAAGTAAAATAATGTTGACAATAACACTATAGCAGTCCAACCAGATAATTAAAAAGAGTGTATAACATTTTGTGTTCATAATAAATGTAACAACGCACCAAGCATAAAAAGTTGCTCATTCTCATATTTTCTTCTAGTCATACCACACACACACACACACACAGTCATGTTCTGCACAAAAACGCTTCTCTTTATCACCGTCCTGTTCCTTCTTGGAACATTCACATTCGCCGCCGTCGATACTTTTGTCTACGGTGGCTGCTCGCAAACAAAATACTTTCCAGGATCGCCTTACGAGTCTAACGTCAACTCGCTCCTCACCTCCTTCGTCAGCTCAGCTTCTCTCTACACATACAACAACTTCACCGTCAACGGAATCTCCGGCGGCGACGGTTCCGTCTACGGCTTGTACCAGTGTCGCGGCGACCTCTCTTTAGGCTCCGGCGACTGCGCTAGGTGCGTCGCTCGAGCCGTTAGCCGTCTCGGAAGCCTCTGCGCCGGCGCTACCGGTGGCGCGTTGCAGCTCGAAGGATGTTTCGTGAAGTATGACAACTCGACGTTCCTCGGCGTCGAGGATAAGACGGTGGTCGTTAGACGGTGCGGATCACCGGTTGGGTATAACTCGGACGAGATGACTCGGAGGGACTCGGTGGTTGGTTATTTATCGACGAGTAGCGGTGGGTCTTATAGAGTGGGAGTGTCGGGGGAGCTGCAAGGTGTGGCGCAGTGCACCGGAGATCTCAGTGCGAGCGAGTGTCAGGACTGTTTGATGGAAGCGATCGGACGGTTGAAATCTGATTGTGGCACCGCCGCTTGGGGTGACGTTTACTTAGCAAAGTGCTACGCGCGGTACACTGGACGCGGTGGGCACTCGCGAGCCAACGGCTACGGTAAAGCCTTTCTTTACACCGTTGCTTTTGTTTATCTTAATGTTCTTATTTGTGTTTAGAGTTAATTAATTAGTTAAGCATGTTCATGAATCCAAACTATCATATCATACTTTATAATTTATTATGCATGCAATATTTGATAAAACGTTTTGGGATTAAGGTGGGAATCGTGACAATAATGACGATGAGATACAGAAGACACTTGCAATCATAGTTGGCTTAATTGCTGGAGTTACGTTACTAGTTGTTTTACTTTCTTTTATGTCAAAATCGTGCGAGAGAGTTAAAGGTAAATGACTCATCCCTAACTCCTTTTCATTTTTTATATATACGTAATGGAATGGAACACAATCATCATAATCAAATGTTTATATGATAAACGGATCAATTTGTATATGTGATGGATGGACCCCAAGATAAAGGCACATTATATGGTGGATCCGAATTTCTTACATTCTCTATTTATTTATTTATTTTGATTTTCAGGTGGAAAATAAACTGCGTTATGGGGTTTTGCTTCTCGACTCTTGTATCATCAAATATATCAAGAAAAAACAAAAGAATTTAATGCGTAAAGGAGAAAGAAAAGCGAAGAGATTCTTCATATTCTCCACTCAAATGTCTCCTTTTTGACCCACTTTATGTCTTTAATTCAAGTCTTGATCAAATGTATATGAATTTTACGCCGTTTATAGACTTGTATCCGTGTCTTCGTATAATATCGTTTTGTAAAGTGGCGCATGCAATTCTTTTGATATCTCGCTATTTATCATAAGATATATAGATCCATAATCACTTAAAGATGTCAATAACGCTAGCTTATGGTATGTGTGACTGTCTTCTTTGAATCTGAACTATAGCTACACATTTTTCTTTAAATATTAATGTTACCCGCTGTTTTGGAGCGTCAACGGCTATGAAAAAACATGAAGTCGGATTTGAAAGATATGCGATATAATTTTACTAAAAGAGAAGGTAGTACTCAACTGGTTGGTATGGTTGATTGATTTTGATACTAATCAGTAATCATGCCATAACATATAGATTTATCTAGTAAAAAGAACTTTATAAAGTGGCCAGATTAATATCATTATGTTTTCAAACAAAAGTGGGGAGAATAAAAGCACAATAGGTGGAAGAACCATTGGCTTACGTGATACATTCTCTCTATCATCAATTATAGCCCTAGTTTATAAATTAAATAAATATTTCTTCCAATATGTTTTCTACTTCTTTTATTTTATTTTTCATTTTCTGTTTTCGAGCTTATCCTAGGCCAAAAGGAAGCGTCTACGGACTCTTTTTTTATATATATATTTTCATTCTATATATATACCACAATATGTTATTTTTTTGAGTGGCAGATGTATTACTGCGTTTCCAAGCACCAATGTTTTTTTTTTTGTCACAATCAAGCACCAATGTTTTAAATGTCATTATACTGTATACTTTCTTTTGACCAGTTGTAGTGTAATAGTTTCAGGTATAAATTAAACTCAATTTTTTTTAATTTATAAATGACCAAAGCTAAATTCACAAAAGAACAATGTCACTTGGGCATAGTGGACGTACTTTCTAGAAAAAATTGGTTGCATTTTCCCCCACAAACAATATAAAGATTATAAGAATATAACTCTAGTTACAAGAGACGAGAGGGAACGTAAGGTCCAGATACGGGAATCGATCGCGTTTTTATGAGCTCTAATGCCTTCACTTACTCTTTTATAACTCAAAGTTCCGCCTCAAGACAAATACATAAACCCATGGGACATGTATAATCAGGCTCCGAATGGTAACCAACCGCACCGCCATCAATAGTAACAAAAACATATACCTATATATTTATACATTTTTGTTACTATTTGAACTGTACCAAACTTATTCCGCAGTTGTCCTGCACGTTACCATTCGGAGCCTGATATGACTGTCCACGCACCCCACATAGTTATGATCGATAATTAAACAAGGTGAAGTCAATATTGCATTTTTTCATGATAGTTAATTTTTAGTTTTTTTTCACACTGAGAAAGGAAATACAAACTTTTATAAAGTTTATCTCGTTTGCCTAAAACAATAATAATTATAGCTAATTTAACCAATAAAAAACATATTGGAAAATACAAATAGTCTTAAACAGTAAACTACATTTACTTTTTGCATAAAAACTTTTAAAAAATCAATTAAAATGAAAGAAAAAAAATTCCTAAATCACCACTTAAAGTGAAACGGAATGGGTATATTTTTAAACACCAGTTTTTTCTCATTGGTACTTGATCGATAAACGATGGGTGTGTAAAAACACTCTTTAGGAATTGCTCTTTAGACATGCATGAAAACTAGGGCTCGGCACAAGTCGGATACTTTCCATTTCCGATATATTTGAGTTTTGAGTTTTTTTGTACGAGTAATAGAAATTTGGACTTATACTAAACTTGCTAAAAATGAGTATTTGTTATTTTGAGCACTTTCTCAAAAATGATTACTTGCAAATTATTTGCCTTACTATATTACTTCTTACTTGAGAGTACTTTTTAGTTATTTGTAAATATTTACGAGTATTTAAAAATTACATACTAAATAATACTCTAATAGAAATAGACATGAAAGTTTGTTTTGTCTATTATGCAAGAAAAAATTATGGGAAATATTCTAATTTAAATATTTGTGCATATTCTAAAAGATGATCAAAAACAAGAATATTTCAATATAAGAGTACTTTTTGCTTTTCATAATAACAAAAATGTTTTCTATATAAAAGTAACGAGTAATACAAACCGGGTAATAGTCTTTTTTTTTTAAATCTATTTGTTATTTGTCTTATATTTGTAAGTATCAAAATTGTACTATTTGATACTCGATTTAGCAATGACGAGTACTTGAACAAAAAAAACAAAACGGAAATGGAGCGAGAGCGAGTATTATGTTCAGCCTTAATGAAAACTAGATTCTGACCCGCCCTCCAGAGGACGGGTATATATTTTGTTTTACATATTTTTAGAAATTTTGTTTTTATATTTATACTTTTTAATCATATTCGTATTTTTTTGTAATTACATTTGGGTAAAAATATTTTGTTTAAATGAATAGTAAGGGATTTTGATAATTATATTGAATTTGTGATGTTGTATAACTATACACTTGTGACGTAGCCATAACTACATTAGTTGAAAGGATGGGTATATTTATGTTTTAATTTTTTTACTAATTCAAGAATTTTAATTATTATATATATATATATATTATTTTTTTGATATTAATTAAATTTAATATAATTTTTGCAAACTATATGTCAAGTTTCATATAAATTATACACTTATGTGATAAGCATTTCACAAATTAGTTATAAACTTTATTTGTAAAGCTTGCAACATATTATTGTTTCTTTAGTATTATCCTAATTATAACACTTATAACTGAGATGAGTGAGTTACATTGATCAATTTTTTAATAGCTTAAAGAATCATTACTTGGTACATCAGTTCATTGGCTATCCACTTCCAATACCTGTAATGAAACCCAGCAAAAGAAGAGGAAAACCCTCAATCAAACTCTGCCCATGAAACAGAAGATTATATCAAGTTATTGCAAGCTTTAAACTGTGATATATCCAGATTCAATGTTACAGTAAGCGGTGAAAAAAGCATAAAGGCCAAGAGAAAAGTGAGAAAATGAAGTAAGCTCTAAACATGTTCAACTATGAGAGGTTTTATGGTTATTTTCTTTTTAGGTAAGATTTGGGCAAATTCATCAACTGGCATAGACTCCAACAATGCATGAGGACCAAGCCTGATATTGGACGCACAAAAACCAACAATAGAAAACCTTAATTAAAAACAATCACCACTAAGCTTAGTGACGAAAACCAAGATACAGTCGATACATTTATATTATACATTTTCTAAACTCCAAACTTTGACAAATCTCAGTAAATGTAAGCTCGAAATCATCATCAAGATGTAATCCAAAATTAGAATACAACATGACAGAAGCAAGTAGCTAGTGCACATATCTTTGTGTATGTATTCAATTAAAAACAAAGACCGAGAAATTTCTCAAACCTCGACTCAGAACTTAGATGCCCCCTCCTCAGATTCCTTTACAGCAGACCTGTATAAAAATGTCAATATTCTTCTATTAATCATAAAAGCTACACTTTTTCAATGTTCCCCTACAGAACTATATTTGAAACCTTCACCTTTTGTATTTAGTGACTGAGATGCCTTTGATATAGATATCACCAGCTATACCTGTATAACCCATCAATAAAAATCAAATAGTTGTTTGTAAGAAAAAATAAAGCCTAGCACTTTCACTCGTTCCCGTCAAATTCAAATATTTCGACACTTGAAAGATAAAAAGTACTATATTTTGATGAATGTTCAAGATGAGAAGATACAAAGTAATACCCTAAAATAGTTTAATACCGAATTGGAAATAAGGAAACGGCGGATAAGGGCAGGTGTTTTTGGGGAATCGAGTTCGGGAAATTGGACGGTTAAATACTGTCGATCAATTAGTTGTTGTTGGCGATGAAGAAGTCGATGTCTCTTTCTCTGAAAATTCTCCTCCATTAGTCTCTTGATAGAGAAAGATAAAAGTTACTTTCAGAATATAGATGAGGATTATGGATTCCGAGATTTTAGGAAGTAATGGGTAGGTTATAATATATCAAAAATGCCGTAATAGGTAAAGATATATGTAGCAAAATGGCAGTTAGTATATTTAAAATAGGTCCAATGGCAAAATAAGTAATATTCCAAGTAGTTATAGGGGTAAAAGATAAGAGTGATCCTGTTTTAATAATATTGATTGCATTTATTTTTTGAAACTTATGAAAACTGCATATTCTCGAGCTATGTTTGTTATTAATACGTTTTGCTGAACATACTTTTTATTGATTTCTATGGTCACAACTCACAACCACCGTTATTTATTCATAGTTTTCGACATTAGAAATCGTTATTTACAAAAGAAGTCATTTATGAATCATTGAGAGTTACATAAAAGTGCTTTCTGGGATAACAAATCCGCATATGAATTTAATTTCACGATGTCCTAGTTGAAACTCACATCACAAAGACAAACGTACCACACCAAGTTACCAACTATGCATTGCCTTACCGAAGCCAATGTGGGGGCAATAGCCTAATTATGATGAGCATATTCTGGCTTAAAATTTTCTCATTTATATGGATGAAAAGAACTGGTCCGAAAAGAATATAAACACAACAGTCGGCCCAAACCGGCCCATCAATTGGAGTTATCTCGCAGCTATTAACTTTCGGCTTACGAAAAGAGGGAAAGACAGAACAGAACAGAACAAAACAAAACCATTCCTCGACGACCAGAGCAAAAGAAAAAAAATCATTCTCTGATCTCTTTCTTCATATGTTCTGTCTTTTTATAAGCCTTTTCAGATAAATTTCAAGAAGAAGATGGATGACGTTAAAGATAAGCTTAAAGGATTCATGAAGAAAGTCAATCTCTCTTCCTCCTCCGCCAAATTCAAAGGCTCTGGTAGAGTTCTCGGATCTTCCTCCTCTGCACCCGTTAACCCGATTCAAAACCGGTTTAACCCTCCCCAATCTTCGAATCCGACTCCTAGACCCACCAAACCTTCTCCTTCTCCATCAGCTCCGTTACCTGAGAAACCCGTAACTTCCGGATCAGAGAAAAAACCGGATCCTGATCCGGTTCGTGCTCCTCCACAAGACGGGTTCGACCCTTACGGAGCCTTCATCACGTCTTCCAACAGATCTCAGAACGGATACTCTCTGAACATGTTCGAGTGTCCGATCTGCGGCAACCCTTTCAAAACAGAGGAAGAAGTCTCCGTCCACGTGGAGGAGACCTGTCTCGGTGAAACCACCACCACCACCAACGGAGACGAGCCTGCATCCGAGGTGGAGAAGCTTGTGGTTGTGTATCTCTCAGGGAAACCGACGGAGAGCTCGGTTGATGTTTTGCTAAGGTTGCTTAAGAACATAGTGAAGGAGCCTGAGAACGGTAAGTTTAGGAAGATTAGGATGAGCAATGCTAAGATTAAGGAAGCTATTGGTGATGTTGCGGGAGGCGTTGAGCTTCTTGAGCTCGTTGGGTTTGAGTTGAAAGAGGAGAACGACGAGGTTTGGGCCGTTATGGATGTTCCCGGAGGAGACCAAACTCAACTGATTAACGAAGTTGTCGGAATGTTGGAAAAAAGAAATGATGAGGTTCTTCCGGTGGAGCCAGTTGCTGCTGCTCCAAAGAAGATCGATAGAGAGGTAAAAAAACTTTGTTTGTTTGCTTTTTATGACAGAAGCTATTTTAGTTTGGTCACTATCTTCTTGTTTTGTTGGATTTAGATTCGTGTCTTCTTCTCGGTTGCGGAGAACGTGGCGTCGAGAATAGAGGTGCCTGACTCGTTCTATAGCCTCTCTGCGGATGAGATCAAAAGAGAAGCGGATCTGAGGAGGAAAAAGATTGCGGAGTCGCAGCTTTTGATACCGAGATCGTACAAGGAGAAGCAAGCGAAAGCAGCTAGAAAGAGGTACAAAAGGAGTATGATAAGAGTTCAGTTTCCTGATGGAGTTGTGCTTCAAGGTGTCTTTGCTCCTTGGGAACCTACCTTTGCTCTCTATGAGGTAGTGGTTAATTAATACTAACTAAATCTTCTTTGTTTTTTTTTTTCTCAAATTAAGACAAAAGTTTTGAAATTTTCTGTTTTTTTTTATTTTTATACAGTTTGTGAGTTCTGCTTTGAAAGAGCCAAGTTTGCAGTTCGAGCTTTTGGATCCTGTCCTGGTTAAACGGCGTGTGATTCCGCATACTCCAGCCCCGGGACAGAAGCCAAGAACCTTGGAGGATGAAGAGCTTGTTCCCTCGGCGCTAATCAAGTTTAGACCCATTGAGACTTCCTCTCTCGTCTACACCGGTCTATGCAATGAACTCCTGGAGATCAGTGAGCCACTCACATGATCATTTCGAGTTCCACAGAAGACTTGGCATCAAAACGGTTTTAAGTTTTTTTTTTCTATTTTTATGGTGTGGTTGATTATTCTGTGTTTGTGATTCGAACATATTATAGGGGTTTTATGGAAAAAAATTGTGTAATTTGCACAATAATTAGAATCAAATTTGAAGATTCATCATATCTAAAAGCTTTCTCATTTTACTAGAAAAATACATGACGTTAGTAACTACATCTCTGAAGGTCCATTTTAGAAAACTTGTGCAAGTTCTACTGTGGCTGACAAAACAAAAATCTGGAATTTGCATGGTTACCTAAGTAACAAGTAGCAACAACCAAGAGCCACCAAATTTTACCACAAAAAAAAACAA
The DNA here is from genome assembly GCF_020379485.1 of Brassica napus. Taxonomy (NCBI): domain Eukaryota; kingdom Viridiplantae; phylum Streptophyta; class Magnoliopsida; order Brassicales; family Brassicaceae; genus Brassica; species Brassica napus. The sequence continues at coordinate 26,558,436 of NC_063439.1, forward strand.
GAACTAAACATTCCAACACAGTTTACTACTTTTGCTGCAACTAAGAGCTTCCTCAATCTCAATCTATTTTCCATTCTAAAATAAAGCTTAGAGTAAAAACGCTTTAATGTTAGAATAATTCTTTTAAATAATTTTTTTTTAAAATTTTTATCACAAAAATAGTTTTTAAAAAAACCAAAATAATTTATTTTTATTTTAAATTTTTTCATATTTTTTTTTTATTTTTAAAATTTGAAATCATATCCCCAAAACTTCGCTCTTCAGATCTAAACCCTAAGTTTATATTAGCTAACCCTAGAGCTATAAATATATATTTACCTTTTAATAAAAAAAATTTGGTTATTTTTTTCTTTAATAGTTATTTTTGTGAAAATAAATTAAAAAGTTATCCAAGAAAAATTTCTTAATATATTATTCTATTTTTTACTTTATAATAGAATAAAAAAATGATTACTGTATTTATAGATAGTCTAAGATACATATTGAATACTTTTATATTTTATTTGTTTGATCTAATCAAATTTCTGACGATGTTGTTCAAGTCTAAATCCAGAGAAATGAACCTTATTAAGACTTGAAATGGCAAGATAAAAATAATATAAAAGTAGAAAAAATGAACAACAAGAAGACCGTCACAAGCAAAAAAAAAATAAATCTAAATGATTAACTTTAAAATACAAACGGGACTCAGGTTTACACACTTCGTTTGTACTGCCAAGGAAAAAGTTGATAAGAAGGTGCTTCAGAGCTGGCTCTTGATTGAGCTTGCGGTCCAGAGAGGTGATTTTTCGGCGTTGATGCATAGTGAAGCGTGTTATGATGTTGTTGCGCATTCTACTACGCCTTCAATGCTTATTAACAGAGGATGGGGAAAGCTGTGATTTCAACAGAACAGTCATCACCATTGATCCAAGTGTGTTGAATCTCTAAACATTTTTATACTACACTTTGGAAAGAGACTACTTTTTGCCATCTTTCTGGAAATGGTTTGTGTTGTTCTGATTCTCTATGCAGACCGAGGATTTTTCTTCCTACAAAAGACAGATTAATATTCGATTTAATCAAAGTCAATGAAAATATAAATTATAAATATAGAGGAATGATATTTTAGAAACACTGTCAACCGCTGATAATATGAAGACAGAGGAGAAATAACAAGAATAAGAACACTGCAGGCGATCACAATCAGTTCATAAGATGCTAATGATTGTTCTTCCCTATCTTCATTCAATGTTAGAGCTTCTCTCTATGCCCCCGCCTGTGGTCAAGCCTTACGACCATTGAGGTCTGGGTTAACCAAATAACCAATGATATTCTATGGGAGTGAAAGGTTATAAGAGAACTCAACGGTGGTACAAGACCTTTGTCCATAACAAGGTTTCATCTCTCTAACTGCGTTTTTGAGCACCAGAGAAACCCGAGACATATAGAAAGAAGCTCTAATAAAGAGTGAAGATAAGAAGAACAATATTTAATATCTTTTTTTAGATATGTCTGTATAAAATGTCACGTATATTTGAAGAGAAAAGAAAACGTATATGTTTTTTTTTTTTTTTTTTTTGGTCAACAAAGAAAACGTATATGTAGTTAACATATAATTAGGTAAAAAGGAAACGAATACGCCAACGTAAATATAAGGATTTCAGGGAAAGGAAGTAAATAAAATGAAATTTGCAATTATTACTGAGATTTTGTATAGAATTATTCTTTAGGAAAGTTAGATTTCTTATTGTAATTTAAAGATGTTCACAATCGACTAATGAAAATACGGAGATTCCATGGAGATTCAGCTACCGTTCTTTATTTTGCGATCGTTGGATGGTGTTTTCATCTGCCGTACCAAAAGTATTACGTTAGATAAACATTCGGTCACGCAACATTTAGTAAACACCACTCCCCATCCAAATTCCTACAAAGTGTTTTAGGAGGGCCTATTGGAAATAGAATTTGTGTGGAGTTTGAAAATTTTAAGAGTTAATAGATTTTTAAAAGTTAAGTAGATTTGATGAATTCTTACCCAATGTATTGTATAAATTGTCATTGATTATTATAGATTTTCATATATACTTTTCTTTCTAAACTTATCTTTCTATTATTATTATTTTTTTAAATTTCTTTCATAAAATAGAACTATTTGAAAATTAAATAAAAATGTTGGTTTTTTAATATTTTGACATTTTGATTTGTCTTGTTTGATTTTTATTAAAGTTTTTAAGATCAACCTATGAATTTTCTCATGATTTTATTTTAATATCAAATAGTTATATTTCATGAAAGATTTTTTTTTAAATTGCTATTTTTAATAATTTTTTTTATTTTTAGTTTTCTTTTTACAATTATCTTTGACTTGACAATAAAAATGTAAAAAGAAATCTTGTTGTGTTTGTGTATTTGTGTTTTTGTTACATAGATTTTGAGAATCCTATGACTATATGTGATATTTGTAAAATTGACTGTTATGAGTAAAACTAGAGAGAATTTACTTCTCACTAACAAAAGAGTTTAATAGAATTACAAAGTCAATAAAAACTAAACTTTTTGAATAAGATAAGATTTCCATAGAATTTAAAAGTTTACTAACCAATAACAAAAGATTATAATAAGATTTTAAAAATTCATAAACCAATAACAATGAAATCTCTAAATTTTAAAATTCCTTCAAAATTTAACTCCCAATAGCCCCTCCTTAGTTTCTGTTTCTGGCATCGAATTTTTTGTCTTGTTGTCGACTCTATAAGAATTTTTGTAATATCTTAATAGAATGTTATAATGGTACCGTCTATTTATGTGGAACTGAACCATCCAATCTTTCAAATTACTGCAAACATATATATGGTGTCAAGGTTACATATCCACATACTAATTGATGATAAATTATGTATTTTCAGTAGAATGACAATAGACGTTATAAAAAATCATTTTACTTATTCATTTATCAAGTTCCGTCCTATCTAGTTGATCGTCTAAGTTATATATAAAATGTTGCCCATAAAAGCCTAAATATTTATTATTCGAAAGAAACAAATTTCCCGCTTTTGTGTTGACTCACTTGTTACATTATAATCATTGAATTTGATCATGTAAACTTCTAAGTTAAATATTATGAAGTAGCTATAAGAAAACAGTGATAAAAATAATCACACTTGGATACAACACTTCATTCAGCAAACTCCACAACATCTGGATGTTTCACTCAGTACCCTCTCCATCACGCTTCTTTCAGTTAACATTCATCTTGCTGCTACTGATTATTTCATTAATATGATGTTGTAGCAATTCTGAAAAAAATAACATCTCTCCATTTTTGTTTCTTTATTTTAACTTGTTATTTGCAACGCTTGAGTGAAAAAATTATTCAGTGTATTTGTTTAAACATCTACCCAGTTTTGTTGTTTTTTTCCTTCAAGAAGAGTTCACTAAAAGTATTATATTCAATCAATTTTATAGTCATTGTTGTTAGTAATTGTTTTCTATGTTGAACACTTTTTTTCTTTTTAATTTATTACACAATATGTATCTTTGGTTTTTACATAATCCAAGGTTTTCATTTAAGAACATAAAAAAGATGCAGAGAACAACAAATGTTTTTAGATATGAATGTCCAAATCTTCTAGGCTTGGTTGCAAGCATGGCTTTGGTTTAAAACGACAAGGGGTTTTCAAATTGATAGTTGAGAGGTTCTTTTTCGCTTGTTCTTGTCCTGTAGTGACAAGCTTGGCATACAAACATAGTTGCATCAGTCATGGTGTTATCTTGCCTCAGGCTGCTGTGACCTGCATGTGCAATATGGTTTGTTGCAGAACCTGCACTTTGGAAGCGCTTGGCAACAAGGAAGACACACAACTTCTCCCCCACACGCTACTTCTTCAATCTGATCAGTGTCTGGTCCGAGACAGACTGCACACTCCATGCATCTAGGGACGCAATACCAGCATCCCCTGCACTCCCTTTCATTCCTTCCCTCACGTTTCTTCAACCAAGAAAATAACATTGATGTTAGTTTTAGAATCTCAAAATCATTTCTATGTTTGTGACAATCTTTAACTTACACAAGATTCTCTTGAGCAAGGACGAATCATCCTGACTTGGTCGCATTTGGGACACACCTCGAGGTCGATTGCTCCCTCTTGAGGAAGGTAAGTCGAAAGTGATGAGAGATGGTCTTTAGTGAAGCCAGGGACGCCATTGATGTGAAGTGTCTCCAACTCATGATTGTTCTTCATCAAGGTTTCAACACATGCAATGATTCCTTCTGGAACTAACTCCGTGCATCCCATCACAATTAACTGAGAAAGAAAGAAAGAAAAGTCATTCCTCAACAACAACCCCTAACTTAAAATGTTTCACTATGACCAGTCGAGTTTCGTGATGATCAAGTTACCTTCTTGATCAAAGGGTTTGCGTCAACCACACGGCGAATCAAATTCAACTTTCCTGAGGATTTCAAAGTGAACCATAGATTATCGTCGGTTATACAAGAACTCAATGGTAGTTCAACAACCACCTTGGTCCATAAAACGGTTTGGTCTCTACTGGAGTTTCTTAGCACAGGAGAAACACCGGACAAAGAGATAAATTCAAACAATGAATGAAGGTAGGGAAGAACAATCATTAGCATCTCGTGCACTGATTGTGATAACCAATGATATTCTATGGGAGTGAAAGGTTAGAGAGAACTCAACGGTGGTACAACGACGACCTTTGTCCATAACAAGGTTTCATCTCCTAACTGCGTTTTTGAGCACCAAAGAAACCCGAGACATAGAAAGAAGCTCTAATAAAGAGTGAAGATAATAAGAACAATATTTAACATCTTTTTTTAGATATGTCTGTATAAAATGTCACGTATATTTGAAGAGAAAAGAAAACGTAAATGTAGTTAACATAAAATTAGCCAAAAAGGAAACGAATACGTATTCGTAAATATAAGGATTTCAGGGAAAGGAAGTAAATAAAATGATATTTGCAATTATTACTGAGATTTTGTATAAAACTCATCTTTAATTAGGAAAATTAGATTTCTTATTGTAATTTAAAGATGTTCACAATCGACTAATGAAAATACAAAGAAAATTCGAATGAAACCGACCCAAATACGGAGATTTCATGAACATTCGGCTAACGTTCTTTTTATTTTGGATGGTGTTTTCATCTGTCGTACCAAAAGTTTACGTTAGATAAACATTCCGTCACGCAGCAGTTAGTACACTGTACACACCATTCTTTTTTTTTTTTTAGTACACACCATTCACCATCCAAATTTCTACAAAGTTTTTAGTTTCTTCTTTTGGCAACGAATTTTTCGTCTTGTTGTCGGCTACATATGAAAATTATAACATCGTCATAGAATGTTATATTGGTACGGTACCGTCTATTTATGCGGAACTAAGCCATCCAATCTTTTTATCAAAAAAAAAAACTAAGCCATCCAATCTTTCAAATTACTGCATGCAAACATATATATGGTGGCAATATATATCCATATTAATTGCTATGATAACTTATGTTTATGTATTGTCAGTAGAAAAAACAATAAGACGTTAAGAAGTCATTTTTCCTAGTCATTAAAACTTTCATCCTATGTTTGATTATCTAAGTTATATTGCCCCTAAAACCTAAAAAATTTATTATTCGAATGAATCAAATTGTTCTCTTTTTTGTGTTACTTTTCTCTATGTTTAGCACTGCTAAAAGCTTAAGAAGACACTTGGAAACGGCACTTCATTTGGCAAACTCTGTTTCACATAATATTCTCTCCCTCAACCTTTTTTCTCTTGCTGCTTGCTACTGTTATTTCGTTAACAACGTTGTAGTACTTCTGAAAAATAAACATCTCTCCATTTTTGCTTCTTCATTTTAACCTGTTACTTGCAACGGTTGAGTGAAAACGAGTTACTAAAAGCTTTATTTTCATTCAATTGCATTAACATTTGGTCTGTAATTGTTTACTATATTGAAAACTTGCTTAAATTTTTTTTATTACACAATGGATATTTTTGGATTTTACATAATCCAAGGTTTTCATAAAGAACATAAACAAAGGTACGGGAACAACAAATGTTTTTAGATATGAAAGTCCAAATCTTCTTATTGGCTTTGGTAACAAGTTTGGCTTTAGTCTAAAACGATAGGATCGCTTGCGTTTGCTCCTGTCCTGTAGTCACAAGATTGGCATGCAAACATAGCCGTGTCCGTCGTTGTCTTATCTTGTCGCAGGCTGCTGTGACCTGTGCAGTAGGGTTTGTTGCAGAACCTGCACTTTGGAAGCGTTTGGCAACAATCAAGACACAAAACGTCTCCCCCACACCCTACTTCTTCAACGTCAGTGTCTGGTCCGAGACACACAGCACACTCCATGCATCTAGGGACGCAGTACCAGCATCCCCTGCACTCCCGTTCGTTCCTTCCCTCACGTTTCTTCAACCAAAAACAACATTGATGCTAGTTTTAGAGTCTCAAAATCATTTTATGTTTGTGACAAAATCTTCATTTCACTTACACATGATTCTCTTGAGCAAGGCGGAATCATCCTGACTTGGTCGCATTTTGGACACACCTCGAGGTCGATTGCTCCCTCTTGAGGAAGGTAAGTCGAAAGTGCTGAGAGATGGTCTTTAGTAAAGCCAGGGACGCCATTGATATGAAGTGCCTCCAACTTTTGATTGTTCTTCGTCAAGGTTTCAACACATGCAATGATTCCTTCTGGAACTAACTCAGTGCATCCCGTCACAATTAACTAAGAAAGAAAGAAAGAAAAAAAGAAAAATCATTCCTCCAGAACAAACCCTAATTGCGTGATGATCAAGTTACCTTTTTAATCAAAGGGTTTGCGTCAACCACACGCCAAAGCCCTTTGCTGGTGACTCTACTACATTTACGGAGAATCAAAGTGTTTAACTTCCCCGCGGATCTCGAAGTGAAGTCCCATAGAATATCGTCTGTTAGACGAGAACTCAAGGGTGGATCAACAACCACCTTTGTCCATAGAACGGTTTGGTCTCTGATGGCGTTTCTTAACGCCGGAGAAACAAGGGACATTGAGAGTAACTCGAACAAGGAATGTAGATAGGGAAGTAAAACCATTAGCATCTTGTGCACTGATTCTGATCTCCATTGTTCTTTCTCCTCTGTCCTCATGTTTTCGGCGGTTGGCAGTTTCTAAGTATCCTTCCTCTATTTATAATTTGTTTTTTTCTTATCCTTCAAACAGTGAATAATTGCGACTGTTCGTACCAAAAAGTATGTCGCGGAAAACGCTTGAGCCCATGCTCGTAGAGGCAAGCAAAAATTTTAACTAAAAATTGTTGGGCCCACTCGAAAGCAAGACCCACTTAACTGTTGCGTGACCGAACATTTTCCTAACGTAATACTTTTGGCATGGCAGATAAAAACACCATCCCACGATCGAAAAATAAAGAAAGGTAGGCAAATCTCCATGGAATCTGGTGGATACCATTCGGTATTTCTTGGTATTTCCATTTCTTGATTGAATACATCTTTGAATTATAATAAGAAAATCTAACTTTCCAAAAGAATAGTTCTATACAAGATCACCAAAATGAATTGTTAAAGAATTTTAGCTTAATGCAAACTGCATTTTATTACCTCCACTTATTTAAGCTCGTTTCCGTGAAGTCCTTGTTTTTCTTTAATTTTGACATATTTATTTTCCTTTTTAGATAACCCTAAATAAACTACATTCAATGTTACAATATTATGTTTTATATGACGATATTGTTCAAATATATAAACCTAACGTACGTGGCATGTTTTATACCACAAGATATCTAAAAATTTAGTTTTATGATCTTAAAATTATATTGCTTGATACGCTACTGGTCGCAACCTAAACACTAACGCCTACATAAGCCGCCAACCATTCAACTAAAATCTTTGTCGGAACAAGAAAAAAAAACAGTGAAAATGGTAAGCAAAAATCTTACGACGACGTTGCTCCTCTTCACCACCTTTCTCTTCATTTCCGGATCAATCTCAGCCGTTCATTCCTCTCCACGACTTAACGCAACGACCAAAGATCTAGAGTTCGTCCGAACAAGCTGCAACGTCACTCAATATCCAGACCTCTGCTTCAAGTCTCTCGCGGGCTACGCCTCCACCGTTCATGAAAGCCCGGCGAGGCTAACCAAAGTCTCAGTCGATGTTGCGATTTTAGAAGCTAAATCAACGGTTGTGTTTCTCTCCAGACTCTCGCGGTCCGCACCCGAAGTCAAAAACTGTGTTTCTTACGTAAGATACGCATTAGACTCAATGAGAGATGATTGTCTCCCAATACTACGAAACATTATACGTGGAGGCGGCGTCGCGGCGGCTCCGTCACCGGCTGCTCCCCCGTCCTCGGAGGTGTTTAGTAATAAGATGGATGACGTGATTACGTATATGAGTACAGTGATTACGTTTGAGGAAACGTGTACGGACGAATATGAAGATGAAGAAGGAAAGGTCAAGACTGTTGTTTGTGATCGGGTGAACAAACTGAAAATGTTTTCTAGTATTGCTCTTTCCCTTGCGAACAGTTTAGCCAAGAATGGATCTTCTCCATGAGATTAGATTATGAAGATTTTTAATTTTTAATTTTATCGGTTAGTCGGATAATTTGTTCTTATATTGTTTAAGGTTTCTTTTGATAAATTAATATATTATCGGTTTTAATATTAAAATTGTCATTGTTGTGTGTAAAATTTGAGTTGTTACTTCTAAAATATAGTGGGTTCAACGGTTTATGCTTCATTATATTGTCTCTATCTGTGTTTAAAAAGGCGATCGCCTTTTGCGCAAAGGCGCAAGGCGCAGTAAGGCGACGGTCCCACCGCCATAGACCTCTAAGGCGAGGCTAAGTCCGTAAGGCGCTCGCCATACTGCGCCTTTGGCTTAACTACAATGCGCCTTAAGCGCTTCAAAAGCGTGCTTTGTAGTTTCTATTAAAAACTACTTTCACCAAACCCTTAAAACATCTTGAAAACCATGTAACAACTACTCTGACCAACCCTTTAAAGACCCTTACAACATGAAGCTTAGATTTTTAGTTTTCAAGTTCTCTGTTTTAGTTATTGGATTTTATCAATGAGTATATAGGTGACTGTATTAGTGTGTATATGACTAACTGGTATAGCTGACTATATTAGATTGTACACGACTCTAACTGTCTGAACTACTATCTTTTGTACATAACCATACAGTTATAGTGTGTAGAGCTACCACGTACACATGCTTCTAACCTAGGAAAACTATCAATGCATTTCTAAGTTCCTCTGTAGCTCTATACCACTATTATATGTTTGAATGTGTACTATCTATAAGGCGAGCGCCTTGGATCGCCATGGCGCAAGGCGCATGGCTCCAACCTCATCGCCTTAGAGCGCCATGCACCTTTTAAAACACAGGTCTCTATGTTGGATATATATGCTAATTAATAAAGGTTAACCAATGTGGGTTGATACTCTAAGTCACCATAGAAAGAAAAACAAATCACAATATGGTACGGCGTAATCATAGTTCAAAGACCAATTGACGACGTTAAATCAGTCTTTACTAGCGTTAGCATGCATTAGTGTTACACCATCGTTTGAATGTACTGCATCTATTCATAGGAATTTGTATATACGAGAGCGGATATAGAAAGGAAAGTGCATTCGCCTCCATTAACTTTTAAATTTTAAAAAAAGTTTTGGGAAATTTCGGATGATTGAAAGAAAGTACATTAACTATTAAGTGCAAGCATGTTACCCAAATTAATATTTTTCAAACATGTATTACTTAGGCCCAGTATAAGTCCATTAGATTATATTTTTGGCCCCCTCTTCAAAGTTTTTGTTTCTTTTATTCAAAGGGAAGACTAAAATCATTGATCAAACCGCGAACAACTGTTCATTACACTCTCACATAAACCCAAATGGGAGATCTAAATATGTTTGAAAAACTCTAGCTCCTTCCCGCCTTAAACCGAGTTGAACAAAATTACGAAAATTTTGATTCTTGTTTTCTTTTAATTTCTCACAACATTCAATTGTACCTCCTTTTTGAGCTAGCAAGCAAGCTTTCGTGAATCACTCATAATAAAATACTCAATTTTTCACCAAAGCGTTACTTTAGAAAAAGGGTAAAGAAATACCCGAAATTTATACATCACACCACCACATGCAAACTCGAATTACATTATCTCATTCTCAGACGACATTTTTTTTTCCACTCAACCCCTAAAAATTAAAATAACAGACAATTAACCATTAAACTCGACTTAGAAAAATACTAATTATTTTTAAAAGAACTTTTGTTGCTTAAGCTTCTAATCAAAGCTTATTCGATTTGCTTAAGCGTAAGCTTTAGCAACCAACAGGCACCATCGCAGGCTTCGCTTTCGGTGGCCTTCCACGCCCTCTCCGCTCCCCAGCCGGAGCCTCCGCAGGTTCAACATCGGCTTTAACCGCCTCGGATTCCGTCTTCTGCTTCTTCGGCGGTCGTCCACGTGGCCTCCCGGAGCCACTCGGTGCCGCTACCTTCGTCTCCACCTCCGACGAAGGATCCTTCGCCTTAGGAGGACGACCTCTAGGCCTCGGCGAGGAAACGGAAGGAGCAGGAGCCGGGACCGCCACGTGGCTTGACTCTCCCTGAGGCTTCGCCTTCGGAGGACGGCCGCGGCCGCGCTTGGGCGGAGCTTGCGGATCTGGTTTCATGTAGTTGTTCTTCACCATCGTGATCTGGCCGGACTGTTTCATCTGGTTGAGGTGGTAGCTGAGGAGCGTCATGTGAGACGGTGGTAGAGAGGTTTGAGTTGACTCGATGTGCCTCGCGATCGCCGTCTTGTTGCAACCGTTCGCGTCGTTCGATGCTTCGATCGCTTCCATGATCATCTGATTTCCACAAAATTCGAAAAAAAAAATCAGATCTAACATATGAAACGGTTCACTATGCGATTTCGAGATCTGAAAGAGGTGCAGTTATAGATTATTATACCTGAGGATACGGCGGGAGAGAGAAGGGACTCGGCTGCTGCTCCTCCGCCATTGGTGATTGTTGAAGTTCAAGCTCGGTCTCCGTCGCCATGATTTTGCAGGGAGAGAGAGAGAGAGAGACGAGTGAGGTAGGAGAGAGAGTACTGTTGCTTGAATGGGCGCTGAAGCAAAGAAGCTGTGTGGATTTATCAGAAGTTAATAGTGGTTTTCTTTTTAATTAAATAAATATTGTTTTTGTTCGGAAAGCTCATCGGACGGTTAGGGTGTGAGGGATACGAAAGTTGATCTAACGGCTGCGAGACTGTAAGAATATTATCACGCAGGATTGCTGACATGGATGAAGTAGCGATAAGTGATAGCTTTTGTGAATTTACTTTTCTCTCCCTGATTTTGAACTTTACGAAGGATACACAATTGGCGAATAATTCGGTGATTCGGCTCTTTAAAGTTAGAACGTGTCGAATTATTAATGGAGGCTAGGGAAAAAAGAAACGAGAAACTGAGCCCGGGCCTATTAGAATAAAGGCCCATTGGACCACATTAGTTAATAGTTTAAAAATAATTTTAATTTTAATTATGGGAGCTCACTTATATATGCATATCCCAGATATGATGTTACAGTAACATTGTTACTACAGGCAATGAACAACAATAAAAAGAACAGAGATCAAACAAATCATGTGGAGTCTATTACTCACAAACAAAACCCAAGATACAAACGTGAAAACACAATCAAAGGAGGCCAGTGCTCCGGAACGGGTTATTGTGTTGGTTCACCGCAAAATCACCAAACCCGCTGGTATTTGGCTGCTGTGAAACCGGGTTAACCGGAAAATCCCCAAAATCACCAAATGGATTGTTATTGGCTGGGGGGTTTGGGAATGCTAGCTGTAGTTGCTGCTGCTGCGGCTGATAAGTTGGCTGGTAAGAACCAAAGGGGTTGCTCACAGCTGGCTGCTGAGGTGGCGGAGTTCTATTGGATGTTGCAAAAGGATCGTGAACCTCGAATGGGTTGGGAGCTGGTGCACCGTAGACAGGGCGTTGAGAGGCTATGTAGGCTCCATCGTCGTATAGACTGTTCAATGTGAGCGTGTCTAAGCCTCCAGCCTACACATTTTGATGCACACACATTTATCGTTTTGAAAGGTTAAAGCCTACAAATGATATAATGAACACATACACTATAACGTATATCACAGTAATGTAATCTATTTGCTAGTAACAAAATTCTAGTCTGATGATTTCGTTTCATTCTAACCTTAAAGTTTATCAAGATATAAAGATGAGGTTTTAGAAGATTAGCTTACAAAACATATAATCAAACCTACAATCAACTCTCTGTTTTCACGATTCCATTACTAATTTCCTAATTACAAGGTTCCTAGTCTCAAATTTTCCGTAAAGCATGCACGTGACCATTTTTCATTGTAAACCTGTCCAGATATACTCTAGTGGTTTATCCTAAGCTTGAGATAACATCGAAAATTCCAGCTGTACAGCCAAATCCTTAGATGGAAACTAAGCGGCTTTGACTTGTATTTTGTGATATACTGTATAAAACATAAACAACCAGAAGAATGCTTACCAATTGCCTATCGGTGGCTGCAGAGATATCGTTGCTTGGTGTTGTTACGAGGGCAAGCTCCCATCCTGAAGGGTCATAATTGTTTGTTTGACCAAAACGAGGCGTTGGAGGGTTACCTGGAAACAGAGACAAAGAACAGAAATGAGCCAGTAAAAAAAGGGTAACATCATGATGGACATGCAATTAAGATGGTATAGCGAGAAGTTTACCATCAGTTGGGATTACGGCTAAAGCAAGTGCATTTTGTTCCTCGATCGCTGATGCATCAGGAGCAGCAGTGTTCAGACCCTGTGTGGAAAATAAAACAAAGAGAGCCTGCGAGTTAAGAATAGCAATGGGAAGAAAAAGTGAAATCAAGAGTCATAAAGTAATAGTAATAAGATTTTTCACCAGTAGATCATCTGTATCGATGATGTTCTGAGACTGAGTGTTGGCTGAAGGAGGAGGTGGCGGAGAAGGTTCAGTCTCTTCAGATACAAGAACGACATCATCTGTATTCAAAACAACTTCACGTTCTTCATGAGACGGTTCAGCATCTTCCACAGGAAGGCCATCATCCGGCCTATAAGTTAGAAGCTGCATGTAGACAACTTCATTAGCACATAAAACTCAGAGAGAGAGAGTTCAAAAAGCCAAAATTATTGGATCACTCATATGAGAAAAGAGCTGGAAGCTGTGTAGAGATCTTCATTAGCATACCAGTGGCATTGGGACATCGACAGCCCGCGGTGCTTCTTTAATATACTCTTCCATTGTTGTCAGAAAAGATTGTGGGGGCTGGAGACAACAAAAATAATGTACCGTATTAACTTACAGGTACAAGCAATAGTTACCAATTTAATTTAGAAAAAAGTCCATGTGGTACCTCTCTTAACACAGGAAACTGAAAATTCCTAGCGAGTTCCAATCCTTTACAGGCTTCATAAAACTCAGATAGGCTACGAGCCTGAAAAGATTACAATGTCTCTCGTTAGAAAAGAAAGTGACTATATAAGTAAAGCCTACAAAGAAAAGAATAGGCCAACAAACAGAACCTGCTGACCCGCACGCTTGTATATCTCAAGGGAAGTCATGGCTTCATGTTTTGGCATTTCAAAGAACTGCAATAAATAAATAAATTATCAGGGAAGTGAGAAAGGAGAAAGGAGAAAGACATGGTAACTAGAATGGCAAATAAAAAAAACAAGACCTACCTTGTCAATGAGATTGATGATTCCGTCATTGATAGCACAGTAAACTTTGAAACTCTCCTTCAACACCTACCATTACATCACAAAAAGGTAAGATATTCAGAGGGAAGGGAAAGCTTGGGAGAGCAAAACACCCCAACTTTCTCCGGTTGCGGAAATGTTAATAATATTAATTATCACGTACCAGAGCAAGTGCATATTGTATAACATGATTATGGTTAGCAGCGCCTTCTGGCTGAAAAGTGCAAGACAGTTCATTGATCAGCAAATGTAGCTACAAACAATAAGCTATATACAAAGAAAGAAATAAGCAAAAGAAGAAAGAGAGAGAGTACCCTGCAACCGATGAGACGATAGAGAAGCTGCTGCAAAGCTGGCAACTGCACCAAAAGCTCTTCACCATCTAAATCCCTGGTTCTACTATACCCCTGCCAATCAACAACACGCAAAATCAAAACCATCAGAAAGAGAGGTCTACACGCAAGACAAAGCAAATAGTTGATACCTTATCCTGCCCTGGGGTAGACTTAGGAAGACGCTCTGCCTCAGTATCATATTTTAAAACCCTGAAGCACTCAAGGCGTTCCTCAAGAAACAACGCATAAGTACGAACCCAAGCTGAACAATCCCAGGCTGTGATAGAAACAAAAAGAATGGCTGATTAGCCTTCACACTCTATAAGGACATCCTTTAAACAAGAGGACTCACCGATAGGGCTTGAATCATCCTTGAAATTAGAAAGTTGCAGGATGCGAGCTCTCTGCGAAAAATTAAGAAGCTCCTCTCGAAATGTGGGGTCTCCTTCCCTTAGAAGGCGGTGAATCACAATTAGTGTTTTCAAGGCAACCTGTTGAAGCAACAACAAGGATAGAGAAACGATCAAGTTCATATGCTTAGGGCATGATTAACCCGGTCTCTTAGCCGAGATTCTTAACTCGGTTCTTATATCTCTTATTTAAAAGACGGTTCTGAGCAATCTAAGAAAAGCTAAGAACCGACCGAAGCTAAGAACCCCAATTAATCATCGTCTTATACTCAAAAACCCTAAGAATCACATGAGAGAGTGAATTGGTACCGTCCAGTTTCTGGTTTTATGCAATCGCCGGGAGAGAGCGTGAATACAATAGGCAACATCTGCTCTAGCACGCGTCACTGCCGTCGCCGCGAAGATTTCTACAAAAGTGATACAATAAGAACAAGCAGATCTAGGGATTCCAACTGAATCCAAAAGAGTAATCGAAACCACTCACTTCGGAGATGGCGATCTTTGGGAGGACACTCCACATGATTGGTAGCTTTGACTATGGCAACATCTAAATCCTATTAAAATTCCCAAAAACAAAAAAAATCGAATCTATCAGAGAGAGAGATTCTCTAACGAAAATTAAGGAGGAATCGGGGAAAGCGCGTACGGCGTAATCGCTGTTGACGCGGACGAGGCCGACTTTGGTGGTGTCTTTCAGGGCTCCATAAGCTTTACGCCATGACTGTAGCGTTCCCATCGGAGGAGGACTCTTTCAGATCTCTTCACTCTCCCCCGAAGAATCCGTGGATTAGTTACGTGTCGATGAGTTTTTTTTTTTTTTTCCCCGAGAAAGCCTCTCCGGTAAAGTTCACGAGGAATCACAAAGTGAGAGAGCGCAAAGTAGAGAAGCCCAGGGACGCGACTCGTTCCGAATTTTCTTTTAATTTTTTTTTCCTTAATTCAAAGTCAATATATTCAGACCAGAAAATAAAAGAGAAGTCAAATAATTATTTGAAATTTGCTAGTTTATTGAATTTTCTAATGGAATGGAAGGAATTTTCTGTTGATTTTTATTTTAATCATAGTTTATTATCTGGCCATTTATTGTTTTGTTTTTAATTGACTACACGGAATAATGTAATCAAAGAGAAATAGGACTGGTCGGCAAAAAAGAAAGACAAAAAATATACAAAATACAATTCATAAGAGCATGAGCAGCGGCGAACCTTGCAATTCCCGATTTCTAATGTTTTTTTTATTATTTTAATTTTTTTTTTCGTTTGACTTTGAAAAAAATATATATATATATAAAAAAGAATTTATCGCGGGCCGCTACGTGTCGTGGGGCCCGTGGAACAGTAACGAAACGGTATCACTCCAGCGATCCTGCACGAACCGGATTCATTAAAATTTGATTATTTTAATATTTTTTTGCCTCAAAAATCGTGTGAACTCTAGTGTTGATTCTTCAATGCTGATGGTCTAAGTTGCATGATTAAAGGTCACGCAAAAGCATAAATGGTAATGATACATCTCTGACAGTGCAAATGACCTGATATAAAAAACTCAAAACTGACCTTGAGTGTAATATACTCTAATAAAAATCGGATCTGCTCCTCTGGATCATCATCTCTTTGTACCACTCTTTTTATTTTAATACAAAATTGCAAAACCACGTGTATCTTGTGTAGTTTACATAGACGTATAAGCTTCACCGTCATCAATTTCAAAAATGATGATTATTTTTCTGTTTAATAAGAAAAGTATAGCTTAAGAAAGAGAGATTGTGGATGTTGAGAGTGAGAAATGTTGGCCACTTACCAATTTGTAAAATAGCCAGCAGATTCATGTTAGAAATTAGGACTCACCAGAGAAAATTCGGGTCTTCTTTTCACTGCAACAGATTTTGATTTTCATATCGCTTTCAATGTACCCATAATTCTGATAGATTTCTTGGATATATATAGTTGGTAAAATGTTGAAATGGTGGAACATGAGATGGGAAATGAACAAAAACTTTCTTATTATATCTGAAGCAGAGCTGCAAGATTATTCTGGACATTTCTTCTTGCAGGATAAATATTGTCTATGCATACACTTTCATAAATAAAGATTAGTAAAACATGGTCACAATAATGTAACGGCTTACCAATCAAACATATTAGTGGGCTTGTAACTTATGGGTTTGAGTTTCTTTTTTTATATCATATGATCCATCTATCGGACTAAAAGTAGAAATAATGAAACATGGCAGAGAGAGAGAAAAATTTGATGTCCATATGTGTATAAGGTTATATATTGTACAAATCACAACAAGTAATGGGCTGCTAAATTGAAAGTTGATAACTCTACAAGCTAGAAGTATAGATAGAATCTACGCTGGAGGAATCCAATTAACTGTAAACATCAAACCTGGCTTCCTCGCAAACGACCACATGTGTAACCATTTTTAGGTGATCATATTCATACATGTGTAACCATTTTTAGAAAATTTTATGTTTTACTAACGAGGCAATACTAACGAAGTAACATGATATAAACAAACTATTTACTCCATTTAGTTTCAAAAAACTATTTATTCCATTTTATCAACAAAAAAAAAGCATTTTTTCAAATAGTTTTTTTTAAAAGTTTTTGTCACAAAAATAACTTTTAAAAAAGAAAGTGACCAAAATAGTATTTGTTATTTTGAAAATTTTAATATTTATTTTATTTTTCAAAATTTGAAATCCCACCTCTAAAACTTCATCCCTTAATAAAAATTTACTTTTGTCATTTTTTTTATTGATGACTATTTTGTGAAAATAAGCTAAAAAAATATATCAGAAAATTTCTCAAAAGAAAAGAACTATTTATTCCAAGTTTCTAGAAAGAAAAACTAATAATTGTGTATATGTGGTAAGAATAGAATTTTTCGAATTGGTCAAACCGATTGGTCCTACAACGTATACTATAGTTTAACGGACAACTTGCATAGACCGCATAAACTGCTTACATTGCTGCGGACACCTCTGAATTTTCATTCCTATCTAAACTCACCCTTAAAATACTACCTCCACAATAAAAGTGTGCTAAGCGCATAAACGCCGTTTAGGCCTAACACGATTTCTTGGACACCGGCAAAAATGGAAACAAAAAGTATAAGAGAGTGAAAAGTTTATGGTTAACGTGTAAACCTGCTACAACATAATCAACATTGTGATGTTTTACGTGTGAATAAAGTCAGAATTTGGTCACTAGAATAAGCATTTTTCTTACATCCATAACAAAAGAAGAAAGGTGTGTTTATCTATCGTTACTTTCGTAATGACTTAAAAATGGTTATCACGCCTAATATTTCTAAACCAAAACCACCCACTCTTAAACAACATTATCAAATCATTAAAAAGGAGAATCATAAGAACACAACAGAAGAAATGATCCCATCATTACAAACAAGAAGATTCTAGCTATTACGTAAACCCACCAAAAATTAGATAAAATGGCAGATTTCGATATAGAGACCAGCAGCAACCATAACAGCAACCACTCAACCGCATCAACGACAAGCGTTCATGTTTCAGCTCTCGACGGGATAGTCAACGCAAATTCACTCTTCACGGTTGCAGTCTTTGTCGGAATCACATTCGACCAACCACGTGACCTCAACCTCGCGGATAGGACGGAGTGCAACGCGGGACGAGACGTGGAACGGGACCTCGTTGTGTTCGAAGTGATCTCATTTGCATTCTTCCTCTTCTCCTCCCTCGTGGCTCAAGGGCTGAAGCTAACAATAAACTTGTTGAACAGCAAAGAAACAGACGAGGTTTTTAAAGCAAATATCAACAGTGATCTTCTTCGTCTCGGTGTGGTTGGTGCAGCCGGTGGGTCCATCTTGGGTTGTGTGTTCCTTCTATTGTCAATGGTTGAAGTTATTCAGCTCCGTCTCGGGCTGCTCTCTTGTGGTACCTCATTGGCGATTCATACCGTGTTGGCGCTTGTGGTCTTGGTCTCTTCTGCTCTTAGTGTTTATATTTTCACTGTGTTTTACTCTTTCAGGAAATGATTGATTATCTTTTTACATATATTAAGAACCTAATAGTTGTAATTTTGTAAAGTAACATATAGTTGTGAAATTAGTGATATAAGTATACACATGTATCTTAGTATCTACATAAAGAAAGAAAAATAATGTTTAATAAAACCTAAACAAATAGGAGTATGTATGTTTCGGTTAAAAAGACTACCGAGAATGTGAATTGAATTAGTCCCTAGAGACTGTACATAATTGAGAATTGAATTTGTCCTTAGAGAGCATACAAACTTTTCAGCTTTAGAGAATGAAGCAATGGGTGAAAATATTGATGACAAGAGCTTGAAGGTGCAGACAGAGGAAATCAACAAAAACAAAGAACAGTCCACCTATATGGCAAAAGAGACCAGATTTAAAATACGTCATCTAATCATTACAACATGGCTCACAATTAAGTAAAATTTATCTTCATAGAGTACAACTGTACAAGCTAAAACAAAATTATATATGGAAAGATCTCAAAGACTAAATAGGTAATCATGTAGAATATCTGACTATCTGAGTATTATAAAAACGCACATTGATTTTACATTAACATTCAAAAGCAGATTGGAGATATCAAACTGATTTAAAGAAAACTAAACAACTAAGTACATAGATTCATGCATAAGCTCACAAGACTAGCACAACATCGTCGAAATATATAAGACGAATTCACTTACCACTTCTACAAAAACATATATAGCCAGAAGATCAAAACCAAAACTATTTCTAAGAAACCTGTTCTTGCAAGAATATTCAGAATAACCAGCACGAATTAGATTACAGATCAACTCCAAGATCATTTTAACTGTAATCTCTTTCAGCGATAACAAACTTAAAAAATTAAAAACATTCATATGTACCCACAAACACATTAAGAGGATCACTTACGAATACCCGGGGCCGATCTACAAAATCCGATGAAATGTGTTCATCTATTCTCATGTACTTCCATACCAAGGGCTCCAAAACGGCAACGGTCAGTGACTCAGTGTCACTTCCCAGTCTCTCTACCAACTTCCATCTAATCAGTAGTCTTGAAATTGAGATGACATAATTGCCCTTGCCCCTTCGTTGCTCGATACGTTTGTTGAGTTGATGTAGGTCCAGTGATAAATTTCACGCGTCGTTACATCAGGTTGTCACGACAAGACTGGTATTAACATTTTTAATCCACGTTACAGGTGTGATTTAGTAAGACAACAAGATTACATGTCATGATATGGATCGGAATCATGATTATTGTCTATATTTGGTAAATCCAAAGTGCTTCTGATTTCTTTTGATTTTAAAATATATTACCAAAAGAAGAAGCTAGTTATCAAATCATGCATGACTTTCGTGCATAATGAATTTACTAGATGATTAGTAGGGTATTATGCCATGGGTTATTATGTTATGGTATCATCCCTTTGACGTAACACGCTAAATTATTGTTTTTTATATTGATTTTTTTTTCTTTTAGTTTTGCCATTTGAAGTTCGAACTAATTGATATATAGTAGTTTAACTCTTTTCTCCCCTATTTGAACTTTGGTTCGTCTATTAATTCCAAGTATACTCCACTTTTACACCATGATGATGGATCAGAATTATGATTATTGTCTATATTTGGCAAATCCAAAGTGCTTCTGATTTCTTTTGATTTTAAAATATATTACCAAAAGAAGAAGCTAGTTATCAAATCATGCATGACTTTCGTGCATAATGAATTTACTAGATGATTAGTAGGGTATTATGCCATGGGTATTATGTTATGGTATCATCCCTTTGACGTAACACGCTAGATTATTGTTTTTTATATTGATTTTTTTTCTTTTAGTATATTTCAGAAATATGAAGCGACTTCGACACTTGTCTCGTCGTCGTCCTTCATGGCAGAAACCTTGGCTGTCTCCACGGCCATGACCTTTGCTCTAGATCACGGAATCGATTTCATCTCGCTCTTTTCAAACTCGCAGATCTTAATCAAAACTCTGAATCGGCAGGAGATGAAGCTATAGATTTTTGGAATCCTTTGTGATATCTATCTTCTATCTCTTTCATTTAAAACAATCAAGTTTATCTTTATTCTTAGAGCAGCTAATGTTAGAACTGAAATCTGTGGCCAAACAGACTCTACAGGCCTTGAACTAACTTTAAATTATGAATGAATTCAGTTTGCACAAAAAAAAATGAAATAGTGAAGATGAACTTTACAACATAGTACACTGTACACTCCAGGAGGCAGTCAGAAAGTGTGTGTTTATCTTTTTTTCCTTATAGAGTTGGTTAAATATTTATAAATGAACTCGTAATTCGTGTGTGGTTGATCTTGGTTAAAATTATTTTCAGGCGGAATCCTCAAACAGGTATCGTCGCACATTATCCACACATGCTAAATACTGAAGTGATAAACCATGTCATGAGAAATGATAATGGAGGAAGATAGGGTCAGATCTCGTGATGAAAAGATTCCGAGTCTTATCAAATAGATTTGCGCATGTCACCTTCTCGGGCCGCAATCTATCTACATGTCTCATGTCTGCATGTCGGCAAAACTGCCTTTAATTCATTCATACCCGCTTTCATTACTTTCGCTGTATGTAATAATAATAATACTACTACTTTTTATGATGTAATAAAATTAGTTTTGTTGAGACGACACTGTCATCATCTATGATTAGCCAGTGGAAAAATACAGCGGATATTATTAGTAGCGATAAATCCATACACGAGCCATCCTTTATTCATGTCGGCTTCATGCGTCTTGCACCTGAAGCCAACGAAAGCAAATTTGGTTTTCCTCCTCTTGTTATCTATTTCATGCGTCGTCTTTTTAATGAAGCAAGTTGAAGATGACAGTACAAAAAAGTTATTAATTATTTGGTTTCGACTCGTTTTGAGTTTTAACGTCGCAGATCTCAAATCTTATTAACTCAGAGCACTGTGTCCTCCCTCCCCCCTCTGGGGATCTGGCCAATCGATGCTTCACATTTCTCCTTTTTTTTGTTGTAATTCACATTTTTTTCTTTTTAACCTTTCACGTGTAGTATTCATGTAACGTACATTAATCAATTACAATGTCTATTAGTTTATAATAGATTATACATATACTTAGAGTCGTGTGTCTATCGGGAAACGAAGTTTTGAGATGTGAATGTGAAGTTCACATGGGCATTGTTTGTTCCGACTTCTGCATAGATTCTATGAATTGGAACTTCTTGGAAATTATGGATAGTACTAGCTTTTTGTAAATTCTAAAATGGTAAAATAATCAGGTACACAAAAATTTTAATGTTTTCTTTTTGATAAAAGAAAATGTAGGGTTGGTTTTCCCAATATGTATTCTTATTAGTATTATTTATTAATTGTTTAATCTGGTTTAACTTTATCAATCAATTTATTAGCATCAATACTATTATAATGGAAGAAGTCCTAAAAAATCTACTTATGTAAGGTTGTTGAACCTTTTCCTTTTAACCTACAAATTAAACTAAATATATCTAAACTATTAATATGTCATATTTTCTATTTTTCTCTTATATCATATTGTTAATTATCCTATTTTTGTGGAACCATTATTTTCAAAAAATATCCTAATAATAATGCCTATTATCTAGGATTAATATTTTGAATCGTTACTAAATTAGTGATTACATACCTTACGATTTCAAATATGATAAAACACTACTTTATTAAATAAATTTGACATATCCACTTCGATTCATGCATAAGAGCCCATCGAACTGGTATATGCAAATCATGCATTGATCTTTTCTTCCACCTACAAATAATAAAACACGAACAACCAACTTTAGAGCTGCAACATTAAATTTTTTTTTTTTGTAACTTAAAATGTTATTAGTAATCATTCGAATTGTCATATAAGAAAGTTTTATGACAAAATTAAACAATACTTTTAGTATACACAAATCAGTAGAAATTTTTTTTAGCCACATATGTTATTATTTAACATATAATTACTCAAAATTATAGTATAACAATGTACTACAATAGTATGACTATAACCCATCAGAATCATATATATCGAATTTGACCACATGATATATTATTTTTTAAGAAATTAAATTAATTTATTTGAGACCACGGGTTTGTTTTTTTTTTTAACTTTGTTAGATTCAAATCATTTTTTATAAAAACTACTTCCAATAATAGTGGACTCTTGGAGTTTTTACCGGATTATATCAGATTTTTAATTAACATTTTTTAAAATCCGAACCAGATTAATATACTGGGTACCGGGTATACTGTTTGATCACGGTTTCAAATCAGATAGGAAAACGCTTCTTAAAATTCAAACATCATAACAAAAAACTCTTAAATTATTTTTATAATAAAATTTTATAAATTCATGCAAATTTTACCAAAATTGTCAACAAACAAATATACTCGTGCTTTGAAAACGGGTCCAAAAAGTAGTACATTTGAAATTGAATATAGATAAAAATAATATATATTGATGGTTATAATTGTGATACAAATATGTAACAATAGAAACTCATTTTCAATTTAAAATAAGCAACTCATATTGTTACTACATTTCAATATTGAAAACACATTATTCTTCAATATAGAATATACATATATATATATATATATATATACTATTAAGTCACACATAATCTTTAAATCTACTTCGAATAAATATCATATTTTGATTTTTTTTTTAAAAAACATAAATTTGTAAGATTTGAAACAAAAGATAAAAGTAGTTTTCCAATCAATATTAGATCAAGAGGTGAAAAAACAAACTCGCACTTTTAAGTGCGGGTTAAAATATAGTTGTATCTTTTAAATGTTAAACAACCCACTTAATTAAACAAAATTGCTCAAAATGATCACAAACTGTAAGATAATGTCAGTGAAATTAATATTTCATTGATTTTATTAGTCTTTATATCGCAATAATGCTAAAAGTCGCACCAAGACATGCACAATAGTAATGCCCATTTTAAATATAGGTCCGTCCTCTTTATCTTTTGATTTAAAGTTTTCATGAAAACAAATCAAAATTTGGATAATTGTCCGATTTGATTAAACAACAATAAGTAATGCCATCTAAAATTTTATTATTTTCTTGGACCTTTTTAACATTCAATAATAATTCTTTCATGTGGGATCACTTTTGAATGTGTTATTTCCATATTATTTTTCAGCAGTTTTCGATTAAAATACGTTATAGTAATTGCTTTCAGTTAACTCCAACTGCATATTGTATGGAACCACTGCCACATGGCATGAAGGCAGAGCGTGCAATTCACCTACGGATCGACGGTGATAATTGAAAGGTGCTCACTTTCATTCTTACACGACACGTATGTGATTTCCAGGCTGTCTAAAGCTTCCGTACATTCACGCGACTTTCTCTCCGTCGAACAACACGCGCCTCCGTTTTAATTTTATTTCATCTAATTATTTTTATTTTCAGTTGTTTTAACTGAGCAGGTTAATCGGTTCCTTTGAGATCGTTCGCTTGTAAATGAATCTCATCTTCAATGCGTAGATCCCTTGTCGGCTTGAGTTTTCTCCGTTACGGTGGCTCACTGTTGAGTCTTTGTTCTATTATCGTGTGATTGAGTAACCTCTCATGGTGATAGGATCTCCGGTGAAGAATCCTCGTCGGCTTGAGGTAGGCTGAGTTTAGTCGCCTCTGTGCTGATCTTTCTATTGTTGTTGCTGGTTTTCATCTCATTGGCCTGTTCCGGTTAGTTTCCGGTGGTTTGTCGATTTGAGATTCCGGCGATAACTTTCCTGTCGTTGAAGCAACGTGATGTTTCCGCTTCTGGACACGTGGGCCTTACGTGCATACGAGCCCAACACGTGTGGGAGCTGCCGTGAAACGATCACCATCTTCCATGGACTTCTTTTGCTGCTGGGCTTTTAGGGTTCCTTGTAAATGTGTACTATGTCCTGTTGGGCCTTTAGTTTGTAATAGTTTCAATAGTTAATAATACTAGTGACAAAAAAAAAAAAAAAAAACTATCGTTTTTCGTAAAGTATATTAGTATTATTTCTTTTTAACCATTTGTGAATTGCAAACATTTTACGGTCCTCCATTTTGTGGTCGAATTGTCTTTTGGTCTTGTTTTTTGACAAAAGTCTTTTGGTCTTGTTCTGTTTTCCCATGCAAACTCTGGTTCACCATTTTGCTTGTTTTGTATCAAATCTAAATTTAACATGTTGATAAAATACTAAATTGACTTTACCAAACTTCAAGATAGATAGTACCATTTGAACATTTTACAAAAAAATAAAAGATAGGAGTAGATAGTATCAGGTAAAATAAATTTGGATTTTGATGTAACCCACAAATAAGATGGAGATTCGAAGTTCACTCGATTGAATGATTAATGCATGTAATTTGGGTTGTTTTCGACTGATATACGTTGTTGTGAGTATTAATGACCGCATCAAGACCAGGGCCCGTGTATTCGAACAAGGGATTACAATCAAACTGTCGCCTTTTTCTTAAGTTCTTAAATGATTAAACGGTTTACACAAGAAAAAAAAATTATATATCTTGATAAGCTTAAGAAAAAACCAACGTTGAGTTGGCCTAGTGGTAAAGGGGTTGCGGCTGTAACTTCCGCCACTTGGGTTCAACTCACGGTGGGAGGGACTATTTACAATGTTTGGATTCCCGGTAAAGAGATGAAAACACCTTTTTTCTTGGCAAAAAAAAATAAGCTTAAGAAAAAAAGGAATAATTCTAATTCTGGAATTCATACAGTTTAGGTGCCGTCCCAACTATGAGTGGTCTCCCTGCCACCTCAAATCAATTGATGGAAATTCACATTTTATTTATTTGTATTTTCTTCAATTATTGTAGCTTTTTGGGTAAGTTTTTAAAATATATATTTTTGTATGCTTTGCTACAAAAACACTAATTTGTTGTGACAGATGATTTGAGACCATTTTCATTTCCTGTCTTCCACCCGAAGGAAAAATCAATGGGAGAACTTGACCAATAAAAGAGAACTAAAAGATATTAGTGTGATTTTTTTTATGGACTGTGTTTTATGATTTGAACTGATAATGTGGTTTCGTAGTAGATTGATTTGGTTAGAGTAAAGTGAAGTAAAAATCAAGAAATGAAACTAAAAATGAGAAAATATAAGAAAGAAAAAGTGAAAAATGGAGTAAATAGTGTTACTCTAGCTAAACTAAAAAAAATAAAAAAATGTATTTTTCTGTTAAAACAGTAGCTAGAGTAAACATGAAAAAAATATTTTCTATCTGATTGATAATATTTTAGTTAAAACTATAATAACTTAGAAGTTAGAATAAATATATATTCTATGGTAAACATACAGTCACTTTTACCGAAAAAAGACATACTTCACAAAAAGAAAACATACAGTCTCACAAAAAAAAAAAAATTACATCCACACAGTCACCCCCTTAGTGGTTTTCTATATTCAAAACGATTTTGACAAATTACTAGCCGTAAACAATACTGGTCAAAACACACATATCACTTCCAAATATCCTCACCCCTTCCTCCCACACCCCTCCCAAAAAAAAAACTCTGGTAAGAACCAAGATGTTGTATAATTCTAAAACTAGATTTTAACCCGCACATGAGTAGAAATTTTTTTCAATTTATAAATGTATTTGATATTATTACAATAATATTATTGTTTATATTTCTTAACCATCATTATTAATATATAGTGGTATGCTTAATGTATTTTACTTTGTTATTAAAATTACTTACTAATATACTTTTGAGTTAGGTATAATAAAATAACAATACGAAATAATCAAATAGATAACCTCCTTTAAAATATGTTGTTTCTTTAATTTATATATTTTACTATAATACATTTTTTAAATTTATTTATTTATATTGTAGAAAAGAAATATCTTTAAGATAATCTATATTTACATGTTGTGTTAAAAAAATATACTTTAACATATATTATTTTATGGGATTAATAAGTAAAAACATTGTTTTGCTTAAATAATATAACCCTATTATTTTAGTAAATTTTATACATAGTATCATCTATCATATTATTTTAGTAAATTTTATTGATATATGATATTTTTGGATGTTATGATATTAAGTTTTCTTTTTATTTTAAATTATGATTTCATAATATTAGATTGCTTTAATTTTTACAACATATATAGTTTATTTTTACATGGTGCATTTCAAAAAGTTATTCTTTATTATCTATGATTTTATGTTTTGTAAAATTTGAATTATTATCTTTTTGAGTTTGAATATTTATTTTCAAAGTTTTATATTTTGTCAAGAAAAAATTGAAAAATTACACTACTATTTTTAGGTTTGGATGATTGCATGAGTTTGAATTTTTTATGTTACTATATTAATATATTATTTTATAAAAAAATATTTGAATTTTTGGTAATAGTTGATAAATTTTTGTCAACAGATTTTGTTATAATTATAAAATATTATAATTAAAAATTGATTTTTCATTAATTTTTTAATGAATTACTAAAATTTCATAGTTTTCTAATAACATATTTTTAAATAGTATATGAACTAAAGATAATATATAGTTGAGAGTTTCAAAATAAATAAAAAGATATATAGTTGTAGATATAAAAGTTTAGCATATGTTAATAACTTTATTTTTGTATAAAAATATTATATAGTTTATGAATTTTAGTCTATTTTAATGTTGAGTGGTAATTTATTTAAATGAAAAAATTTAGAAAAATAAAAATTGTTAATTTACCTATTTGTTATAATTTTCATATTTAATTCATATAACATTTCTATTTTTATATAATACATAATATAATTATAGAATTTATTAAAATACTATATGATTTTTATTTTCTTGTTTTATAATAAAATTTTAGTTAACATTGATTTATAACAATATTATATTACTAATTACGAAATTGATTAATATTTTATTTTATAAAAATATTTATATTTTAAGTAAATTTTTTTAGATTCTTTTTCTACAAATATTTTATAATTAAAAAAATCAAATTTATATTTAGTTTAATATTAATGTAAATAATCAAATATGTCATATTAGTTAATTCTTTGAATGGTTGTACTATAACTTGTTAATAGTATATAAAATTAGGAGTTTAAATTAAGAGATTAGATTATGATTAAATGATGAAATATCAACATAATCACTATTTCGATAAAACCAAACTACTAAATTAAATGAATTACTGAAATATATTAATATGAAAACGTATAATTGGCAAACTTAGCAACTGATTTTGATACTATTCCCAGAATGGATGTTAATTTTTTAAAAATATCTGAATATAAATTAGGTGGACCTGATCATAATAGCTATAAGTTTATCTGTATAGCGATTTTCGTAAGAGAGTATAAATTTAACCCAAATTTGAAGCAAATAAAAATACTAAAGCATCTGAACAAATAAGAAAGTGACGTGACATTATTACATGTAACGATGAAGTTAAAAAGGATAGAGATGAAAAAAAGGACCAAGCAAGTGGACCCGTGAAAACGGCCGTCAACGGAAGCAGACTCAGGGCCTACCGTTTAGATCTATGAAAATAGGACACGTGTTTTTTACATGAATTGTGGAGACCACAAATTGAACGGCGTTCAGTTAATGAAAGCTATACCGTTGAAGGGTGGGACCTGTTACACGTGGAGGCATCATGTGCTGTCAGTTCGAGTTTGCCGAAGGGTACGAATACATCTTTAATAAATTCTATTTTTAACAGCTGATAATGAAACAGGCCGTTATTAACGGCGTTAAGCAAAGAACGGAAACCTCTTTTTTAGTTTCTCATGAATGATTTGACATTGACGTACGCGGCCGTTTTGCTTAAAACCGGGTTTTATTGTGGCACGATGGGTTCTAAGTCCGGTTTAGGGTATAAATGGTAAAAACAGTTCAAGTGTTCCAAATCAAATAGATCCTGCAAATCATCAAACGGAACAAATGCTGAACAAGTGGATTATACAGAAAAAATATAAATCAAGCAGATAAAGTAATTTATTATAAATTATGAATGACAAAAACAGTTTAAAACTACGAATTATATATTGAAACAATAAAAACTACATCAAAATATCAAAACAAATATTTCAAATATTGTAAAATCGACCGAAATGCCTGTAGAATTTTGCATAAGATACTTGCACTTCTTCTATTTTCATTCTAGTTGATCAAGTTTTCCTTTGGAAATCTAGTAGGTTACACTAATATTAAACCCTTGGTTGAACTTATCACTGCGATACTTTTTACTTATGGGTATATGATTTTTAAAATGGTAATTGATTATGAAAATTAGTTGATTTTATAACTAACAAACTTCGTAGATTAAATAATTGCATGTATATGTAGATATTAAGATCATCTACAATATGTTTTATCATTTTTTATTCTAAAATAGAACTATATAAACAGAATGAAGTTTACTCCAATATAAATGATAATTTCTAATTATAGAGTAAAAGTAGAAAATCGCTATTTCTTCTTCTATTTATAGAGAAAATAGCAAATTTAGTAAACATAGCATTGGACTAGAGTAAATTTTTTTATTGAAACATTTATAAAAATGAGTTAGAGATGTTTGAATTAAATAGTTCTGGTGAAAAAGCTAGATAGCTTCTTGTTGTCTTCTTAATTTTTAAAAATTGATGTTATATTATATTTAGACTAACAGTAATGGTAGATTAGCATGTTCACAACTAAAATAAAAAATATGTCTACTTAGAACTTTTCATGTAAAAAAATAGCCCAGACAAGTGGTAGTTATTTTAACTATACGCATTTTAGAAATTAGAGAATAATTATAGGCCTAGTTCACTTCAAAGGTTAAAAACGACTCGAAAATTGAAACACCTAGGTCTGATGACTTTCCAAAACCCAACTACAGAATCTTTTTTAGAGATGAATTTCTATAATTACTGGATATATATATAGTATGAACATTAGTACTGTTGCTTAGAGTTTATGTGAATTATAACAAAAAATTACTATGGTTTTTTTCTGATCGCACGCATTTGCAGATTGTTTTCGATGGCTGGGGTTAGCAAAATTGCAGTAAAAAGTACACAAAAGAAATCTATTAAACTCATTATTATGGAGTTTAAAAATACTCCTACTAAGTTTGTAGCATTTCTTGTTCAAAAGCCTGTCTGTGTGTGTTGTTTTAGTATTTTTAACCCCAAGACATGGTTGGTCGAATTACTACTACCATCGAACCTGGGAACTTAAACAGTGTATCATGAACTCAGTTGTGCTTTTTAATTATCCACTGGAAAAGCATCTTCAGTTCTCCATCAAAAGAATCAACTAAAAAGCCCTAAATCTGTATTTTAAAGTTTTTACTAAAGCTTAATGATTCTCAGTCTTCTTACTTACTTTTAAACACTATATAAAATATCGATTTAAATACAACAATATAGTACATCCACGATATTTTTACTAGTCAAGATCTTGTGACTTAAATTTGACATCTGAGCTACCAATGATAGCATAATAAATGAAAAGTAACTAATCTTCTTCAAAAATGGAGTTAAACTGGAGTAAATTTTATTTTTCTGTGACACCGTTTATGGTTTATTTTACCCAACTATGTTAAAGTTATGCTGTACCACAAAGTTAAATATTTGTGTATTCTCAACCTTATCGGTTTCGAGGTGTAGACGTTGGCCCTCCTCTGGTACATGATTCATCGGCTGTCGAGCCCATCAGCACCACTCTTTTATTTCTTTAAATAAATATCTTCAATTTCTCAGGTAAATAAAAAATGTACATCAATTATTTTTAGTATATTATTATTAATTCGTATGATCATTGAAGTGGTAGTCGCAGTGAAAAACAAAGCAATCCCCACCCAATGCTCGATTGCTTAAGATTCTTCACCTTATTAGTCACATGCTCCTCCTCTTCTTCCTCCCCCAAAAAAAAACTCAAAAAGCAAACCCTAGATCCAAGACCACAACCCAGAACAAAACCAGACCGATCTGAGAGATTAACTATCTTAACCAGATCAGAAATGAAGAGAGATCTTCACCACTTCCAAGGTCCCAACCACGGGACATCAATCGCCGGTTCTTCCACTTCTTCCCCTGCGGTGTTTGGTAAAGACAAGATGATGATGGTCAAAGAAGAAGAAGACGACGAGCTTCTAGGAGTCTTGGGTTACAAGGTTAGGTCTTCGGAGATGGCCGAGGTTGCGTTGAAACTCGAGCAGCTTGAGACGATGATGGGTAACGCTCAAGAAGACGGTTTAGCTCACCTCGCGACGGATACTGTTCATTACAACCCCGCTGAGCTTTACTCGTGGCTTGATAACATGCTCACGGAGCTTAACCCACCCGCTGCAACGACCGGATCTAACGCTTTGAACCCGGAGATTAATAATAATAATAATAACAACTCGTTTTTCACCGGAGGCGACCTCAAAGCGATTCCTGGAAACGCGGTTTGTCGCAGATCTAATCAGTTCGCGTTTGCGGTTGATTCGTTGAGTAATAAGCGTTTGAAACCATGCTCGAGCCCTGATTCGATGGTTACATCTCCATCACCTGCTGGAGTTATAGGAACGACGGTTACAACCACAACAACCGTGACCGAGTCAACTCGTCCTTTAATCCTGGTCGACTCGCAGGACAACGGAGTGCGTCTAGTCCACGCGCTTATGGCCTGCGCTGAAGCCGTGCAGAGCAGCAACTTGACTCTAGCGGAGGCTCTCGTTAAGCAGATTGGTTTCTTAGCCGTCTCTCAAGCCGGAGCCATGAGGAAAGTCGCCACGTACTTCGCCGAAGCTCTCGCGCGGAGGATCTACCGCCTCTCTCCGCCGCTGACGCAGATCGATCACTCTTTATCCGATACTCTCCAGATGCACTTCTACGAGACTTGCCCTTACCTCAAGTTCGCTCACTTCACGGCGAATCAGGCGATTCTCGAGGCTTTCGAAGGGAAGAAGAGAGTCCACGTCATCGATTTCTCGATGAACCAAGGGCTTCAGTGGCCCGCGCTTATGCAAGCCCTCGCGTTGAGGGAAGGAGGTCCTCCGAGTTTCAGGTTAACCGGAATTGGTCCTCCCGCGGCGGATAACTCCGATCATCTCCACGAAGTTGGATGTAAGTTGGCTCAGCTCGCGGAGGCGATTCACGTCGAGTTTGAGTATCGTGGCTTCGTTGCGAATAGCTTAGCCGATCTCGACGCGTCGATGCTTGAGCTTAGACCGAGTGAAACCGAAGCTGTGGCGGTTAACTCTGTTTTCGAGCTTCACAAGCTTCTAGGCCGTACCGGTGGGATAGAGAAAGTCTTCGGCGTTGTGAAACAGATTAAACCGGTGATTTTCACGGTTGTTGAGCAAGAATCGAATCATAACGGTCCGGTTTTCTTAGACCGGTTTACTGAATCGCTGCATTATTATTCGACGTTGTTTGATTCTTTGGAAGGTGCTCCGAGTAGCCAAGATAAAGTTATGTCGGAAGTTTATTTAGGGAAACAGATTTGCAATCTGGTGGCTTGCGAAGGTCCGGACCGTGTTGAGAGACACGAGACGCTGAGTCAGTGGTCGAACCGGTTCGGTTCGTCCGGTTTTGCGCCGGCGCATCTCGGGTCTAACGCGTTTAAGCAAGCGAGTACGCTTTTGGCTTTGTTTAATGGAGGCGAAGGTTATCGTGTGGAGGAGAATAATGGGTGTTTGATGTTGAGTTGGCACACTCGACCGCTCATAACCACCTCCGCTTGGAAGCTCTCGGCGGTGCACTGAGTTGGCTCGATGTCGACGATGGTGGTATTGGTGATTTGACTCGAAGTCGACTGTGGTTGTGTGGTGAGTTGACTCGCAGCCGACGGTGTTGGTAAGGTGGAGTTAGCTCGGTTATTTGGGCTTTAAATCAGTGGACCGGTGATGACATATGTTCGGACCAGACCCAAGCCGAGCTGGATCGAACCGTTTTACCTTTTATTTATTTAGTTTCACCTGTTTAAAATTTTTATATCGTTTTGTTAGGTCATTTTAATATATGCTTTTTGGGGATAAGTCAATATGCAGAGTATGTATTTACTAAATATTATATATTTTATAATAAACCTAAGTTTGTTCACAATTTAATTGTAAAACTAGATTTTGACCCGCGCTTTCAAAGCGCGGGTTTATTTTTTTTTTTTTTTTCAATTGACAAATATTTAGTAAATGTCACATTTTGATATATTTGTGATTTATTTTATAAAAGACTTAAAAATTTTATCTTTATTTATCGTATTTCATTTTAAATGACTATTTATGTTTAAAAAATTAAACTTTATTTTTTTAATGAATTAAGTTGGTTAAGTTTTATGCTTTCAAAGCGCGGGTTAAGTTTAAGTTTCCAATAGTCATTTATGCTTTCAAAGCGCGGGTTAAGTTTCCATAAACGGAATATTCTATAAACGGATTTTTTTTAATAAATATCATATTTTAATATATTTGTGTTTTATTTTATATAACTTTTTTTATCTTTTTCTTTATCATGTTTCATTTTAAATAAAACATTTATATTCACAAAACTAAACTTTATTTTTTTGTGCATCAAAATTTGTATAACTTTAATAAATATATTTTATTATCTTGTTTATTTATTTTTGTAAAAATATTTTGTATAATTTAAACTGTTCCTAAATTAGTATATTATTTTTAATAAATATATATTTTTCCTGAAAAAAAAATGCAACTATTTTATAAATGCTTGAATTATATTCAGAAAAGAATATACAAAAAAAAATTTCTGCTGATTTTTTGTTTATTGTACAAAATATTAACAATAGTTGAATAATAAATTATTTTTGAAATTGGTATTAGTGCCCTTGTTAAAATATTTCACCGACCAAATAGGTGGTCAGGGACGGACACATCTATGTTTAAAGAAAAAAAAAACAGAAAAGGAAAGAAGAACAAATCCGTCGACGCTTCTTTCCCCATCCATGGCGATTGAAAGAAAAAAATAGAAAGAAACAAATCGACGCTTCATCCCCATCCATGGCGATTAAAGGTTCAGAAATCAATATCATTACCGGTAAAGCAGTAACGATGGCTTGAAGATCTTCAACGATGAGGGTAACAAATCTGATTTGGAAACAAAATCAAACCGTTGGTTGGAAACTCGTAAGATCCACCAAGGACTTCTCGTATTCCTTTCTCTTTCGGTTATTTTTTCAATCTTTTGTTCTTCAGATTATATAGATCGTTTTCGATGAAGATCTAAAGAAATATTTGGTAACTGTTTTGCATGTCAGATCCGAAAGCTTCAGTTCTATTTCCGTTGTTTGATATTTGGGTTTCAATTTGGCCGAGTGATAATCAGATTTGAAAGAAAATTAAACGGTAAGTATAATTTAAGTTTTTAATCATTTGGTAAAAGTTAATCTCAGATTTGTAGTCACCAAATATATGCATGAAACATTTTTCGGATATTTTTTTGCAGGTGAGATTGGAATGGTTTCCAAGAATCCGACGAAGTTCTGAAGCGGGTGAAAATCTGATCAATTAAAATTGATTCGACAACATCTCTGCCTAAATAAAAGCCAAGTAACTGTCCCAATAAAGCGTAAGATTGTTTTGACAAAGTCTAATTTCTGATGAAGTATTATTGACGACTTTAGAATCTGTGTTTAAAAGTATGTTTATTAAAAATGGGTTATTTGTTTCTTTCTTTTCAGGAACAATGTACTCTCAGAGAAAATAAAATATTCGAAATACAGCGATCATAGAGATGTCATCTGTCTATGGACAACAACTTGCGGGTCAAAATCAAAGATAAGTTCCTTCCTGAAAGTTTTTCTTCTCTTACATTAATACAAAAGTGTAACTTACATATAAATATAGGTTGATTAGTTACAGATTTATTGACATGGGACATACATGAGAAACTTTAGGTGTTTTATATTTGAGTCCGCTGACTAAAAAGTTTAACAATTCTTGACCTGGTCGTGCAGTTAAAAGTTGAAGACACAGATTAATTCAGCTGAAGGACCATGGGACAAATACATAGGGTCAATCTGGTGCGAACCAATAAGTAAGTGCATTTTAGAAGGATCAAATTGTATAGATTAGATTGCGAACTGATACTGGTAGTTAGGATAAAAACCGGAGATTGTTTGATGAATGCTGATTGAATTGTGGTGTTTTTTTTGTCTGTTTGATGGACTGTTTGAATTGTTCAAATTCCTACAATATCCTTAATGTAAAAAACTCATTTGAAACAAATTGTTTTGCTTAAAAGTAAATAAATAGCAGTATCAAATTGGAAGTAGTATAACTTGTCCTGAGAAACAAATGCAAAACGAAAATCAAAGATTCGAGAATATCTCTTTGAATACCACATTCATTGTTTGACGCTGAGGCTTGCCTTCAGGGTCGACAATCAAAATCTTCAGTCCTTTTTTAGAAGTCACTCTAGAAATAGCCACATATAGCTGCCCATGAGAGAAAACAGGTCTCGGTAGAAACAAACCAACCTCCGAAAGTGATTGACCTTGGCTTTTATTGATTGTTATAGCAAATGCCACAGCAATAGGTAGTTGTCTCCTCCTCATCTTGAACGGCAGTTTTTTATCAGAAGGTGTTATTGAGAGTCTAGGAAGAAAAACAGTGTGACCGACCTTTTCCCCTGTAATGACTTTAGCCTGTATCATGAAGTCATACATTTCTGTAATCTGGAGTCTAGTACCGTTCATTAGTCCCCCTATAGGATCAATGTTTCTAAGCAACATCACAGGACACCCAATCTTCAATCTGAGACTATGGTTAGGTAAACCAGATGCCTTGATTTTGTTCAGAAAATCTGGAGTAAGAGCTTGGTCATTCTTTGAAAACCTGTCTGAAGAGTCTATAGAATCAGAGCTCAAATAGAACTTTTCCTCACCTGCATTGACAACGAAAATTTTAATTTATAACAAACAAATCGTTCATTGAGAAGTCAGTAATCTAAACAAAAACATATCTACAAACGAACCTGGCAGCTTGTCCAACATATGCTGATTAATCATGTTCACATCTTCATTAGTAGGACAAAGTATTGCTCTTTCTTGAAAAAACTTAGGTTCTCTATGCTGCAGTAAAGAAACAGCATCCCCATACACCGCTTTGCTTATAGAATCTATTGGATCATCAGCATCAAGAATCAAAAACTCATCTGGAATAGTGATTAGAGCTTCGCCATCGTTTCCATCACCAATTTTTCCATCTCCAACATCTAAAATCCACTGCGAAAACTCTTGTAATTCTTTTGCATCTTCAGGTGTGAGATCATTTGACATCAGCCTCATGTTCTTTGTTAGCTCTAAAACTTTTACATGCTTCCAGAGATAAGAAGAATTAAGTGACTCCATAACTATTTCCGGCCTTCCAGCTCCGTGAATAACTGGCAGTACTTGTCTAAAATCTCCACCCAAGACAACTACTTTCCCGGCAAATGGTCTGTTATCTTTGTTTCCAATGATATCTGCCATGCTTCTATCCAA
The DNA here is from genome assembly GCF_020379485.1 of Brassica napus. Classification (NCBI taxonomy): domain Eukaryota; kingdom Viridiplantae; phylum Streptophyta; class Magnoliopsida; order Brassicales; family Brassicaceae; genus Brassica; species Brassica napus. The sequence continues at coordinate 26,594,429 of NC_063439.1, forward strand.
AGATTCAAAACAGTGCTTACTCATCATTGGAGCTTCGTCCCAGATGATAAGAGAGGCTGCTTTCACCAAATCCGCCTGATCAGTTCCTGGTACCAGATTGCAATAAGAAAACTCATCTGGGTTTATAGGAATCCCGAATCTAGAATGTGCTGTTCTTCCTCCTGGTAGCAATAGAGAAGCTATTCCACTTGATGCCACATTCAGACAGATTTCACCCCTCATTCTGATAGCAGCAGAAAGCAGCTTCCACAAGAAGGTTTTTCCAGTTCCACCAAACCCATAAACAAAAAACACACCTCCTTTCTTAGTAAAAACAGCATCGGTAATCTCATCATAGATTTTCCTTTGCTCATCAGTGAGTTTTGGAAAGTCACGATCATGATCAGCTTTTAACTCCTCCCGGTTGTAACTGAGCTCATCCATAATCAGCACGTTTTCATTAATGATGTCTGGGATTGGCTGTGGCATAGAGGTCCAGTTAGCCAATGAAGTTCCATTACTTTTTAAAATCTTTTCGATCTCTATAAGGGCTGCTTCTTTTTTTTCTTCATCCGACAAACAAAGATCTGCATGTGTCACAAGTTCAAAATCGTTTAAGTGGTATTTTAGTAACCGAATCGACGCAATCAGACTCAAATAAGAACATATATTACCTGGTCGATGCAGTTGCTGTCTTCGTTTATATTGAATGTCCTCAGAAAGGAATTCCCAAGTTTTCTCCCACACCTCTTCAGGCTTTGACAAAGTACCAGACATTAACATGATCACAAATGCATGGCGCATGTATGATGCCGAACCAGTAAAACTTGTCCTCACAAGCTCATCAATATATTCTTGATCATCTTCAAGTAGCCCTCTTGCAAAACATGTCTCTTTATATGTTTCATAAACAAAACCGTTGAAAGTTCTTATGTCCTTATCCTCAAACGGACCTTTAACAATGTTTAGCAAGACACGCATGTAGTAAGCTTCTTCTATCTTACGTGGTGCATAATTGATTCTCCCAATACTAAATCCTTTCTTTCTATCATAAAACTTCTTCTCCTTTTTATTCCAAGTAAACATTGTTGGAATCTCAGCTAAAGTCAGAGTCCGAGCAACTTCACTAACCTTGCACAATTCGAACCAGCCCATAAACATAGTATTTTCAATGAGCTTTCGGCTGGTCACTTTTTCGTATGTGTCATCATCCTTAAAAACAATGATCTGTTTTCCTGGTAGGTGGAATTGTATTCTCTCAACTGGAGTTGATCTATAATGTATTGGGAACTGAAAGATCCTCCATCCACCTTCACTTGCAGATACATATCTGTAAATAAATTAGTCATAGATGTTTACTTTTAAATATTTCAAAAATCAAAATATAAGCATTAACAGAGTCGAGAAAATTTGCACCTGCAGTTAAAAAAGTCTTTGATCTCATTTTTATTCTCTTCTTTTGAAGCTGTATTTGTGCAAGTCTCAGAATTAGGCGCAGTCACATCTGAAAAACATTAAAGCAAATCCGTTAGTAGAGGATACAATGTCGTCGAAAAATACACACTACTCACAGCAGTTAAATAATAACTTCTAATGCACGTTAATCACCTGCTGGCACAGAACTATTTTCTTTCGACGAACCATTATCCGGAGGTTCAACAGCAACAGTAACACGATCCTGCCCTTTATTAATATACTTGAATAAGTATTTTACAGCACCATTCTGATTGCACCATTCCACATTAATGTGAGCTCGATAACGAAGAGACAACTCCTTGTTATAAGGGATGACATGGGTGTTGTCACACTTGAATCCTTTTTTCTCTATAAATCCATTCCCCTCTTTCCTTCTTCTATAAACTGGAAATCCTTCCTTGTTCACAAATGTTTTTTCAACATGTGTCTTAGGATACTGCTTTGAACATTGCCCATTTTCCATGCACGGAGAGTTCACATTAACAGCTCCACAAGGACCATGGATCATCATGTCCTTAACCACTTCATAAAGCTCTGGCTCTTTTTCTTTATCTGGAATTTCGGCTGAGATGATTTTGTCAATGTCATCGTTTGTTCTAATCTTGGAATTAGGATGCATGAATAACAGAATGTGTGCATGGGGTAGGCCACGTTTCTGGAACTCAATCGTATACATTGCTGAAAAAAAAAATAGACTGATAAATTTCAGACCAAAAACAGGAATGGTGAAATTGTACTGAATAACTCACCCGAAGATGTCTTCCCCAAAAGTTGTTTATCTGTTAAATCTGTCATGAGAGATTCCAATTTGATTTTAAAGATTCTGGAGAGAATCTCTGGCCTATCTTCAGCACTAAGCTTTCTGGGTTGTAGATGCCTGGTGATCTCCGGCCATTTAGGATTGCACGTAAATGTTATAAAGTAATCAGGAAACCCAAAATATTTACAGATCGCCATGGCATCTAAATACATATTCTTCATGTATCTTGCTCCTCCCGTAAACGATGCTGGTAGCACAAATCGACTCCCTTGCTCATGCATATCTGTTTTGCCAGAGTTTTCAGCTTGTTGGATAGAGTCATAGCTGTCCGATCTGAGACTTTTCTGGTTCATTCTAAGATAAAACAGCCTGTTCGCCTCAATTGTTGTATAACCATCGACCAAAAATTGCTGAAACAATCTCCTCGAATGGAGAAGAGTATGACACTCATTCTCTCTTTCTTGTAAACGAAACGCATACCATTGTCTCATGCTGAGTGCCTTCCTCTTTAGCTTTGCTGTTGCCTCCGTTTCCCTCTTTTGAATCCCAAGTCTGAACCCATCTTCACCATAAGTAAAGATTAGAGGATATTGAAGAGCCAGATAAGCAGGGTGAATTTCACTAATCCTCTTAAGCCATCCCGTCTGTTTCTCTTGCAAAACAATATCTCTTTTATCCATGTCCAAATTGAAATCTCCAGGAATTAGTGCAGCTACTTCAGATGCGGTAGGAGTATCATATGTTCTTCCATCTTTCTCTCGACTACTAATGATACGCATATGAAATGTCTGGTCAGGATTAGTGTCAAATCGATCACGTGCTGATCTAAATTGATGGACATAGGGGTTGCACTCGTCTAGCATAGCCGTTAGTGCCTGTATAACTTTTTTCCTAAGTTCTTCTTTCCTTGCTTTTTCAGTTGATTTCTTGTATTTCCTGAGAAAAAATATAAACACGAGGTCGTCCAGATTAGTTCAAACTCATTTATGGTGGAAAATCATATCGCAAACTGGTTAAACTAAGAATCAAAAAATTACCCGATAATACCAGATCGATTGCCTATCTCATTTTCTGTGTCAACAATATAAAGCTGACCAAACTTGGGTTCACCGTTTGGTGGCTTTAGACTACCCATCAAATGGTAGTTCTCTCCTTGAAGCTGAAACATTTGAGGGCCAATACCTTTTTTAACAGAGCGGTCCACTTTCCCACCAAGAGATGTAAATGAGAAAACCATGTTGATAACTCTAATATTCTCACGAAAATATCGACTCATTTCATCATCCTCTGTCAAAAATCTTTTCAATATGGCTGGGGATTCTTTTAACAGTGGCAGCTGTACCTGACCGTGCCCACAACACAGTGAAAATTTAGGTTTACGGGTAGATCTCTTCCTGTTTATGCGCTCACCATACCACATTATAGCCCCACAATGCTCACATTTATGGGTTGCATCACCTTCGTCGATGTATACTGCCTCTGGAAAAAACATGAACCAAACTAATTGGTAAATTATAGGCAAGCACAGTCAATATAACGAATTAAACTTTAAAATAAAAATTTTGCCTACTGTTTTTCCCCTTCGAAGAAGTTTTCCTTTTGGAGGGTCCAACTGTGTCTGATTCTTTTGAGAACATGTCAAAATCCACATTTGATTCAGACTCCATGTCACTTTCTTCACTGCTGCAATCATAATGTTGTTCTCCTTCGACTTCATATGCACCTTTTATTTTAAAAATTCCATGTTAAGTTCTTTCGCTATTCTGAATTTTTTAACATTAAAGAACATTAAACTATCGATAGGATTCGTGCGTATTGATTACCCTCGTAATCATGATATATAGAGTCATCATTTTCTTCACTCGAGTATCCATCAACATGAAGGCCAACTCCTTCTGTTTCTGTTGCTATAAAATAAAGCAAGACGGATGTATAAATTCCTCAAAACAATGTAAACATATTCCTTGAATTCAATACGCCCTAGATAACATAAACTACATACCATGTACTGTTTTTGCTTTTTTTCCTGAGGCAACAGCTTTTCCTTTTCCTTTTTCTGAAAACAAACAGATTTTATAAATTATGCAGTAATAATGTTATGATCTTGATAACTTCCCAAGGTTTATCAGAAAAATAAACAGATTTACACAAATAATAATCACCTTTAGCTGTTAATCTGGACTTAGATGATTCAAACGTAGATGGTAGAACCTCTTGTTGTGTCTGTGTCCTTACAGAAGGACTGACATTGGTCGTATCAGATAGAGGTATAGAGCTTGTAGGAAAAGAAGTTGGTGGTGTGTGAAGGTTAGAACGGGCTGGACAATCACATCAGAACGACAATTTAAGAACAAATAAACTGCCAAGAGCAATACAACACGTAGTCACTCAAAGCACTGAAATAGCATAGGACTTACATGAGAAAGAATCGTTCTTTCTTAGCCTCTTAGCAGATTCACATGGGTTTCCTTTGACTTGGTAATCTTTTTTAGATCCGGTAGGCGTAGTCGTTGAATGAATTCTTGTATTCGCTATAGTTCTCTCATCATGCGTTGCAGTTAGATAAGATTGTCGTGTCTGTGTGGTTCCAGAAGGAACTTGATTGGTAATATCAGATAACACCATTAGTTCTCCTTCAATGGAATTGGTTGTTCTCTTCCTCTTATAACAAAGACGTTGAGCTACTGAGCGTGAACTTAACGTAATGGGTGGTATCTGTGAGTACGCTTGGGCTGAATTGATAGTGCTTTGAGTAGACACGATGTTTGCTTGTGCTTTGTCAAGTATGAATTTGAAGATGTGAGTACGCTTGGGCTGAATTCAAAAGACACAAATCCAATATCTTTAAAAACATAGGCTAAGGATGACTTACACAAGATAGCTGAATTCTCGGTTGGAGCAATAGTTTCATTGTTTTTTGTACTCTGTTCTCTCTTAATGGTAGATCCAGTTGGTACTGTCTTTTTGGTTGTATCTTTCATCGTTCTCTGAAATAAAATAGACTCTGCGTTATTCTATTGTTAAGATTGAAGAATAATTAGTTAGGGAATATAGGATACAATCTTGTTACTGGATTGCCCTTGCAAGTTTATTTATTGTCTTTATTAGTTATGGTTACAAAATAAACTATAAATATTGAATTACCTTTGTGAGTATAAGGCGTTTTTTTTTTAACAATTCATAAAAAATAATTCCTAACCATCATCAACTTTGATCTTCCAGCTTCATCGGTTTACTTAAGGTGCTACCAATCAGTTGATGATTTGGACATGGGAACAATGGAATCTCCCTCATAGATACGCCCAAATAGAAGAACTCCACACGATAAAGTAAGCCCATTCTTAAAACCATAGCAAATGCATTATAGGTATGAAACTGATTGGTAGTTAGGGAACACAGTGGATTGCAATACATAGATTTTTGGAGGTTAGTTATGTAACTGATATTGGTACATAGGGAACATAGTCGATTGCGATAGTTAGCTTAGACAGCAAGCAATGCTATATAATAAATATAGAAATTTAAAAATTAAAGGAAAAAAGGCAAAGAAATTATCTGAAGCATACTTTATTATAATAAGTTTAACCAAAAACATAACCATTAATAAAAAACCAAAACCAAACAATTATTAAAAAAAAAACCAAAACATGAAATTGCTTCAGAAATAAGAAAACAAATAAAACCAAAAAAAAAAAAACATAAACTTCAGCCTCGCAGATTTAGGTCTTCTTGCCTGCTTCAAGATCCAAATCACTCATCTTCTCCACCTTGATAGTTTTTAAGCGAAGGTTCTTTGAAGTCGAAGTGATATCGCGTGGAGGGTCTGACCATGCTCCCTTTCTCTTCGTGGATGGTGTGGTGGATGGTGTGGACAAACATTCAATGTGTTCTTCATTGTCAAGGAGATTGACAGAGTTCTGAAAAATAAGAAACATAAACTTTAGCAAGTCTCAGTATTAATACAACAAATGCATTAAAATTAATAATACTGCACATCACTGAATATAAGAATACAGTCAAACCTCTTCTCCACTTGTAAGAGCTAGATCTTGATCAGACTCAGAACTCTCAACATTGGCTGACTCATTGAAAACAATTTGGCTTTGACGGTAGATTTTTCCAACCTTGTAAATCTCAGATCCATACAAAACATGTTCCTTTTCCACAGAAATTCCAAAGGTGAAAGTCTTTCCAACAACAGATAGGATGGCGTCAGGTAAATCTGTAGGATCCTCAAGCTAGATGACAAAAAGACCAAATCAGAATATATTAGAAATAATTCAAGTATCTCGAAAATAACTCAAAATATACACTATGTAAAGCATACCTCATCAAATGATCCATTCAAAAGAGTCGCAGCCGATTCGACAATCATTCCCTTGGCAATTTGGTCAAGTAACATCAGTTTTGTTTCTCCTGTGTCATCCTTAACAATCAAATGGAGCTTAAACCTACAATCAAAACATCAGTAAGCAAAATTGCGTAAATGAGAGACTGATTAGGAATGAGTCAAATACATGCGGTTTGAATATAAAAATGTTTTAAATTTCTCACCTTGGTGACACACTTGAAACATTCTCTTTGCACACCTCACACCACCAGAGATGTGTAGTGACCTCCTTTCCATGAATTGTCTTAACTAAAGTTCCCACTTTCACTACCTTTTTGTTGCATGTGCAGCAACCAAAGTAATACCATCCCCAATCCGAGTCAATAGCATAGACTTCGCACTCGACCAAGCACTTCTCCACCTAGTAAATTAGGTAGTTTTAAAATATAATTGAATCACTATAAGAAACAAAGAACCTCAATAAAAAATGAAGGCTCACCTGAGTGGATTCAAGAAGTCCATGGATGGTTCTCTTGGGAAAGAGCATCCATTTGTCACGCTTGTCTTGGATACTTTTCACCTCTTCCAAATCAAGTATCTCATCACGACCCTCACAAATGGCGAGGGGTTTAACCTCATCAACAAACCTAACAAAGTGTTATAACCAAATAAGATAAAAGAGTACTCCAGAATTACATGTATAGACAGTAAGTATTATTAAAGTAATGAAACCCTACATTTGTTTGAAAGCTGCAGTTTCTGCTATGTCAGGATTAATCAAGAGCAGTGATGCCTCAAAAGCATTGGTGATTTGGAGTTCACCTGAAGATTTTTTCAAAGTAAATAAATATTATAAGACGTTCCTTACAAACTTTATTATAAAGTCATTACTATATTGAAATAAACTTATACCTCTAAATCTCCCGATCTTTGCAAACCTTATTAGACAAATGGGCTTCCCTTCTTCGTCTTTACTACACCCCTCGTAGAGGATCTCCGCAAATTTACCCCACAGACAGCAGGGAACACGAGCATCACTATGATTAATATAAAGAAAAACATCAGCAGCACCAATTTAACTTGAGTATCTCAATAAAAAAAAATTTGTTCAGGAATACAAACTTCATGTCGCGAAGGGTAAACTCTATTTTCATCCTTGGCTTGCCTGAGACTTGAATAGTTTCAAGATCTCCCAAGTCCACAACTTGACCAATCACATCTGGAAAAAAAAAAACATCAATAAATATACAGAGGCCACGAGAGTAAAACAAATTAGAAGAATGCGCAAATAATTACCAATGAGAAAACATGTTTTGAGTGATCCACCCAAAACAGTCTGGAAGTCCACCAAGCTCAGAAACATGTCTTCGTTGATCAGAGGAGACCTTGTGATTGCCGTATTCTGAATGATGCTCATTTTGAAGGGATGATCGGTTGCTCGGTACATGCCAGTTGAAGGACTGAGGGTGAAATTCTGGATGTGCCTCCATGCTCCAACAGGAAGAAGGCGGCCTTTACTCTCCATGTAAGTTCGCTTGCAAGAGGCATGTATTTTACATCCCTAGTTCAGGTTGAAAAAAAAAAGTTAGTGAACAAACGTAAAGCTACATATTACGCTAAACAACAAATAACCAACTACTTATTAGAACACTCACAGCTTCATCGGATAGCACCATCTCGAGGGTGTCCCCGTGCACTGGGTTGTACTGCTTCCAAGAGTGCAGAACCTTCACATGTACTTTCCAGCCACTTTTGTAGGGTTTCACATCTTTCAAAGGGGTCACTTTCATTGCCATTGCGGTAGACATTTTTTTTTGATTGCGAATGTAGTTGTGAGTAAATGTGAGAAAGCTTAGGCATGTTGTAGGTGTTTATATAGCAGTAGGTTAATCGATGGTTCTAAATGTCTGGTAAAAAAATATCTCTCGTATATTCTTAGTTCTCTATAGGAAACAGTTAGAGTATTGATCAAGAAAATATATTTAGAGATCGTTAATGTCTGGTTGTTTACATATCTTAACAATATTTACAATTCTGTTGGTTTAAAAATCTTTTTTAACATAAACGAATTAAATGAAACAAATATTTGGGTAGTTATTACGTATGCTTCATGGGCAAGCTAGTATATTCTGATTCATTAAAGGATAAATCGTTAGCTTCATGGGCAAGCTAGTATATTGTGATTCACAAAAGGGAAAATCGTAAGAGGATTTATATAGTTAAGATTTTAAATATTTGTTACATATCTTCCTAATATGTGCTTGCCGTGGGCCATTTAGACAAAAGTGTAAGGAGAATTTCGATTGGGCTAACAATCAAGGTTGGGCCATATTAAAAACTCAGAAAAAAACGTGTTGTACGTAATTCACGCATTTACCCTTTTTTAATCTTTGAAATGTAAGGAAACACTAAAAAAGGAGATGCCCCTAAGGTAATTATGAAAAAGGATCCTGCTTTAATAGTATAGATGACAAAATAAATGGCCGAAAAAAATCTGTTAACTTCACAATGTGTGAACAGTAAATCAATTCTCCTAGCTAGTGATATTAGATATTTATAACTTGTTAATGAGTTTTAAATGTAAAGTTGATAAAGAAAAAGGAATGAGAGCGAGATATATTTATTAATTACAAAGAGTGCTAACTACTAAGCACTGTTTTTAAACCCGGACCGAACCGGTGATCAGAAGTGGTTGAACCATAAACCGAAAATAATCCGAGTTTGGTTAATGTTAAAACCCAACTAAAACCAAACCAGTTAAAAATCCTTATCGAACAGTCAAAAACTCCGAAACCGGCGATCCAATGAACCGGCCAAATCCTGGTTCGTATATAAGCCAAAATTTTGCTAATGAAACAATTAATTTTTTATTCTTTTAAAGTAAAAATAAGATTGATTAAATATTAATAAAGTATCGTCTCTCGTTTTTTTTGTCGTTTCTACAACTCATAAATTATAAAATTCACAAAATTTAGTATTCACGTCGAGACATTTTTTTGTCACTTTGTTTTAATTTTATTTCATAATCACTTATTTTGAAGATTTAAATAATTGAAATATTTACGTTTGTGAAATTTGTATTTCAAAATATAACTTTACCTAATGTGTATATAATTTTTTCTAAAAAGGTGATGAAGATTTAGAGTGATAAGATTGGCGAATAAAATTTAAATATGCTTTTCATATTGATTTTAGATTTTAATTGTTATTTTAATTTTTTTTTTACACATTATGGCTATTTAAACATTTTATTTGATATGATCTATTTTTGAAGAATATGCATATTATTTATAAAATATCATTAAATTTAGTTTAATCTAAGTAAACCCGATCGAATCTGGTTTAGACCCGATCGAACCATAATGATTTATGACTCAAACAAATTTTGGTTCGCTAACCGGTCCGGTTTTAAAAACACTGCTACTAAAGGATACTTTCGTAAAAAAAAACTTATTGGAATTTTATTAATGTAGTGTTTGATGTAGCGATTTTTTTTTTGCTTACATATGATTAATTTCTAATTGGCTCTGGTCGCAATACCATATTTCATGTCTGTTCATTGAATATTTTTAACAGTAGTATTAATTAGATCTACAAAACAACAATTGGATCCGATGTTTTTAATTTTTATAATGTAAAAACAATTTTTTTGCATGGCTCTGTACCTTATTAACTTGGTTCCTTTTCTTTTTATATACAAAGAATAAACAAAGTTAATATTAAGATCTGTTTATGTGTTCTGCCTGCCTACATCTACATGTATCTTTTAGAAATCTAAAATCTGGTAGATACATAGTTTATGTTGAAAGTACATAATATTATATTAAACCGCCGGAACAATTGAAAAGATAAGACGTGATTATAATTATTTAAAATGTGACGACGCATTATGAGTCGATGTTCTTAAAATATACTCAAAATGTTGCGAGTTATTTTTGTTAGGTATATGATTAGTAAAGTAAGACTCCAGAAATTAGTAAATGCCCACACGCCAGCCAGTTTCAAAAGGATTGAACCAACGCATATCATTATTTCAAAAATTAGTTGCACAATAATCTCTATTAACGATGAATAATACTATAAAAGCCGATATAACTTTCACTGATGTTGTGTTGTGTTATTAATCTTATCTTTTCAAAATACAATAATTTATTTCAGTTTGATACGAAGGAAGGTCCCACATGCATGAAATGTTTCTAACCACACCAAGTTGCCAACTTGCATGTGTGCAAATTCTCTTCTGACCCCCATCGAGTTCTCCTTTTCACAGTTTTTTTCTCTCTTTCTTCTTCTATCACATCGAGTTCCATTATTATATTACAAGGTCTATATATTAATCGATCATTGTCCTCTCGAATATTTAATCGCAGTACTTTATTATAATTTTAAATACGTCTAACCATATAGAAACATTGAATTTCTGCACTGCCTGCAAGATTCGATATTTTTTTCACAACTTTTATAATAGTGCGAATCGAATTTGCATTTCCCATATTCTCTACTATTACTTTTGGCAGCTAACACAATGCTTTCTTGCACCCAAATCAAATCCCTTTACTAGTTTTAAAACTCAGGTATTATTTTGTCAGCTAAGAAAGTGTATTTGATTGTGAATTACTAATTTTCAGACTCAATACTGATAAAAAGTATTCTTTATTGGTATAGCTTACTATTAAAACAGTGCATGATTAATGATTACATAAAATAGTCGGACCGGACCTAAAGTATAACATTAAGTATAATTATTTTAGATAATCCCATTTATCTATTTCAAGATCGGGTACACAATTATATATTTCTAGTTCTGTATAGCTTCCCTAGTTTACACTAAAATGCTCGACTCTGCATTAAAAAGTTATATATATTCCTTTGTATCACGTCAGAATTGTATTTGGGAAAGTAGGCGGACCAGATTATATGATGCTAAGTCGTTTTCATTGTTTTACTTCGATTTATATATCAAACGAGGCACTGAAAATCAAACCGAAATTATATTACTCACCTTTATATTTATATGTTTTTTGTCAACTTAGATTTCTAACTTTTTGAGACCACGATATTATAAGGTTACATTTATACAAAACTTTATAACATGGTGAGATGGCTTAATTACATGTGAACACATTCCAGGCTTTATATATCCCAAATTCCCAACAAACGTTATTTATTTTAAAGAAATTTATCAGTGTTTGGAAAACTATCAAAATACCATCATATTTTTCTAACTTTGACGACATGGTTCTTTCTGTAAGAGAGATCTTTTTAGAGAATGTAAAACCTCTAAATAGTTATGAAAAAGTTAAATAAAAAAGATAAGCAGTGAAGCAATAGTTAAATGAATTGAATGTGACATTCGATTTTTATCTACCTAATTCTGATTTATCCAATATCCGTACGTCTCTTTATTAATAATTTTTTTACTTTGTTCGGAAGAACATATCCATTTAATAATAATAATAATTTCATTTATTACTTTTTCTTTTATCATATAGTTTTTGACCAAAATTAATTGGCTGTTTAATACGGTTATACAGTATTAGTCATCAATCCGTGTTGACAAAAAAAGTCTTCAATCAGTAAGACTCAAAATAGTGTCATCAATAATTTTGACGTTGGAAAACAACTCTTCTATTTGCAGACCTATCTATTTGTCAATTTTTTTAATTTCTCCTGCTCCATGATTGATGGTTTAGAAAAAAAATTTGTTTCTAAAAAATTTATATTTCATTTTTTCAATGTATGTAATAATGATAAATTGTAAATTTTAAAAACAATAATTGTATTTACTGAACTATAATATGTCCATTCGTTACTGTTATCATCATAATGTACGTAAAAGAAAATCGAAACAAAACTCCAACTACACTATATACATTATTTGCAGTGAATTATAAATTATTGATTTTGGATCATTGACAGTTAACACAAAATTTAGTGTATATAAAATAAAATGGAAACAAGATTCAAATACAAAAGTATTTGGGTTGAATTTTAGATAGTTGATTTAGATTCGATGTATTACTATTAATCAGTTTTCGTTTAAAGAATCCACTCATATCTATTAAAGAATCCTATCTAATCTATTAAAATAGGAGTACAAAATTAGATTATCCCTTAGTTTTCCACTATATTTACAATGGCATGCCACTGAAGTTATTAATTAACCTATCTTTTAGGATTTTTGTCTTTTCTCTTCAATTAATGTATTTCCAAAATCAAATTCTAACTAAAAAATCATGGCAACAATAATTAATAAACCTAACTTTTAATATTTTTTGTCTTTTCCTTTTTATTATACATATGTGTATTTGAAAATAATTAATTCCATATATACATTTCGTAATTACATACATTATACGATAATTATTTTACTAATTCCACATATACATAATAAATAGTATACAACAATTTCATTATACATAATCATAAAATTTTGATCCATAAAAACAGTTTATACAATAATTTTATTATATATAATCATAAAATTTTGATCCATAAAAAATAAAAATACATTTGTGTAATTTTACAGGTCGTATTCTAAATAAATGGATGATATAATTAAGGGTTTACATGATAAAATAAAACTACTCAATATAAACTATAAAATTATTGTGTTTATAAATGTCATATTAAAAAAAAATTAAACGGGTAAATTTTAAAATATATATTATCACTTATACAAATAAATATTCATTTATCAAAAAACTAACACCTGCGCGGATGCGCGGGTCAAGCTCTAGTTTACAGTTATATTCAATTCCACTAAGAGGGTGTTATTGGTTTATGTATTTTAATGGATTTTAAAATTTAAACTAAATTCAGTGTTATTGGTTCTATGATTTTAAAATTCAAATTAAAATACACTGTTATTGGTTTTAAAATCCACTCATATCTATTAAAGAATCCTAATTACAATTATATTCAATTCCACTAAGAGGGTGTTATTGGTTTATGTATTTTAATGGATTTTAAAATTTAAATTAAATTCAGTGTTATTGGTTCTATGATTTTAAAATTCAAATTAAAATACACTGTTATTGGTTTTATGATTTTGAAACATATTTTAAAATCAAGTGTTATTCAATGGTAAGTATTTTTTTAAAGATTTGATTTAGAATTGGATTTGAGTGGATTTTAAAGTGTTATTAGGGTGAAAATACAAAGGAACAAATATCAAGTTGAACCTTGTTATTTTGAATGGATTTGTATTATTAGGGTTTCTCAGTTTTTACGTGGTTCCCCTTCGGTTGCATCATGACACCATCACATGGGTGGTGAGATACCAATCGGTTCTCTGCTAAACGTTTGTGGAAAGCTATTAGGCCAAGACAAGGTCTACTCGTAGATTGTCTGGCACAGTGCTGTCATTCCTAAGCATTTTTTTTCAAATGCTTGGTTGTTTCTTTAAACTTCCCAAACCAATAACACCCTAAAACAAAAAGGCAAAAGGTGGAGTTGAAACCTATTTGACTTGCCGAAGATTAATATACTTTCTTGCGAACTACGGTTAGTGTAGTGTTTCAGTTACAAGATAAGAACAAATGAGCCGAAAAAGCCTCAAATAACAATCAGCAGATATTCTTATATATTTAAAAAGCCTCCAAATCAAAGGAGCAAACAACCTTGCGCCTTCTTTCTCTCTCCTTCTCTATCACTTATTGTTAATCAGAATCTCTCTTCCCTTCTCCAAGAAAAGATCGCAGAGAATGGAAGATCTTCCTCTTCCCGGCGGCTGTAAAAACATGGAGGAGTTCTCCGCATACGTAAGATTTTTTCATCAATCCAAGAACCAAACGTACGAGTCACGAAACCTTTTCACTATAATCACTACTAGTCTCTCTCTTTCTCTGTTTCAGATTCATCGCAGAATCAACGAATGCATGAGAGACTATAAGAGCAAGGAAGAAACTATACAACATCTAATGGATCAGTTTCAAATCCCACATGTCATGACCAGCATAGGTACGTACACGTCGACTCCTTTTGCTTTTGCACCGTATCATCATCAATGTGTCTTACGGCAAAACGTTTGAGTAACTCGAAATCTTTTATTTTGGTAGTTTGGGATCTTCTTGAAGCAAAGTATCCAGAGAATTTCAGATCCCACTATGAATCTTGCGAGACTTATCAGAAGATCCTTGAAGCTTCAAGAATCCAGAGCTACCAACTTATACCGAGGTTTTTCAGGGATAGAAGAGAGATAGATCAACAACGTCGCTCTAATATCCAGAGAAATGATGATGATGCAACATCACAAGCACCTCAGTGTTCTAATGGTGGTGATGCCTTAGTCCCTAGAGGTTTTAAGAGCGTGCAGGAGTTCTCATATTACGTAAGATTCCATCAGTTCATCAATCAGTTAGAAGTTACATTATAATCTCTTGATATCTGCTCTGTTTCAGGTTCATGGAAGGATCATGAAGTGTATGCGTAATTACAAGAGCAAGGAAGAAACTGTAAAACATCTATTGGATCAGTATCGGATCGCACCTGAATCGACCAACGCAGGTAATTAAGTAGATTTTTTTTTTTTAACAGAACCATTAACGGGTCTTGAGGCAAAACGTTTGAGTAATTTGAAATATAAAATATCTTTTTTGTAGTTTGGGATCGTCTTGAACAAGGTTATCAAGATAACTTCAGATCGTACTACGAAGCTTGCGAGAAGAATCGGAAGTTACGTGAACAAGAAGCACCAAGTAAGCACATAGAAACCTAGACAAGCTCTAGTTTCCTTGTCATGCAAGACATTATCTGATTAAAAATTTCTTTTTTCTTTGTTCGTTTTGTCTTGGGACTGATGAAGAAGAAACGGCTAATGCTCAGATCACAGCAGAAACTAGATCTTGTAAGTCTTCTAAGAGAGAGAGAGGTAAACAGAAGAAGGCAGCTTCGACATCAGTGGCCAGTAAGACACTCATACTGAGGAGCTTAAATGATATAAATGTGAAAAAGCGAGAGCAACAATGTACATTTCCTCCTGATCAAAGCTGTATTAAACTTATCTTTTTTCTTCTCATTGTGTGCTCCTAAAAGTTGAAGAATGACATGGTCTTTGCTTCTTTTAGTAAAGGAGACTGGTCCTGCATCACGAGTCTCTCGTTTGGGACCAGATGCTAATGGAGCGATGCACATGAATTTGGAGGACCTTCTTCTTATGCTGAATCGCTCAAGAGACGGTGCATAGATAAGGAGCAAGTGAGAGGTGACAACGAAGAAGCATGATCAGAATCAATAACGGCTAGAAAACATATTAGATGATCGAGAAAGATATGAGATTCTCACATTAGACATATGTTTCTTTGATGCTTTCTTTTTATCATATAGCTAAACAGTTATTTCAGTCTATCAAATCTCAATCCATGTTATTGTGTTGCAAAATACATCAGAACATGTTAAAGAACATATATTCATTCTATCAAACCCCATTCCATTTATTAGTGTAGCCAAATAAAACAAAAAACCGAAGCACAAGTGTTTGTGATGCTTATTCCTCTGACAAGAAAACCAAAAAGAGAAGTGCAGAAATCTTATGATCTAGTGAGAAGGAACCATAAGGCCTAGAGACTTGTTGAGCCATGCCTTCCATTTCCCAGAGGTCTTCCTGATTGTTGTTGTTGATGTGTCCACAGAGCCTCCAAGGTTCTGAGCTTCTAACTTCTTAGACAGAACAAAGTTCCTTGATCCGGTTGAACCAATCTTTCCCCATGGATTAAATGCTGAAATGATCAAAATGTTACTTAAAATAATCAAAGCCATTAATGAGCCAAACACATAGGGTAGTAAAAAAACTCAAATTTCACCTTCAACAGCATAGTAAGGAGAGTAGAGAAGGAAAAAGCTAGAGTCAGAACCGAGTAGGGGAAGCCTGCCTTCACGAGCATAGCATTTGAGAGCATAGTCAATAACATTTGAAACAGTTTCATCTTCTTTAACAACGAAACGAATGGGTCCAGCACTTCCTAAGAAACTGATGCTAACAAGGAACCTGTTAATCTTGGACTTGTGTGTTTTCTTCTGCTTGTTGTTGTTGTTATTGTTGTACAGCAACATCTTTAACCATAAACGTCAAAAAAATAAAAATAAAACAAAACTTTTGATGGGAGTTTGAGTTGCTTCAAGGGTCGACGCCGATGCAACGGAAGTACCAGGAGTCCTTGCAAGAGCCAAAAGTGAAGGAGGAGGAGAGAGGAGGGAGGAGAAAGCTCGCCCTTGCGGTGGTGCAATGGGAGAGCATAAATTCTCTGGTAGTCGGAGTTGTTTCTACCATTCAAGACGCTGCTTCTGAGATAGAGAGATATTGAAGGATCGAGGGAATGAGATGGTGAAATTAAAATGGATGTGAATAAGGAAACACAGAGTCTCTGATGGTGAAGAAGATTCAGAATCTAAAAAGGAAGGTCGAGGATGAAAGTGGAAGTTTTGAGATGGTGTGAGGGGGTAGAAAGGGTTAAAATAGGGTTAGAAAGAGAGAAAAGGGAGGATGCGCGATTCTTCATCCGCAAGTAAAGCAAACCCTTTGAACCCACCGAAACTGTCTCCCTACTCTTCAGTCAATTCTGTATTTTCTGTTATCTCTTTGGCACGGCAAAAAAAGAAAAAAGCTGGTTAGTGATATCCTCAAAAGCTCATCATTATAAAGCGGGGTTGTGATTAATTTAAGTTATTTAACCAACGTTGAAAAGTAGACACATTGGATTAGTGATCTCCTGATTTTAATTTTTGAATATATCTATTTTTTTGATTAATTTTTTACATTATAAAATAGTTTCAACTAACAAAAAAGATAATAAGGTTTTAGTATTTTTCTCTTAGCAACAAATATTCATTATGAACAAGGCTAGTTTGCTCTTTGTTTGTTTTTAGGTAAATTATTAACAAACAAGTAGATATAGTTGAACATTAAACAAAAGTTTTTTAAGCTAGATACAGTTAGAAATAACTTTCTGCCACTGGGTCAAAATGTCTCTAGTTGGAAACCAAAACTATTACATGATATAGTTTTAAGTTTGGGAGGATTACGAGCTTTGGTCCTGAATTTTCTGGTATTAAACAAAATATATAAATAAATATGGGTTTAATCTTTACAACAATTAAATATCGGTAGTCTCTCTCTCTCTATATATATATAGTTATTCTTCTAATCTATTCAAATAGAACACAATCTTTTATATAATAAATCACAAGTCGTCTCACCAATTAAAATTTGACACTTGGCAAAATTTTACAAAAAAAATTAATATAAAAAAGGAAACTGAGTATGATTTATTTTTGAAACAGAAATCTAAACCCCTAAATTTTCTCCTATCCTCAATCAAAATGAATCGTGTCATCGATAACTTCCAACGCCAAGATTTTAATAGGTTTGAACTTTATCTTCCTCAAGCAAGTACGCTTTGCTCCGATCCTTGAAACTCTTCAAGGTTTGGTTTTAAATTCTAACCATGGCCTCAAAAACTTAACATATGGAGTAGATGTAGAAAAAATTAGATTCATGGGCATATTACAGGTATATATATAGTTTTTTATTCCTTCACCTTCTAAAAGTTTTAAATTAGTAGCTTTTTGGTTTTGTTTTCAGAGAATAGCGATAGCATACTTCGTTGCTGTACTGTGCGAGATTTGGTTTATCGGAAACCATAATGTCAGCCCAGAGCTATCTATGATCAATAAGTACAGATTTCACTGATAAACTGTCTTTTTTTTTTACATCTCAAAACTTTAATCTTGCATTTGTATACATTTGATTTATCCTTCTATTGATTTGACAGGGTGGTGGCATTTGTTATTAGTTACAACATCATATTTATCCTTGCTATACGGCTTATATACGTGCCAGACTCGGAATATCAGATTTCAACACAAGACCAAGGATCAACAACATTCTTGGTTGGATTCAGTTTCTTCTTACCTTAACTTAGATAGTACTGTACCGCTTCTAAACTGTTTAATAACCTGAAGGTGAAATGTGGGGTAAGAGGAAGGACCAGGCTGTAACGCAGGTGGAATGCTGACCGTATGTTACTAATGATACATCATCTGTACAAGAAACCAGTATCATCTGTTTAATAATATGCACGGACCAAGGTTCGTAATCTTGAATCATATGTTTTCTCTTTCTTCAGTATTTGTTATGTGTTCGTTTTCATTTGATCTCTTTTATCTAAATTTTATGGATCAAATATGTAACGCCAATCTTCTTCCCAGCCATCTGCTTGATTAATTTCATGCTGCGACGACCATTCATAAACATTGAATTAGACAGTGTGATCGACGCAAACTATTTAGCAGCAACAACTGACCAATAATGCTTATAAACCATACATAGAGTGAAGAAATGAGATATTACAAAGTCATAAACAAACAAAATATGTGTAAACAGAAAAATGAATAGGAAGAAATCACGTAGACAAATAAGATAAGACTTCTAAAAGATGAATTCATTGCAAAACTATACATGTTTATAAACCATTTATTAAACCTAAGCATGCAATCTTTGAAGGAGACTTTTTTATACTGAGAAATTGACGATAGATTGAAAATCTGTTGCAAATTTAACCTACAGAAAATACATAACTGTTAAAACAAATCTATAAGTTAGAGATTTGGATTTACTTTCAGATGTTGCTGCACAATTAAGAGTAGTTTACGTTGCGCTCATGTCACATGAACAAGAAACCCATTGCACCGTCTCCTTAGTGATCAAATATCCTAGACCATGTATTCATGATACTGCATTTGATCATCCTCCAGAACGCACATGAAGAAGCGGAAGGGGCAGCAGTGGCAGCAAAGGCAGAAGGGACAGCAGGGTCGACCTCTAAACGCACAAGAATAAAAACACCAAAACGCACAAGAAAAAAAAACAGTAGCATGTATGTTCTTGTGAGTTTTGCTGCTTCTCCTTGTGCGTTTAGGGGTGGACGCTTCTGCCGTTGCAGCCGCTTTAATAACCTTAACCCGTAAAGAATTGATCTTTCTGTATAGTGGAGATGTCTAAAAGCATTCGTCCCAATGCATATAGAATACCTGAACAATTTATAATCAAAGAACCAAATATGACGAAACAGACCCTTAATGGTGGTCTTACCAATAAGTCAAATTTCAAACTTGCATTCATGGTAAGAATAATTCGGTGTGGCCAAATTTAACTCAATATCTTTTTTTTTCTTTCTCTATTTATTGGTATGATCCATAATCATATGATTTGTTTCCAGATATATGCATGAAGAAAAATATACTGAAAAGAGTAAGAGATCTACACCGAGATGCACCACGTATCAGCCAAATATGTGTGTTTATTTATTGTGAATGTTTTCATGAGGTTTCTGTGGAAAGTATATTTTCTCATGAAATTCCAATATTCATTCATTTTTATGAGGTTTCTACGGAAAGTATATTATTGTTGCTTAATTGTATTTTTAAATTTAATAGTTTTTATTTTCAATAACTATTTTCACTCATTATTATCTGCACTGTATGTATATACATTTTCAACACTAACAAAATATTTATGGTGGCCTTATCAATTGGTGAAAATTATTCTAAGTTGCATTCATGGTAAGAATCATTCAGAGTCAACTATAGTGACTCCGCAGGTTTTTTTCTTTCCTTTTTGATATAATCCATATGATTTGTTTCCAGATATGTACTGGACGATAAGAATGATATATTGAAAAGAGTAATATCAAAGTCGAGTTGCACCAACTATCAGCCGATCGAATCTGTGTATAGATTATTGTGAATGTTCTCATGAGGTTTCTAAGAAAAGTATCTTTTGTCATGAAATTAAAATTCTGATATCCATGAATCT
This sequence comes from Brassica napus, assembly GCF_020379485.1. Taxonomy (NCBI): domain Eukaryota; kingdom Viridiplantae; phylum Streptophyta; class Magnoliopsida; order Brassicales; family Brassicaceae; genus Brassica; species Brassica napus. Next base: position 26,614,787 of record NC_063439.1, read on the forward strand.
ATCTATCTATATTATTAAAACTGAAGTACCTTTTGGTACTGTTTGGAAACTTAGATAGTAGATTAAATGAAAGTTGTTGGGAAACAATGATAGCAGATTAAATATCTTTTTTATTTACATATTTAGTCACTGTATTTCTTTCTTATTTACAGATTATGTCGTTTGGAAACTTGGATAGCAGATTAAATGAAAATTGTTTGGAAACACGGATAGCAGATTAAATATTTCTGTTTATTTACACATTTAGCCATTGCATTTCTTTCTTATTTACAAATCTTCCACTTCACTTAAAATAAAAATAAATAAATTAATCACAATGAATTGTTGTTATTTTTGCTGAAAATAAAAACACAAACTGTAATATATAATATATATTCATCTGTTACAATACAATTTTCAAGAAAACCAAATATCAGAAAATTAATAATAATTCATAAAAACCCACTATAAAAAATTAAATCATTTTTAAATAAATAAACAAAAACATCAATAGGTTAATATATGAATATTACAATTACATCAAATTGCATCAAGTTATAAAATTATAAATATAATATTACGTACAAATAAAAAACTATTATCAAACATCTATATTATAATATAATATATTCTACTCTAAATATATTTTACAAAACATAAAAATATAAATGTACATTTTATAAAATCAATGGTTTATAAATTTACATTGAACGCAAGTTAAATCCAACACCCGCGCGGAGGCGCGGATCAAGATCTAGTTTGTAGTTAAGAGCGAAACAATAGTTGAACCTCCAGCTTGTGAGAACCCATTTCCAAAACAGCCGATTTCATGGACTGGAGTCGGACTGGAGAAACTCGATGATGTGATCACAAAGGTAATGAGGATCAGGTATCACATTGATGATGAACCTTTTTTACATAGCTTTGTATATTTATTGTCAGTCCCTTTTCCAACAAAAGAAGTCATTATTTTACAAAACAATAAGATTATGTACTTTAATCAATACAGTATAATGTTTGATAATAATTTAGTGCATAGTATTATTAAATATCGTGAAAGACCAGCTTGTACGATTCCAAGAAAAAAATCAGTTACAGTCTAATTAAAACAGACAATTAAATCAACACCATTAAAAGAATATTAATTTATAATAATCATAAAATAATTAAGCAACATAACATACTATATTCATTGCATTCTTGACCACTTCCACATCATCCAAACTAATAATTATATGTATAAACTTGCTAACTGTAGCACTTGGTTTACCCTTAAGAGGGGTTTCATTGTCTCTGGGGAAGCATACGATAACCATGGACTTGAAAATTTCAACACAAGTGTGAAACAACAGTCTTACTATGAACCAAACCAAGTAACTAAAGGGTGCATCGCATTGCTTTTCTTTGGGACTACGAAAATAGGTAATGCTAGTAAAAGAGACATAAGAGACCATTTTTTTCACCATTCCATCACCTAGAGAATGGTGAAATCTTGCCACGGCTACAGATCCAGCATGTGATATTTAAGTTTCACTAGGTGAAACTCCCATAAAGCTTTAGACTTATCCATTGGAGAAATAGCCATGTTTGTTGTATAATCCTCTAGAAACTGATCAGGATAATCAATGTTCTGATCTATATTTAGAACAACTACATGCTCTTCCACTTTTACTTTTGTAGGAATCCACCTAGCTTTAATTTTGTGCTCACCGTGACCTTTATCCTACAAAAGTATATATAAACACTGGATTAAGAAAATGTTTTAGTTAAAATAATTGTACCATTGCCTTTGATCATATATATATATATATATATATATGTTGTGTTTTCAATGTAAGAATTCAGAACATTTTCCAAATATTTTCGATATGATTCTTCTCTCTTATCATTTTTAGCATCGCTTATAAACTAGGAACAATTCAAACATTTTAAAGGATAATGATAATTATAATATTTATGCATTCAACATAAACATCATATAAAATGAATCTGAAGGAATATCATTTTAAAGGAAAAAAAATAACATTAGTTACGATATACTTCCTCTGTTTTTAAAAGATGCATATTCTACACTTTTCACATATATTAAGAAAACTCATTAAATATGCATTGTTTTTTCTGAATAACAATTTTCCATAATTTTTAGCTAATAGAAATTCAATAAACACCATTAATGTTTTTGAAACTTACAATTTTTCATAAAATCATACATTAGAAAAATAAAAAATGTATTTTTTTGAAACAATTTTTTTTTTCAGAACATACATCGTTTAGGAACGGAATGAGTATAATATAAATTACTAGGATGCTAGAGAAGCGTGAATAGTTAATCAAAGTGTTCTTTAAGCCTTCAACAGTGGCATGTGGATTGCCTTCGGTTTTGCATCCGATGGTTATGATGTTGAAGCAGTCATGACCGAGGAGACTGAACAGCCGTGAAAACAGGCTGAGCGGCTTCTCATTGCGCATCACTTTCTTAGCCGCATGCAGCCATCTCTGTTGGTCCGATTATGTGTGCTTGGTTGCTGAATGCTGAATATATAACTACTCTACTATATATAATTGTTGCTATTGATGTGTTTCTCATTTTTAATTGTTTCTTCAGCGCTATTGACTAGAACATGCTCCTCTTACTAATAGTATTTTAATTTGGTGGTCAAACGTGTAGGTGGCCAGTAGCATGCACTTAACGTTTGTTCCATCCTTTAGACTTCACATAATAAGCATGAATTTCAAAGTAAACAAGTGTCAATCATTTCCTCCTAACATTTATGCCTTGATGAATGCATTTGTAAGGAGTTTTTAGTTTTCTATTTTTTGGGGCTTTTATTTTATATCGTTATTTTAAATTATTTACTTAAAATGAGAAATGGTAGGTCAAAACTGGTTTTAGTATCTACGTAGTAAAGCAAAATTTTAAACAGCTGATCAGAAGATATGAGTAAGCTTTTGTCATTTGGCAAAATTATAACTTTTGTTAACATGACAAATACAAGTTTGGGGGTAACCAGTTAGAAGGATAAATACAATTGGTGGAGAAACACCATTTGATTGATGGACAATGGACAATTTCTTGCAGCATTATTTGATGGTTGATAACAAAACTTAAATGGCAAATGTGGAAGCTGTATTTCCTAGTTCTTAATAGATTCGACCAAATTTCGGTATTTGAGAAGCCAAAATCAGAACTAAAATTTAATTCATTTAATATCTTTTGGATAATGTCTTACACTTTACTCTCTCTTTTCACAAGCAATTGTTTTTGAAGAATTTTGGTTTTTATGAACATGTGATTTATTTTAATAAAAATAAATTATTTGAATTTGATATATCAAAATGTAGTTAGTAGTGATAAATTTTAAAATATTTATATCTAGATTCTAGAATTTTAAGTTGAGCAGCTTTTTATTCTATGTAATTCTATTGAGTTTATATTATACACTGTAAAATGTAAAAAAAGAAAAGATTCAGTAGCATATAGATTTAGGTTTTAGGTATATGTTATTATGTCCTATAAGTTCCCTTTATAGATTTGTGAGATCTGCCGCACAAACACTAAACTGGAGTTTGTAGCAGATAAGAGAAGATATCGGTCTTAGTAGTTTTTCGTTCGTGTGACAGAAACATAATTTAGACTGCTCTTAATTGCGAAGTAAGATCGAAAAGTAATCAAAATCTCTAACTTTTAGATATGTTTTAATGGATACTTACTTTCTGTAAATAAAATCTGTATGGATGGTTTTTTATTTTATCGTCATTTGTTCTGTATTAGTTAAAAGAAAAAAAATTATGTCAAAGACTACATGTTTAGGTTTAATAAATGGTTTATTAAACCTAAACATGCAATCTTTAAAGGATTTTCTTTATATCTATACTGATCAATTGACGATAAATTGAAAAACCGTTCATACAGATTTAACCTACAGAAATACATATATATTAAAACAAATCTATAAAAATATTTGGATTTACTTTCAGAACTTGCTGCACAACTAAGAGTAGTTTACGCTGTGCTCATGTCACACGAACGAGAAACTAGTAAGGTAGATATCTTCTCTTATTCACTACAAACTCTAGTTTTGGTGTGGTGTGGTGGATTTCACAAATCTATAAAGGGTACTTAAAGGAAACGACAAACCCATTGCACCTTCTCCATAGTGATCAAATCTTAGACCATATATTCATGATACTGCGTTTGATCATCCTCCAGAGCACACATGAAGACACGGAGGGGGCAGCAGCGGCAGTGACAGAAGAAGCAGCAGCATCTACCTATAAACGCACAAGAAGAAGCAGCAGAATACACAAGAAGAAAAAGCAGCAGCCTATCTGTCTGTTCATGTGAGTTCTGCTGCTTCTTCTTGTGTGTTTTAGAGGTGGACGCTGCCGCCTCTTTAAAAATCTGAACCCGTAAGGAATTGATCTGTCTGTATTGTATAACGGAGATGTCTAAAAGTATTAGTTCCAAGGTATGTAGAATACCTGAACAATTTATAAGCAAAGAATGAAATGTATGACAAAACAGATCCCTTAATGGTGGCCTTACCAATAGGTGAAATTATTCAAAGTTGCATTCATGGTAAGAATTTTTTTTTTTTAACCACAGCATTCATGGTAAGAATTATCCGGCGTTGCCAACTGTAAGGACTCAATATGTTTTTTTTTCTTTCTTTTTTTATTTAAATGATTCATAATAATATGATTTGTTTCCAAGTCTATGCATGAAGAAAAATATACTGAAAAGAGTAAGACATCTACGCAGAGATGCACCACCTAATATGTGTGTTTATTTTGTGAATGTTTTCATGAGGTTTCTATGGAAAGTATATTTTCTCATGAAATTCAAATATTCATGCATTTTTCATGAGGTTTTTCGGAAATTATATTAATATTGCTTAATTGTATTTTTAAATTTAATAGTTTTTATTTTCACTAACGATTTTCACTCATTATTATCTACACATGTATGTATATACATTTTCAACACTAAACAAAATATTATGGTGGCCTTATCAATAGGTGAAAATTATCTAAGTTGCATTCATGGTAAGAATCATTCAGTGTCAACTGTAGTGATTTCGTTTTTTTTTCTTTTTTTATTGGTATTATCCATATGATTTGTTTCTGGATATGTACACAAAGAGAAAAAATAATATATTGAAAAGGGTAAAAGATCTACGTCCAGATGCACCAACTATCAGCCGATCGAATCTGTGTATAGATTATTGTGAATGTTCTCATGAGGTTTAGAAAAGTGTCTTTTGTTATATATGAAAATTCCAATATCCAGTTTGTGAGAACCCACTTCCAAAACAGCCGATGTCATGGACTGGAGAGACTCGAAGATGTGATCAAAAAGGTGATGAAGTCAGGTATATCACATTGACATCAACAGCTAGATTGATGATAACCTTCTTTACATAGCTTTGTATATATATTGTCAGTCCCTTTTCCAACAAAAAAAGTCATTATTTAAAAAAACAATAAGATTATGTACTGTAATCAATATAATGTTTGATAATAGCTTGGTGCATAGTATAATCAAATATCGTGATATGCCAGCTTGCACGATTCCAAGAAAGATATCATTTACAGTCTAATTGAAAAAGAGACAATCAAATCAACATCATTAAAAAAGTATTTAAAATAATCATAAACTAATTAAGGAACGTACCATATTCATTGCACTCTTCACCGCTTTCACATCATCCAAACTAATAATTCGATGTATAAACTTATTAATGCCAACTTTAGCACTTAGTTTACCCTTATGAGGTGTTGCGTTGTCTCCGGGAATCATACGATAACCATGGACTTGAAAATTTCAACACAAGTGTGAAACAATAGTCTTACTATGAGCCAAAATCAAATAACTAATGTAACGTCCAACAAGCGTGCGTCGCATTGCTTTTCTTTGGGACTGCGAAAGTAGGTACTGCCTCGGGGTCAATGTTTTTGAGTTCAAACTAGTAAAAGAGACATAGAGACATTTCATCACCTAGAGAATGGTGAAATCTACCCACAGCTACAGATCCAGCATGTGATTTCTTCAGTTTCACTAGGTGAAACTCCAATAAAGGTTTGGAACAAAATTTGAAAGTATTTTAAATCATTTATCTAAAATGAGAAATGGTAAGTCAAAACTGATTTTAGTATGTACGTAGAAAAGCAAAATTTTAATAAGCTGATCAGAAGATATGAGTAAGATTGGGATTAACCAGTTAGAAGGATAAATACAATTGGTGGGAAAAAACCATTAGATTGATGGACTATTTTTGCGGCATTATTTGATGGTCGTCTAACAAAACTAAAATGGGGAATGTGGAAGCTGTATTTCCTAGTTCTTAATATATTTGACGAAAGTTTGGTATTTAAGAAACCAAAATCAGAACTAAAATTTAATTCATTTAATATTTTTTTGGGATAGTGTCTTGCACTTTACTCTTTCTTTTCCACAAGCAATTGTTTTAAAGTATTTTGTTTTTTAAGAACATGTGATTTATTGTAATACAACAAATTGTTTTAATTGTATACATCATAAAATATGGATTTAGGTTTTAGGTAAATCTCTCTTTGTGTTTTCTTCTGACAATTTCATTATTGACACACATTTCGAAAATTCAGTTGTGGAAGCGATTCATCGCCCATTTTACCAATGAAATGTAAAAGTTCGAGGTAGGAACTATTAAGAATCTATCTTTCTAATCATATACTCCATACAGTAGGAGTATTTCATTTTTAAACAATAATTATCTGAATATTTCATACTCGTTAGTACAGCATATATATATACATCTTGCAAAAGCAAAACACACAAGTGTCTTATGTATTTGCAAGGCATGGAACATCATTTGACGTTATCTTATGTCTTGTCTGACTTTAACTCTCGGGTAATAAAGAACATGAGGAAATTAAAGATTTTCAAGAACGCATAGTATTTTCAAGATGTGTGTATATATATATCCATGCATAAACATTGAATTAGACAGTGTGATCGACGCAAACTATTTAGCAGCAACAAGTGACCAATAATGCTTATAAACCATAAATAGAGCGAAGAAATGAATAGTATCGTCTTAACCAATATAATTGCTTTGAGCAAAACATAGAATATAGACCTCTTTATAAATATTTTCTATATATTTCTTCACTGCATTTTCATTTTTTTTTTAATTTGAACTCTAAAACCTGAAACCAATATTTTGAAAACTGGACCGGACCGGCTAGACCAGACCAGCGATCGGACCATAACTCGGTTATCTATTCGGTTTCAATTAATACTAAAAACTGAATTTGAGTTAAATTGACAAAACCGGTCAAAAATCGGTAAAACTTGTTAAAACCACTCTCTTCCTTTCTAATCAATTAATCATCAGCCTCAAGTCTCTTTCCTTTTTTCCAATCATTCCTCGTTATCTCCAAAGCTCCGTTAATCTAATCATCTCCAATCTTTATCAAAAATCCAATGGATCAAAGGCCTCTGGGATTGCTAACGATCCACGTCAAAAGAGGGATTAATCTCGCCATTCGCGACCATAGAAGCAGCGATCCTTATGTTGTTATCACCGTCGCCGACCAGGTTCCCTCTTCTTGATTGATTCCTTTTGTGATTCTCATTTCTTTCTCCTGCAAATTTTGTAATTTGATTTTGTGCCACCTTATGATTCGTCGTCGTTTTAAAGTCTCTGTTCTGTTTTTTAATTAAAATATTCAGACATTGAAGACGCGCGTGGTGAAGAAAAACTGCAACCCTGTATGGAATGAAGAAATGACCGTTGCTATCAAAGATCCCAATGTCCCTATCCGCTTGGTAACACGGACATTCTATTGAGTTCTTTTTGATTAAGACAAAAAGACATTTCTTGTCTCTGTTTATGAGTTATTATTTAATTTTTGTTCAGACAGTGTTTGACTGGGACAAGTTCACTGGAGATGACAAGATGGGAGATGCAAACTTAGACATTCAACCCTACTTAGAGTCTCTCAAAATGGGGATGGAGCTTCTGAGGCTACCTAATGGGTGCGCTATCAAAAGGGTTCAGCCGTCCAGGCACAACTGTTTATCTGATGAAAGTAGTATTGTGTGGAACAATGGTAAGATCACGCAAGACATGATCCTTAGGCTAAACAATGTCGAGTGCGGCGAGATTGAGGTCATGCTTGAATGGCATGAAGGTGCTGGTTGCAGAGGTATCACTTCCAAAGGAGTAGGTGGAGGCTCTTCCTCTACCTAAAGAAAATATGGTTGTTCTTGTTGTCGTGTATACCTGTTTGAATGAATTGATCTATTGTTGTTGTTGTTGTTTCCATATGATGTAGACTTTTTTGTATCTCTTCCATTTGAATGTCCTTCGAGTGTGTATTGCAGTTTCTGTTTTGGGATCTCTTACATTTCAGATGGGCCAAAATTTTCATATAACAATGATTTGAATAAAAAGAAGAAGAAGCATAAATGGAGTATATATTTCAAACAAAATGATTTATTAACATATATCTTTGTGATTCTTGTACAAACGAGTTTTTACATGAAACTAAAAGTATTTAAGACTTTTTTTTTGAGTATTTAAGACTTGCTTTCAACATCTAAGTAAACCATTTTATACAAAATTCTTCCATGAACATAGAGTAAGAAGAAAGCCTTCAACTTGACACCTCCAGTTTCATTAAGCTCTGAGATTCTTGACACTGATTGTGCTTATAGACGTGAAGTTCAATCTGATTATCGGTTTTAGCTGCTGCACTGAAGCTTTATGCGTCACCACGGGTTGGTGCATGGGAACATTCTCGAGTTCTTCCACTGCTCCATTGGAGAATGCATCTTTACTTGAAGTTGTGGCTGAGATTGCATATTTACTTGGAATCTGCTTAACCACTTGCTTTCCCAAACCAAAGTTGTCTTCCACCTCCTCACTTTCTTGACTATGAGAAGCCTGAGGAGTGGCTATCTTATCCACTGGATGATGACTCTCTCCTGCACCCTTTGTACAACAATCTTTCTTAGGAGCTGAACAAATGGATCCAGCAGATGAACTGGGGCTCCCGTCTTCACTATTCTCGACATGCGCTGAAACTGCAACATGTTTTGAGTTCGTTAACTGATCGGTGAATGTCTCATCACCTCCCAACGTTCTCTTCTTGACTTCTTCCCACCTTTACTTTCACAACTAGTAATAGTAGATGATGAACTCCCTGTAGAAGAAACTATCTGCTCTGAACTGCGTTTGCTGTGCCTCGTTCTTTTCAAGTTACGCAAAGGTCTAACTCCACCAGGAAACACAAAGCTCGGTATGCTTCTTCGCATTACATGGCTGACACTAAACTCTCTCTCTCTCAACATGGTGTTGCAGTGTTGCTAATTCCTAATATCCCCATGAGGATCAATATAGGAATGCCCCACCCCAACACTCAAATGTAAAACTGCTTTTATGCAAGTAATTCATATGATATACAGAAACCAAAACCAGAAGAAAAAACTTATATTGGGATTATATATAGATTAAAGAATTATGTGTGTTTAGTCTCCAGAGTGGGTGGAAGAATATAAAATTTTCTATCGGAAATCTCGATAAAACATGAGTAATATAAGATATTCAGATAAATAATAAATTTTTACATAGAAAGTCTTAATGGAACATAAGTAATATATAAAAGAACTAATCTACTAAATGATAATTAGTTTTTAATGAGAAGTTCAAACTAGTCCCCCTGTCTTTCCCCACTAGAAATTCCAAAAGAATAACACCATAAAGTTTATCCACGAACTGAATTGATTAAGTCTTCTCCGTAGGTATACATTTTTCCTATAACTTCCCAACTCAAATACGATTTTATTTTCAAGGCAAATCCATTGGACAGATCCTTGCTTTTTGAATCCACATCAGGAAAAATCTTCTGGAGATTTTTTGTTTATATAAAAAGGCATATGACTCCCTACTTGCAAGAGTGCCAGACGTTGCCTTGTGTCTGGCCATTGGTGGTGCTTCCGCATTCTTTCACAGGACCTCTTATCGAGTCATTTCATACTTCTGGAAATTTTTTCTCTTCTATTAGGGATCTCTTTCTGTTGGGAGCTCTTTCTATCGGTCAGTGACTCTTTCCTTTTGTGAACCGGAGCTTCTTACTAACAGCTACTTGACCACAGTCGCTCAGTCTATTGTCTTCCGGGCTTTGGCCCGGAGAATTGATTCCCCATAACGAATAGGCTAGTTTATCTTTCAATTATATTGCCTATCTGATTGAGGAGCACTAGGAAGAATAGATCGAACAAGGAAATTTTGAGACATGGATACACGACCCTTTACATCCAGACCAATTGCTAAAGCTACTTTGGATTCTCATTTTGGTCAACCGGCTGTGGATGCATTTATTCCAGAGAATTCGGCCAAAAAAAACACGAACTTTTCACGAATTGCCAAAAAAAACATGTACTCGAGCCTGGCCAAAAAAATCATTTACTTTTGTTGACTTTTTAGTTTATTAATAAACTTAAGATTGACTTGCCAATTTAGCACGCCGTGAACTCACAGTTAACTAGACGTTAAATGTTGGTGTTACGTGAAACGACGTCGTTTCATCTCATTTGAAAACGACGTCGTTTTACATGATTTGAAAAAATAATCATGTAAACCCCTGGATTCGAACTCAAGTTGATTGGTTCAAATGACAAGGTCTTTTACCACTGGGCTAATGAAACTTTCAATGTACATACTAACATGTTTACTTTTATTTGGTACTGATTGAATATAAAATTATTCTCTAAAAACTTAAAAAGATCTTTAAAATTCCAAAAAATTTGAAAAATAAGAAACTTTTTATAAAATTAATTTTGAAATTAAAATTGAAAATAAATTTTATTTTTCTTTTTAAAAAATAAAAACTCTTCCAAAATTTTCTAAAAAATTAAAACGATTTTAAATTCCAAAAAATTGAAAAAATAAAGAATTTTTTTATAAAATTAATTTTGAAATTAAAATTGAAAATAAAATTTTATTTTTCTTTTAAAAAATAAATTTTTACTTTTCTTAAAAAAATAAAAAAATCTTCCAAAATTTTCATAAAATTAATTTTGAATTAAAATTAAAATACTTTTTTTCTTAAAAAAATCAAAAAAATTCCAAAATTTTCATTTTTTTAAAAAGAAAATCCAAAATTTCTAAAAATTATAACAAAATGCAAAAAATTAAAGTTACAATTATCAACTTTTTATGTGTGTTTAATTAATTTCAACTTTTAGCAAATGTATTAAAAAAATTGAAAATTTTGGAAGATTTTTTATTTTTTGAAAAGAAAAAATAAAATTTTATTTTCTATTTTAATTTCAAAATTAATTTTATAAAAAAATTATTTATTTTTTCAATTTTTTGGAATTTTAAAGATCTTTTTAATTTTTAGAAAATTTTGGAAGAGTTTTTATTTTTTATAAAGAAAAACAAAAATATTATTTTTAATTTCTAAATTAATTTTATAAAAATCTTATTTATTTTTTTTTCCTTTTTTTGGGATTTTAAAGATCTTATTAAGTTTTTAGAGAATTTTTTATATTTAATATGTACCAAATAAAAGTAAACATGTTAGTAAGTACATTGAAAGTGTCAGTAGCCCAGTGGTAAAATACCTTGCCATTTGACCAACCAACCTGGGTTCGAATCCAGGGGTTTACATATTTTTAATTTCAAATTATGTAAAACGACGTCGTTTCATCTCATTTGAAAACGACGTCGTTTCACTTAACGCCAACAATAAACGACGTCAAATATTTCTGTTAAATTTATTGACGGTGTGCTAAATTGGCAAGTCAGCGAAAACATTGTTAATTAATTTTAAAGTCAATGAAAGTTTGGTGTTTTTTTGGTCAGTCAAAAAGTTCATGTTTCTTTTGGTAATTCGTGCAAAGTTGAGGTTTTTTTTGGCCGAATATAATTTATTCTGGTGTTTATCAGTGGTATTCAATCAATTTACGTACTAATGAAGATTTTTATATTGGAGCTCTTTTCTCTTATTTCTTTCTGCTCTATCAGATTCGAGCCAGGAAGCACCATTAAAACTTTCATCTCTTGCTCTATATTAATCACACATAGTTTGATAGCTTCTTTAGAAAACTAAACAAGACGAAATTTTCCATTCTAAAGCCACCACGTAAAGTGTGAAAATCGATCCAAAACCATTATTTACAAATACGTTAGTAATCATACATACTATATACGTCAGGTAAATAGAAATTCACTTGTAATATGGACTGCTTTAATCTATAAAAACATGATTCACATTTTCTAAGTTTTTAGAATACAATACAATGATAAGAAGTACGATTGAGAGATATTGACCACTGTCCCAATGATCCATCACAAAAAAAAAACTCCATACAGTCCTAAGCTATAAGTATAATTAATGAATTATTATGATAGCGATGTGTTTCTGCAAGTCTATGTCCACAGAATGAAATATGGTGGATTCAATTATTTGCGAACGATGGGTATACAAGAGAGCATTACTCTTTTGAAATCATTAATTAACAAGGATGCATATATTTTCTTTTCTTGGAACTGAACAAGGATACATATAGTTAACTGATAGACTCAGAATACATGAAACCTCGAGATTAATCACCATAATAACAACATCAAAGCATATTACAATACACAAACAGAAATATATTGATTTAATGAAAACATACAAGAGCCCCATTTATTATCACACACACACAAAGGCAGCCATATATGACGGTGGGGAATCTGGTGAGGATGGTTCGAAATGGATTTAGGATTTGATAACGTGGTGATCCATGTCTGCGACAAGGCTCTTGACGAACTTCATGTAGTTGATGGGCTCAGGCGAGTCATCGGTTCGCTTCTCCCATATCATAGTGATCTTGCAGACTATATCACTAGGCGACTTTTGAATGAACTGGAAGCTGACGTCATAGACTTTAAGCTGCTCCATCACGTGACCTTCGAGGCCTCTGAGTGTTACCGTCATATTCTCATCGTCATTCTCTCTCCTTTCCTTGAACACCTCCTGTTTCCCGTCTTCATAGATATACAAGTGTACATACATATGTTCATTTTCTAAGTCAGTCCAAATCAATAGCACCATGTATATGTTTGGACAATTCAGTTGCATAAAAATAAATGTATCGTTACCGCATGTGTAGTTCCAAGCCCTGATGGAGCCATGAGAGTCCCATTCACCATCGTGGACGGTGACACCTTGAATGTGGTGGCCAACGGCATCGGGGAAGAGATGGTTCTCAGCCTTCCAGCGCTTGTAGTGTTTCTCCGCCGATCCTTTCAAAGGAACCTCCGTCACATATGTTCCTGACGTCGCCATCTCTGATTTTTCTTCTTTGGGTATTGAGTGAAGTTTATTTTTTTTCTTTGGCTGATGAATGAATGATTTTCCTTGTGTTCTTCTTCGTTTATATAGAGAGGGTCACGGTTAAAACGTAACTACATGTTTTCTTTTATTTGACGAAAAGAGTTGGTGGCCATGCTGCTATGCATATTATTCACGAAGTAAGTGTAAATGTACTCTGCGTAAAAGAGTTAAAAGTTGTATTGTCGCGTAATTCACGTTTACAAAGTCCTTATCATGTTAATATATAATTAGGTTTGACAAAATGCAATAGTGCATACCTGATCATATGACGAGTATCATCGTCATTCATATTAAAAAAAATATTCCATTTTAAATGACCATTGTTTAGGTGTTGTTTTATTTTATAATTTGAACGTAACAATATATATTTGGATTTCAGGTACGCGTTCATTGAAACCGTCGCCAAAGAGTATATTACAAGGCTAGAATATCATAATCAATTCAATCCATGGAATGAATCATAATATTTTAGTGAGGCTAGTAAAAACCCACTATCGTCTTTTCCCAAAAGAGAAAATAGGTGAATCCGACAGGAAAACTGGCTGAAACTGACATCTTCTTTAAAAAACAAAATTTCATCTTCTTAAAAAAAATTTGTTTTGTTTTCTGGTTAACATCTTTTAAAAACTAAAAGTGTTTGTAAACTTAAAAGTCATATATATATCGGATTGTCTTTAGAGATAATCAATGGATGCAACTGGAATTTGTGGGAGAAAACTGTATGAAATAATTCATTCATGTATGGAAGATAAAAGTCAAAATAATTAAACTGTGAAAACAATACTGTTTACTTTTTTCAAGAATGTGTTCGATGGAAAAAATAAGGTTTTTATGTCATAATTTGTTTAATGTCCAATCGATCAACCCATGATGTATTAATTATAGTTTTGTTCTATTATTTTCAATAAAAATTGATTTGATCCATCGGAAAGAAATTATATAATAACAACAAAAAATATTTTATATATATAAATAAAATGATCGCATATATAAAAAAAACTATCGATAATATATACAAATAAACTAATTCTGCGCAAGGCGCAGGTCTTATTCTAGTCTTCTTTAAAAAACAAAATTTCATCTTCTTAAAAAAAATTTGTTTTGTTTTCTGGTTAACATCTTTTAAAAACTAAAAGTGTTTGTAAACTTAAAAGTCATATATATATCGGATTGTCTTTAGAGATAATCAATGGATGCAACTGGAATTTGTGGGAGAAAACTGTATGAAATAATTCATTCATGTAGATTCTTAAGAAACTATCATTTATAGGGAAATAAAAACAAGTTTCATTCTAATGATGTAATATTGTTATAAAACATGTATGATTAAAAACACAGTAAACGAAATAAAATAATATGGAATCAATATGGTAAAAATAAACTATACCGAACCGAACCAAAATAAACAATATGGTTTGATTTTGAATGGATGTAATTTTATAAAAACCATAGAATTTGGATATGGTTCGGTTTATAACCGATTAAACCATCTAAAACAGAAACATATATATATATATATATCGGATACATGAAAAGCTATTTGTTATATAAGTTATGTTTTGTTAATAGCTAATACCATATTTTTTACACTAGTAAAGAAGTTCTAATTTGAAAACCACTTAAACTATAATCAAATAACAACTCATCAAAGCCTGAGAATTCTTCTTCTCTTAGTCTTTTTCTTTTACTGTTTTTGCTTTCTTTCGCCATGGAGCAAACTGAAGAGAAGATATAATTGTGATAGACACCAATAAATAGAAATTATTCATAATTTTTTTTTATCTATAAATGAACAGAGCTTTGTGTTCAATCGGAAGAGACATGACACTGATGAACATTGAGTATGGGAGAGTGTAAACAGTTTCTTATATAACAAATAGCTTTGGTTTTGGTTCTAGATTAATTATTTTATTTGATGGTAGAAACATTTTATTTATTTTGTTCTTTTTATTAACATCTGGCATTTTCTGATAAATGATTTCTTTGACAATGTGACTCTAAAACTTATATATTATGACACCAAATAATGATTTTTGGTTTAAAACCGAAAAATAAAAAACCGAATGTGTTTAAGCCGAACCAAACCGAAATAAATATGAATTTAGAATGATAGTTATATTTACCAACCGAAAACCCTATAAACTGATCCGAAACCGAACCGATATCCGGACTGAAAGGGCCTAACTGAAATTCTATTTTCTATAACTTTCATTATTCCATTCATTTGTATTCTATTTTTTTTTTAAATCATTGTTTTTCTAAACATGAAAACAAATTACAATCTTGTTCTAAAACGAGTCCGCGGAGGTCGATTTTGTGGCACCAACTTGCTCATCGAAATTCCTCTGTGGCGATTATATTACATGTGGCCAACTAGCCCTGGGCAAAAAAAACCAGAACCGAAAAACTGAACCAGACCGAAACTCTCAAATACCCGAACGGTTCCTATATTTATATCTGAATAACCGAAACCGAACCGAGAACCGAACGGATACCCGAATATACAAAAAATAAGTTTCAGTTTTTTTTTATATAAGGTAAAATATCATCAACCCCACTTGAACCAAAGTTGGACATGAAGAATGGGAACATTGTTACCATCGGACGACATTATCTTTTATGTACTTCTATATTAAATTACAGTAAATAATTATGAAAATAACATTTTAGTAACTCAAACTCTTATTGTATTGACGAATATTCAAGTGCGTAACTACTAAACCACTTAGATTAACATGTTAATTAATATATTATATATATACATATCCCCTCCTTTATTGCGGAAACTTTGGCTGTGTTAACAACTATGAACTTTGCCCTCTCTCACCGGATTGGACTCGATTGCAATCTTCTCTGATTCTCAAGTGCTCATCAACATGATTAAGAAGAAGAATATGAAGCTGGAGATTCATGGAGCCCTCCAAGATATCTATATCCTTCTACTTTTTTTCAAGTCGATCTCTTTTAATTTTATCCCAAGATCAGCAAATGTTAGGCCTGATACTACGGTAAAACATGTATTTTGGGCTCTGAACCTATTTTAATTGTATGAATGAAATCTGAATTTGCATATATATATATATATATATATATATATATATATATATATATATATATATATATATATATTCATATATTAAATGGATACCCGGAACCAAACTAAAATCGAACTGAACCAAAATTTAGAAATACTTATTGGGTATAAGAATGATTTATCCGATATACTCGGAACCGAATGGTTCCTATCCGAAACCGAACCGAATACCCAGGACTACGGCCAATAAATCAAAATAAAAGAGAACCTTTTTTATCTTTTCGAAGCTGAAATTGATATTTACATCATAGATCCATCATTTTCTATGTTGATAAACGAAGCAAATCAGAGAAGAAAAACATTGAACTATTCTAGAAAATAAAAAGGCTGTGTCTGTTAAGGAAGATAGCTGTGCAGTCAGTTATTTACCATGTTTGGAAGCAGAGAAACAATATGGTCCACAACCAGAAATCAGTTACACCGTCTATTGTGTTTCAGGGTATAGACAGGGAGATCAGAAACATCATTTCCTCCAGGAGACACAACAAGCGCTTCAGGCCTCTCATGACCCTTTGGTTGAGATAAAACTAGATTAGCTTAGCTATCTTTTGTTGATGTTATTCCCTTTGTCCCATCTTGTTTTTATTCTTTTTTGCCAAGACGGTGCAGAACTAAGGTCTTTACTTTGTAAAATCTTTCTTTCATCTATGATATTTACAATTTAGCAAAAAAAGAAAATAAAAAGGCTGTGTCGATTAGGTCTAAGATGAAAACAAAATTACGACATTATCTTTTTCTAATAAAAACCGAAAAAATACAAATAATTGAAATCGCATTTACTGCTCAACTAAACGGTGGGCTACATATTCAATTACTATATTCGATTGCATAAATATATATACATAATAATTAAATATATTTAAAATTCATCCCTGCATATTCTCATATGTTAACCAGATCACGGTGTGGTGGTCTAAGATCATATCCAATGGTACAAGATTTTTTTTTACGTATTTTACTTTAAAATAAAGTAATTCTTTATAGAGTTGAATTTACTTAAATAGTTCACTCTATTATAGGATAATTCTATTATAGACTGAACTATTATAGCAAATCCAACTTTATAATAGAAGTATTATATTTTATTGTAAAATATAGAAGATTTTTTTGTGTTCCAATAGAGATATTCTAATAGTTTCTACTAGAGCCTGTTAATCCATGTCAGAAATTGATTCTCTTATAGTACAAAATTATTAGTTCCACATATACCCACGCATATAAAAATTATTGCTTACAATCCATTTAAATATCAAACAAAGTGTTTATTCGTAGACTACACAGTTTTCGCTTGTCGCCTTCAAAAAAAAAAATTTCTCATATGTTTTCGCTTTTCAAACAATTCGTTAGGTTCACAGATAAACTGCGAACGAGTTTGAAGCAAAGGTTACAAAATACAACTAATAAGCTTCTTTTGGTTAAACCGTGGTTGCAGGTGCAGCTAGTATAATTTTCACTTGAATCTCCAAATGATTTTTTTTTATATATTGTCTGCTGCTAGCCAATTCTTGTAGATTATAATATAAAAAATTAAGTTCAGATAATTTAGGATTGGTAACCATAAAATTAAAATAAAATAAATTTTACTGGTGTGATAAGATGTACCAATAAAAATATAAAATAATTATTTTCCTTGTTCACGATGGACATGTAAATAGACATAAATCATAAATGTCAAATAATGCAGATCTTTGGGATAGATCAATAAATGAAAGAAACAAAGATTATTGGCTGTACGTTTTTCACGCCTTTGATGTCCCATCGATAGAAAATCAATATCCCCTTATTATTAAAAAGGAAGCAAATAAAAAGAGAAACCTTAAAAATGTACTATATTTACAATGGTGCCATTATGACGACGTGTCGCACAGTCAAGCCTTCTCAGGCTGCTTTTGAAAAAACCCACGCCCAGCTTAGCTATTTACCACTATTGCCATTGGACTAACCCCAACATTTAATTGCATGTTCCTTATATATAATGTATAAAACATGGTTATCTGGCACACATTAGTTTCAGACAAATCATCTCCTATCTCATATCTCATATTGTCACGTAGTTAGTAATAAAAAGCCATGATTTTACACAGTATTTTGACCAATCTAAATGTTTACAATTTTATATTATAATTCCAACGAACTATTTAATTGATTTTTACATTTCCTGTATTTGGGACTATTTCTTGGTCAAGAACTTAATAGATTATTTTTCTAGCAGACAATATGTATTGTACGTATGTTAATATATTGTCACGTAGTAACTAATAAAAAATCATGATTTCCATAGAATTTTGACCAATCTAAATGTTATCCCATAGATTTATAATCCCAACGAAATATACCATTATGATTGTTACTGTGTTCATACTTTGTATGATCAAGGTAAAATGAATAATTTATTTTCTGTAATTCATAATTGAGGATTTCATCTTTATGATCTTACCTATTATGTAGTCAATCTAATATAAAAAAATTAGGGATATTTTTGTGTCATCTTCATCTCTACGGAAATCATGTTCTTCATTCGAGTCAAAATCATATTGTTTATGGTAATACTTGATTGCCATGATTAACGGTAGCTGTTATATGCATTGAGTACTGCTTGACGTGATTACTAATACATTTTCAATCCCATAAAGAAATTCTTTGACTTTCAATTTGAATTTAGTCCTAAAATAGTTTTATTCGGTATTTATTATCTTCCTAAAATTTCAATATTTTATAATACCTCAAACCCGGATTGTCAATTTGTTTGATTGCACGTATATGTGATATATCAATCGCATTTATTAGTGAATAAGTTGGAACTTATATAAATACCGAAGAAGATACTTCTTCGACCATATCATCATCTTTTCTGTATTCATTATTCTCTAAAAGTTTCTTTTCCCCTATGATTCAAAAAAAGATGGCAGGCTTAGATTTTGTTAGCGACTTGAAGCCTTTCAAGTCAATGTGGAAAATAAGAGTTAAGGTGATTCGTCTGTGGAAGCAGTATTCTTGTGCTTCCGGAGAAACAATGGAAATGGTGTTAGCTGATTCTAGAGTAAGTCTGTTGTTATCTGTCTAAGACTTCATCTAATAGACTTATTAATATATGTATATTTGACCATATCGTTCAAGTTTCCTTATGTTTTTACTGTACTTTTCAGGGTGATATGATCCATGGTACTGTGAAAAAAGAAATGGTCAGCCAGTTTGAAACTTTAATCAGTCAAGGTGAATCGAAGTTGATGGTGAATTTCACCATGGCATCCAGTTCTCTTTAGTCAATATGGAGTTCGTTTTCTTTATATTTTGTTACTAGACTTATTTTCACTTTTTTTCCTATGATCTAAATACATTTTACTTTACTCTCATTGACAGGTATGAACACATTAAGTGTGTAGCAGTTGGAGTAGTTGCTCTGTTTTTACATAATTACTGGAACTCAACCAATGTCCCTGTTGTCCTATGTGTGTTATAGTTTTGGAAATTGATTGGGGTGTTGGTAACTTACAGTTCTAATACTTTAGTTGCTGTATTTGTTAATTTTGATATTCGTTTATGGTGACGTTTATTTTTTGGATCATGATCAGGTGGATTCAAGCACATGGCAACAATTGATGGATTTTCGAGAATTTTATTTGAGCCTGATGATGTTCCAGAGATCCAGTCTTTCAGAATGAGGTAATACAATTTGATGGTTGAATAGAGAACTAACTTGAAAGATAAAAGAAATAAGTATTTAGTTCTTTTTTTTTTACATTATCACATCTCTATCCTGAATATCTTCAACAGTTATGATTGTAACCTTCAATCAACCCCTTTACACGGTCAGAGTTTTTGCGAGATGGTGATACCTTCTCCAAACCTAAATAAGAATATATTTCAGTTGATGTTCTATCAATAATAAAAAGAAAAGCAGACCCCAGATGAGGGGAGGAAACGTTAGCTGAAATAAATGAGATCGAAGTTTCAGAAGTTTCGATTCTAATCATTAATCACTCATACTCCTTTGATAAGATTGAATATCATCCCTTTCTTATTAAGTTGCGAATGTTTGCTACTTAATTGAAAATTGTTGAGTGATCAATATTCTCTTACCTGCAGTCGGGATTCAAATAAGGAACACATAGTGGAGGGCTGAAAATCTCGGGAACCAGAATCTTTATTCACACGAGTTGCTGAGTTTTTAAATTTTGTTTTGAAGGAGAAGATTCACGAGACCGAAATCATCGAGATAAACCAAATACACAAAATTGAAGATGAGGAAGGTGTATCACCAAAAAGATTACAAGTGACAGCTAATTCTAGATGAATCGAACAAATTTAATTTTTCTGTAATAACCCTTATTTTTTTTCAGGCAAAGTAATTTATTTTCGTGAGACGAAGAAAAGTTCTTTTTTTGTTTTTAACAACAATCTTTTTTTTTAGTCAAAGACAAGTTATTTTTTTGGGCCTTATCCTCTTTCATTCAAAAGAAATGGATTTTTGAAGATAATTTCTTTTTCTTTTTGGTTTAAGACAACTATAAAAGGCCCAACAATCTACTGTTATTATATAAATCTAAGGTTCACCAAATATAAATTAACAAGTTTAAGAATTAAGGTTCACGAAATAAAATCCACTATATTAAGTGCTTGAAGTATATTTCACTTTTATTATTTATGTACTTTTCAATTTTATATACATCACCTTATATTATCTTCACCATGCAAAAATACAATTTAATAATTTTAATATATCAGTTTTATATTTTTCTCATCCCGCGCAGGGCGCGGGTCCTATCCTAGTAAGATAATAATCTGATGACATAAGAGTCATAGAAATGGATTATACGTTCGCAAAATAAAGTGGCTTACACTGAAATGTCTTTAAAACTGATTTCATGCTGAAATGTTTTCTTAACTGATTTCATGCGGAAATGTTAATGGGGGTTGAACGTGGACATTAACAATTTATTCTGAACTTATGTAGAATTAACAAGAAGGAAAAAAAAATAGAGAAAACTTTAACTTAAGTAAAATTATTTTAATAATTATTAGTTTGTTTTTCTCGTTTGATGACTGAAATTCAGATACCAGTCATCATTATGAGATTTGTCTACCACATTAATATTTTGTCGGTGTTCATAATAAGATTGCAGTGCAAAACAAACTAAATTTAACCCTATAATTGTTTTATTTATCATAAAAGTTGTCAACAAAAATCATACTCAAGAGGCTAAAAACACAACACGATAATGGGTTTGTCTTAGTCTTCAACTTTTACATCCACATACTTAAAATATAGGAAATCAGATATATATATATATAAAGTTGTTAAGGTTTGAAATTAGGTCGCAAAATTTTGATAGCTTTACTCCATACAACTTCGATTTTAATACGTCTTATTCAACAATAATTTGGCATGTACGTTTTCTTTAATCCCCTACATGTTAATAGAAAAACATTAAAAAATTATAATATGTAGTTTATACTAATTAAAAAAGTGTTCTCATACATTGTCACGTAACTAGAATGATAATTTTGCTTACGTGACGGCTTGAGAATCATTTGCAAATGTTGTTAGTCCAAAATTAAATTGATAGAAAATGTTATATTATATAGTATGTCTATATTCGACCATTCAATTATCAAATTGAAATAATTATATATTTTTCCTTAAATAAAACCTACGAAATTATCTAATGTGATTAAAATATATATAACAATTAATGATTTTAAATAATAAAAAATGATAACAATCTGTATTTTTTTTATCATTTTTGTTTAATTATTTATTATTAAAATAAATTACACAATTACATTAATTATATAATAAAAATTTATATTTTTTTGTATATGTTGTATTTTGAATTTTTCAAAACGAGTATAAATTACTAAAACTGTTAAAATTCTCACATCAATTTTTGTGATCAAGGTTTAAATTTTTTTCTATAATAAGATACAATGATTATAAAATCATATGAATAAATATTTTATTTTAATAGGTATTTATGTTAATATATATATTTCATATAATTTAAATTAAACTATACATCATATGAAAATACATACTTATATTTTGATATTTGCGTTGAAAATATATTAAAAGGTTAATATCTAATTTTGAAATATTCATTGTTTTCTTAAATGATTATAAATTATTGAAACCACTAAGCATTTTACATTAAAAAAATCGTTGGTGTAAAATTTTGTTACACAAATATGCAAATAATCATAAAATCATAAGAGTAGAAACTTCATTTAATAAATATCCGTGTTAAATATATACTATATATCTATGCTAGTATCATTTAACTTTAATTATATATCATATATGATAGATACGAATGATTATTTTGATTTATTTACTCTAAAATGATTGCGGATAAACAAGAGCGATCGTTTGATTTATATGTACACGCTAATTTATTACATAATAGTAACTGATTTCTTAGTTATTTAATATATAATTATTATTTTATTATTTCATAATATATAGAAAAATATAAAATAAGTAATAAATAAAAATGTTTATTTTGCACAAGGCGCATATCTTAACCTAAGTATGTATCTCTTTAATAATTTTAAATCTTAAACATTTTCTAAATCTCAGGCCAAAACACAATAACGAAATGAGAATAAACTCAAAATCAATATTTATATCGAGCAATATCCACAATGAAAAAAAGACACAAAATAAGAAAAATATTGAAGTTAGATAAGATTGACACGTGAACGTAAATTTTTCATAACCATTAATTTTTAAATTGCTAAATCATGATATAAAACCGAACTGACATAGTTTCATTGTAACCAAATAGTAGGCCTGAAATTCTTTGGCCTAAGCGTTCGGTTCTTATGCGATAAATAATTTTTTGACCTAAGATATTTTTAAAAATAAGATCAGCTCATCAGTTAACAAATTATGTAATTAACAAAAAAAACTTTTAAAAAATTGTTTAAGGGCCAAAAAATCTAATTTGATAAAGAATATAAATTTTATTTTTCATACAATATTTCTTAAATAATTTTCCTATAAATTCACTCTGCACAAGGCTGTCTTATCCTAGTTTAGTGTATATAAGACTACAAATTGTGATGTTCATTCCGCAATTGGTATAAAATAATATCATAATAGAGACTATCAAATCATTAAATTACATGATCCCACATATCGTCTCAATCACATGCTCAACAATCTTGTCTAATTAACAACATTTTTTTTTCATCCCATGATAAATGGAAATCTTTGACTCGACCACGCTACATACCGAAATGTTAATTTTCATCGAATCATGGAATATCGAATTTAAGGGAGTTTCTTTTGGCATCATATTGCATATTTTTAGAAACTTGAACTCCGACACCACTTTTTAAATTGTAGATCGGATCAATAGAAAAGAAAACGAAAACCTAGATAGAAAAAGTTGCGGAGTATATCTACTTCATGTTTTAAAAAAAATATTGTATCAATAAATATGAATAGTTTACACTTTTTCGAACTGGTTATAATTTGCAACTTTAGTGATAAAAATACAACTTTAGTGTTACACTTATACTCCTCAAATCCGATATTTTCATGAATATAAAAGAAAATATTTTTTTAATAATAGGAAACTAGAAAAATGTATTTTGAATACATCAATGCAGTAATATATATACAAATTTGAAGTCACAGAAACAAACAATATAACATGAATTATATTTTCTGTATTTGATTTAGTAATACTCATGGTAAACTTCATGATCCTTGAAATCTTATGATAGTGAGATTTTACCCTATTAAAATTTTCAAATGAAGGTGAATTAATCAAAACTTTTCGTGCACAATCATTATTAAATGGTCTTTTTAGCAGACTAAAAATGGTATTGCCTTACTGGGTCACTGAATCTTTCGGCTCATAGTTAGTGACATTGTAATCAAGTGTCAAACTGTTTAAGGCCTTTTTGTAGATATTGGGTTATTTACATTTTAAGATCGTCGAAAGTAGGAGGATTACACAAGTAAGAGATGCTAGCGAAACAAACGCCATTAACAAAACAAATGCTCTCCAAGCTATTACAAACAAGCTCTTCAAAGCCGAAGCAGCTTAAGAAGATCCATGCTCTTGTACTAACATCCGGTTTCTCTATCAAGAACAGCCTCTTAACCCAGCTGTTAGAGAATCTCACCCTCGTAGGTGACATGTGTTACGCACGCAAGGTGTTCGACGAAATGCACAAGCCGAGGGTTTTTCTCTGGAACACTCTTTTCAAAGGGTATGTCAAAAACAAGCTCCCGTTCGAAAGTGTCATACTTTATAAGAAAATGCGTGATCTTGATGTCCGTCCTGATGAGTTTACTTACCCGTTTGTGGTGAAGGCGATCTCTCAGCTGGGTGTTTTGGCCTCCTGTGGGTTTGCCTTTCATGCCCATGTGGTGAAACATGGTTTTGAGACTCTTGGGATCGTCGCAACTGAGTTAGTGATGATGTACATGAAGTTTGGTGAACTGAGGTCGGCTCAGTTCTTGTTTGAGTCTATGCAAGGCAAAGATTTGGTGGCTTGGAATGCTTTTATTGCAGTTTGTGTCCAAACGGGAAACTCGGCTTTAGCTCTCGAGTGTTATAACAAAATGTGTGCGGATGATGCTGTTCTGTTTGATTCTTTTACGGTTGTGAGTATGCTTTCTGCTTGTGGTCAGCTAGGCTCTTTGGAGATTGGTAAAGAAGTTTATGATCGTGCGAGGAGAGAAGGTATAGATTGTAACATAATCGTCGAAAACGCAAGGCTTGATATGTACTTGAAGTGTGGTAGCACTGAAGATGCGAGGGTGTTGTTTGCAGAGATGGAACAGAGGAATGTAGTTTCTTGGAGCACGATGATTGTAGGATATGCAATGAATGGAGACAGCGAGGAAGCCTTGGCACTGTTCAATATGATGCAGAAGGAGGGGATAAGACCGAACTACGTGACGTTTCTCGGGGTCTTATCTGCTTGTAGCCATGCTGGACGAGTGGATGAAGGGAAAAGGTATTTCGGTATCATGGCTAGATCGAGTGATAAGAGTCTTGAGCCGAGGAAAGAGCATTATGCATGTATGGTTGATCTATTAGGACGCTCTGGTCTTGTAGAGGAGGCTTATGAGTTTATCAAAAGTATGCCACTGGAACCTGATGCAGGTATCTGGGGAGCTTTGTTGGGTGCTTGTGCGGTTCATCGTGAGATTAAATTGGGCCAGAAAGTGGCTGACGTTCTTGTAGAGACAGCTCCGGACATAGGTGCGTATCAAGTACTGCTGTCTAATATATATGCAGCTGCTGGTAAATGGGATTGTGTTGACAAAGTAAGGAGTAAAATGAGGAAGCTCGGCACTAAGAAGGTTGCTGCGTATAGCTCAGTGGAATTTGAAGGCAAACTCCATTATTTCAATAGAGGAGACAAATCACATCCGCAGACAAAGGCGATATATGAGAAACTGGAGGAAGTCTTGAAGAAGATAAGGAGCATGGGGTATGTTCCCCAGACAGGTTCGGTGTTTCATGATGTGGAAACAGAGGAAAAAGAATGTTCTCTCAGTCATCATAGTGAGAAGCTCGCGATTGCATTTGGACTCATCAATGGGAGAGGGGAAGATCCTTTAAGGGTTATGAAGAACTTGAGAACCTGTGATGATTGCCACGTTTTCGCCAAGTTTGTTTCCAGGCTTACTTCGAGAGATATCATCATGAGAGACAAGAACAGGTTTCACCACTTCAGAAATGGTGTTTGCTCTTGCAGAGAGTTCTGGTGACTTCACTTATTCATATGTTCTGATTGGTAAAATAGTTCTGATCATCCACAGATTTTGAATGTATCTGAAGACCAGTTTATAACTAAACCAGGTTCTTGATCAATAAAACTTGGATATGGCAACAAATTGTGAAGCTATGGTTTCATACTTATGCAGTCAGATGCCTGAAACAGAGAGACTCTATTAAATAAGGTAGAGAAAAGTTACGTCAGTTTGTACATTAGTCTCATTATTGCTTACTTGATCTTTAATACTAGATCATTATTATGTACATTTTTTGCCTGGACCTGCATCACGTTTTTGACATTTAATTCGTTTTGGTATCTTTCTTAAGAAATGTCATTGATTTCTACAGGGCTAGCTGTATTGTTTCTCTGGTGAAGTAAAATGTAGCTGAAATTGAACTATTTTGATACCTTTTTGCAGGAGTTTAAATGGATCAAATATGGGAAAATATAATTCAAGGTTAATGTCAGTCAATTAGATGCTCCTTTGACACTGATCATAAACTGAATTTGCCTCTGTTTATGGTTTTTCTCTTAGAGTTGAAAAGCATGGACATGAAAATAAGCACAAAAAAAGACAAAAATCTTTCTCTTGAGAAAGACAGGACAAGAGACCTGAATGAAACAGAGAGATGGAGACAAAACAGAGAACAGAGGTTATTACTTGTGAAGCAAGAACATCTCTGCAACAATGGTTTATAGTTTTCAGTTTAGCAAAATCAAGGTAAATTCCCATCCATTAAAAGCTACTTGCTTTAATTAGTAAAAAACACTTTGTAGATTATATCAAATACAATTATATCATATACACAGTATCCCCTTCTCTCTCTCTCTCCTCTCTCTCTCTCCTCTCTCAGAAAACATAAATTCGATATTATTTTCCCCGGAGACAACGGCTATTAATACTGAAATGTAGTACACTGCACCATCTCCAAGCACAATGGTAGAATCAAATTTTAATTTTAATTTAAAATTATGCAGAGAGAACAATTAAAGCATTGGAGGTGAGATACCAAAAATTAATGATCTGAGTAGTACAGATATGAGAAGGTTCTCCCATGAATCAAGGGTCACGATCGTTTGATAAGACCCGTAAGATAAATAAAAGAATATAGAACACAGAGAGCTAATTCAATAAAATAAATTAAAAATATTTCAAGCTTTTTTTTTTTTTCTCTTCCTTCTACTTCTTCTTCTTCTTTCTCACTATCCAAAGAAGTCCAGACAAATCTTTTTGTTACTTAGGCTTCACTCAAAGAAAGAAAAAGAGTTTATCTTTTGGGTTTATCCTCTATTACTACTCAAAGTTATCACTTTTTGTCAAAATAACTATTATTATAGTTAGTGAAAACTCATTTTTCTCAGCTGTTTCTTGAATACAAACCTGCTCTGCACTACCAAACACCGAGAAAAAGGAAAGAAACTTCTTTCGAAAGAAAACAGAAACGTACTCAAATATTTTTTTTCACTTACTTCATGGGCTTCTCATAAAAACCTTGTTTTCTTCACTCATATCAAACCGCCATGGAAGATTTTGTAGGGAAAGAGCGTGACAAAAGAAGAAGAAGAAGACGAGCAGCCACCTCCACCATGTTCTTGTGGGGAATCTTGTTCTTTGCTCAGTTTTGTTTGGCTTCTTCATCAGCTCTTTCTCCTGATCAGTATCATCACCAATCCATCCCTTCACCAAGGAAGGCTGGTCGTTTCCACAATACGGCCTCGTTTCAGTCCCCTAGAGCCTCAGTGTCGTTCATGGGTCCACGTCGAAGAGAAGAAAACATAGATGATGTTTTTAATGACGACAAGAGATTAGTTCACACAGGTCCAAATCCTCTCCACAACTAAAAACTAGTTAGCATCACGTGTCTGGTTTCTCTTTGAGCAATCGCCTGCAATATCTGCTTTGAAATGTCTCGTTACTTCGGTAGAGTTTTTATAATGTAATTTTTTTGTTGTCACTATGAGATATATAGATCATTATTGTTAGCCTTCTTGTCCCTGATGCTAAGAAATGATCTTGTGTTCTCTTGTTGTAACTCTTTTGCTTCAATGGTAACCATCGACCTTCAAGATCCAAGAATTACTGAAAATAGTTTTTAATTTATTTATTTAGTTAAATCAGTATGTTTAGAAGTTCCATGTTCTAAGAAAGTAAACAGTAGTCTGAAGATTCGGATGCATGGATTTCTTCGAAGGATCATGTTCTTTTGCATAAAAGAAGGTTGTCTTTTTGTGATAAGTGATTAGTTAATGCTATATGTATGTATTTTATTGTTTTCTAAATCTTGATGTTAGATGTGTTCAAAGATTCCAAATTCCTAAACTATATAGTACTACTAATAAAGTTGATGTAATCGTATAGTTAAACGTCCATTTTAAAATTTATAAATGAACATGGAAGCTGTTGACTGCTTCTTAGCTCTTGAAAAAAGGAGAGCCAAAGACTTGAAATGTGGTGAATTTCATGCATAATAACTATTTAATCATAAGAGATGAGCTGCCCATTGTTTTGGATTTTGGATTTTTCATATATTATAAAAGTGAGAATATAATAGGCTGATGGTAAAAAAAGAAATACTACATACTTTTAGGGGGTGCATTAAGTATTATAGATATGTCATATGTGGGGGTGTATTTTTTTTAGACTGACATGGATGTAAATTGTCTACTTATATATGCTGAGTAATATACTACGTCGAACCCTAATAATAGAATAGTCGATAAAGAATTACATATCATAAAATTAATATTTTTGGAATTGATAACTACTCCTATTATTTATATGAGTAGGCCATTGATGATTTAGCTTTAATGGTTTTTATATCATTTGTTTGTGTGAACTTTAAACTTAATGCATACGTCTCTCGATGGTGCTGCCTGCCTGTTCCCAGTGACCTCTATTTTTATTTTCTCACAACTATATACTTACAAAACACATTTAATGCTCACATGATACCAGTACTACTAATTCTCTCACGGATTAATGATTCTCTTTGGCTAAGTAGACTTAAATGCAGAATTTCAAATCAACCACATTAAAATTACAAATCGGTGAGGCCAAAAGAATCAATTGTTGACCAAAAAGTTAAAAATTCAATTTTCTTTTAGAATAAAGAAAACATTGATTTGAAATAAGCGACATAAAAATTGCATAGATGAAAAAATTAATGTAAAATGTAAATTTTGTTAGTCTGCTTATACTTTTATTTAGGTTCATTTAGTTAAAGATATCCTTAGAGAGAGATAGAAGTTGTTGCATGTGGAATGAATGTCTTTGCACAGTGGGAGCCATAAATGGAGAGATTTAAGGAGCTATAGTGATCATTCAACTACCCCCATTCAATCTCCATATTTTATTTCTTACATTCCATTTTTAATAATAAATTTGTAAATTTATATACTGATTTGTTGAATTATGCGGAAACCAAGCTTTTCAAAAATATTATTTTCTTAAAGTTTGGTGTATATTTTTCCTTTTTTTTTTTTCATTTATCCGGGAAATGTCTGTCTAGTAGGTATGGCTGGGAAAATAGCCATGGGCTATTTGTAGGTCTGGTCAAATTTGAAGTCCATTTTAGGTGGAGAAGAGAAGGTCTCAAACAACGCACATGTATTGGGCTCAAATGTTGATTTTGCTAAAATGCTACAAGCGCGAGTATTGCGCGTGGGGTTTTTACCTAAACTGCTCTCAGCTCGTAAACGATACTTTACAAAAAGGATTTCTTTGCACGAATTGCAAAACTTAACATGGTAAAAAGGTAATTCGGTGACCCATGTTTAATCAATCACTACTGAATTTGGTCTAATTATGTAACTTTCTGCACCCTAGTTAAGTTTTCTGAATCATGTGTACTCTGTCACTTTTGCTTTTGCAGGTTATTATACAAGTTGCATCTATTTATAAGCAAAATCCAATACATAGTAAATGTATCTTGTTACTCTCTGCCTCTATTATATATACATTCACAACTATTATGGTTTATCTATAAAGGCAAAGTATGATAAATAGTCGGAGTTGTTTCTACCATTCAAGACGATGTGTGAATCGATGAAATGAGATGGTGAGAAATGTATGTGAATAAGGAAACACAGAGTCTGTGATGGTGAAGATAGGTTTCAGAATCTAAAAGGAAGAAAGAGAAAGTTTTGAGATGGAGGATGTGTGAAGGGGTGGAAAGGGTTAAAATAGGGGTTGATAGAGAGAAATGGGGAGGATGTGCGATTCTTCATCTGCAAGTAAAGCAAACCCTTTGAAGCATATCTCTCAACTCTTCATTCAATTGGATATGCTTGTTCTTTGGCACGGTAAAAAATAAGCTCGTTAATGATATCCTCAAGCTCATCATTATAAAGTGGGGATTGTGATTAATTTAACCAATGTTGAAAAGTAGATACATTCGATTAGTCTCCCAATTTTATTTTAGTATAGTTTAATTTTAAAATATTTTCTATTTTGTAATATAAAATTTCTTCACATTTTATGAAATAAAGAATATTTTAAAATTAAAGTATACTAAAATAAATTTGGGAGACTAATGTATCTACTTTTCAACGTTGGTTAAATTAACCACAACCCCCACTTTATAATGAGTTTGAGGATATCATTAACGAGCTTATTTTTTGCCGTGCCAAAGAACAAACATACCAAATTGAATGAAGAGTAGAGAGATTTCATGTATTTTAATGATTTGTTTGTGAATTGTATATTTATTAAATATTTTAAGCCAATTAAAATACTCATGTAATTTTAATGATTTTTAAATTAAAATACTCATGTATTTTTAATTATTTGTTGGATTATATTTAATAAAACTTTTGTTTTTGAATATCTCTACTTTTAGATTAAAATTTTACATTATAAAATAGTTTCACCAACAAAAAAGAGAATTAAGTTTCTAGTATTTTTCTTTTAGCTAACAACAAATATTCATTATAAACAAGGTTAGTTTGCTCTTTGTTTGTTTTTAGGTAAATGATTAACAAAGAAGTAGATACATAAACGTAAATTACTTGGTATGATATTTTCGAAATCAGGTTCAAAATGTTTGACAAAAGATATCGTTGAAAATTAAATAAAAGTTTTAAACTAAATACAAATGAGTTTAGTCGTTACAACAGTTAAATATTGGTAGTCTTCTAATCTATTCAAATAAAAATACAATATAAAAATAACCTTAGTTTCATAAGGAAACAACAGAAACCCCATCCAAAAGGACTAGGGTTTGGACTTACTTTTCTTATATTTATGGGCTGATGATAATTAGTGTGCACTTCAGGCTTCCCCTGATCTAAAGACATGTTTGACGTGATTGTTTCAGGTTTATTCAATGAGCTAATTATGGAGGATTAAGGCTAATGAGCTAATCATAGAGGATTAAGGCTAAAGATTGCCTGCTTAGTTTTAATAAATTGTTTATAAATAAGTATGGTTTTGCAATGAATTCATATTTTAGAAATATTATCTTATTTTATCAAGTTTATAGATTTGTTTTAATAGATATG
Source organism: Brassica napus (assembly GCF_020379485.1). NCBI lineage: Eukaryota > Viridiplantae > Streptophyta > Magnoliopsida > Brassicales > Brassicaceae > Brassica > Brassica napus. The sequence goes on from NC_063439.1 coordinate 26,646,477, forward strand.
TATTTCAGTAGATTAAATCTGCATAAACTGGTTTCAATTTATAGTCATTTCCTCAGTATTAATATAAAGAAAAATTCTTTAAAGATTGCCTGCTTAGGTTTAATAAATCGTTAATAAACATGTATAGTTTTGAAATGAATGCATATTTTTAGAAATCTTATCTTATTATATCTAATTTATAGATTTGTTTAAATAGGTATGTATTTCCAGTAGATTAAATCTGCATAAACGGTTTTTCAATTTATAGTCATTTGCTCAGTAATAATATAAAAAAAATTCTTTAAGGATTTCCTGATTAGGTTTAATAAATTTGTTTATAATTTATAGTCAATTTATAGGATTGTTCTCAATTGGTGAAGATGGTTTCGGAACCAGAAGAATGGCCAGCATTTGCAAGTTATTTGGAAGATATTAAGAGTCTGAAAGAGAATTTCACAAGATCAGAGATAATTCATGTTCCAAGAACGCAAAATACAAAAGCGGATAACCTAGCACGCAGTGTCAGGACACAAACGTCTTTTGTCGTTCACATGGATCAACATCTCCCAGTGTGGTTTACAGGGTCAATATGAGTCTGTAATGTTGATGACAAAAAAAAAAAAGAGTTTATAAACATGTATGGTTTTGCAATGAATTCATATTTTAGAAATCTTATCTTATTTTATCTAATTTATTGATTTTATTTAATAGATATGCATATTCAGTAGATTAAATCTGCATAAATGGTTTTTCAATTTATAGTTATTTGCTCAGTAATAACATAAAGAAAATTTCTTTAAAGATTGCCTGCTTAGGTTTAATAAATAATTTATAAACATGTATGGTTTTGCAATGAATTCATCTTTTTGAAATCTTCTCTTATTTTACTACAAGATTTATGCCTATTAATTTTCCTGTTTACGAATTGTTTTTTTATCACTTTGTATATCTCAGTTCGTTACTCTATTTATCGTTTATAAGGATTACACGTTAGATTTTTCTGCTAAATAGCTTGCATCATCACATTGTCTAATTAATTCAATGTTTATGCATGGTCGTGGCAGCTTGAAATGAAACAAGCGGATGGCTAGGAACAAGATTGGCGTCAGGCCCTTAAGGGAGAAGGAAAAGGAAGATAAACTTATAAGCGTTAGCGAAGAAAGAAGCCTACTTGAAGAAGGCTGCCAAGAGGAGAGCAAGCGCCCTACCCGAGTCTCCAGCCCGATGGATGAAGATAACGATCAACGGAAACTATCGGCTATGAAGCTAGATGGCATAGAAGAAGGTTATGCAAACCAATAGAACAAAGAAAGGTTAGCTCCGCAGCTGGTCCACAAGCAAGGTAAGTAAGTCCATTACCAGCCGGCTCCGGAGCCGCACAGCACATAGCTGGAAGTCAGAGGGCCCATACTACCTGCCTAACCCTTCGCTCCGAGGGACCGTAGATCGGAAAGCACCTTTAAAAGCGTACCGTCAAGCAAGAAAAGGGTGCTGCCGTGCCACAAGGCACGACCATAAAAAGAATAAAAAAGAAAAAGTTATGTAGTTGGACCATCTGCTCTTTCTTTTTCTCGTCTATCAGCTTCTCTGCTGACGCCATTTCCGAATGTCTTTAACCCCCTAGCAAAGCAACCAGCTCTTTTCCGTTGAGCGAGAGCCCTTCCACACGGGACTCCCGGATCTGATATTGACCCCAAAAAAGAAACGGTAGGTACAGCTAGTCCATGAACAGCCAACCAGCGCACTGTAAAAATTGGATAGGTCCTATCTATAGTCATTGGGTCCTCCTAAAAAGATCTACTAAATTCGTCGAGTTGTGAGCCTGCCAGCTCAGAGGAACCCCTATGCCTTTTGGCCAGCTTGGCTTCTGACCGGTCGATCCCGCTTAGTACCCCCTCTTGCAACGATTATTATATATCAAACCTATAACGGTATTCGACATTCTTCAAGTTTTCTCACAGGACAAGGCATGCATGTTTTTTTTTTCTTTTTCTCATACAATACTTTTTATTGAACTGTGGAAGTATTATTTTTAATAACTATGTTTCTCTTTGTCATGACGCCACCTTTACTTCCAAAGTGTTTGAGCTACAAAATACATGCGAGAAAAATAAAATTATGAATCTCTTATTTGATATTAGTTTATCACTATCCTAATTCAGAAAATTCTAAAAATCTGTACATGTGTGTTTTATTTTCGAATATTATCATCAAAACTATATTTTATGAATTCTTCTTAACCTTTTGAAACTAAATTTTAGGTTTCTATTTGTAAGCAAAAGAAACTAAATTTATGTTGTGGCATTGTAAATCTTTTCTCTTATATTTCCTAGTTAAAATGAATAGCTTCTTCTCTTCTCATGCCACACTTTTATTTTTCTTAAGACAAATACAGGTGGAATATCAATTTACAACTATATGTATACTAATAACGAAATGCTGACAATTTTACATGGTTGTTTCGTTATTAGAATCCATTTAGATGTAAATTGATTTCCCACCTGAATTTTTCCTAAGAAAAATAATGGCATGAGAAGAGAAGAAACCATTCATCTTAACTAGGAAATAGAAGAGATAAGATCAAAAATGCCACAACATAAATTTAGTTTTCTTTTTGCTTAACATCAAAACTTAAAATTTAGTTTCAAAAACTTTAGGAAGAGTTCATAAATTTTATAATTTTCATAATAGTATTCTAAAATAAAACACACATGTACATATTTTTACAATTGTCTAAATTAGAATAGTGACAATATAATATCATAACAGATTCATATTTTTTATTTTTCTCGCATGTATTTTGTAGTTCAAACACTTTGGAAGTAAAGGTGACTCCATGACAAAGAACAAAATAATAACTAAATATAACACTTCTACAGTTCAATAAAAATGTTATAGGAAAAAGAGAGAAAGAAAATGCATGCCTTGTCTGTGAAAAAAGCTTGAAGAATATCATATACCATAACAGGTTTGATATACAATAACATAAGTTTGTCTTCCTTTTCGTTCTCCACTAAGGGCCTAACACCAATCTTCTTCCTATCCATCTGGTTTATTAATTTCAAGCTGCCAAGACCATGCATAAACATTGAATTAGACAGTGTGATCGACGCAAGCTATTTAGCAGTAACAACTAACAAATAATCTTTATAAACCATAAGTAGAATAAGGAACTGAGATATTACAAAGTGATAAACAAACTAAAAATTCTTAAACAGAAAAATTGATAGGCAAAAATCTTGTAGAAACTAGGATAAGACTTCTAAAAGATGAATTCATTGCAAAACCATACATGTTTATAAACCATTTATTAAACCTAAGCATGCAATCTTTAAAGGATTTTTCTTTATTAATACTGAGCAATTGACCCTAAATTTAAAAACCGTTCATCTAGATTTAATCTACGAAAAACATATCTATTAAACCAAATCTATAAGTTGGAGATTTGGATTACTTTCAGATATTGCTGCTCAATTAAGAGTATTCTGAAACCCACTGCACCATATCTATAGTGATCAAATCTCCTAGACCCAGAGGCGGACCTACATGCAAGAAAGGTGGTGCAATTGACACATGTTAAATATAAAATTTAGATTTGTAAGCCTATTTTTGTAATGGAACTTAGCTCGGTTGGTTATAGATTCAGCCCAATGACCCCCTTTTTCCCGAGTTCAAACACAGCATGTACTCATATTTCTCTTCTTTTCTTTTAGTTTAAATCATTATTTATTTTATTTGGTCCTATGTACAAAACGTAGTTGAGCATGACCCAGGTAAAAAAATCTCCTGGGTCCACTACTGCCTAGACCATGTATTCATAATACTGTATTTGATCATTCTCTAGAACGCACATGAAGAAGCTGCAGAGGGGGCACAGCGGCAGCAGCGTCGACCTCTAAACACACAAGAAGAAGCAGCAGCAGCAGGTCTGCGTGTTCTTGTGAGTTCTGCTGCTTCTTCTTGTGCGTTTAGAGGTCGACGCTTCTGTTGGTTTAAAAAACTGAACCCATAAAGAATTGATTGTATAGTGGAGATGTCTAAAATTATATGTTTCAATGCATGTAGAATACAGAACAATTTATAATCATGAACAAAATGTATGAAGAAACAGATCCCTTAATGGTGGCCTTACTAATAGATGAAATTATTCAAAGTTGCCAACTGTAATGACTCAATATTTTTTTTTCTTTTTTTTAAATTGATATTTTCCATAATCATATGATTAGCTTCCAGATATGTGCATGAAAAAAATATACTGAAAGAGTATGATATCTACACAGAGATGCACCAACTATCAGCCAAAATCTGTTTGTTTATTAACTGTGAAGTTTTTCTTGAGTTTTCTATGGAAAGTATATTTTCTCATGGAATTCCAATATACATGCATTTTTCATGAGATTTATACGGAAAGTATATTTATTGTTGCTTAATTGTATTTTTAAAATTTTATAGTTTTATTTTCACTAACTATTTTCACTCATTATTATCTATACACGTATGTATGTATATACATTTTCAACACTAAGAAAAATATTATGGTGGCCTTATTAATAGGAAAAATTATTCTAAGTTGCATTCATGGTAAGAATCATTCAGTGTCAAACTGTCAAATATAGTGACTTGGTATGTTTTTTCTTGCTTTTTCTGGTATAATCCATATGATTTGTTTCCGGATATGTACACTAAGATAAGAATGATATATTGAAAAGAGTAAAAGATCTACGTCAAGATGCACCAACTATCAACCGATCGAATCTGTGTATAGATTATTGTGAATGTTCTCATGAGGTTTCTAAGAAACATACATTTTGTCATGAAAATTCTAATATCCATGAATCTATACTATTTAAAGGAAAGTCCTAAAAAATCTACTTATGAAAGGTTGTTGCACCTACTTATAATATTTTTTTACTCTTACCCTTATTTTTTTCTAACTATACCATATCTATTGAGATAATTTGCTAATGTTGTTTTATTTAATTTTCTAGCGTAACATATGGAATATTTGGTTTCCTTAAATACATGTCCTCATTTATTTTCTAGCGTATACAAAATATTACAAATTTTATTTTTTAGAAATATGAATATAAAAGTCTGCAACTTAGAAAATACTAACAAGCTTTTTCAAACTTTTTCAAACCTTTAGAATACGAATATACACCTCAAAATAAATTATAAAAAAAAATATTATTTCTATTAATAAAATGATTTCTTGAATATAAAAATTGGATGAAGTTTATTTTCAGATTTGTATTTTAATAAAATATTGCAAATATAAAAACGCAAGGAACAAATATCATTATTTTTGTTAAAGTAAAATTTTGTCAAAATATATTTCTACGCTTTAAAATCGTGGATCAAATAGTTGATTCAGTTTTATATACTATTATAATGTATATAGAAAATTTAATCAAAATTTGAAAAATATTTTAAGATTGTTTTGGATCTTTGTCAGGTCAACCGGTATCGGTTCACTGGTTAATAACAAGTTTTTGGATTTGGTCAAACTTTGAATATATAAATAGGTTTTCATTAATCCAATATTTTTAAGTATATTATTTGAATTTTTAAAATTCAAGTATCCGTTTGGTTCTCGGTTATGTTTATTTTTTTATTCTAGAGATATATGATTTGTTAGGTTATTTATGAAATTCAGTTTAATTGATTTTGTTGTTTTTAGTTTGGTATGGTTCGATACGCAGTTCCGGATAAATATGCCCAAACTATATATTATCTATAAAAAATGATTTTAAAAGAATTTATTTGATTTCGGAAAAAAATAAGCGCGGGTCAAAATCTAGTTTGTAATTAGGAGCAAAACAATATATAGTTAAACATCCAGTTTGTGAGAACCCATTTCCAAAACAGCCGTTTAATGGACTGGAAAGACTCGATGATGTGATCACAAAGGTGATGAGGATCAGGTATCACATTGAGATCAGGCTGGTCTTTCTTGCACGATTCCAAGAAAACACATCATTTACGGTCTAATTAAAAAGAGACAATCAAATCAACATCATTACAAGAGTATTTAAATAAATCAAAATAATTAAGCAATGAACCATGTTCATTGCATTCACCACTTTCGCATCATTCAAACTAATAATTCGATGTATGAAGTTATTAATGCTAATTGTAGCACCTACTGTTTTCCTCATTTTGCAGGTTATTATACAAGTTGCATCTATAAGCAAAATTTAATACATACAAGTGTAAATGTATCTTCTTTACTCTCTACCTCTATAAATATATGTTCACAAATATTTTGGTTTACCTATAAAGGCAAATTAAAGTATGATAGACCACCAGCTAAAGGTTCACAAATCCACAGTAACAAAGCACAACATGTCATTTCTTTTGACAAATCTTGTCTCTTTTATTGATTTTCTCCCTGAAATAAAAGTGACTAGGGTATCAAAGTTTGAGTTGCTTCATATCATGGACTACATGTCCAACAACAGCCTTCAACTATTTGACCTTCTGTACTACTTGTAAAAGAAACTAAAGTTTCTAAAATATAACAAAGAAACAAGAGATAAAACTCTTAAAGAAAGAAGAAATAATTCTATATCACAATCTATGTGATGGACTACATGTCCAACAACAGCCTTCAACTATTTGACCTTCTGTACTACTTGTAAAAGAAACTAAAGTTTCTAAAATATAACAAAGAAACAAGAGATAAAACTCTTAAAGAAAGAAGAAATAATTCTATATCACAATCTATGTGATTGTGATCCCTACAAACTTAAGGAACAAGAACTTTATTTATATTATTAGAAATAGAAATCTAAACATTGTATTTTACATCACAACAACAAAGGGCTTATATAGAATATGAAACAACACAAAAGGCCTTTTCGTTTTATTATCTCTGCGTCAGAGAATTAAGCCTTCAATGACGGGATACACAACACAGGTGAAGCACGGGATAACTGATTTCACAGACGTTGCGGCAGCCAACCGCGAATAAAATGGACGCGGAATAAATCAGCGGCGTCTAATTTTTTTTGTCTCCGGCAATCTATTAGCGGCAACTTTAGCTTTGGTCACTGTTATTTATGTCTCCGTCACCATATATTTTGTTGCCGCTACCTACCGCTTGGAAGTTGCGATTATAAAACAAACAGGCCTAAAGTGAACACTTGCATCTCTTTATTGTATCTCTTCAATATATCTTTTAAACGAAGAGTTGTGTTATTACAAATGAAGAGTTGCGTATTTTCTCTTTTGAACTCTTAAATAAAACTAATTACCTAAAAGTCATAACTCTAACACATACACCCTTTCAATAAATTCAATTACAGCCAACACTACTCAGCCTCATATTCTAACACAATGTATCAAAACTCTAATTATCTCTTTATATCTTATATATCAATCACTGTGTATGGTTTTTGTTTTGTAACCAAGAAGTTTCCTTATATGACATTTTTGGTTATTAATAGGTTTGATTTTGTAGGCGATTGACTGGAACAATCATCAGCATCAGCTCATCACCGGATCATCCGCAGAACTCGGTGATCGGATAAATAACTTGCACTCATCACCGGATCATCCGCAGAACTCGGTGATCGGATAAATAACTTGCAGACGGCTGCGCCGTCGAGATGGACTCCGACACCGGAACAGATCATGACACTAGAAGAGGTTTACAGAAGAGAAACACGGACGCGGACGACAGAACAAATCCAACAGATAGCATCTAAGCTCCGTAAGTATGGCAGAATCGAGAGCAAAAACGTTTTCTACTGGTTTCAGAATCATAAATAGAGAGAGAGAGAGAGCTAAACAACGCTGTCGTCAAGGAGATGATAATGATTTTATATATAAAAATAAAAACAAAAAATCATGCACTATAGTCCAGTGCCCTAATCAGCCGCTTATTATGGGAAAGACAAGTAAAGAGTTAAAGAGAATCTTTTCTCCTGAGTTGTTGGGAACAATAAGGAAAAGAGAGGAAAAAGGGCTGCTAGCTTTTTTTTATTAGTCTCAGTGATCTCTTTTAGTATTTGTTATTTTTCAAGTTTAAATAAATATGTTTTTCAAAAACATTATTGAGAGCCAAAATAGTGAGTAATGATTATTTATTTTTTTCACTGGTCAGAAGGAATTAGTTGGGGAGAGTAACAATAAAGACGGTACGTGGAGAAATCTTGTTACTGCAGTGATAACTCAAGAAACAGGAGAGATAAATATCGAAGAAAATAGATACAATGTCATCTTTAAATCTCTATGACTCTATCCGCTTGTTGAGAAGAAGAGAAAAACGACTAATCTACAGAGAAGAAGGATACAAAAGAAAACCAACGTCTTGCAACTATTGTTACTAGTTACTACTATGAGTTCATGCCTCTAACGAAGAATTGAAACCAAAACCAATGTGTGATCAATAAACTGGACCTGGATTTAATTCAAGTTTTTATTTATTGTATGTTGAGAAATATGCGTATAGTGATGGTTAGTTGAAGAGAGTAGACAGAGGACTCAGAGGAGAATGAAAGACCAAGACGTGAAGTAACTGCTACGACGTTTTGTCGTTTGATATTTTTATAAGGTTATATATTAAAGGATTATAGGGTGAAAAAAGCGGCCCCGGGATGCCTTCGGCGGGTTCTCCGGTGGACGGTCATTGCATACTAGTCGGGTCTCTTTCGAGTGCATTCGGATACAAGGATCATCGAATAAAAAAAATCTTACTTATAGTTTCTAAGACAGTTATGATCATAAGTGAAAAATACAGATATATGAAACACCTAACCTTTTTAAATAATGTTCAATTAATATTATAAATAAATAATGAGTATCTTAGTTAAACATGATAACTTTTAACTAATGAGAAAATATTTTGTATGTTAAAATATAGGTTTAGAGAAGCAAATGATGATTATCTCAAAAAAATAACATACATCTAATTTTAAAACCAAATATAAAGTATATATTTCACAACCAAATAAGAAAATGTTTTACAACTTAAATATTTTTTACAAAAATATCAAATTACAAAATTCACAAATAATTATTCAAATCGAAATAATATAAATAAAAGGTCTTTGAAAAAAATGAGTTTTTATTTTTTTCACTGGATCTAAAATGGTATGCAATTCTTAATTATTTTAAAATATTTTTTTACATTATAAAATGGTTCTCCTTATTATAATTTGAGATTGTGCAACAAGAACCTACAAATGAAAAGATGTATGTATTAAAATAAATAGAGTTAAGCGTTAAAAAGACAACTTTTTATGTAAGTAAACAGTAATAACCTGAAAAATATAACAAAACGAAATGCTTGCCCTAATAATAATTGTTTCTTTTTATTTTCTTTATCTTTTCAATTCCAAGATTCACAGAAATTTTGAACTTATGATTTCCTTATAAAAAAACAAACAAAAAACCTGAAAATTATAAATAAATTATTAAATTAGAGAAGCTTTATAAATTTATAATTGCTACATGAGACGAAATAGGTTGTTTGTGATGTGATGTTTAAAATAAACCAAAAGTTGTTATTAATTTTTTTACTAAAAAATAAAATAAAACTTATTTTGCTAGATTTTACGTAGTGTACTAATATCAAAATACACATTTTTTGTATTTATATAAGGTTATTCTATAGGTTTTGATGAAAATCTTCCAAGGAGTCGGCATTTTAAGTTGGTAAAGAGGATAAGTTGCTATGTAACCGTAGAGCTTCAGTGACAAGGGATGTGGAGTCAATGGTTAAAAGACAATTAGAGAAAAAAAACTGTATCCAATGGTCAATTGTTTCTCAAATCTTTCTTCTACCTCTGTTTATGATTTCTAGATACTTCTTATGACTTACTCAACGTTTAATTACTGTGAACTCAAATCTGTAATCACTGTAACACTTTACTGAATTTTATCTAAAGAAAAGAACCACAGCGACCAAGAAGAAACAAATTGGGAGTAAAAGAAAGAATTAAATCAATATTAGGAGTTTATTTCCTCAACAATATTCACCTCGCAAGAATATGATGTAGACAATTAAAACCCTGTGACAAAAGAATTTCAATAAACCCAAAAAAAAGGACACGATGGTCTCTCTAACCAAACCAATGTACAAAACTTTCAAGGCAGCTTTCTGCTCTCCTCCTGCCCGTGTCTATATATCTCCTAATAACACCAAAGACTCTCACTTCTGCGTTTACACAATGTACAAAACGCAAACGCTTCAAATCACAAAACACCCAAAAAAAAAACAATATCCAAACGCTGTCTAATCTTTTCCCACCAGCAGCAGTCAGGGATTGAACTAAACCTTCATTTTCTCTCCTGTTAGTGCATCAGCTTCAATGTGTCAAAACGTATCAAACAATGTTGTGGCTGTTACTCCTTGGCCACCCTTCCCGGAGATAAATAGACGATTTTGCAGCCCCTCCAGCTGCTTCCCCCTAAAACTATGGGCCGGCCAAGTCCCCAAGTCCACTCTGATTTGAAAGAATTAGAATTACAGGAATGAACACCACTCTACCGGCAATTAAATGAACATGTATTCTCAGGAGGCAGAAGGTGGCCTAGTATCTGGGGTCGTTGTTTTGTTCCTACGGGACATGCAGTCAGGGCAAGGGAATGTGTAAATGGAGTCATTAGGTCTTTTAAGCTCAAACCCCTTTGAGTCACTATGAGATCTCATGTTTAGCATCTGACGTTTAAAACTCCGCCATCTGCCGGGACAAAACACAACAAAATCAGCGTTTCAGCATTAAAGGGATAACAATGCGACAGACTTTAACGTTTGCAGAAGAAATCAAACGCAAAAAGCTCAGAAGAATATAAGAGCAACACTGGTATGGTGAATAAAAAACGAAACAATGCAAATATTGAAACGTGGAGCTTGAATGAGTAGAAGAAAGAGGTGAGTACCCAATGTTGGGATTGTCAAAGATGATTGCTAACTTTCGCTTGTCTGGTCTAATAGTTTTGGAATGTCCTCCGAACAAGTATCTTCGATGACCCATGAGAAAGTGAGGAAAGTTTCCACCTTGTGTGGTCACAAATACCTCACTGTGGAGACAGACCGTGTAATCTATTGCAGCCATTCTGGAAGAGAAGTTCTAAACACAGAGTTCAAGTCAGAACTCAGAAATAATTGACCACGCAACTAATACTTTGGAACAAACAGCAGGAAAAAGACAGACCTTATATGGAGCAAGTTCCTCCTCTGAGGCAAGCATCTCCTTTGTTTGTAAATTCGGGAACATCTCTAGTAGCGGGGCCATCGTTCTATTCGCATTATATATCTGACCAGATGCAAGGTATATATATGTGCTTTTGTTGAAACCCATTCCTCTAAGCATTAAACCCACCTGAACGGTTTACAAGAAAAGTATAAACCAAACAGAACAACAACACTAGTGCTCAGTGCTCACCCAACAGAACAAGTCACACTATTGCCACAAGGATTTATGGAGCTATTCTGATGGATGATTAACATTTGACATATATTCCGAGAATGCTAATATATTGTATAGTAGTAGCAGTGTCCAGAAACAAACGAATTGATGAGAGTACCTCTAAAGGAGTTAACGGGCATTTCCCATTTTGTCTGATAGCACCAGGTCGAATAACACGACCTGGTTTTGTGAATTTTCCTTTCCACCCTCGTTCTCTTGCTGCAATCATATCTTGTTTTTCTTGCTTGCCACCATCAAATACACAGCATGAGAAAGCTACCATGTCCTGCAACATGTATAAATAGCTTATTATATCTCTCACCTCTGGCAAAAAGCTCATTCAAATTTTTTTATAGTCATGATAAAGACCAGTGGGGATTCTTGAGAAGTCTCTCCTTTACATAGAACAAACCTCTTCAAAGCGCAGATGTACAGATACGTACTTTGCTCCGTGGTTTGCACTCTGCTCCTTCATTCTCTTCACCAGTGTTTCTCCTAGGGTTAGTATGGGTTCTGAAAACCTCAAGGCTTCGTAGTTCGCCAAACATCTAAGTCTCTGTACAGGTTTAGGAGCATCAAACGAAAGTCTATTTGCAAATGGGGATATTCGTATAACCCTGCGCCATGAAAAGACAACAATTCTTCAATGAAAAACACCATACAGACCCAAAACATCTCTTTCACTAAAAGAATAAGGTGGTTAACTGTCCTGTTAAGAAGTATGCGTAACCAACACTAGCATATGAAAACGATCTTCTAAAGAACAAACTGCAACTTACTTCTCCTCAAGTAGCTTCGGCAAGATCGAGTCCCGATAATATTGAATAGGTGACCAAGCTTTGACTCTGAAGTTGTAGACATTTGTCATGTTATAGTCAAATCGCTCCATTAGATATTCAGGAATTGTGTCAACCACCCGCACATCATTTGCTAAGGTACTGACAAAGAACTCTTCATCATAGATATCCCCAAATTTACTGAAAGAAAACCCTCCGTTAGAAATCAGTCTTACAAAAGATAGGTTTTGCTTCAACAAACAACACGTCAAGACTAAGATTTTCACAAGAAAGCACTATATAACCTCGGATCTCTCCATATGCTGTGATAGTGAAAGTTAGGAATCACTAGAGTTGCATTAAGATAGCCTGCGACAGCAACCGCATTGCATATCTGAGAAAAGTCAACAACTTTGACATTTTAACAAGACTCCTAGACATGATTGAGCGAAATGCATTCATGAAAAAGATCAACAAACCTACCGATGTCCGCTGCTGATTCAAACCCCCGTTTGCCTCCACATATATGTAACCGTTTGACTCCGGCAAGGCTACAATTGAAAGCAAAAAAAATCAGATTATGATCCTCCAATGAACAGACAATAAATGATTCAAAAACTCTACAGCTTACTGAAGTAGCTACCTCCAGTGGACTTGTTCACGTACGGCTTCCACTCGACACCTTTATAGGAATGTTTCCAAATGGTTGATATCTGAGATGTATACCATAACAACATTGATGATACATGAATGAATAAGAATAGCATGTTGTAGTTGGTTTCTATCTAACCAATCAAATATTAAAACTCCCAATGCTAAAGAGTAAACCTTTGTTCAATGATTCACGAGGAACTAACCGCATCAGCAGTGGAGTTATCGGCGTCCATCTCAGGGCGGAGCTTGGCGTAAAGCTGGGGGCTTTTGTAGACGGATCCAGGCGGAGACCGATGCCTTATGATGGGACCAACGTCGAACGAAACGGTGCCCATGTAAATCAGCATACACGAGATGTAGATTAGAGGGGCGAATAGGAAAACCCCCTGACGCCGGAGGAGAACCGATACGATGAGCCACGAGAGGCGATGAGCGAGGGTCCGATTCGGCTGGACTACGGTGGGAAAGCGACCCGAGGCTTTTGACCGACGGTAACGAGGAGAGCGGCGGGGAGACCCCGGAGGGGAGGGTGTAGTGTGGCCGCTTCCCGGCAGGCGATTTTTCGCGAGCATTTGAGGAGAAATCGACAGATCTCAATGTCCTGATTTACGTCGGAAGATTACATAGTAAGTCCCCTAGCAGCTGCGGCGGAGATAAGGTCGCGAATCGTAGAGATTCGGCGGAGGCTGCGGCGGAGCACGGTTGCGAAATTTGAACTAAATCGCCGGAAGAGAGAGAGAGAGAGTCTTTTTCTTTTTCCTTCGCTTTTACGGTGGAGGCTTGATCACATGCGCCTTTTCCTTTCTCTCTCTCTTTCTTTTTATATTTCCCTTTAGATTTCAAATTTTATTATTAAAAGCTTTTTTTTTTCTTTAATTGGAAAATTTGTAAAAGGATATTATGTTAAATATTCTGGATGAAAACAGGCTTTTTAGCTAAATTCCATTATTTTCAAAATATTTTATTTTATTTTAGTACTAAAATTAAATTCATTCAGTTTTTAGGATGTTGTGAGTTGTGTGTCCTTGTTCTACTTTTGATTATTCGCATAAGATATGGAAAACATCCAACAAGATATCTGTTCTTGTCATGTTTTGGATTATGGGAAAATATAAAAATCTGAATAATATTTTCGTATATCTGTTGTGCATTTTCTAGATACAGTTAACGTTTTGTCTAGCTATATTTGTGGACGATTCCTTTCAAAGGAAAAATAAACTACGAATCTCCAGAATAATCTGCACGGTACTTTTGTTTTTTCTCAACCATATCTTTGTATATTTTCGTTTGAAATTATCAACATTATATATTGTTGAAAACAAATAGATTTCAGCTGTATTTACAAATATATATATATGTCGTTGTATAATGACACGATAGTAAAAAGTATTTAATTCAAAAACTAAACAATTCAGGTGACGAAGCCAACACGACAAGCAATGTTGATTCCATACTCTGTTTGAGGCTTTGAGCTAATCTGTCGTCCCTAAACGGCACGTGCTCTGGTAAGGTAATTATTTTGACAATAATATTATAATTTTGAAAAAACATGATTGCTTCTTAATACACCACATAAGTTCCATATATAGTTTAGTCAACAAAACTTTTAAAATGTTTCCATGGCTGATATGGTACATATGGAAGGCTCGAAACGAGAAGTGCTTTAACGCAAAGAATATCTCACCAGTTGATACGCTTCAGCTTGCAAGCCGGGAAGCGGAATCCTGGTGTGTGGCTCAAATAATAGAAGAAATAAATGAGCATACTCCAGATGAGAACCCAGGGCAAGCAAACGAAGTCCAAAGGCCGCTATACAAATGGCGATGTCAGGTGGATGCATCCTGGAAAGAACATGAAGAAGGAACAGGTCTCGGCTTTGTCCTATTAGAAGATAATCGTATCAGATTAATCGGAGCAAGAAGATGGAACAAAACCTTCTCGCCTTTACAAGCAGAAGCAGAAGGCTTGAGTTGGGCAATGAGAGAGACGAAGAAGCTAGGAGTTAGAGAAGTTCATTTTGAGTCAGACTGTCAACAGCTCGTACGTCTCATTCAAGAACCGCAGGAGTGGCCTGCACTTGGAGCTGAGTTAGACGATATCGACTTCCTGAGTTCAGAGTTCGATTCTTTTTCTATCAGTTTTATACGTCGCTCTGAAAACATCCGTGCGGACTGCCTCTCTAAAGCAGGACGATCACGTGACTCAGACTTTTGTTTCATTGGGGACTTGATTCCCCCTTGGCTAGCTCATGAAGCTAGCTTTTTAGAAACTATAGATTAATAAAATTTTACTTTGGACGCCAAAAAAAAAAACAAAACTTTTACAATGCTAACGATTAAAATAGTTGACTTATGAGTTGATGTAGATTGGATGACATAATCCCCACATAATTATACAAATAATATATTAAAATACGTTGTAATTTGAATACCTTTAGAGCTTAAAATGTGATTTGTGTATAACTGTATGAGGAAGTTGTGTAATTGTACCCCAAAAAAAATTATCTAGTGGAATATTTAACAAGTAATAATTACAAAATAGTTAGCATTGTTTGTTGACAAAAAAAAAAGTTAGTATTGTTTAACTAACAAGAACATGATTAATCTGAATTCTTAATTTGAGGTTTTTAACTCATGATTTGACTTTTTTTTCTTTTTTTTGGCTAAATTTTTTATATTTTTTATTTAAGATACAGTTTTTAATATCTCTTAGAAACTATTCTTACCTGAAGCTAAGAACCCCATCCTATAAATTTGGGTTAATCATGGTCTGACGTGAGGTTGCACGGAATTAGCCTGTGGCTGTGTTTGCTTGCATGTGCAACTGAGATGGAGAGAGCCGAGAGGGAGTGGTTGGTAACAGCGACAATTATTTATATATAAGGGATATATGAGAAGATTCCAAATTTAGTAAAATACTATATGCCACTTTCTAATGTTTTGATGAGATAATAAAATTTAGAAATGTAATGACACGTCAATAACTTAACCACAAGCTTGAATGTATAAGGTACTATAATATATAGATCCAAATAATATGTATTTTTGAAAATCATCTGAATATTTTTCCAAAACTCTAGATACATAATCTATCTTGATATCTCAATCACTTAATTGATGACCACAAAACAATTAGACAATAGATTAAGACAATTTATAAAGCCAGAATTCGAGGCAATGATGAGAAGTAAGAAGAGTTTCAACATATATTTTTTTGTTCAATCACATTTTATCAGAAAAATGATTCTTACCACGAACACAAAAGCCAACAAGAGACACACTTAGCATTTTCATAACTTGTGAAAATTTAGAATATTCTACATATAATGAATTGTTTCTGATGGTTCAACAGTATGAGAAACATTCTTCAAAAAAAAAATAGTATGAGAAACATCGACATTGGAGTTTTTTGGATGAAATCAATAGTAAAAATGTATATAATGTATTTGTTCTCGCCAGAATTTGACCAAGACCGGTAATAATTTCCTAGCATCGAACGAAACAGTGCACATACATAGCAGCATACATGAGATGTAGATTAGAGGAGGTAAGAGGAATGTTTAATCATAAGATTTTATAGATTGAATCAAATAGGTAAGAGCAGATTAATGTATAAACCTTAGTTTTACCTCTCTGCGTGTGTATCAAATTTACACTTTATTTTTTAAAAATCTGAAGACCCACCAAGGAGTGAGGACTTTAAGAGTGTATATTCATGTTTTGTTGGAAGTCAGATTTCTAACGAAACTTAGGAGTTCGATGTTGTGTTTTCATGTTATATTTTCATATTTTTGTTAGTAACAGTTATTTTGTCTGTCCTTTGTCTATAGCCAATTAGTCACATGCTTCAGATTTGGATTCCAACAAGAAGGCTTTTACTAACACATTTAGAAATCACTTTTGAAATAGTAAAGTTATCATTCACAATCATAATCAATTTTCACTCTTACGTTTCAAATAAAAGATCAGCTTATGAATAGGTCTCATTCACATTCGGAATCAGTTTCCACTCTTACGCATTAAATCAAATTTCACTCTCTCTTACGTTTCAACTTTGCAGAATCAGTTTCCATACACCACGATTCATCATTGGCAGGGCCGTCTAACAGCACGCGCAAGTGGAACGGTTGAACGGGGTCCCCAAAATATAAAAATAAAATGTTTAAGAATTTTTCAAAATATATAGATAAATTATGGTAAAAAACTTTAAAATTTTAGATATAATGCTAAATTTAGAACTTATAATTAAAAAAATCAGACAAAATTATTAAATTTTAAAATTATTTGATAAAATGTACGATTAATATATTTTTTGAACAGTGTCTAAAATTAATTTGAGACGGTCCTGATCATTGGACATGAGGTCTAGTCCGCATCACACCAAGCTGAAAGTGTTAACTCTGTGTTTCATAATTGTAATAAAAAGAGCAAGTTCTTTTTTTTTTTGAATAAATGTTAAATTTATTCAAAGAAAATTACTTTTGTACAATGACTGTAACAGTAGCTGAGATGTTTGCTAAAGAAAATAAAAGATAAACTCAAGAATCCTCTAACTAAGTAAGAACCATGTTTCCATGGCCTTTGTGTGTTTTCGACCTCCCATGAGTCTCAGACTTGAAATTCGGTTTCTGACTAATTTGTCAATGCACCGAATCAAAGCAGCAGGACTGTTTGGGGTTTCACCATGTCTTCTTCCATTCCTCTCTTTCCAGATGGTAGAGAGTGCTGCTTGAAACACGTATCTGAGAAGAAAGAGCCGAGTCTTGTCCCAAGTCTGCTTTGTTAGGAGCCTAATGATCTCTCCCCATTCAGTTGTGTAATCCAAAGATAGGAGCTTATGGGTAAGTCTCTTCCAAACTTCCTCCGAAAAAGGGCAAGTTCAAGTAAGGAATTACTGAAGTTAGCAAGTTAACTGGTGATAGTTCAAGAAAGGATAATTAGTGTTTCCGTCACATTGATTTCATTAACTGTCACATACAGAATCCGTTCTTGATTACTGAAAGAACCTGAGTTTTAACTCAAATAACCTGAGAGTTCTAACATTGACTTAAAATGAACACACATGCTTTTATTGAAACACAATATAATGGCACACAATATAACATATGTTTAATTGAAACAAAATATAACCCATGATTTTATATATTGCTGGGTTTTGGGTCAAAGCGTAATTAAGTATACACTACGATAGGACTTCTTACATTGTGTGATCCGTCCGACCAAACCAGAGACGCAGACACAATACCAGAAATACCCGCAAGACTGTTGCCAGAGACTGTAACAGTGAAAGATTTTTTATCCCCTGATGATTCGAAAGAGAGCGTTTCTGGATCAACCTTGATGTTGAGTTTAGGATCCCCAGACAATTTTGCCTTGTAAGTAGATCCGTCTTTCCCAACATTTGTGACCGTTCTTGAAAATGTGATATCTGAAGATGACGAAGCTGAAACTTTGGCTGTCATTGAAGGGTAGTTGAGATCTCTCACGTTGACCTTTGATTCCTCGGAACAAGTAAAGGCTCCACCGGCGAGAATACTAATCCCATTGGCTGAGTAGTCCAAAGAGCAGAGCATGTTTAAGTAATCCTCTTTGGATATTTCATAAACAAGCCCTGGATTAATTGCAGCTGTAGGGTTAACATGTCCAGATCCGTATGCAAACTCAGCTTCTGCATTTTTCGATGCATTCATTGGCCAAGCTACAACAAAGCAACATTAAAAGGCTCACATCACTATACGTTCTTTCTTTCTTGAGGGAAATAAATATATTGGTTTGATATTTGATAATTACCAGTAGTCATGATAGCAGATTTGACAGCAGAAGGAGACCAATCAGGATGGAATGTTTTGATGTAAGCCGCTACACCTCCGACATGAGGACAAGCCATGGATGTTCCGGACATGAAATAGTAATCCATGCGTTGTCCAGGAACTGCGGTTGGAGACATCGGTGAATATGCTGCCAATATATTCACCCCTGGAGCCGTAATATCAGGCTGCATGTATATTATATATAAACCTTTTAATGTCAAGACTTCGATCATTAATTTCTCCCAATTATGCGAATATTATTAGTTAGGATTGGTACGTACCTTCATGATATCGCTAAAGAGAGTGTTTGGACCACGAGAAGAGAAGGAAGCAACGAACGGAGCATCGTTGTCCTTAACTGTCTTACTCCTCAATATAGTTCCTCGAGGGTTTCTGTTTCATATACAAGAATGTGGTTAACGAATCTAATTAACCAAAGAATTAATGTTTAATTATGGAAGAGTTTCTTACGGTGAGGTGAGCACGTAAGATCTAAATGCTTCGTAATTGGTATCATTTAAGACTGCGACCGGAATTGGATCAGGACCAGGAATGTCAACAACATTTATATGAAGGATGGTTCCAACTGCACCCGCTTCTCTAGATTCCATAACATTGTTCCAAGTATCGCACACAACGATCTTTCCCTGCACCGTGTTCAGGCAACCACTAGCGCATCTCCTAGAAATACAATATAAGAAGATCAAGTTTATATCCATAGCGCGTGACGTTTCATCTGTTCCTTATACAAGTTAGGGCCAAGCCTTGGGTCACAAGTTACCTTGCTTGCTCCTCTGTACAGTTATTTGAAGCAGTTTTCCCGTACGCCAAAGTATACATTTGTCCCTCTAAGTCAAAGTCATTGATCGATTTTCCCTGTAAGAAGTTTTTATTTAACTTGTTTTGTTTCAGTTAATCTGAGGAGATTGTTGTCATTAGTCAGTCTGATGATTTAAGTAATAAAAAAAAGGAAAAAAAACTTCTTACAGGTAAGGCTATGGCATCTCCATTAACAACAGTAGTAACAAATTTTCGATCAGTGTAACCGGCAGCCACGGATATGATCCAGGGTGCAACGTTTCTTGCATTTCCAAGTTTAGAGCCATCGTTCCCAGAAGAAGCTGTGGTAACAATCCCTTTGGTCATCGCATGAAATGATCCAATAGCGATAGGATCAACATCGACTTTAACAACACCACCTCCAATGGAAATGGTTATAACATCAACCCCATCCGCAATAGCATCGTCAAATGCACCTAACAATGATGCGGCATTGCAACCTGCTGGCTCACAAACTCGGTAAATAGCTATTCTACCTAAAGGCACACCTCCTCTGGCAGTTCCTTTCGCTAAACCGTTCATACTCACTCCTTCTACTATGTTTCCGGCGGCAGTTGAAGCCGTGTGTGACCCGTGTGAATCCTTGTCCCTTGCTGAGTCTTGCACATAATGTCGTGCTCCAATCAGTTTCCTGTACAATTTAGATTAGTCCATGTTTTTTAATCGTTTCTTGTCGCTCAAGAAAATGGAGAAGAAAATTGGAAGTGTTGTTTACTTATTGCATGTGAAATTAGTGCCTCCAGCGCAAATTCCTTTCCATTTTTTGGGTATTGGGCCAATGCCTTCGTCTGAAAAGCTCTTGGATTCAGGCCAGATTCCGCCGTCAAGTACACCAACTATTATATCAGTCTCGACCTCAGGAACATGCTTGCTCTTGTCACCAAGTCCCATGAACTCGTAAGATCTTGTCGTAAGCAGCTTATAAACGGTGTTTGGGAAAACCGAAACCACACCTTCCATGCCTTCACATCACACATCAACATTGAAATAGCCCATAATAGTGAGTTACCTAATCTTTTTTTATATAAACATATATCTCACCAGCAAGCTTGTCTCTTTCAGATTCAGTGAGTTTGGCTGCAAAACCGTTGAAACTTCTTCCATAGCTTCTGACCAAAGAATCTTCTACCGAACTTCGATCGGAACAATTAAAAAAGAAAAGACCGGTGAGAGACGATGACGTAAACAACAAGAAACAAAGCTGAGAGAGGTTTCAGTCATGTCTTAAAACCTTGATTCGATAACTTCTTGAAGGATATTCTGATGGTGAGACATAGGAGAGTAAGAAGCTTTTTCAGGAAGAGCTCCCATGTAAGCAATATACACCTGCATGCGTCAAAAACAAAATCTATTACGATGAATATATAGTCTAACACAAAGACAAACATAGATAGTTAAATATGGTAACGATCGAGACATATATAACAGCAATGACTTGCCTTTCTATCATCCTCAATAGCTGTTGGAAGTTGACAAAGGCTCATGAGAAGAACCGAGGAAAGATAGAGGATCAAGCCAAGTGAAGCCATTATGGACACGTTTATTTGCCAATATGAGTTCTCAATAGGTGAAGTGTGAATAAATATACATGTCTGTATTACATATATGTTATCCAGATTTATGTACTTGATTATGAATTGATATTTATTTCATATGGCTACTTATTGAGAGGTGGGGGATAATTTGATTGATTAGTGTTTTCATATTTAATAAAAAATCTATTACTGCTTTTTTTATAGTAAATCTTAATTTCTATATGCATTTATATATAAGGAGTTATCTGTTTATTTATTTATAATTTAATATTTATTTTGTAATGATCTTTAATATAATACAGAATAGTTACATAGAATGGTTTTGGCTATGTAGTATAAAAAACAATATCTCATTCTTAGTCTCTCACAAAAATAATATCATTATAATTTATATTGGTAAGGAAATAAATCTTTTGTTTAAAAAGATTATGATATATTGTTATCAATTGCATTTGGATGTATAAAAATAGTATACATCCAAATTGCAGGGTGACTTGGAAAAGGACCCAAAATTTTGGTCAAATAGAAGATTTACCATTTTTCATCTTACCTTATTTTGCTGTTTTCTTATATCATCTATAACATATCAAGTTATTTAGGAAAAAAAATCATTTTGTCTATTTTTCAACAAATAAAATATCTCAAATAACTTATTTTAATTATAATAGTGGGATGATATCATTACAATATATATTTAGTTAGTTTACCCACAAAACAACATATATATATAAGGAATGATCCATTTATTTATTTTGTAATGATATTTAATATAAAACAAAATAGTTACATAGAATGGTTTTGGCTAGGTATTATATAAAACAATATCTCATTCTTAGTCTTTTGCAAGATAATACTATCATTATAATTTATACTGGTAAGGAAATGAATCTTGTGTTTTAAGAAGATTACTAGATTTGACCCGCACTTTGAAAGCACGGGATTTGTTTCTTTTTAAAATTTTGGTCAAATTTTGTTAGCTATAAGATTATATATTTTTATATAAGATAATGTAATCTATTTACAATTTTGTTGATTTTTTATGTATTTAAGATATACTTATATGTTGGACATGATATAGAAAGATGTATTTATATTCATTTGGGTAATTTTTATTAAATGTAACCTATAAAGTTAAAAATATATTGGAATTTTTAATGCATACTGAAAAATACAAAAGCGTTCTATAAAGATGGATTTCGTGGATAAAAAAATGAGTTTGCATTTATTAAATATGATTTTATAACTGTTTCCCAAAAAATAATATAAAGTAAAGTTTTTTTTAAAGGTTTCTTGATATTTTCTGGAATTCTTCCGACTATTTTATTTAAGAGAGAAACTGATATATGATGAAACAAATAACCATAAGTTATATTAGATTATATTTTTATATGAGCATATTATATATGTTTAACTGTAAGTTTTTGTACTCATCGTTTTAATTAGACGGAGTGAATTTAATAGTTTTGTATTGTTTATACTTATTGATTTAATTAGTAGAGGTGAATATTGAGTAAACTAATTTACATTTTCCAGCTAACACTAATTATAGGTTGATCCATATGTATCTTTTTTTCTCCAGCGATAAAGTTTTAGGTGGATCCCGTCTATTTTTTTCATTTTTATTTTTCTTGTTTTAACGATTTTTTATGGATCTCATTATTAATATCAGAATACTCTTTTAACAAGTGGGAAACCAGAAAAAAATAAAACCACAGTTCAGTTTGCTACAGTTAATTCATATATTTATCATTTATAATATAATAATTACAAATTAATAATGTAATTGTAATTAACTTAAAAACTAAAATAACATGACTTTTAATAATTTTTATTTTATTTATATACTTTTTTTAAATAATACTAAAATTAATATTACTTAAAACAATTAAAATAGTTGATTATAATGAAAAATATGTTTTTATGTATTAAAATGAAATGAGAGTAGTATCTATTTGTAGATCATAAAAAATCATAAATTTTAATATAATTTTGAAAAAAAAAAAATTCTATTATAGAATAAATGAGTTTGAATTATTGGGTGGAAATAAAAATTTAAAATGAGTTTGAATTATTCATGTTATATTTTTATTTCTTTGTTAGTAACAGTTATTTTGTCTATATATCCATGTAAGCTCTATTGAACAGAATAAGCTGAAATAACCCAAACCCTGTCGAGAAGTTTCAGCAGTATGTAAATATCCTTCTTATTTCTCAAGTAACGGAGACAAGCGCCATATATACAATACAAGTATGTACTTTAACCTAAATCCCCTTATACAATCTGGGTTACACAATACATTTATTGGCCTAAGACGGCCCAATATCCTCCTTCAAGGTGGAGTGTGGAAGTTGCAAATATCCAGCTTTAGTAGAAACGCCTCAAACTCACGACGACCCATAGCTTTTGTCATGATGTTTGCAAGTTAAGATTTAGTCGATACATGTTTTGTAGCATTTGTACCTCGAATGATTTCAGTCACGAATGAAATGACAATCGTTGGTACGAACATGATGAATTGGGTTCGCTGCCAGGTTGATAGCTGAAAAGCTGTCTGAGTGTAGCACTATCGGCACATTGCATATAATACCCATTTCTGGAAGTATCTCTCGAAACCACAACAATTCGCTTAATGTGTCAGCCATTTCACGGTATTCTGCCTCGGTAGACGAGCGAGAAATGACATCATATTTCTTTTGTCTTCCAAGATACAGGAGAACCTGGATAAACCATCGTGTGAGTGACTGATGAGTAATCGGACATGAGGGCCAGTCCGCATCACACCAAGCTGAAAGTGTTAACTCTGTGTTGACGCAAAGAAGTATGCATGGACTATGACTGTTTTTAAGGTAGCACACAACGCGAAAAGCTGCATCCCAGTAATCTTCTTGTGAATAGCGTGTTTCATAATTGTAATAAAAAGGGCAAGTTCAAGTAAGGAGTTACTGAAGTTAGCAAGTTAACTGGTGATAGTTCAAGAAAGGATAATTAGTGTTTCCGTCAGATTGATTTCATTAACTGTCACATACAGAATCCGTTCTTGATTACTGAAAGAACCTGAGTTTTAACTCAAATAACCTGTGAGTTCTAACATCGACTTAAAATGAAAACACATGCTTTTATTGAAACACAATATAATGAGCACACAATGTAACATATGTTTAATTGAAACACAATATAACCCATGATTTTATATATTGCTGGGTTTTGGGTCAAAGCGTAATAGAATACACTACGATAGGACTTCTTACATTGTGTGATCCGTCCGACCAAACCAGAGACGCAGACATATGACCATAACTATCAAGATGCCCAAGACCGTTGTAAGGGATTGTAACGTTGAAAGATTTCTTCTCCCCTGATGAGTCGAAAGAGAGCGTTTCTGGATCAACGATGATGTTGAGTTTAGGATCCCCAGACAATTTTGCCTTGTAAGTGGATCCGTCTTTCCCAACATTTGTGACCGTTCTTGTAAATATGACACCTTCAGTTGACCCAGATGGATATAGGGCTGTCATTGAAGGGTAGTTGAGATCTCTCACGTTGACCTTTGATTCCTCGGAACAAGTAAAGGCTCCACCGGCGAGAATACTAATCCCATTGGCTGAGTAGTCCAAAGAGCAGAGCATGTTTAAGTAATCCTCTTTGGATATTTCATAAACAAGCCCTGGATTAACTGCCGCTGTAGGGTTAACATGTCCAGATCCGTATGCAAACTCAGCTTCTGCATTTTTCGATGCGTTCATTGGCCAAGCTACAACAAAACAAAATTAAAAGGCTCACATCACTATACGTTCTTTCTTTCTTGAGGGAAATAAATATATTGGTTTGATATTTGATAATTACCAGTAGTCATGATAGCAGATTTGACAGCAGAAGGAGACCAATCAGGATGGAATGTTTTGATGTAAGCCGCTACACCTCCGACATGAGGGCAAGCCATAGATGTTCCGGACATGAAATAGTAATCCATGCTTTGTCCAGGAACTGCGGTTGGAGACATCGGTGAATATGCTGCCAATATATTCACCCCTGGAGCCGTAATATCCGGCTGCATGTATATTATATATAAACCTTTTAATGTCAAGACTTTGATCATTAATTTCTCCCAATTATGTGAACATTGTTAATTATAGGAGTGGTGTACGTACCTTCATGATATCGCTAAAGAGACTGTTTGGACCACGAGAAGAGAAGGAAGCAACGAACGGAGCATCGTTGTCCTTAACTGTCTTACTCCTCAATATAGTTCCTCGAGGATCTCTAGATTCCGTAACATTTAAACCAAAAAAATGTGGTTAACGAATCTAAACCAAATAACGTTTTAACTATATGGAAAGAATTTCTTACGGTGAGGTGAGCACGTAAGATGTGAATGCATCGAAATTGGAATAATCTAAGACTGCGAGCGGAATTGGATCAGGAGCAGGAATGTGAAAATCATAAAGGATGGTTCCAACTGCACCCGCTTCTCTAGATTCCGTAACATTGTTCAAGGTATCGCACACAACGATCTTTCCCTGCACCGTGTTCAGGCAACCACTAGCGCATAACCTAGAAATACAATATAAGAAGATCAAGTTATATTCACAGCGTGACGTTTTCATATGTTTCTTACACCACGAGCTAGGTCACTAGGAATATTCTTGAGCGACAAGTTAGGGCTCAAGCCGTGGACACAAGTTAATTACCTTGCTTGCTCCTCTGTACAGCTATTTGAAGCAGTTTTCCCGTACGCCAAAGGATACATTTGTCCCTCTAAGTCAAAGTCATTGATCCATTTTCCCTGTATGGTTAATTACTTAAATCAAAAGACTGACTGGTGACAACAATTATACTCCTCACAGATTAACTAAAACGAAACAAGTTAAATAAAAACTTCTTACAGGGAAGGCTTTGGCATCTCCGTTAACAACAGTAGTAACAAATTTTCGATCAGTGTAACCGGCAGCCACGGATATGATCCAGGGTGCAACGTTTTGTCCAGTTTGAAGATTAGGGCCAGCGTTCCCAAAAGCAGCTGTGGTAACAATCCCTCTGGTCATTGCATGAAATGATCCAATAGCGATAGGATCAACATAGAGATCGAGAACCACACCTCCAAGGGAAATGGTTATAACATCTACCCCATCCGCAATAGCATCGTCAAATGCAGCTAACACTGATGCGCCATTGCAACCTACTGGCTCACAAACTCGGTAAATAGCTATTCTACCTAAAGGCACACCTCCTCTGGCAGTTCCTTTGGCTAACCCGTTCATACTCACTCCTTCTACTATGTTTCCGGCGGCAGTTGAAGCCGTGTGTGACCCGTGTGAATCGTTGTCCCTTGCTGAGTCTTGCACATAATATCGTGCTCCAATCACTTTCCTGTACAATTTATAGATTAGGTTCAGTTAACTTCCATATGTTTTAATCGTACAAATTGAAAATTGTTGTTTACGTGTTGCATGTGAAATTAGTTCCTCCAGCACAAACTCCTTTCCATTTTTTCGGTATTGGGCCAATGCCTTCGTCTGAAAAGCTCTTGGATTCAGGCCAGATTCCGTGGTCAATTACACCAACTATTATATCAGTCTCGATGTTAGGGACACGCTTGCTCTTGTCACCAAGTCCCATGAACTCGTAAGATCTTGTCGTAAGAGGCTTATAAAGGGTGTCTGGGAAAACCGAAACCACACCTTCCATGCCTTCACATTGCACATAAAACCATCAGCATTTAAAACTATGAGTTACCTAATCTTTTTAGTTATACTAGTTTATATATCTCACCAGCAAGCTTGTCTCTCTCAGATTCAGTGAGTTTGGCTGCAAAACCGTTGAAACTTCTTCCATAGCTTCTGACCAAAGAATCTTCTACGGAACTTCGATCGGAACAAAAAGATAAAACCAGTGAGAGACGATGACGTAAGCAACAAGAAACAAAGCTGAGAGAGGTTTGAGTCATATATGTCTTAATACCTTAATTCGATAACTTCTTGAAGGATATTCTGATGGTGAGACATAGGAGAGTAAGAAGCTTTTTCAGGAAAAGCTCCCATGTAAGCAATATACACCTGCATGCGTCAAAAACAAAATGCTATGACGATGAATACACTAAAACATAGACAAACATAGATGGTTAAATATGGTAACGAGACATATATATAACAGCAATGACTTGCCTTTCTATCATCCTCAGTAGCTGTAGGAAGCTGACAAAGGCTCATGAGAAGAACCGAGGAAAGAAAGAGGATCAAGCCAAGTGAAGCCATTATGGACACCTTTATCTGCCAATATGAGTTCCCAATAGGTGAGATGTGAATATATATACATGTATGTATTAGTGTATTACATATGTGTTATCCAGATTTATGTATTTGATTATGTCCACTTATTTTTGGGTGGGTGGGGGAGAGAGTTGATTGATTATTAGTGTTTCATATAAATAAAAAAAACGTACATCAAAAAAAAAAAAAAAAAAAAACTATTACTCTTTGTTTAGTAAATATAAAATTCTATACGTATTTATATATAAGGAGTTACCTATTTATTTATTTATCATTTATTTATTTATTTATTTTGTAATGATCTTTAATATAATAAACAATAGTTACAATAATGGTTTTGGCTAGGTATTATATAAAACAATATCTCATTCTTAGTCTCTCACAAAAATAATATCATTGTCTTGTCCTGATTTATGAATGCTTTTTCAAAAAAAAAAAAATAATATCATTATAATTATATTGGTAAGAAAATGAATCTTGGGTTTAAGAAGATTATGATATATTATTTTTAATTGCATTATGATATATATATATATATATATATATATATATATATATATATTAGAAATTGCATTATGATATATTGTTATTAATTGAAGGGTAAATCGGAAAAATGACCCAAATTTCTGGTCAAATAGAAGATTTACAGATTTTCACCTTACCTTATTTTGCTATTTTTATCCTAATAACATATCAAGTCATTTAAGAAAAATATCATTTTATCTATTTTCAACACAAACAAATATGGGCACAAATATCTCAATTAACATTTTTTAAAAAAATAATGGGATAATATCATTAGAATATATCTTTAGTTAAGTAACTCACAATAAAAGGAATCTATGACTGTAAGAAAATAATTTATATTGTTAAGGAAATGAATCTTGTGTTAAAGAACATCATGATATATTGTTCTTAGTTGCATTTGGTTAACCTGGAAAAAAAAAATCTTTTTTTTTGTCAAACATAAGACTAATAATTTTTTAACGTCACTGTATTTTGCCATTTTCTACCAATATCATCTCTAACATATCATGATATTCAATAATATCTCATTTTGTCAAAAGCAGTTTTCAAGAAAAACCAAAATAATGTCTCAAATAAATTTAACACTTTTTAACTATTTACATAAATACCTTCACCATTAATTTTGCCAAATACTATGAACAACCAAAATTGATGCTTTAAATTCTTTGAATCGATTTTCTGTTTCTTCTTCTCTCATTCGTCACACACACAACTCCATTATATTTTATTTCTTCTTTAATTTCATCAAAATTTTCTCAATTTATTATTTTACAAAATCACATTTTCTTTAAACTCATCAAGTTTAATTTTGATGATCATTGGTTATTAGCGACTAAGTATCTTTCATTCAGCTGAAATTGAAATTCAAAAACCGAGACTTCTAGCTCTAATGGTAAAAGCTTTACAATTGTGAGTACTGCCACCTGTGTTCGAATTCCGGCCACTGGGGAATTAACATTTCGGCATCGCCAGGGACAGAAAACCGACACGTAGCAACACATGACTAGTCTGGATCACTTATGTGGGGCTAGGATACCTCTGTATAATTCAAAAAAAAAATTGAAATTTAAAATTCTGAGTGCTCTAAAAAGCTAAATACGAACTCTCACCAAATTTAAATAACGATTCACTTTTTTTCTTCTTTTCAGATATGAATCATGAAAATAAATTTCGGATGAAATCTTCTCATCCGAAAAGATTCAAGTCAAGTTGATATAATTTTTTTTTTAAAGTTTGTTATATAATTTATAAAACGTTTTCTGGTTTCTAAAATTTATCAAAACCTTTTTCACCTTTTTTAAAACCTTTTCAATATATAAAATATTTTTGTATTTTTTTAGATTTAATTAAAACGTTTTTCAGTTATTACAAAAAGGTTTCAATTACAAAAAGTTTTTAAAATTTTTTTAAAAATGTTTTCTCTTTGTTTTAAAATATTTTCAATTTATAAACCGTTTTATGTTTTTAAAACTTTATAAAAACATTTATTATAAAGGATTTAAAAAACAATTATACTACAAAAATGTTTTTCTAATTTTAATTATATATATATAAAGAATTAAAAATATTTATTATAAATGATTTTTAAAAATAATTATATTACAAAAACGTTTTTATAATTTTAAAATTTATATGTTGGAATTTTATCGGAATTTCTGACGAAATTCGACGGATAAAATTCCGACGAAATTCTAACGGACAAATTTCCGACGAAATTATGATGAACAGTTTTTCGACGTAGTTCCAACGAATTTATTTTCGACGGATTTATTTCTGATGAAATTTTTGACAGACTTTATAAATTATTTTTTTAAAAAAACAGATTTTATTTAAATATTTTTATTTCCGACGAAATATAACCGACGAATGTTTTGGCCGGAAATTTGTGAGAAATGGCTTATTCCAACAAAATTTATCGTTTGTAGGAAACTAGCTGTTTTCTTTATGTGTGACGTGTCTCCACGAATCAGAGAAGGAGGAAGACTTCGCATATTAAGCTCGCACTCGAAGGAGGGGAGGAGAGGAGAGGAGGAGCAATGGCGAATACGCAGACTTACGGCTTTCCGATATACGCCGCGGACTGGATCGCGGAAGATACCGTTAGATCAAAAATCGATAAAGAGAATTCCGAAGATTGCATCGAGCCGTCGGCCTCCCGGAGCTGCATCGCGTTGGCCGGCGGAGGCGGAGAGGGGCGAAGCGGGATTCCTAACGTCATCGTAATCTGTCGTGTTGATCTCGAAACCAATTCTCTCTTGGAACAACCTGTAAGCGTGAACGTTTCTCTGTTCACACTAATCAGGATTTGATTATTTGATTTTTGAATTTTCAGGTGGGTAGGGTTGTGGTCAGTGGTCTTCCTTATAGAATGGCTGTTCATCCTCGGGAAGGTGGTCTTATCTGCGCATTGCCAGAGAGTTGCAAGTATGTGATTTTGTAATCGAATATCTTCTTTAGGTTTTGTAATTTAGAATGTGAGTTTGAATGTTATGTGTGATAGTTACTTGTTGATACGCAGACGGTTTGATTGGGAGAACATTATGAGGCCAAGGGAGGGTGAAGAGTTGGAGGAAGTGATTAACGAGTTAGAAGATGTTGGACAACAGTTAGCTCTGGAGTTTAATCAGGAGGGGTCTTTGCTTGCTACTGGTGGGGAGGTATTGGTAGATTCAGTCTCTCTTGAACAACAGAGAATGGAGTTTTGGTGGTTCTTATGCAATTTTTTTGTTTTGATGGCAGTACAGGATGGAACTTTGAGGATTTTTGAATGGCCTAGTATGATAACGATACTTAATGAATCCAAGGCACATGGAGAAGTTAAAAACCTTACTTTCAGGTGAGCTTTCTTTCTCTTATCCAATGAGGAAACTTTGCCTTCTTCAGAAAGTGGTTCATTCTATTCATGAGAAATGATTCATCTCCGAACAAACAATGATTGTAAAACAAATTGCCTGATATTGATGGTTTTTGGGATTTGCAGCGAAAGTGGTAAGTTTCTTGTATCTCTTGGAGGTCCACTTTGTCGGGTTTGGGACGTAAATGCTTCTACTGCCGTTGCTAGTCTATCAAAAGAGAAGGTCAGTGGGTTTTTTCTTTTTTTGCTCTTTTAACTTTGTATACAAAGTTGTAACATTCTTGTATTATACTCTGATGAGTTGCAGGACGAGATGTTTGCCTCCTGCAGATTCTCCGTTGACAATTCAGGCGATGAAGTTCTTTATATTGCTGCAAAGACTGGTAAACTTACATTTTGACAGCGCAAGATATAATATATGATTTTAGTTCCCCTTTTCCATTTGTCACGATCATAATGAATCTGGTGTGAGTAGAACGTGGTGGGAGTATTATAACATGGGATACAACATCATGGAAAAGAAAACAATCAAAGCTTTTGAAAAACTACTCTATTACGGCCTTTAATGTCTCACCTGATGGAAAATTTCTTGCATTGTAAGTTTTCTTTTTCGCATTCTTGGGACCAAACTAATGTTATACTAATTCTAATATTGGTTGTCATACTATTTTTCTTAATGCAGCGGAACCCTTGAAGGAGATGTTTTGATAATTAGTTCAACAAAAATGAAGACTCATCAATTCGTTAAGAAAGCTCATCTCGGTTTGGTCACCGCACTTACTTTCTCCCCTGATTCAAGGTTTTATTCTCTACTCATTAAGTATCTAGCTTTCACTGTATAGCTACCGATTTAATGATAATGCTTAAAATTCTAAGCAAACAAATAGATAAAGTTGTGGAAGAATGATGGGAAACTCACATTCAAGAAGTTTTTATTTGGGTTTTGGTTTTGCAGGTGCTTAGTGTCAGTATCTTTTGACTCAAGAGCAAAGCTAACCGTCATTGAAAAAAATCAAAATCCTGAAACAAGTACGTATATTCTGCCATTTCTCTTCTTATCCCTCCTTCTTATTACCTTACTCAAATTTAACGAAAACCATACTAACCAGTCATGATTTGTTAGACTTTGTCCTGGATTACCAATCAAAACTAAAACTGTGTGTTTGTTAATGAAAATGCAGATGGAATAAACTGGTTGGTGGTGTTTTTGTTGTTCGTGTTGCTAGTAGTGGTTTTGTATTATTTCTTGATGGTAAATGGGATCATAGCCTCATAGGTAAAGAATATAGCCTCTAAGTGACCCCACGAGACGATACATACGAATGGCTTGAAATCAACATATGCTCTTTTGATTTTTTTTTTTAATTGTTGTTTGTTTTCCACCGTAGCTTTTTGTGTTTGTATAATGAGAGAAATTCTAAGGGGCCTTGCGAGAAACTTGAATGCTTTATATCATAAAAATTGTAAACTAACAGAGTAAACGTGAATGCTTTAGATTAACTTCCTTAAAGCTGCATCCAGGTGAAATACAAGCAGTTTTGTTCTTTGGCAGTCGTTTTGTCAGCAATAGTCTGTAAATGAAGAAGTAGAGATTACGTTATTCAGTCCAAATAAAACTTACCAAGAGGCTGACAGATTACATTATCCTTCCCTTTTACAATCCAAAAAAAAGCGTTACCTTTGAAAATCAAGGGCATCATTTCCGATTGTATCTGAATTTCATCGGCCAATGGTTTGAATCCCATAACTTAATTATGAGTTATCCGGATAAATGCTTGAAAACTTGTCTCAACAAATATCATGTCAAATTATTTTTTTAAAAAATTTCTAAGATGTGTAGTACATACATGATTTATGTCCTTGTCATGTCTCGTATATTCTCTTCCGTCAAATTGGGAAGTTTTAACAACACCTGTCTGTTGACCAAAAAAGAAAAACAACAGCTGTTTCTTTTTTTTGTAAGTTGTCACTTCAGCTCAGGTCAGCTGGTTTATGTAACTTGATTTTGTAACAAGATCTTATGACGTAGCAAGGGTGCTTTCATTTTCTAAGATTAAATAATTTGAATGATTATGAAAGCTTGCCACTTATTATTGGCTATGATTATGAATACTGACTTTTGGGTACAAAACAAATAAGCTCCATATATACGGCGTAATGAAAATATTAACAGAGTAGACCAAGTCACCAGTGAGCAACATTCTATAAGTTTTATGGGGCTCAGAAAAGTTATTTTTTTTAATGTGTATTAGTTTGATCTTTTAAAAATGCGTAGGTTTGAAAAGATCCTAACAATATACCGTATAAGGGTATCTTAAACTCTTAAATATGATAAAATTATTATAGTGAAAAAAGACCGATGGTTGGACCTGGGTTCAATAGCGCTAGAATAAATAAACAATCCAACTTTCACATAAAGAAAATATAATATATGTCTAATTCAATTCCAATAATTTTTTATAAAAGTTTTTTAGTGAAAAGAATCCCTATAAGTTTAGGTCTGAGTCAGACATATCATAATAAACAAGGAATTGAGCATTTGGTGATGAATATCCGATTTTAGTATATTGTCTGATACAGGAAAAATCATTTGATCCCATCACAAGATTCACAAACCGATAAATTTCAGTTTTCTAAAATAAAGATTTATTGTTAGTAGTTTAAAGTTTTTTTAGTTCTACAGTCTCAGTTAAATTTATAGATTGTTTTCTATACTTTTTGATTAAAAATATTTGGCTTAAATTATTAATAGTTATAATTTTAATCTTTTGTTTTCTGCCGGCTTTGATTCGTAATACTATATTTAATGAAATTACTCCATGTTTTTATTCAGAAGAAAACTTTTTTTTTTCGATTTGATTGTTTCAGAAAAATATGAATATCTGAAACTAGATAGCCATAAAATTTACAAAAAATTACAAATGTTTATGAATATGTACTAATATCACGTCCATTTTGTTTATTTTCAATTAATATTTTTTTACAGATATAACATATAAAAAGTAAAGACTAGTAAAATTATGTGCTCCACTTTTTTAAAAATAATTTTATATATATATATATATATTTTTTAAATTGTCGTTGTCTAATGATTTTATATTTTTTCTTAATTTAATATTTTATACATAAAAGTAAAAAATTTATGTAAAAATAATAATCACACAAAATAATACATTTAAAATTATATATTTAATTGTAAATATATATATTTATTTGTATAAAAGTCAGAGCAGAACAGATATCCAACTCTAAATTTTTTAATGTGTCATTTTTAACAAATATTAATTTTTAATATTTAGTTTGATCCAAATATTTGCTAATCACAATAAATAATGAATCAAATCAAAATTAACGCAAATTTACGGCCACAAGATTACGGCCCCATAGAGTAAATTAAAGGCCAGAGATAGCAATCAAACGACATCGTTTAGTTCCGTATTAAGCACCGTCTTGAAACGACGCCATTTCAAAGATGGTCAGGTCAACAATGGTGGGAGAAGTTGGAAACGCTGAACAAGGGAAGGAGACTTCCTCGGGACTTACTTTGATCCTCCAGAAACGGCGTCGTTGCAAGGTTAGGTGAGAAATAATGAAAAAGACAGATCGGCGACGGGCCGTGCCTTCCATTACTTTTATATATAAATATCATATCTTCGCTCTCTCGCTCGTTCACATGTCTTGAATTATTATCATTCCATGAAACTTGGGGAATCAAAAGATAAGATAAGGTATGATGGCTCGCATTTTTATTCCATTTGTTTGTTTGCTTTTGTAAATCGTTTTAATTCTCTGTTTTCACACTTTTTTAGTTTTTAGCTAACTTTGATCATTTGCTGTGAAATTATTCCTTTTAATAAAAACACGTTTAGAAAAAAATTGATAATTTTAAAGGTAATCTTGTCATTTATTTTAAAAAGGTGTGTGTGTGTTAAAATTAAAATGGAGTAATCACGAAAAGCTACAATGAGCTGGTGGTTGTCTTTAAAGCGATTCATATATAAATAATTGCGTGTGGCCATTCTTTGAATTTGCAGACATCCATCAATCTTCCTCCTTGCAGCTTCTTCGTGTGGATTACTCTTTTGATCCAAAGATTCATCTAAAGGTCTGACCTTTTTGCTCTTTCCTCTTTGAATTTTGATGTTTCCTTCTATTTTTTTAGATCTACGGTTCTTAGTTGTGGATGTCTGAATTATAGATTCTTGAAAAGAAAGTACAATCCTTTTTTTTTTTTTTGTTGAATTTGAGCTGAATCAACCTCCTGTGTGTTTGTCTCTTAGATTCTTGAACACAAAGTACAATCCTTTCTGATTTTAATTGAGTTTATGATGGGAATGTTTGTTAAAACAGTAAGGAATCATCATGTTGGAGAAAGAGTTTTTCACCGAGTATGGCGAAGCAAGCCAATACCAGATCCAAGAAGTTGTCGGAAAAGGAAGCTATGGTGTTGTTGCCTCTGCCGAATGTCCCCACACTGGTGGCAAAGTTGCTATCAAGAAGATGACCAATGTCTTTGAACACGTCTCTGACGCTATAAGGATACTCAGGGAGATCAAGCTGCTCAGGCTTCTCAAACATCCCGATATCGTGGAGATCAAACATATCATGCTGCCTCCTTGCCGCAAGGAGTTCAAAGATATCTATGTTGTTTTTGAGTTGATGGAGTCGGATCTTCACCATGTCTTAAAGGTAAATGACGACCTCACTCCTCAGCATCATCAATTCTTCTTGTACCAACTTCTTCGTGGCTTAAAATTCATGCACTCAGGTAAGTTTTCTTGGTCCCCTTGATAGCTCTTGTGATTTGTGTCCATCACACTGTTTCTTATCGTCTTTCGGCTCCTTGTTTGTTGTGTGTATAGCTCATGTGTTCCATAGAGATCTGAAGCCTAAGAACATCCTGGCTAATGCTGATTGCAAAATCAAGATCTGTGATTTGGGACTTGCTCGTGTCTCCTTCACTGATTCCCCTTCTGCCGTCTTCTGGACTGTATGCATCTCTATATCCATCTCTCCTAAAGTTACCAATTCATTTAATGCAGAGAGTTTGTGAATGCTTTTATAATTAGTTAGTGTATTGTTCTGTAACAGAGAGGTATGTATGTCAATATGCAGTTGACTACAAATGATTTAAGTACTTATGCTAAGTAACCAGTCTTGTCATGTTGTTTTTTGCAAGGACTATGTTGCTACAAGATGGTACCGTGCTCCAGAGCTCTGTGGTTCCTTCTATTCCAACGTAAGTACTTGTTCCGTTTTCCATATAAGGCGTCCTTTTGCGTAATCTGTGAGAGCTAATGGAATTGGGTATGTATGTGTGCAGTACACGCCAGCGATTGACATGTGGAGCGTTGGCTGCATATTTGCAGAGATGCTAACTGGGAAGCCCTTGTTTCCTGGCAAAAACGTTGTGCACCAGCTTGAACTCGTCACGGATCTGCTTGGAACTCCATCACCGATTACTCTATCCAGGGTTTGTTTTGTTTAAGCTAACTCGCAGTACAATACAAGAGGCTTCTCTCACCCAGACAAACTTGCTTTGTTTGCAAGTTTTTTTTTAAGTTTTGCGTGTCATGAGGCTGTCTGTTTGTAATGGAAATGTAGATTCGGAATGAGAAGGCTAGAAAGTATTTGAGTAACATGAGGAGAAAGGATCCTGTTCCTTTCACTCATAAGTTCCCCAATATTGATCCTGTGGCGCTGAAGTTGCTTCAGCGTTTAGTTGCTTTTGATCCAAAGGACCGTCCCTCTGCTGAAGAGGTAAGAGGAGAGAAATAGCTGAAGCTATGTTTTTGTTTTATTCATTCATTTTAATGATTATTGATGCTTTTGCTTGCTTACTTCTTCAGGCGTTGGCTGATCCGTATTTTCAAGGATTGGCAAATGTGGACTACGAACCTTCGAGGCAACCCATCTCGAAGCTAGAGTTTGAGTTTGAAAGGAGGAAGTTGACTCGGGATGATGTGAGGGAGCTCATGTACAGAGAGGTAAGTCATAACACATGCTTGAAGACTATAATAGGATTAGAGTTTGAGGAATTCACTTGAACTGACTAGTTCTCTTTATGGATATGAAACAGATTTTGGAGTACCATCCACAGATGTTGCAAGAGTATCTACAAGGAGAAGAGAACATCAACTCTCATTTTATGTACCCCAGGTTTGACCTAACTTCCATATAAAAACTTGGTTTGTTTAGTGGGAAAAAAACTTTTGTCTGATTCCTGTGAATCGGTTTTGACATTCCAGCGGAGTTGACCAGTTCAAACAAGAGTTTGCAAGACTGGAAGAACACGACGACAATGAGGAGGAACGTAACTCCCCACCAATCCAGAGGAAGTACACGTCACTTCCAAGGTTAGTTACTACTTGTTGAAACTGTTTAAGCGAATCAAAGGCTTATATATAACCCCACTCTACTTTGGTTTTTGTTGCAGAGAACGGGTGTGCTCATCAGAGGACGAGGGTGGTGATTCGGTTCACGCACAATTGCCTTCGTCTTCAGTGGTGTTTACACCTCCACAGACTCCAAACACAGAGACTGGGTTATCATCAAAGAAGACGGCACAAGTAGACAAAGCAGCAGCAACTCCGGTTAAACGGTCAGCTTGTCTGGTGAGGAGTGATAGTATCTGTGCTTCCAGATGTGTTGGCGTCTCCTCTGCTGTCTCTTAGTCGCACGAAAAAAAAAAATGATCCTCAAGTTGTTTAGCAGCAAACCATTGATTGTTCTGCGTTGTTGTATGCGTTTTCACTTAAACTATCTCTCCTTCCTCTTTGATGTTCATCTGGTCATGTTGTGTGTAATGGTTTCTCTTGGAACTTGAATCATATATATATTTTGTATCTCTTTAGAACCATATATATACGATTTATCGATTAATAAGTTTATGATTGTCGGTTAACAACTTACAAAGAAGCAGCAGAATGATCTTCTGAAAATGATACCAACATTATCTGAAACTCTTCTTTTTTTTACTCAAATTGATTTTAGATAAATAAAGAGACAAAGCCCATTAACCTTACAAAGGCCCACGGCCAACCGACACAAAGGCCCAAGGCCCAATCCGAAAACCACAAAAACATACAAAGCAAGATGGGCTTGAGCCCAGTCCAAGCCCATCATCCCGCGGAAACCCTAGACACAGTCGGTCATTTGCCCTTCCACCTCCATACAAACGGCGTTGCCGGAATCTGAAATGAGTGTCACCGGAGACGAGCGCACGGTCACAACAACAAAGGCGGTCCTCCACCGAGATCTTCCATCGGACATACCGAAATCTCATCAAGACCACCAATTGAAGCTGCACGTGACACCTTCGCCTCGGCCTGACCACCGCCGCATCGCACCTTCGTCGGAGCATCTCTCTCGACTCGCCGGAGCTCATAAAGTACCGAGCCTCCCCTGGAACCACTGCGCTTTCTTCTCGCCACGGAGAGCTGCCTCGAACAAATCGAGACCCTAACGATCTGAGCTTTAACCGCAATCACGGAAACCAAACACCACGGATCACCCCGATCTACCATCGGTACCAGACCGCAACCGTAGAAAACCGGATCCAAATCAGTCCCCAAACCCGAACCCACGACGGAACTTCAACACCGAGAGCCGGCGACGTCAAACTATATAAGCTTTGGCGCCCCGGAAACAATAGCTGGCGAAAAAGGAGCTGAGGAAGCCTCCTCCTCCCGGAAACAAGGGCCGGCGTCGACGGAGCTAAATGAGCCTCCGTCTCCCGGAAATTTCAACCCGTCGCCTTTTCTAGAGAGCGTTTTTTTTTTTTTTTTTTTTAACCTCTTTACAAAGACACTACTTCACATAGCTCCTCCTCACATCTCACCGCCTCGTAAGGGCCAAGATCCATGTGAAAGGAGGTGTCTTACAAGCTCACGCGCCGTCGCCAAATCGGAAACACCAGGGATCTAAAAAGGGAAAAACAGATCCGGTTTCTCCGCTATCCTAAAAGCCGAGACTCTCCACACCACCGCCGCCACGTAAGCCTCGCCGTCACTCCAGATCTTGTCGAGATTCGCCACCGTCCTCCTTGAATCTAGGCTTCAGATGAGTTTCCTTAAACCCAGAATACACGAGCATCTCGGCAGACGGACATAACGAAGGTGTAGAGAGCAAAATAAAAGGAGATTAGAGGGAAGGAGGGTTCCTCCGGCGCCGGATTAACCGGGCCGGAGTTAGGTCGCCGTGTTCCTTACTCGTTTGTTTGGTCCTTTGCCACATTATCTGAAACTCTTCTTGAAAAGCTTTTTGGTTTCTTGCTTTTCCTTTGTCAACCCTTTTTTGTTTATAGCAACTTAAATTTTCTGGACATAAAAGTCATAAACAATTTCAAACTGTGTTAAGGAAATATTGACAAAGGAGGTGTTTCCAATTTCAGATGTAGTGTTATTCAAACATGAATTTAAATTGAGTGAAAACAAAGATTTAAAATATACAGTTAGAAAAAATAGTTTGAAATAGTCCATTTTATAAGATAACTATTGTGAATTTAAATTCTTATTGTGGAGTTTCTAAATTAAAAATGTCAAAGATTTAACTTTTCTAATTCACATAAAACATCTTAAAATTTTACTAGAAATCAAATTATTTAAATCCTTTCGAATATCTTATCAAAAGCACCCCTTCCAAATTAATATAAGTGTAGATCTTTTTAAAAAAAAGGTTCAGACCACAATAAAACTCTTATGGAAAAACTAAAAAAAATATAAATATTGATAATAAGTGAAAATTAATTGAAGAGTAAAAATACAATAGACCTCAAGTCCATCCTTCTCTCAAACCTCAGCAAGACTCGAACTTCAAACACGATTCGGGCTCAGTAACTTAAAAATCTCTTAAGACACTTTCCCCAATTCGATCCTCCTCATTTTGATTTTCCTACAAGAAGCCTTGGAAACCCCTTTTTTATCAGACATCGAAGTGAAAGGTCTCTTCAGACAAAGCCATGTTGTTGTAAAATCTAATGGCGGCAGTGACTCTATCCTTAGTGCAACCTCCCTGTAGCATGGTACTGCTTCTCTTCGGACATACGTGTTCGTTAAAATTTTCAGTCTTTTAATGTTTTCTTCTGAAAATATTTTTCTCAGTGTTTTGCGGGTAGGAGATTGAGAAGTGTGATTGTAATCCAAGCTCAGAGAGGAAACTGGTCTAAAATGAGGTAATGATGCTTCTGATTGTTTCTTGTTTGTGTGGCTGTTGTTGATCAATTGAAACTGGTTTTGTGGTTAGGTTTAGTAATCTCTTCTTCTCCTCAAAAGTGTGGAAGATAACTTATAGATCCAAGCATAGCTTTCCTGACAATCTTCTAGAGCAAGTTGAGAAGTGTGCAAACGCTAGGCTTGAAACTCAGTCCAAGTTGATAAGCAAGGTAAAAAAATGCAGTTTGGTATGTGAACTTTAAAACAGTTGTGTGACTCCTTACTCTTACAACAACACAGGTTGCAGCTTTGATGGAGTATGATGATGATGATGTGTTTGATCAGAAGTCTGATAAGCAAGTTAAGGAAGAGCTTGAGTCTGCGTGTAAGAGGTTCCCTGCGATCTCTCTTGGCTATTCTCGTCCTGTGGAGTTATACAGTAGGAACAAATTTTCAGAAGAAGCAAATAGAAGTATTCTCAAGACGCCAAATGAAAACAGTTTCCTTCCCACTCCTATGCCTGTGGGATGGCTTGATCCGGATAGTCTTTCCGGAACATTATCTTCCTTCTCTCCAGAGCCTCTGATGAATGTCAGAGAAGAAATATCTGATGGCTCTTCTTTTACGGTCCAAACTGCAACATCTGAAGTTGAAACAACCCCTGAAGAAGAAGATTCTGCTTCCGCTCAGCTTTTCCTTAGTTGTACTATAGGTTCTATGCCTGGGTTAAGTAAGAGGCAGAGCTATCAGCTAGACACATGTGGCTTTCACACGGTAGGCATTTAAATGCATGAAAACAAAAACAAACTTTTTTCTTGAGGAAAGGCTTATTAAAAAAAACACTCTTTGAATGCAGATGAGGAAACTATTGCATCATTTTCCTCGAACCTATGTAGATTTGCAGAACGCCCATCTTGATATTGAGGATGGACAGTACTTGATTTTTGTTGGAAAAATCGTGTCTTCCAAGTGAGTACTTTTGGTGTTTTTGAAACATTCTACAATTCATATTAACCATTTTCAATAAAGATCTTCGCCAACAAATAGATTCTGTTATCACTGTGTGTCTGTTGGTAATTTATTGGCTATTATGCATCAGTAGCTTTCATGTATTGGGTATGCCTTATGTGATTAGCTGCATCGACACTTTTTTTTTTAATTCAAATATGAACTCTGTGCAATTCAATGTGTGCAGGGCAGTGAGAGCTAGCTCTTCGTTTTCATTTCTTGAGGTTATTGTCAGCTGTGAAGTCACAGGAAGAGACCAAAATCCGGAGAATCTGAGTTGTAATGCTGATGATAAAGTAGGAAAAACATTTTATCTGCATCTCAAGAGATTTTTTCGTGGTGCTCGCTTTACGTGGCAACCGTTTCTCAATAGTATACAAGAGAAACATAGACCTGGGGACTTTGTATGCGTTAGCGGGAAGGTTGGTTCCCTTAAACTTGGCTCTGTATCAACTTGGTATGCCTTGCTTACGTAGTATACTTGATTTAGCATGATGAAGTACCATTAAAGAATCATATTTACGTGGATGAAAGTCTTTTGGCAAGTTGCTGATTCAAGAATATGTTGATAATCTCGTCTAAATCTAGGTGAAGGCGTTGCGTGCGGAGAATCATTTTGAAATGAAGGAATACAATATTGATGTACTCAGAGATGAAGACGAGTCATCTCTTTCAGCTCAAGTGAGACCATATCCTATTTACCCGGCAAAAGGAGGCTTATCCCCAAAGTTCCTTAGCGATGTCATCTCCAGGTTTTGTTTCTCTTCTCTATTCTCATAACTTCACTGGTGTGTGATGGGTGTTAAGTTCAGTTGAAACAATAGTTTTGAAATGCCATGTCACATGATTATCTTATGTTTCAAGACTTGCATATTATGAAATAGTTGAACTTCCCAGAACTAAGTTTTACATCTTTCGATCTTGTTTATCAAATCTTCACCTACTTTCTGTCTCTTAGGGCTCTGCGGATTCTCCCTACCAATATGGATCCGCTTCCTAAGGAAATCACTACAATTTTTGGCCTACCTTCTCTCCATGATGTGAGTTTTGTTTCTCTGTTGGAACATTAGCTTACACAACCAAATCTATTGACCTTAACTGCTTGTCATTTTCACTTAAATGTAGGCCTATATCGGTATTCACGAGCCCAAGAATTTAGATGAGGCTGATTTAGCTCGCAAAAGGCTTATATTCGACGAGTTCTTTTACCTACAGGTAGACAGCTAATTGTCTTCTCAGAAACAACATTCTTAATCATAAATTTTCTTAGTAAAAAAAAAAAAAGAGAGAAAAGCATTTCGTTGGCTGAATCTTGTTTTCATACAGTTGGCACGCTTATATCAAATGCTTCAAGGTCTCGGCACAAAATTAGAGAAAGATGTATTGCTGGAAAAGTTCAAAAACCCAGTGCTCAACTCAGTTTATATAGAAGATTGGTCAACACTCAGCAAGAGTTTTGTGAAGGCTCTACCATATTCCCTTACTCCTAGTCAGCTTAGTGCTGCCTCAGAAATTATATGGGATCTTAAGCGTCCAATTCCAATGAATAGGCTTTTGCAGGTACTTGTTTTCTTTTTGTTGGGGTTATAGTTTGTGGTCTCTTAATAGATCAGCTTCCTCTTTAGGGAGATGTTGGATGTGGAAAAACAGTAGTCGCTTTCTTGGCGTGTATGGAGGTCGTAGCATCTGGTTACCAGGTTGGTAAACGAACTCTCTCTACGATCAAATCTTTTTAGATACCGCATTGACTCGCTGTTGGCATGTTATATGCAGGCAGCTTTCATGGCCCCCACAGAGTTACTTGCCATTCAACACTACGAACAGTTGCGTGATCTGCTTGAGAAAATGGAGGGTGTGTCATCCAAGCCAACCATTGGGTTGCTCACAGGTTCAACCCCAACAAAACAATCACGAATGATTCGTCAGGTAACAAGTCGCTTTATACCATACATTGCAATAAGTTTGCCTACCTTATAGTTGGAAACTGATAACAGGATCTTCAAAGTGGAGCTATATCGATTATAATTGGAACTCACAGTCTTATAGCTGAAAAGATAGAGTACTCTGCATTACGTATTGCCATTGTTGACGAGCAACAACGGTTTGGTGTAATCCAAAGAGGAAAATTTAACAGCAAGGTCAGGCCTTAGAATAATTCTAGTTGAAATATCATATGATCGGCTCAAACAAATAAGTTTATTGTTGCGTGACTGCTGCAGTTATACGGTGCATCTGTTATATCAAAAACTGGCTCATCTGACTCTGATGATACTACCAAAGCTGATCTCAACATGGCTCCACATGTTCTTGCAATGTCTGCCACCCCAATCCCGAGATCACTTGCCTTAGCGTTATACGGAGATATTTCCTTGACTCAAGTACGTGACCTCTGTCCATTTTAATTCAATTCATCAGTATAAGCTCACTTGTTAATTACTAAAACTCTTTGTTTCTTCAGATTACTGACATGCCACTTGGGAGAATACCAGTTGAGACGCACATTTTCGAGGGAAATGAGACTGGCTTCAAGGAAGTCTACTCGGTAATACAAACAATCATTCAACACTTTGCTTTTGATTTTAAAATTTCAACAGTGTCTAAACCTATCATCTTTCAATTGTTAGATGATGCTGAAAGACCTGGAGTCTGGAGGGAGAGTATACCTTGTGTACCCCGTTATTGAACAATCAGAGCAACTGC
Source organism: Brassica napus (assembly GCF_020379485.1). Taxonomy (NCBI): domain Eukaryota; kingdom Viridiplantae; phylum Streptophyta; class Magnoliopsida; order Brassicales; family Brassicaceae; genus Brassica; species Brassica napus. Next base: position 26,689,996 of record NC_063439.1, read on the forward strand.
CACAGCTCCGTGCTGCCTCTGCTGATCTCGAAGTAATATCCCAAAAGTTCCCAAACTACAGCTGCGGACTCTTACACGGAAGGATGAAGAGTGACGACAAAGAAGAGGCTCTAAGAAAATTCAGAAGCGGAGAGACGCAGATACTCCTCTCCACCCAAGTGATAGAGATAGGCGTTGATGTTCCAGACGCTTCAATGATGGTTGTCATGAACGCTGAAAGATTTGGAATCGCTCAGTTACACCAACTCCGAGGACGTGTTGGCCGTGGAACCAGAAAATCGAAATGCTTACTAATCGGATCAACTGCTAATAGCCTAAAACGGTTGAACATGTTGGGGAAATCGTCTGATGGGTTTTACTTGGCGAACATAGATCTTCTTCTGCGTGGACCTGGTGACTTGCTTGGGAAGAAACAGTCTGGGCACTTACCAGAGTTCCCAGTCGCTAGGCTAGAAATGGACGGCAATATGTTGCAGGAAGCTCACATAGCCGCTTTGGTAAAAACATTCATTCTCACCATTACTGTCATTTTAATGAACTTTCTATGTTATCTTGTAATCATATTTTGCCTTTGATGCTCTGTTTTCCACAGAAAGTTCTAGGAGATTCTCACGACCTGGAGAAGTTTCCAGCGCTGAGAGCTGAGCTTAGCATGAGACAGCCGCTTTGTCTTCTAGGGGACTAAAAGGTTGCACCAGGCCAATGTACATACCATTTTCCTAGTACATACTTGTTATGTGGCTTTCCTTTTTTGGTATTTCGGTACTGTGACACGACACAGCATGTTGTTAGTAGTATAGTCTTTTGGGGTCAAGATTATTCTTGTATGGCCATAGTAGAGATCGAGCATGTTTGGTGTCATCTAAGTTTTTAAATTTTGCATTCTAAAATAAGGATACTTGGAGTTGATACTTTGTAGAGTATTTGTGATCTCTTCTTAATAGGACTTGAATGTTGAAACTAATGGGATCTATAAAAGTTTATAGGAGAGTTTTGTGAGAGTGTGAATTATTGTAGAAAAGTAATAGGAATGGTGAGGGGGGGGGGGGGGGGGGGGGGGCGGGGGACCCGCAGGAGTTTTTGGGGGTAGCAACCAAAATGGGAGGGACAAAGAGACAAGTGGGGACCCACAAAATGTTTCCTACCCAATCATCAAAGAGTGGGATCCACTAACCTCCTCTTGTCTTTTGTTCCAACAAAAAAAGCTTATCTTCCATATTGAAACCTGAAGTGTTGGTAAGTTGTTTCACTTCTCGTGGACACTTGTGCGCAAATCGGTAATGCGTCTTCTTTGTCACTAACAGCAAATATGTCCATCTTTTAGTCACTACCTTCTCTGCAACAAGATCAATTGATCATTATCAAAGAATATCAAACATGTTCTGAGAAACCAAACATAATCAATAATAGATCATCGTTTCAGATAGAGCCATATATATATATTAACATTTCTTTTTGGTGTATGAGCTATAATTGGTGCAAGTCGGCATTATTTTCAGGATGAGTTATGGGATTTTTTACATTATGATATAGTGCATATTTGTATATGTTGAATTAGCATGGGTGGTGGGGTTAATAAAGATAATCATGGTAAGACAATTCTCTTGTTTGATTTGAACACTACAAGACCAAAAGCTTTCACAGGCTTTATAACCCCTGTTTTTATTCACAATAATTAAACAATTTTTTTATTCTTTTTATTTCAAATGCCATGTCTAAGAATACAAAGGTTCAAATATTACCTTAAAATATATATTTATTATATATATAATAAATTAACCAATCATAAAAACGGTTAGATATAATTGGTTGAATAGTTTCAATAAATTTAAAGTTTGACACAAAAATACCAAAATGTCTTACATTTTGTAACACCAAAAACTTTCTAAAACACATATTTCTGAAACATATAGAGTATTTCTCTTAATCTATTTGCATTAATGTTAACGATGATTGTCTTGCGAACTGAAATTGAAACCTCATGAGTGGCAAAAGTAAAATGAATTGTGTGTTTGGATCCAAAGAGTAGAAGAAAATGATTATGAGACAAGACAAAACTTTGTTGACTTTAGAAGATAGTGATGTCGGAAGATGAATCTGTGTACGTCCCCAGAGGAATGATTTGCTCATCGGAAGCAACAAAAGCTGTTTGTGCAAATTGGGTATCGATCTCCGTTTCTATAATATTTTCCGTGACTGTAATAATTGAAGCTTTGAAATCCACATACTCCGTATTGATACTTGCAACCATTGAATCTTAAAAGTTGAAAGAGAGTGGTTCAGTGGTCACTTACTACGATATTGTGTTTAAAGCCGCTAACCAAATTCCAGTATTTCTTTATTATGCGTCATGTTCATATGTAGAGAAGTTTTCAATAAAAAAGAACTAGACAATGATTGTAATTGTGTGCTATTAATCGCACAAAAAATATGGTGGTGGTGAGTCTGGTGACTACGCAGATGTGGTCTGATATTAACAGATTGCCTTTGATGTTTTTTTATTTATTTCTGAAACGTAAGGAACGCAAATCATCAAGCGGCAACAAAGATAACATCAACTTTTTTTTATATATATACCTAAAAACAACGAATATTTAATCGATATCAATTTATTTTTGTTGTTTCTGTTTTCAATTTATTTGGTACATGCTGTTCACATTTTCGTCTTCGGTTTTTTAAATGAATATACATAAATCAGTTTTGTCAACATATAACTTGCAGTATATTACCAAGGTAGGGCAACACTGTTTACGAAAGAATAAACAAAAAGCAGATAAACGCACATAACGGGCCAAACAATCGACCTTGAAATTAGAAGAGCATGAAATATAAGACAAAGAAAATCGATTAGAACAATTTCATGATATAAACTCGTTCAGTATGAGTTTTTTTTTTTTTTTGTTAAAAACGTTCGATACTCCCTCTGTTTCATTATAAGTATCATTTTAGGTTTTAGCACACGAATTAAGGAAACAATTAATTTTGTATATTTCCTATAAAAAAATACTATTACCTATACACCTAACCATATTTCAATCAATACAAAAATAAATTTTGCATAAAATTAATAAATTTTACATTGAAAATCGAAAACGATATTTATTTTGTAACGAAAAAAATTCTCTAAAACGACATTTAATATGAAACGGAGGGAATATATAAAAGTTAGTTTTTTGGATTTTGACGTCATTGCAGTCAACTTCGGAATTTTGACATCATTACAATCAACTCTTTATAATCCGTCTGGAAGATATTACCATTTCCTTTAAATGTATAAGTTATTATGTTATAATTAATTGCTCTTGATGACAAAAAGATTAATTGGTCTTAAGTTATTTTTTTTTTTCATGTGTGGCGCGAGCTAACAAAACATTTTATTCATGATGTTTCTCAACGAATACAAGAAAGATGCTCAATTCAATTATTACTTCCGTTTTTTTTTTGTAAACTCTTAGAGTAATTTCAAAGGTGGTCTCTCACTAGTCACTACATCTCTCAATTGTTTTTTTTTAAATAGAAAAAGTAAAAAAAAAATGTCTCTATACGAGAGACTTCAACAAATTTTTGAAAAACTATTTCTCCATTTTTGTCACACAATAAATAGATAACATTAATACATTTGGTTTTTACTAAATAATCTGTATATTGAAAATATCAAAATTTATTTTAAAGAGATTTATGTGAGTTTCTAACAGATAATGATGCTTTTATATTTAATAAAGTTGAAACATGAATAAGTAAATTGTTCCGGACGAAATAGGACCCAACACAAACGCTACTATAAGATTATCGTAATCACGAAATCTGGATATATACTAATATAATCGTGCACACAACCAAATAATTAAGCTGTCAGTTGACGAAATGAGTATGATCTAGAATGCACCACAAAAAGTTCAGACTGGACCAGCTTGTTATCCTATATGTATACACTCCTTTTTAGTTATCTTGAATTAGCACGTAGGGCTATTAAATTCAACAAATTAGCACGTAGGGCTATATGTTCACATCATTTTACATGTTTTACATATACACGTAAAGATAATTTTAATATAGTTTGCAAAATCATAATTCATATATAAATATAGTAAAATGAATGTGAATTGTTGAAAGAACATACGTACAAAAGGTGTTTCTAACTAATCATTATTTTAGTCCCAGGAGCCATTAAGAACGAAAAAAAAAGAAGTTAGCAACATCTTAACGAATTAACAGTAAAAGTAGTGAAGCGTTACGTGTTTCATGGTTAGCCCGTGGACATTGAAGGATTGACCACGTAGAGTTATATAAACTACTACTGGTATTGAATCTTGAAACAGTGTATTTTCTTAGGGAAAAATATCATTTAAATTACCAATTTTGAAATTTGGTTAAAAAGAACATGAATCAATTTAATATCAGTGGACCACTTAATACCTTAACGTATCTTGACTAGTCATTTAAAATTTCAATTTATTTTAATTAAATCAATTTTAAGACGTCATTGTTTTGGTTAACAGTTTGATTAAACATGGTCAATTTCCGTTTATAATCTATGTTAAACTAAAACGACGTCGTTTGTAAATTAGAAAAAAAAACTAGATTATTTTTTTCCCAAACCTAAATCTCTAATTTTCTAAAAATTCAGAAATATATTTTTTTCTTCAAAGCTGTGCGATAATGTTATATTTAGCTCCAGATAACCGCGAAATCTTTCTTTTTCATGAGATTTTCCCTTCTTCCCAATCACCCTCGTAGATGATTCCATCAGACCACACGCACTTCCCCTTCACATGAGGAAGTGTTCTTTTGAGTTGACCTGAATAAACATCGTCGTTTGAGAACTCTCCCTCTGTGTGCATTATTTCTGAATTTTCAGAGGACGAGGAATTTAGGTTTGGGAGAAAAAAGGATTTATTTTTTTTTCCTAATTTACAAACTACGTCATTTTATTTTAACGGATATTATAGACGAAAATAGCATTGTATCAATAAATTATACATCGAATGAAGGAAGCTAGGGTTTTGGCGATTGGCGACACTAGGGTTTCGAGTACGGCAGATTTGGATGAAACTATGATGGATGTGGGGGAGAGAGGGAGACCGCCAGGAGATCCGCCAGATAAGTTAACCTCATGGGTAGCGAAGGTGGTGGAGACGGCTGAGGGAGGGATGCCAGTACCGGAGGTTTTGATTGCAGATTCTTTTGTGTCGGAGAGGGTACGGGTAGAATTTCCGAATGGAGAAGACGGAGAACCATCCATTACGATCGAGAATGAGGTTTTGGAAGCGATGAATGGAATGTGGAAGCAGTGTATGATCGTTAGGGTTTTGGGAAGAAACGTCCCGATTGTTGCCTTGAACAGGAAGTTAAGAGAGTTATGGAATCCAAAAGGTGCCATGTACGTGATGGATTTACCTAGACAATTCTTTATGGTCAGATTCGAGAAAGAGGAGGAATATCTAGCGGCATTGACAGGAGGACCATGGAGAGCGTTTGGTAGTTATCTTATGGTTAGGGCTTGGTCGCCAGAGTTTGACCCACTGCGGGATGATATCGTAACAACACCAGTGTGGATCAGGTTGACGAATATACCAGTGAACTTTTACCATCGATCGATCCTTATGGGGATTGCCAAGGGGTTGGGCAAGCCGATTCGAGTGGACTCGACGACGTTGAATTTTGAAAGAGCTCGGTTTGCTAGGGTGTGCGTGGAAGTAAATCTAGCAAAACCATTGAAAGGAACGGTTCTCATCAATGGTGAGAGATATTTTGTAGCCTATGAGGGGTTGTCTGAGATATGTCCAAGGTGTGGAATCTATGGACACCTGATACATGGTTGTCCACGAACATTGGCGGAACGTGCGGCGAGTCCAACGACGCAAACAGTGGCAACAAGAAAGGTTGAGACAGCGAACTTGCAAGCTCCACAATTGCAGGAGGACGGTTTCATACTGGCGAAAGGTTCGCGAAAAGGAACACCGAGTTCATCTCAGCATACGACAGGTACGGCAAGGAAATCGAATGGGGAGATGAATAGGAATAACCGTGGGAATCCGAGCAGAAAGGAAGCTGCGACGATTGTGCTATCAAACAAATATGGAGAACTGGATACGGGTACGAAGCTGGATGTAGTAAGAGAGGATGGGACTTCTGGACAGGAGAATAAGGAGAATCTGAATATGAACGTTCAAAATAGTAAGGGGAAGGGAGCCTTGCAGGAGAAGTTAATTATGACTTTCGGTAGTAAGGCTAGTTTACTGCCTACATCGCAAACATGGACTAGAGAGAGAGGGCCTGGCAACAAGAAAACGGTGGAGTCGGCTAGGGGGAGACTCAAAAGAGTAAACAGTAGGCCGGTTAGAGGACTGGTATTTGGTCCGACCAAGGGAGAGATAAGTTTATCAGAGTCTGGGAAGAGATTGAGAGTGGAGAACAGTGAGGCCGGGAGATCGGGTGGAGGACTCAGAGAAAGGGTAGAGGATGGGAGATGTATGCCTGCGCGCCTTCAATTGCGAGATGAAGAACTGGAAAACCCGATGGAGAGTATTATCAGCGAGACAGAACATGGCAGAGCTGATATACAGACGACTTCTCAGGAGGAGGAGAGGGTGGTATCCCTTGCATGACGGGACGCCCCGGTGATTCGTGTTGAGATTGTGATTTTTACGATGATGAATTGCTTATTTTGGAATTGCCGGGGGGCGAATAAACCCAATTTTCGACGTTCTATTCGGTATATACTGAAGAAGTTCAATACTGATATTCTTGCATTGTTTGAGACGCATGCGGGGGGTGACAAGGCGATGAGAATTTGTCAAAGTCTGGGGTTTGATAACTCCTTTCGTATAGATGCTGTTGGGCAGAGTGGGGGAATATGGCTTCTGTGGAGGGATCAGGCTTGTGCGATCACGGTAGTGGGGTCATCTGATCAGTACATACATGCGAGGGTGGTGATTGGGACAGAGCTGATCCACATTATAGCCGTTTATGCGGCGCCTACGGTCAGTCGCAGGAGTGGTCTTTGGGGTCAGTTGAAAGCCGTGTTAGAGGATATTGATGAGCCGGTCTTAGTAGGTGGAGATTTCAATACTATAGTGAGGTTGGACGAGAGAACAGGCGGCAATGGTAGACTCTCTCCGGACTCGCTGGCGTTTGGGGAATGGATCAATGATTCAGCCTTGGTGGATATGGGATTTAAAGGAAGTACGTTTACCTGGAGAAGAGGAAAAGAATCGCATAACTTTGTGGCAAAACGGCTTGATAGGGTGTTGTGTAACGCCCAGACGAGAGTAAGATGGCAGGAGGCGGTGGTTTCCCATCTTCCTTTCTTAGCTTCAGATCACACACCAATCTATGTTCAGTTGGAGCCGGTACGGAAAGGGAATCCAAGAAGGCGACCGTTTAGGTTTGAAGCAGCATGGCTCAAACATGACGGGTTTAAGGAGCTGCTCTTAGCATCCTGGAATGGGGAGATGAGTACTCCTGAGGCTCTGGTATCCTTGAAGGAGAAACTCAAGAAATGGAATAAAGAAATTTTTGGGAATGTTACTATAAGAAAAGAGAAATTACTTGGAGAGATTAAAGAGATTCAGGAGGAGCTGGAGAGGAACCCAAATGATATGCTGATAGCGAGGGAGACGGTTTTGCAAAAAGAGTTTGACATTGTTCTTGAACAAGAGGAAGTGCTTTGGTATCAGAAATCGCGAGAGAAGTGGATAGTCCTCGGGGATAGAAATACAAAGTTCTATCACACAACTACTATTGTCAGGCGGAAGAGAAATAGGATTGAGATGTTGAAAGATGAGAATGGCCGATGGATAGAACAGTCGGAAGAATTGGAGAAGCTAGCAATTGAGTATTACAAGAGGTTATACTCGACGCAGGACATTTCAATGGATACGGACAAATTGCCGCAGCAGGGATTTACTGATCTTAAGAGCGATGAGCTGGAGTGTTTGATCAAACCGTTCTCGGCGGCTGATATGGAAGCCTCAGCTAGATCAATGGGTAAATATAAAGCTCCAGGACCAGATGGGTTTCAACCCGTCTTTTACCAGGACTCATGGGATGTGGTAGGAGAATCTGTGGCTCGGTTTGGGCTGGAGTTTTTTGAATCTGGAAAGCTAACGGAGGGGATGAATGATGCAATGGTGGTCCTTATACCGAAGGTTCTTAAGCCAGAAAGGATTGCGCAGTTTCGTCCTATAAGTTTATGTAATGTCTTGTTTAAGATAATAACAAAGGCAATGGTGTTGAGGTTGAAGAGTCTAATGCCAGTGTTAATAGGGCCGGCACAAGCTAGTTTCATTCCAGGCAGACTGAGCACCGACAATATTGTGGTGGTCCAGGAGGCGGTGCACTCGATGCGAAGGAAAAAAGGTAGGAAAGGATGGATGCTTCTCAAACTGGACCTAGAGAAAGCTTATGATCGAATCCGATGGGACTTCTTGGAGGATACTCTGTACGCAGCAAAGTTACCACAAGTTTGGATTAAATGGATCATGGAGTGTGTGATGAATCCTGGGATGAGCTTACTGTGGAATGGAGAGAGAACAGAAGCGTTTACGCCACAGCGGGGACTTAGACAGGGAGACCCTTTGTCCCCGTATCTGTTTGTGTTATGTATGGAGAGATTGTGTCACCTGATCGAATTCTCGGTTGCTAAGAAGGAATGGAAACCGATCAGGTTGTCTAGAGGAGGACCATCTCTATCGCATATTTGCTTTGCGGATGACTTGATTTTGTTTGCTGAAGCGTCCATATCACAGATTCGGGTCATACGTAAGGTCTTGGAGAGCTTCTGTGGGGCGTCTGGACAGAAAGTCAGTCTGGAAAAATCACTAATTTTTTTCTCTGAGAATGTGCACAGAGATCTTGCCAGCGCTATAAGCCATGAAAGTGGGATTAAAGGCACGAAGGACTTGGGGAAGTACTTGGGTATGCCTGTTCTGCAGAAAAGAATTAATAAAGAAACGTTTGGCGCAGTGATTGAGAAAGTTTCGTCTAAACTAGCTGGATGGAAAAGGAGATTCTTGAGCTTAGCAGGGAGAATAACGCTAACGAAATCGGTTCTATCATCAGTCCCGGTTCATACTATGAGCACGATAGCCTTACCCTCATCGACCTTAAACCAACTGGATAAGATTGCCAGGGCTTTCATCTGGGGAAGTATAGATGGGACTCGCAAACAACATTTAGTGTCTTGGGAGAAAATCTGTAAACCGAAGAGAGAAGGCGGGCTTGGTATACGGTTAGCAAAGGAGATGAATGTTGCTCTATTAGCTAAACTTGGATGGAGGATGCTGAATACAGAAGATGGCTTATGGGTTAACATTTTATGTAAAAAGTTCCGTGTGGGAGAGCTAGACGACGCTTCCTGGTTGGTACCTCAGGGAAGGTGGTCGCCAACTTGGAGAAGCTTGGTGATGGGAATTCGAGAAGTTGTGGCTCCAGGAGTGAGTTGGATACTGGGAGATGGTCGAAGAGTTCGGTTCTGGAGAGATAGGTGGTTGCTGAAGGAACCATTGGAGGCCTTAAGCTTGATAGACATACCGGAGGAGTTAGTGGAAGCGAAAACTCGAGACTTATGGCAACAGGGTATTGGATGGATACTCCAACAGATTGAGCCGTATACATCGCTGCAGAACAGGCTTCAGTTAGCTTCCTTGGTGATTGATGAAGTGACTGGAGCTCGGGACAGAATGTCATGGGGAGAAGCTAAAGATGGACTGTTTTCGGTAAAAGCTGCGTACGCCTTCTTAACCAAAGACGCAGTTCCGAGACCAAATATGGAGGACCTATATAGTCGAGTGTGGCGTGTTACGGCACCAGAAAGGGTCAGAGTCTTCCTATGGTTAGTAACCCATCAAGTTATCATGACGAATATGGAGCGCAAAAGACGACACATAAGCGAGAATGGTACATGTCCACTATGCAAATCTGGTGATGAGACTATTCTCCATGTTCTTCGCGACTGCCCAGCGGCTGCAGGACTATGGAGGAAACTTGTGCTTCCAACTAGACAACAAAGATTCTTTAATCTAACCTTATTTGAATGGTTATATGAGAATCTCGCAAACGACAAGTCAGTCAACGGAGACCAATGGCCCTCTCTATTTGCGCTGACAGTGTGGTGGTGCTGGAAATGGAGGTGCGGTTATGTTTTTGGGGAGATAGGGAAGTGCCGGGATAGGGTGAGGTTTGTGAAAGACAAGGCTCAGGAAGTGATAAAAGCGAACAAGAAAGTAAGAGAGCCATCGGCCATTGGAGTACATGTCGAGAGGCAAATCGCATGGTTTGTACCGGAGAATGGATGGGTCAAGTTGAACACTGATGGAGCTTCTAGAGGGAACCCTGGTCTAGCTACGGCAGGTGGAGCTCTACGGGACGAAGAGGGAAAATGGATAGGTGGCTTCTCACTAAACATTGGTATATGTTCGGCTCCACTGGCAGAATTGTGGGGTGTATACTATGGCCTGTGTATAGCATGGGATAAGGGTATTCGCAAGCTTGAGGTGGAAGTCGACTCGAAGAGTGTGGTGGGTTTTCTTAAGACAGGGATTCATGATTCTCATCCCCTGTCCTTCCTAGTACGTTTGTGCTATGGCTTCGTATCAAGAGACTGGATAGTCAACTTTTCTCATGTGTATAGGGAGACTAATCGTCTAGCAGATGGATTAGCTAACTATGCGTTTTCTTTACAGTTTGGTTTACATTTCTTTGATTCTGTTCCAGAGCATGTTGCTCCTATTATGTTGGAGGATTTGAATGAGGTTGCGAGGACTCGGCAAATTTGCCCGTAGTCTGTTTTTATTTTATTAATAAAAGTAGGGGATCTTTTCCCCTGCATCCTACCAAAAAAAAATATTATAGACGAAAATTAACTTCGTTTAATCAATTTATTAAGCAAAGTAACAGCATCTTAAAATTGGCTTAGTCAACATAAGTTGATACTTTAATTAAATAGTCCACGAAAAAATTCATTTTTTTCTCAACCAAATTTAAAAATTGATAATTTAAATGACATTACCCCTATTTTCTTATTTTATTTTAAATACCTCGTCGATAATAGTACAAACAAAATCAACAAACCCAAATTAATTATATAATACTTCCCCTATTTTAAAATACATGAAGTTTTAGGATGGGGCACAATTATGATTATTTATCTAAAAAATATCATTAAAATATAAATTAAAAATTATTCAACCAATCACAAAACAGACTACAAAATATGATTGGTTACACAGTTTTTGATAAAGTTAAAAAGTATATTAAAATATGAAAACATCATCTATTTTAAAACATCAAAAATTTCATAAAATATTATCTATTTTGAAACAGAGGAAGGAGTAGTATTGATATGCATTTCTATCTCAATAACTTTAACCGGTACTAGATTTTGACCCGCGCTTTCAAAGCGCGGAATTATTTTCAAAACATTCCAAATTTATTTGATATAAATTTGTATTTTAATTGTATCTACACTTAGATATTACAAAATTATATTCAATGTTTTGAAATTCGACCCGACCCGCAGTTAAATTGCCAAATTCGGTGGTTCATATGTAATCCATTTTAGTTTTCTAAAAAAAACTGTTATTTAAAAATTCTATAAAATCCGTAACAACCGCTAAAACCCGAGATCTGTTTATCGGTTGAACTGATAGATGACCCAATATGTAATCCGGTTTGATTTATTATTATATTTAGAGTATTGTAATATATATTCATGAACGTTCAGATGAATAGTGAATATATTATAAAATTGATATTTCAATTTTAATACAATTTTAGTCCAACTAAAATTTCATCTTGTTAATGGATTAATATTTGAGTGGATGCATACTAAAAATAAAATAGATTTGAGCATCAATAATGTGTATACGTCTATTACAAATTAATGATTTACGTTTGCAAAAAAAAATATAATTGTTTATTTAGTTAGTTTACTTTTGTTATTCACATATTATTAGATACTTTTTGATGTTTTGTCTATGACTTATTTTAAATTTAAAAGTTAATTTCATTATTCGCATTAAAAATGTAAATATTTATTATTTTAATTTTGATATATATTTTTATTATATTTAGTTCTTAATTTTTATAATTTATAGATATAATTATATTTTTAAACAATTAAAATATTGTGTGTTCAAAAAAAAAATTAAAATATTGACTCTTATTCTCTGGTTTCGATTTATGTTAATGTAATGTTTTATGATATATTTGTGTTAATATATTTGTTCAATTGGTTTATATTTGATATATAGATTACATGTTTTTTTGAGTAACCCGTAAAAAATATAGTCATTAAACTATCAATAGTAACATGTTTCATCATATAATTACTATTAATATTTATTTTATAATATATATTTATACTTCAACTATAAGAATTATATTTTTATGTATTTTGTGAGGGTTTTGAACAATTTTTTTTCTTTTTTGCATTTGGATTAATATATAGTTGTATATATACGAATGAATAGATATATATATATAATTATTTATTACATTAATAACTAAAATATAATTGATTAGTTATTTGAATTTCGAATTAATATAAATTAAATTCATTAGTTTAAAAAATAATTGATTAGTTAGTTAGTTCCTTAATTTTAGGTATGATATATATGTAATAATTAAATTAGATATGAATAGAAATAATAAGAAATATAATTAAATATAATGGTCCAACCTAGACTATTTGTAAGTAGATAAAATTTGCTTCTGTTTTAATAGTATTGATATTTTGAGATTCCAATTAACTAAGTAATAACAGACGTCAGCGTCCACATTCTTTTTTTATGTTAAAAAAAAACTATGCGTGATAATGGAATGTGGAGAAGCGTATAGAGTAAGAAGAGTTCAGGGTCTCAGTCATTTTCACAGGCTAAATATATGGACCAGCTCAGGCTCCTGTGAAAAAAAAAATCGATCAAAGTTAGACTTTTAAAAATAAAATAACAATTAAGTTATAAAAATAAATATTTTCATGATTTGTTTTTTTATCTAAATATTTTTCACGATAAATTCTTAGAATTCATGAATATAGAAATATAATGAACATAATGAATATAATTATCTTTTTACTATATATTTACAGTTACTATCAATTGATGATATTTACTCAAATTAAATATCTATATTTTAAAACACACAATTTATTAATATCAATAACTAATTTTTTTAAAAAAAATTATATATGTTAGTCAAAAATAAATAATTTTTTTTTTGAAAATTTATGAAATATTAAATAATTAATGACATGAACAAATAGAAAATCTGTTGGTTAGTTACCCACACGGGGTCAGCATTTACTCTGCTATGATTTACTGTTCAATACATGTCACTTATCGGACGGACTCTTCTCATATTCTTTTGACTCGCGGACAAATGCCTCGCGCTCTTGAATTGATTACACAATGACTATTTAGTGAAATAAATATTTAAGTTGATACAAAAATATTAATTAAAAATATCTAAGTTGAGTATAACTTTATTTTCTAATTATAGTTAAAACGGCTTAAAATCCCGTAGTTTAACTATGTAAATTTATTTGATGGACACCTATACATTAGGCAACTTAATATTTTTCTCCTTACAGTATACACTTGTTATCCTTTACTACTATTTACGTACTTATGACAATGATATACATACTAACGTACGCATATGCATATGGTACCTACTCTCATATGGATTCGCATGCGTGAGTGTGTATGTATATACATATACACTTATCTATAAAAAAATTACAAGTATGTGTGTTAATATAAATATAAAGGCATCGCCACGGTTCAAGTTTGTCTCTTCATTACTAGCCTGCCTCTCTAACTTTACCTTCTCTTCTTCTTTCTACTCAATTAATGGCGATTTTACCGGAAAACTCTTCACACCTAGATCTTACTATCTCCGTACCAGGCTTCTCTTCGTCTCCACCCTCCGGTGAGCCATATATACAATAACATACTATGTATATAAAATGATCATTACTAAACTATATATGCAAATATATACACATGGAGGTTGTGTTTGGATTCTATTTTCGTGATGATTAGATTTTATCTTTTCATTTTACAAAGATAATATAAACGAGATCTCACATATGAATAAGAATAACTATTCATCGCCATGTTTCTGTAAAACGAAATTGATATTAATATTATATATCTTTTCATCGTCTTATCTCTTTGATCTTGTTCAAATAAAATAATTCTCTCTTTGACCACGATATTCCGTTTGTTTGTCGTTTCATTTAAAATGTTATACATACGGTAAATGTCAGATGAAGGAAGTGGCGGAGGAAGAGAGCAGCTAAAGCTAGACATGAATCAATTGCCGTCTTCGTCTGAAGACGATGAAGAACTCAGCCACGGTGGCTCTGCTCCTCCCCGCAAGAAACTCCGTCTAACCAGAGAACAGTCTCGTCTTCTTGAAGATAGTTTCAGACAGAATCATACTCTTAATCCCGTAATTACCATTCCGGCATTCTCTACAAAATAATATAGAGTTTTTCAGTTTCTTGAATATATATTAGTTATATTAAAAATATATATATTCCTCTATTTTTCGTAACACGTAGAAACAGAAGGAAGCACTTGCAAAGCATTTGATGCTACGGTCAAGACAAATTGAAGTTTGGTTCCAAAACCGTAGAGCGAGGTACCGTTTCTTTTTCATTTGTTTTTCACCCTTTTTACATTATTAAAATAATATTTGACTATAGTAAGGTTAAACAATAATAAAGTTAAAAAAAACAAGGTTAAACAATAAGCGGGTGGTTGATGATTAATTTGAGAGTTAACATAAGCGTTAGACGTTGACAGAATATAAAATAAAGCAAAAAATGAAATCTGAATCAGATTCGACTCACCCCGTTAACATATAAGTCGTACCCTTAAATAATATAAAGGTAATGCTGTCTTTTTCATTCATTATATCTCATTCAGCTATCAAATATTTATTTTGTGATTCTTTTTCCTTATAGGCTCTTCTTAAATTCTCAAAGAGTTATATACCGTAAATGAATCACCACTTGCTACATCTATATAAAGAAAATTTTAGCTGACATAAACTTATATCAAGTCAAAATTTTACAGAAAGAAATTAACAGCCACTCAATTAAATACACATATTAATAAAGATAATATATTAATGCTGAAGTAGTTATTTATGTCACATCACGTATATATGTGTTGTTGCATGGTTATTTTCAGTGACAACAGCATTTTGAAGCCCTCGATTATGATATACATTAACACGTTTTTTTAATGTTTGGAGTAAGTTGTGTTTCAGAAACACTTCGGCTCGTGTACGTCAATGTTTACGTGTGTGTAATACATAAGTACGTATACCTGTATTCACGTGTCAATGTCGCAACGTCTCATACAGTCATCAGTAGTGTTAATACTTTTCTAGTAGCGTAGTACAATTCTATCGTTTCTTTTTCCTTCCTTTTTTCTGCATGATCTGATTTGTTCATGTTTAAAACATATATAATTAATTAATCTATGAATTGCTGGTAATTGTTGAAAAGGAAAACTTGTTACTCATATTATCATATAACTACTCCATAAAATAAAATATTTTATTCAGAACCCTCAATAATTGTGTACAGATGGAAAAGGATGGTGCAATAGATAATAAGAATTTCAACATTGGTCGTATTACTATTATAGTATTATGACTGTTTCCCAAAATGTAACTATTATCATGACACAGTACCGTTATTAATTAATCTCCTTTCTGTTCCTAAAAGATCTATATTCTAGTTTTTTCACATATATTAATAAAACACATTAAATTTGCATAGTTTTTGTGTTTATCTTCTTTCCACAATTTTAAGCCAATAGAAAATCAATTAGTACAATTAAAATTTTTGAAATTTTGCGATTAGTTAATAAAACATACATTGAAAATGTAAAAAATGAATCTTTTAGAAACAATTTTTTTCTCAAGAATATGTATCTTTAAAGAACGGAGAGAGTATAATAGGATTACTTTCTAGCCTTTTATTTTTAATACTCCAATGTTTAATTATATTTATCAAAATAGTTTCCAAGTAAATCAATCAATGTGTTTTCGTTCTTTGCCTCGTGTACTGACTTTCTCATCAATGCCCTTTTGACTCATAATTCATTTGGCCGTTCATGCGTTTTACATAATTTTATATGCTTTTAATATATTTATTTGCAAGCATAGCCTACACGCATTTGATCATACGTTAACAACTTGTATAGACTATAAAGCACCTTTGTGTCTATTTTCTTTTACATCGATAAAATAATTAACTCGTACTGCGCTGTTTTGGATTTATTTTGGTTTAGGAGCAAACTGAAGCAAACTGAGATGGAATGTGAGTATTTTAAAAGGTGGTTTGGTTCGCTAACTGAGCAAAACCATAGGCTCCATAGAGAAGTAGAAGAGCTTAGGGCCATGAACGTGGGACCACCCACGGTGACCTCCGCCTCGAGCCTCAGCATGTGTCCTCGCTGCGAGCGAGTCACTACTGCAGCCAGCCCCTCGCTGGCGATTCCTTCCCAGAAAACGCTTCCGCCGCAAGAGAGTGAGCATTGATTTATGTATTTAGTTATTTTTGGATATGGTTTAGAAGTCAACGAAACTGATGATAACATGATTTCCGTGTAAATATAGTAATTAGGGATTCTATGCGCGCACGGCGAATCTTTGTAGATATTTTACTTATTTGATCAAAAATCCAATCCACTTACTTTTGTTTGAAGATATATATAGATATATGTATAGTTTTAAAAAATGTATAACATTTCAATTTTGGACTCTTAAAGATGCCCTTAGGAAAACTGGTCTCTAGCAAAAAGAGATTTCAAGTTTCTTGCACATTTACATTTTTGCAAAAAAAACATTTTGAATATCTGTAACATTCACCTAAAAATTTATCAGTAAAAACTATGGTATGAATAATAAAAATGCTAAATTTTAAATTTAGGAAATATTTTAAATTATTATATAGAACTGTACTTTTTGTTTTATCCTACCATAATTAAATTTAGAATCTTGAAAATGTCGTTTAGAGAAGAATAATTCATCTGCTCTTAGATGTACGATATTTTAGACAAAAACACACATGTTAATAAAATTATTTTTGTATCGTTAAACTATAAATTAAAAGATACTCGATCAATTACAAAAAGAGGTCGGATAAAATATAATTTATTATACAGTTCTTAATAAAATTAAAATTTATCTATAAATATGAAAACATCTTATATATTTGAACATCAATTTTTTTAAAGAAACATCTTACAATTCGAAACTGATAAACTAGTAAAAGATAACTAATGCTTTTCATTTGTCTGAATTTATCTCCTTGTTCGACCGATTGGTTTTTTATAAAAATTACAGAAGCCCACTTATATATTTTATGGCCCAATTTGAATATATCTACAAAGTTACATAAGTGCTTGGATTTAGTCACAAAAAAAAAAACACGAAGTAACTACGGCACTTGAGGCCTTGATTATCTTCGGCTCGTCAATATTTTAAATCGATATGTGGAACTAATGGCCTGCAGGCTGCAGTTAATATTTATAAAACGGTGAAATCGTGTGTGGTGGTTGCGCAAAATGGCAGGCCGTTTATACTTTTCAAGTTTTAGCTATCTTATACGCTTGCCTAAATAGATTGTGAAGGTTCCTTGATCTACATCGAACTTACAATCATGACCGATAAACCATATCAGAAGCTTATCTCAATTCGTTATTTTACTTGTGTACTCGGTCCTCAAATAAAGAAAACACTTCTCTCTTTATAGTATTACTATATATATTTTTGAAATTTCTGTCTCTATTCTTTTTTTTTTTGTGGTAAAAGTCTCTATTTTATTTGTTTTTCTCTTTACCTCTATTTATGTCTTATGGTTCTTAGTTTTGTATTTTTACGTTGACATATATTTCATAATTTTTAATAATATGATTGGTTTTAGCCTTTTAGGAATGTTTTTTATCACAAGAAAACAAAGTCTAATTAGATAAATTCTGACAGAGGGTATGGGGAAAATGACTGGTTCATGTGCTAAATGCGAATTTCACATTGTAACGCTAGTCCCAAAAAAATACTACAAGATTTTAACCGAAAATGTAACTAAAAAAAAAAAATTACGCTAGGGACCCTTTCTCACTTTTCAATTTCAGTAAAAGACACATGGTGCCTGACACTTTCACTTTCTCATGTTGGATAGACCGCAGTGCCCTTCTGGAGTTGTAAAGAGTTGTAGCTCTAAACCCACCTAAACGTTACCAAATTTGAAAAATCCGAAAGAATCTATTATTATGGAGGTGGAGCGATTGAGTCTATTATTATGTGTATAAAGCTAGGGTTAAGGAAAAATATTTTTATTGAATCAAATATCTCCACAACGATATGAATAAGTAGAAACCCACACAATTTGGAAAATAAAATAAAGAACAAAAACGAGTGAGAAAAAAAATACTACGAAGCTAAGCTCAAACAAAACAAAACAAAAAAAGAAGCGAAATCTTAGTGATGGGGGTGGGGTGTAAAGGAATCGTGTAGCCACTTGATGAGACGGTCGAAAGGTGACAACTGCGTCTTCTTCGGAACATTTTTGGATAGTGGTCGCACCACAACTCGAAGCTTAAGCCCAGCCTCACAATGACCAATCTTTGAGGTAATAAAATAGCGGATTCCTGGTTTCGTTAGCCTTATGAGATCTTGTCCCGCATTGTGCACGGCAACAGGAGAAGTAGTGTCGCAAGATTTGAACTCAAGATCACTGTTGATTTCTAGGAGGTCATCGACTTGGTCGTTGTAGTAGAAAAGAAGATTGTCTCCCACATGAAACTGTTTCTCCTCACTCCACTTGGAATAGAAGTCACTCTCTTCAGGAACCCTCCATTCGTTGGAGTCACCGACCTTGTAATCTTTTCCGAATGGAAGGATCTTTCTCGGTGGTGGAGGAATCATAGGATGGTCATGGACGACAAAAACGACGAGTTTCTGTCCGGCTACGCATTGAGAACGATTTGAGGTGATGAAGAAGTGATAACCTTGTTCCGTGAGAGTTACGACATCGTGGCCTGTGCTGTAGACAGCTTTAGGAGAAAGGGAGTTGCAGAATTGGTATTCCAAACGAGTGGAAACTTGAGTGACGTCGTTGACGTTGCCATCGTATTCAAACATCAGAGAATCCCCCACTTGGAATTCCTTACGCCTAGCCCATTCATAATAGCTACCGTGCTTCGCTGTCGTCCATCCCTTCGAGTCTCCCACTTTGTAGATTTTTGCCGAGCAACAACATCCCATGAGAACCATCACGAGCACGAAGCAGAACATTCTTGTGGTTGTCGCCATTATTAATAGAATTATCAGAGAACTTTGATGATGAGTATGTGAGTAAGAAAAAACAAAACCATAACTCTCTTTTTATAACACCTTTTACGGAACCTAATCATTGCCGCTTAAGGATTTTACTTATTTAATTATAATCCCGTTTGTGATATGATATGTATGTTCCCTTTTCTTTTTCCTTTTTCAAAGATCTCTCGGATCCTTTTCCAATTAGGCTTGTGATTGATTTTCATTAACCTGAGTTTATTATTCTAATAACGTGAGTCATGAAGAAATATGAAAGATTCTCTGCACAAGTTTATGGTTTCACATTCATATATGCAGAAATCATATTTGCTTCCGCAATATAGAGAAATTCGAAGAAAGTTAAGAAACTACACAGAGAGAGGTCAAAATTTCAACAAACCTTTAATGGTTTAAATTAAATTTAGTGAATCTCAATAGTTGGAAGCTTACAACACATGAACTTCTGGGATTCATAATAGTCGTCTACTGATCAAACGATCCCTAATAACTCAACCTCAACTAAACTAACTCGGGTCATTAGCATAGAGAGCACACTTGTGGTTATGCTTTGAGAAACTGCACGAACCTGAGGAGAACCTACACTTGTGGCTAAAGGGCTTTGTTAAAACATGTCTGTTGACTTCACATGCAATTAGATTACAGATATCTACCAAACAGAAGATCACAGACTTTCTCTTCAACATCAACACTTTCCCGGTAACGGCCATTAGCAACAAGACTCTTCTTCTCCTTCTTCAACGACGCTGCTTCTCTCTGGAAGTCACTGGTTTTCTCAAGACCAGACAAGAGAACATCGTACGTCCCCAGCGAAGGCACGATCTCACGTTCTCTCATCTCTTCCAATATCTTCATTGCTTTCTCTGGACTCCCTGCTGAGATATAAACATCCATCAGCGCAGTGTAAGCAGCTACGCCCTTTTGATCATCAGGAAACAAGTCGAAAACCTCTGCAGCTAAGCGAGGTCTTCTGCCAAACCCAAGCCTGTGGATCAACGTTGCTCCTTGGTACACACCAAGAGAGTGATGGGCTTTCACCATCTCCTTTACTGCTTCGATAACTTTACCAAGCTCGTTTTCTCTCAGAAAGTAACCAACCAACGCAAGATACGCTGACTTCTCGAGATGAATCCCCATTTCCGAGCTGTAATCAAGGGCCAACGAAGCCCCCTCGGTTCTACAACGGCCACAGTTTGCTTCAACGACTGCTGAAACAACAGAAGAATCCAACTTTACGTTTCTATCTTTCATCTGGTTAAGTAGATGATCAACTGCAACAAGACTCTGCTTCATCAAGAGAACAGAGCTGATAATTCTACTATCATCTGAACTTTCCATGTCATCAACTTCCCACAAAGATTCAGCAGTAATATGCGAATTGACTCGTCTCAACAGATGGTCACTTTGACCTGCAGCTTTCAGAGTCTCTAAAGCCTCGAGAAATACAGGGTAACGAAGAACAATCCCGTTTTCTTTCATGTATACAAGAATCCGAGCCATGAAAGACGTTTCACCGACCTTACAAGCTTTCCCAATCAGAATATTACAAGCTGCTTTATCTGGCTGCACACCGATCTCTTGCATTTTAAAGAAAATGTCTAAGGCTTCACCACATTTTCCTGCAAATCAAATTTAAAAAAAAAAACTAAAACATCATCTTCATGGCTACAAAACATTCAGAAAACAGATTCACATACTAACACAACATTCATATAAATTAAATAGATAACTGTAAACAATATATATACTAACATTAATTTAAAAAAAAGTTCTTTTCAGTTAGGAATATTGACAAACAGTTGGTGTGCATAGATTAAAACTCACTAGTGCCTACAAGAAACTCACATACTAAGACAACATTCGAATAAATTAAATAGATAACAGTAAACTATATACTAAAACAACATTCATCTACACTAAGTAGAAAAGTTCAACTTCCACTTAGGAATATTAACAAACACTTGGTGTGCATAGATTAAAACTCACCGTTGCCTACAAGAAACTCCATCAACACCGTATAAGTGTGACAATTAGGAGAAACCCTCGACCGCAACATCTCCCTATACACCTCCGTCGCCTCCTCCACCCTCCCACCATCGAAAAGCATCTTCATGTAAGCCGTGTACGTCACGACGGTAGGCTCGCACCCACTACCCCTCATCTCCTTCCACAGCCTCACGGCTTCGTCCACATCCCCCGAGCTCGAAACCCAGTGAATCATCGAAGTATACGTCACCGTATCGATCGCCACACCCTTCTCCTTCATGAGGCGGAAAACAGAGTACATGGACTGGATCCGACCCGCTTCGCCGAAGATGTCGAGCATGGTGGTGTAAGTGAAGTGGTCGTGCTTGAAGCCTTTGATCTCGGAGGCCCAGTTGAAAAAGAGCCAGGCTTTCTGCATCGGAGGGTGAGATTTCAAGACGCGGTTGATTATGTGAGAGTCCCATTTGATTGGGAGGTGTGGGAGGTGGGATCGAGCGGAGTCCCAGGTGGAGTACTTGAGGATGTTGTAGATGTTGGATACGGTGTCTCTTGTGTAGACTCTGGGCTCTGGGGTTTGTGTTTTCACGAGTTTTGGTTTTCGGAAGAAGCGACTGGTGGGGCTTCTGGGTCTTGGTCGTGGTCGTG
The DNA here is from genome assembly GCF_020379485.1 of Brassica napus. Taxonomy (NCBI): domain Eukaryota; kingdom Viridiplantae; phylum Streptophyta; class Magnoliopsida; order Brassicales; family Brassicaceae; genus Brassica; species Brassica napus. Next base: position 26,711,986 of record NC_063439.1, read on the forward strand.
GTCGGGGGAGAGAGTGGAGTAGCTTGACGGAGCTTTGGAAAATGGTGGAGAAGTGCATGTATTTGCGGACGAGATCATCCAAATTAACTTGAGCAAAGTCCCCTATCCTTCGTCTCAATCTGAGACTCGACAGTTCCTTCTCCGGTTCTGGTTCTCTACGGTCTAAACCCTTTTCAGACTTAGCTCTGACTTTTTAGTTTATGTTCTGTTTTTTTGTATGACCTTGTTCATTTGGGCTAGATATCAATTATTGAGTGGGCTTTATAAGATCGATGGGTCTGATAAATTTCATGGTTTCCAACTTAAAACTAATTGGCAATTACTGGATTGGTCCGGTCTTTTATATTTTATAAAAGTCTCTTTCATATTTCCGATGTGGGATCTTCTCTCCAGTACCTTCTTTCGAGATAATAGTGCGTATAACCATAATCTCGTAGAATTCATCATACCCCTCCAAGATCATGTTTTATTTTTCTAGTGATCTCAGTGGAACTGAGTCTTTTATGGGCCATCAGCTAATGGGATGATCGGGTCATTGTCCGGGCTTCCAACTCAAAACCAATTGACAATTAGTGGATTAGCTCAAATCTCTTATATATTACTCAAGTACCTTTAATATTTTCGATGTAAGGGCCAATAGATCATTCTTCTTATCACCAATTGGTTTTTAGGTTGAAAGCTCATCTAGCTTAAGATAATATCAGAGCTTGATCCAGGCAATCCAACCCGATCTACATTGATCTGGCACAAAGTTGACCCATCAATCATTACTTGAGCATTCCGAAATTGACGCTCAAAGAACGATCATCTCAAGGCATATTAGAAATATAGTCTCCCACATAATATCCATGCAGACTTTGATTATTGAATAGGCAAGTTCATCGAGAATAATCCCTAGGTTGAATGGATGCGCAAGGATGGAGATTACGTTCATAAAGGGTTAAAGTCTGGGAAAGTATCAAGGAATGCACATAAGATTGTTGTTGCTGAAAGAGTTGTGCTCAACTTTGTGCAGAGGATGAGCGGCATTGCGACCCTTACCAAGATTTTATTCTATAGTTTCTCAACTAATTGGTATGGTTACATGCATGTTACCCTAGTAATGATCAAAATGTCATATCTCGAGAAGGATTTGTTGGTTTACTAAATAGTTTACGGTAATTCATCTCGTACTTTGGTTATCAGTGAAGTTTTGTCAGTGTTAGTAGTAATTGATTGTATAGTGTATTTGTTCTTTGTGAGTTCTGTGGAGAGTTTAGCTGATGAAATTGTTTTGTGCAGTTAATGGCAGATGCTGCTACCCTGCACGTATACTGGAGACAAAAAAAACTGCTACTGGTTTGAGATTACGTTCTACACTTCTTCCTCGCATCTATTCTTTAAGGTTCTGAGATTGTTATCTTTCTGAGACACTGTAAGTTTTCTAACTTAGCAAAGGTGCTGATTGGTGGTGGAAAGAATCATAGGACGGGATTATTTGACATGTTGATGATAAAAGATAACCATATCTCCAGCAGCAGGAGGTATAGTCAATGCCATTAAATCTGTGGACGCGCATCTAAAGCAAAAGAATCTAGAAATGGATGTGAAGGTAAGACTCAAAAGCTTTCAGATAATTAGCGGCTACCAGTTAAAGGTGGTGAAACTAACTATCTATATAAATCTAACTTGAAGGTGGAGACGCGGACACTTGAGGAAGTGAAGGAAGTGTTAGAGTATGTTAGTGGATCCAAGACTCGGTTAACGAGAATAATGCTGGACAATATGGTTGTATACCGTTAGAGAATGGAGACGTTGATGTCACGATGCTTAATGATGCGGTTGAGCTAATCAATGGGAGAGCCGAGACAGAGGTATGTGTGTGTTAGATAGAAAGAAAGAAAGATGATGTGATTTAAAGCTCTAGTATCGTTGTTTAGGCCTCGGGGAACGTTACGATTGAGACAGTACACAAGTACGGACAGATTCATTAGCAGATTAGTTCTTAAGAACACTCTCAAAGCTGTTTTCTAATACAAGTTTTGGCTTTTTCCTGGGATGAAAACTGAGAGAAAGTGTTAATGCAGTGGAGCCCTGACGCATTCGGTTAATGCGTTGGACATATCTCTGAAGATCGATACAGAGTTGGCACTTGAGGCCGGAAGAAGGACAAAACGAGCCTAGAAGTTAAGAGAAACAGAGTTTCCAGGAAATAATAAAGATAAAACGTTATTTTATTTTCTAAAATATAATATAAGGTTTAGCTACAGAGTGATAAATTCATTAGCTCTCTCTCAAAACTCTCTGCTTTTTATGTACAAAGAAATGCAGAAACGATGGGAAGCGGTTATGTTTAGAATATAGATTGGTTCAACTTCAAGCGACAGTGATCTCGCTTCCTGCTCTTTCCGCCATGAAACTCACTCGTTTCTGTAAATAAAAAATTTCAACATTGTTATCTCAGGAATATCAAACCTTGTTCCTTTTTATTTCTTTTTTTTTTTGACGTAAGAATCATGTTTTAAAAATGCGCAAGTGTGTTAAAGTAGCATGCAAAATTTGACCACACCAAAGGTATTTCTATCTGCTCCCATTTTTCCGATGAAAAGCTACTATTTTCAATAAATAATACTATCTTATTCAAAACTGTATGCCATTCTTTAAATTATTCTTTCTATAGTTGTAAATTTTATGGCCCATGCTATGCATCTGAAATTCTAAAAGGTTTTTTTAATTTATAAATAATACTATCTTACGATATTTTAAACTTTAGTATGAATTTTAATTCAAATGTGTTTATGCAAATAATTATTAATGTTTTTTTTGCTAAAAGTAATTATTGATGTTCTTATTTATGCCTATTTTAATATGCACACAGAAAAAAAAACAAATCGAGAACAAAACTACTCACCAGACGAGATTTGACTCCTCTTGTGTCGGTGGCAATAGTGGCGGCTGGCTCATCATGGCCAAGTCGGAGCGTATTCTTACTCGCTTCCTCGTGGCTGTGTTTGGCCATAAAGAGCGAGGCGATCTTATGGGTGGCCTCCGCCTCCGTGGCTCCTTCCTTAACGAGTTTTTCCAACTCCGCCTTGGGAATCCTCAGCTTCACCCTCACTGCTCCTCCTTCATCTTCCTCCTCCGTCTTCGTCGTCCATCCTCCTGAAGGTTTGAGTATGGAGAGATCAGAAGAGGATCTCCGAGTAAGCATGAGGTGCTCAAGCCTCTCCTTGGCATTCATGTGAATTCCCGATCTTACCCTCCTTGGTGGTGGACACTCCTTCACCGGCTCCACCACGAAATACAACCGCTTCGCCTCTAACCTCTGCTTCGCCTGCACTCAACAAAACCAAATGCATTAGTTCTTTTATTATTTTCTACTTTAGTAATATGAAAAAGAAATGTAATAAAAGTTACCTCAAGTGGTTTGGCTCGGGCACCGTAGTGCTTTACAGATTCAGAGTCTAGCAAAACGTAGCCGGGAAAGTCTTGTAGAACTTCTTCCGCCGTCACCGGAGTTTTTAGTTTAAAAGACTCGCCGTCTATTTTCATTATCTTGGCCGTTTTCTTGCCGCCTAGACTGTTACCCATCCTTAATAATTTATCTGACAATAGTGGATGGAGACTGGATCTTTAAATAAGATTGTTTCACTTGAGGGCGGTGAGGATGTTCTCGTTGGGGTTTTAAATGAATATGGGGTTGGCAACCATGTGGTAATGGGTAGATTGTAGAGATATACGTACGCGGAAAAGAAGTCCAAAAAATTAAAAATTCAGTAGTACAAAACGTGGACAAAACCTTTTAGAATTTCAGGATTATCTTATTTAAATTGTTTGAGAGCTTGTTTTTATTGAAAAATTCAATACTGTTAAATCATACAACAATTTAACTAGAAATTTTGATGATTACATTCTTGTGTGAAACACCTGCATATACTACAACTCGTTATAGTAAATACATGTTTATATCAAGAGCAAATATAATTTCTAAATCAATTTGCCGCCAAGACAGTTACCCATCCTTAGTAATTTCTCTGCAGACAAGAAAGGATAAAGATTGGATCATTAAATAAGATTGTTTCAGTAAGGGCGGTGAGGGTGTTCTCGCTGGGGTTTTAAATGATGAGGTTTTCAAGCATAGCCTCATGGGTAGATTGTAGATACGTACGTGGAAAAGGAGTCCAGTTTTTTTATTAACTTATTAATCAATACGGTACTGCATGGAATTTTCAAAAAAAAAATACGGTGCATGCACAAAACATTTGACTATGTCGATAAAATTTTAAGATTGCCTATTTAAATCGTATGATAGCTTGTTTTTGTTGAAAGTTTCTAGTACTGTTAAACTGTAAAACTATTTAATTAAACTTTTGATTATTTATTTTTTCTTATGTGAAAGTGAAATACCTGTGACTGAATTCGTTAAATACATGTTTATGTGAAGAGAAAATACATTTTTCCCAAGGGTTTCTCTAATTTCTAGTAGTTAGAGTGTTTAACTTTTTAGGAAATGGATATTAGGTTGAAAAAAAAAACGAACTTTGTTAGCAACTTTGAACATGACAACATCATGCGGTCCAACTCTTGAACTCTCGTGGACCGTATATGTTGATGATTTGATTTACGCATGCTTATCGATTTGTCAGATTAATGGGTTGGTAATTAGCAATAATCATTGTCTTTTGCTTTTAATTATTTACTCGATTGATACTTTGCGTTAATCACGGAAACAAAAAGGTGTATATATATGATTAAGGAACGACTTATTTCCTCCCTTTATCATCCATTTTTTCTATTTAGCCGTACATTGTCATTGATGAGACCTGGAATTGTACTTCTCATGTAGTCTATAAACATTAATATTTCGGTCGCTCCATGGTCCTTAATTATATATTTTCACTAACGAGGTCTGATAGAGTATTGATATCTCTAACTCCTTTATCAAACCAGAATACAAGATAGAACAATGAATACAAGATAGCTTTGCAGATTCCGATCACAATCACCTTCTCATGGCGAAGATGACTGATCACGACGATCTCATGGCGACCGTGCCGAGACTCATGGCGTCTACGAACAACAACATACAAAGCATGAAGAACAAGTGAAGAAGACGAACTATATTTATATCGTCTTTCTCCGTTAATCTTTCTAACTGCAAACCTTCTGAACCAAACCAAGGCTCCCATGGCTCTTCCTCATTAAACACGTCAGCGTCCTCCCTGCCACGTCAGACTCGAGCTAATAGAAGTCTATCAAGGTCACTGATAAATAAATGTTTTGGACCTAATTATAAGTGCCGACTAGTACTTACAGAGTTACAGATGTAAGAAAAAAGTCTAAAATGATGGTCTGCTTTGCAAATCGGAAAGCTCATTGATGACGTAACAGCTGACACAATATGTCCAAAGCTATTCATATGTATCCTCTTTTAACACTTTTTTTTTGGAACACCAGTTATTCATATGTATCCATATATCATTAATCACGATGAAATGATTTTCTTTTCTTTCTTTGGGGATCTAAATATGGTTGCCGGACCCTACTATACTAAAACTAAAAGTCAGCCGGCACATGGAGCTTGAATCCTTTAGGTTAAAGCTTACCTGATCTTGTGATTACATACACTAATGTGAATGTACATATAATAAGCACAATCTATATACAAATAAACGTATTTGTTGATATTGCAAGCTTCCATCAAGTCAAGAGATAAGAAATGTTCAAAGAACGTCGATAGACCATGCAGGTAAGTTAACAACTATGTAACGTAATCACGTTTAAGTGCAATAGCTGCGTGTAAACTAGAAGCATGGGCCCTTTATAACAGTAACTTGTAAGCTCATTGTGGCGTTTCGTGCGAAGTTGCCTACTTAATTCGTGCACTTATAAGGAATAAATATTCTTTCGTATAAAACTTACTACTTACATTTCCTATTTTTAAATACAATCTTGCACAATGTATATTCACTGGTAGTTTTAAGATTCTATTTTTATTTGGCTTCTGGAATCTTACTTCCATCAAAATTCAAATTAAACAACTAGAAGCCTAGAATACAGTACACATTATCATCAACCACGTGATTTACCGACATTAGTAAAAATCGAAATTTGTTTCATAATTAGCGGGAAGGTTTCATATTCAATTTCCAATACCGGCTCAATTTTGGAAAAAGAAATAACAAATATCTGGAAAAGAAAATTGATCAGTCTATGAATAGATATGTTACTTTGACTGCATGTTTTGAATTGATTTCTCAACCCAAGTATATCCATGACTCATTTAAAGAAACCATATGTTCACACATAACTGGAAGATTAATTAATGTCAACTGTGACGACAGGATTTGATATGTGGTTGCGCCCGTTATGGTTAAGGGAGCCAGCAACTAGGGACAAAGAAACCGACTTCATTAATTTGAAACTGCCCAAGACTTGCCACGTCTAAATTTTTTATCTAAACTTACGAACAGCCCTTAGTAAAAACGTCTGAAGGTTTTGTGTGATTTATTATTTGAGAGAAGTATAGGATATGTAAAGACCAAAGGAACACTGAAAAGGTTTGTGACAAGAACCCATTCCCAACTAATATTTTGCAGCAATAAGATAGCTATTATGGGCTTATAAGCCCAACGATATCCAATATTTTTGGTCTTCCTTTATCCATGGGTAGGCTTAAAGCCGATGTTACCGCCATTCTCAGTCAAACATCATTGGAGGAGCTTGGCGAAATCCGTCTCTTTGTCCTCGAAGGTCCGTATAATTGTAGTTACTAATAATAAGCACTTGTTGGGGAATTTGTATGGCAAAACAAAAATACTAAGAACAACAGATTTAGCTAATAGGTGAAAGGTGAAGGAAATGTCTTATCCATACACATTCGTGATGGATTCATCAGTATCATTCTCCGGCATGTAACAAGTGAGAGAGAGCAAAGGGAGTGGGTTTATTATGGGCTTCCAACTCAAAACCAATTGGCAATTATTAGATTAGCCTTAACCCTTTATATATTACTTAATGTACCATTGATTTTCCAATGTGGGATACATATCTCTTAATAGAGTTGCTCTTTAAAGGCTCTCAGATTTGAACAAAAAGAGTGCTTCTCTTTATATTTAATTGTGCCTTAAACCCCCAATGTAATACCCATCTTTTTTTCATGAGATTTCTTCAACTCTTTGACGTGAGTCACGTAACCAGGTTACTTGTGCTGTCTTTTGTTTAATGCACCAATAAAAATAAATAACAATTTTTTTATAATTTTACAATTTATTAAAGATTTATGTGAAGCAAAAAGTCTATATTGCAGTGATTCCAAATACAATTGTGGAGAAGAAAGAATTAGCAACTTTTTTTAATATATATGTCTCGGTTTTCGGGAAACATTCCCTGAGGGCATCTTCATCCCTACTTCATTTTTTTTTTCTAAAGTGGAATAAAAGTGAATATGAAGTAAGAAATGCTGCAACCCAACTCCATATCTCACTCCATAATGAAATTTATTCCATAAATGGAGTAATCTATTTTTTGTTTGTTCATCACTCCATTATGGAGTGGAAAATGGAGTAGGGTTGGAGCAATTTTACTTCATTTTCACTTTTACTCCATTTTAAAGGAAAAAATGGTGTTTTACATTGGAGATGCTCTGAAACTGCAAACTATAACGTCAGGATGGACGTCTGAAGATTCCGATCCAACCAAACTTCACATTAGATTATACTAATAATAACTAAAATTAGTTCCCTAATTAAACAAGTAGACAAGAGCCTCCACTTGGGAGAAAGTCAAATGCCAATCAGAATAATATACAGTGTTATATCTTGTATACAGTGTTATATCTCACTATTCTACTAAAACTGAATTACAAAATAATATTTATCTAAATTTAAGTAATTATTTTACATATTTCTATTCTTTTTAAAGCTAATTACAACCACTTGATTTATTCTTTTTTCTAATTAATACAGTTTCGTTTATTAGAGAGTCCAAAATAGAACTTACATATTTTAAAGTATTTTTATTACATCTTTTACATTCCATTTTTCATCTTTTTAATTACTTCATTACTTATATTTACCATAATAATCCGACAACATTTATTTTACGTGTTAACCAAAATAATTTTACAAATTTGAATGAAACTAATTTTTGTATCGGATTTTTGAGTTTAAAATTAAACTTTGTTCGGACATTATAAATTTTTGGACGGAGTTTGGATTCAGATCCTTCTAAATCCGAAAAGGTTTGTAAGAACCTAAAATATTCAAATAACTTATTTGTTTAGAAATGTCATTAAACAACTTATAAAATATAAAAACTAACGGCCAAGCTCTAGTTTTATTTATTTTTAAAACAAAAGTTAAGAAAGAAATATCACCATAAATAATTTGGATTTTAAATGCAATTATACAAATAAAACCATGGGAGTGTAATAATTAAATTATTAATATCCCAATAATTTGATTGAACATTAGTTTTATTGAAGTATGATAAAGTAAACGCATAATTAAAATGGTCACCGACTTGTGCGCTTTTTCAGGTGTCATACATAAACAATAGGAGGTCAATTCTGTTATAATGAATGGATATAATATACTACTACATAGTTTTTTAATTGTTATGGAAAAGTGCAACTAATCAATGTATGCATTGGCACATCATGTGCAGATCATTAATGGAGGCTTCTCATCTCAATTTCACTTCCTTTTCCAAATGCCGTGTTTCCCAAACCAGCAAGCTATCAAGTATCAAGTTTGCGTACCGTAGAGTAGAGGAGGTTTCGCAGTGCATCGCTTTGTCAATTCATTTGTCATCCACTTTCTTCTATCATTAACATATCTAATATCTTACCCAAATTTATTCGACTAAATCATCAACTGGTTAGAGCATTTCCAATTCCACTCTATTTTTCACTCTAAAATAGAGTTTAGAATAAAAAATGCTCCAATGGTACTCTATTTCTCACTCTAAGATAGAGTGAAAAATAGGTTTACTCCAAATATAAAATAATTTGTTTTTTTTTTGTTTATCACCCTATTTTCTACTCTAAAATAGAGTACCATTGGAGCAAACTCAAACTCTATTATAGAGTTACTCTATTTTAGATTAGAAAATAGAGTAAGCCATTGGAGATGGTCTTAGATGTTAAATCTAGAATCTCAAGCGAGTCTCTGTTTCAGTAGCCGAATCTCATAAACAAACCGTAGGTCAAGTGTGTATCTCGATCAAAAACCGACTATTTTTCAACCTTCAATATACAAGAGCGTTGAAGCGAATATAGACTAAAATAAATCATCGAATGTCCGTAGACTCAGAAAAATTGTAATTTGATAGAAATTTTTGCAACAATGGTTGATTACTTGATTAACGAATAGTAAAAGACGTGTAAGGAGATTTCTTAATAGAATCACTGAATCTTGTGAGAGGGGTAAGAAACAACAGGTGGAAATGAAAATGACTTGGAAGAGAAGAAAAAGTGGGCTCCATTTATCAAATCGAAATTAGCAGGTGGCAACGCGGTAATCAAATCAAATAATCATATAGCCCCACTTTTGTTTTTATTTTATTATATCCAAATAATCAGGTTATAAATATATTTCCACTTGTTCATCATCTTCTTCAAGCAACCAACAAAGATCTCCTTCAAACATCATACATTCACATTAAACAATCTTACAAAACCGATCTCATAATAATGGAAGCTACATTGATCTCTTCACCAGCTTCGACTTCACCACTCCGGTTCCATCCATTGGTGTTTTCCCCGAATAAAATGACGACGTGGAGGACACAGAAGAAGAAGATGAAGATGAGCGTTTCTGCTGCTGCGTCTTCAGGGAAGGACCATTACTACGGAGGAGGGAGATTGGTGGACGAGAACATGATCGTTCTGAGGAAACGCATCCACGAGATGAAAATGGTTGAGCGAAACTACGAGCCGCCTTCTCATTGGTTGGATTGGGAGAAGCGTTTCTACAGCAGCTACGACTCTGTGATCTGCGATTCCGTTGGTCTTCTCCAGAGCTTTCTCATGAACTCTCGCCCCACCGTCGCAATTGCAACGCTGCTTCTACTTCTTGTCAGCGTTCCAGTTTCGTCCTCTGTTTTAGCGTTTCACCTTCTTGACCTTCTCCATTGGGTTCTCGCCGCCACAACGTCCGGTCATGTGGGCTGATCTAGTGATCTGCCTGGCCCGTTTCATTCTTTCCTTTTACTTGCCCAGAAATTCTTTTTTTTTTTGTATATTGTATATTCTTTTATTATTTATCTGATTTATACTTAACTTAAACTAAGTTCAAAATCTCGTTATTAATTTATCATTTCTTTCATGAAATGTGTATAAGTTTTTCTTTTTTTTACATGTCATTGTGACAAAAAATAGAAGATTCTGATTACATGATTTCTTAATAAGTTAGTGGAGTTTAACTTTCTTTCTCATGTTTCTTAAAACATGTGCAACAAGGAATCTTTAGCTCGAATCCATAAAAAAGAAATATTAAAATATTGGTGTGGTCCAAAAATCTTAATATAAAGATTGATCTTAGTTGCTTTTCGTTACTGTGTCGTGGACCCTACGATAGATCCGTTTTTAATTTTTTTTAATTAAACGGAAAAAAAAAATAATAATTAAAATTTAACATTGGAAATCGAGCTTTCCAGGTCCACCATTGCAGGTGCCCTTAGGCTACCATTTTTGTTGATAGTTTGTTTTCCTTTTAAGACACGACAGTGCACTGTAGAACGAAGTCTTTGGTTTGTATGCCTCCTTTTGGACCCAAAAACTTTTACTTGGTCTCCAATTTCCTTTGATCACATTTGGCGTTTATCTCAAAAGTAACGAAACGTGTGAGTTTAACCCAAGCCGCTATTTCCAATCTTCGATTAATGTAAAAAGTTGTCAAATTTCTTTAATTTACCCACTAATCTCTATTATAATTTTGTAGCGTTACAATGTTTATTTTCTACACAGTAAAAATGACAAATGAATATCTAGTAAAAGCGAGGAGAAAACTTTTTTTTTTTAAGTAATAGAGGATGTAGAGGAGAGAAGTGCCAATTTTGGACTTTTTGGGTAAAGTTTGGGTACTTTACGTAAATAAAAACAAATATGGGACAGAAATCAAATCCCGTAAGATTCGGGTTTGTCTATTCTCGAAAGTGAAGTGAAGTGAAGTGTGCGTCTAGCGTCTTGACTCGCTTGTTCTTCCACAAAACCCATCTTCAGTAGTCTTCAGTTTCTTTTCTCCGCCACCACACAAACATATTCTTTCTTCTTTCTTCTTCTCATTCTTCTTCGTAATTTCGTATTTTCATACTCTCTATATTTATACAAACATTTCATTCGACCTTTCTCTATTCTATTCATTGTCCCCCAATACTTTCTCCAAAATATTGTATTTTTTCTTCTCATTCCCCAATAATTCTTCTTCTCGGTTCCTAAATTTGATTTACATTTATCGATTAGTATTAAATTTATAGTAGAGAAGTTTAAATGGCACGTGCGTATGATCCTCTCTTCATTACATCCGACAACTCCCCCATCGATGTCCCCTCTCCTTCTTCTTCTTCGATGACATTAACCAAAGACGAGCTCAAACGAATCGCCGCTTACAAAGCCGTCGACTTCGTCAAATCCAACATGGTCCTCGGCCTCGGCACCGGCTCCACCGCCAAACACGCCGTCGACCGCATCGGCGAGCTTCTCCGGCAAGGCAAACTCGAGAACATCGTCGGGATACCCACGTCCAAGAAGACGCAGGAGCATGCTCTCTCTCTCAACATCCCTCTCTCCGACCTCGACGCGCATCCCGTCGTCGACCTCTCCATAGACGGCGCCGACGAGGTCGACCCTCGTCTCAACCTCGTGAAAGGCCGCGGAGGGTCTCTCCTCCGGGAGAAGATGATCGAAGGAGCTTCCAAGAAGTTCGTGGTGATCGTCGACGAGTCGAAGATGGTGAAGCATATCGGTGGAAGCAAGATGGCTCTTCCGGTGGAGATTGTTCCCTTTTGCTGGAAGTTCACGGCGGAGAGGCTAAGGAGAGTGATGGAGGGGTACGGGTGCGAGGCGAGGATAAGGTTGGGAGAGAAGGGGGAGGCTTTTGTGACGGATAATGGGAATTATATAGTGGATATGTATTTGGAGAAGGATATGGGAGATTTGAGTAGGGCTGGGCAAATAAACCGAATCCAAAAATCCGAACCGAACCCGATCCGATAAAAATGAATCCGAATCGATCCGAACCCGATATAAATACCGAATGGATCCTGTTTTTTGGTATTTTGGGTTATGGGTATTATCCGAACCGAACCCGGACCTAAATGGATATCCGATAGAACCCGAAACATTTAAAATCACAAAAAGAACTTCTACTAAATATAATCTTAATTCTTCTTATGTATCCAAAATACTTTAAGATATTATTGAACTTCTAAAATAATTATCTGTTACATGAAGGTTGATGGTGGAATGTGGCGGTTGATGCCTGAAGCTTTTAGATTTAGATTTTGTTTTTATTGAATAATGTTTCTCATTTCATGAGAACTTATTTTTTGTTTTATGATTTCATTTATCTGATTTTCTTTCTATCACTAACTATGTTTATCTTTCGCTTGATTTTGAATGATCACGTTTGATATTTTTTCTTATTTTTGAATCGATTTTACTTATCTTTTGGCTATTAAAAAATGTACAAATCATGTATTTTAAATCCGAAGAACCGATTTCATTTATGCTTTAGTTACAAAATAGGTACAGATCATGTATTTTTAAATCGAAAAACCGATTGGGACCCGAACCCGAAAGTATAATGGGTTATACCGGTTCTTTGAAGATTTACTAACCCCGACCCGAACCCGATAAAACCCGAACCAGTCCCGAACCAAACTTTTATATAACCCGAATGGGGTTGATTTTGATAAACCCGAAAAACCGAAACCCGAATGGATAAAACCGGAACCCGATTGGGATCCCGAATGCCCATACCTAGATTTGAGAGTGGTGAGTGATGAGATTCTGAGGCTACCTGGGGTCGTGGAGCATGGGATGTTTCTTGATATGGCTTCCACTGTTATTATTGCAGGTGAGCTTGGTGTCAAGATCAAGAACAAACACAGCTCTTGTTGATTTTCTTGTTTTTTTGGTGGGTATTAGGAGAAAGAGAGGATTATTGATCATCATCATTTATAGGTTATGTAAACTGCATTTTTGTTTCATTGGGTGTCTTTCTAAGTAATGGGCCAATACATTCTTATGTGTTGGGCTTTGCTTCTGTTAAATACCTTAACGATATAGATAGAGGCTTATACTGACTACTACTTAGGATTATAACTTATGAATTTTATCGCGCTTTTGTTGGTGTATTCGCCATCGTCGAAATGGGATAAATTAGGAGAATAATTGATGTAATCATCAACGCGAAAGATTGTGATTGGGTGTGCATTATTTCAGCGTTAATTAGTTTTGGTAGAATGGTTGGCCTAAAAGACCAATTAAAATAGCACTATTAACAAAAACTAATAGTACGTGGTTAGTTAATCAACCTGTCAAATGATCAATGATGCCGCACCAGCTTGAACTGACGCACTCGCACCGTCACACGCACCATGGACGACGTAACTACGAATCATTATTCAGTTAAATAAAAGAAAGCATGAAAATACTTTGGTCTTTTTGCGGATCTCCATTTCATCTAAATTGTATTCATTCTCTCTTTTGTTGAGCTGTTTTTCCCTGGTTAGCTACTTTGAGTCTTTGTTTGACTTTATACATATTTAGTAGACATTTATTTATTGCAATTAAAATGTCCACGTGTGTGTATGGTATAGCCGTATAGCTACTTAAAATTACCCAGGTACTACATACGATACGTCTGACGTAATATAAATATTGATATAATTTTGAGATAAAAGTATACTAATTAATTATAAGATTCAAGATTCTATACTCCATCTCATTGCTTTATATGTAAACACACACATAACTTTATTGGTTTTAATCTCCTGAATAATTCGCGGAGTTCAGAGAGAAAGAAAGGAAGCTTTTATCAAAGGCTTTAGCTTCAGGAAAAGACAGATTCTATTCTTTTAAGTCTCCTCTTTCTTCGCTTTTCCACTTCTTCTCCTTTCCGACAAAAAGAGAAGAAAACGGTATTACAAAACTCTTTACCTTCTCCTGTCCTAATATTTGGGTCTGCCTCTCAATTCTCCCTGTCTTTTCGTTTTTTTTTTTTGTTTTCTCATATTTTGCTTTTTATTATTTGTCTCGTTTGTATGTTGTCACTTATGTCTCTATGATTTCGTCTCAGCCTGTGTTTAATTTCGTTCAAAACAACTTGCATCATCTGGGTAAATTCAGATTCCTTCGTGTTGTTCGTCGTTTTGAAATTTTAATATTATCTTCTTCTATAATTAATTTTTTTTTATATAGCTAATTTTGTTTTATAACAAACAATCAATTAAACCGTTTCGATAAACTTGTGCACTTAACAAAAAAATTTACAGGTTTTATGTTCTGGTAACTAACCAGCTTTGGTTCTGCTTTTCGCCCATGGCTCTTTCATTATCCAGAAAAAAATGTTTGCTTATTTAAGTTTTTTGATCTAAAACGTTTTTTTTAAAGATATTTTTATTATCTATTTCATTAATGAGCAGCTTCTAATTCACATGTTCAAGTTGCGTATCACCATCACCTTTGCATTGAATGCGAATGCGAATGCTCCTTGGTTAAATGATTCTGACCCTAACCCCCATTTTATCATTAATTCGCAGCATTAAAGAAAGGGGAGAAGAATCTTGATAGTACTATATAAATAGAGGGGACTTTCTTCAGCTGCAAGTCATGGGAGATCATTTCGTGCTGTTTATGGATCGGTTGATAACAGAAGCCACGATTGAGGAAGCGATTCATAACCGGAACCGTATGCTGCAAGCCAACGCACCTGTCGAGGAGGAATGTATTAGAGTCCTCGATGAGAAAACACTTGAGAAGCTGCGTAACGGAGATTTGTCGATGGTGCTGTGTAGGATTTGTCACGATGAGGATTTGGATTCTAACATGGAGACTCCTTGTTCTTGCAGCGGCAGCTTGAAGGTAACGACATAATTAGAAACACATTGGTTTGATATTATTTGATCCATGTTGTTGTTGTTGTTGGCAGTATGCACATAGGAGGTGTGTGCAGAGATGGTGTAACGAGAAAGGAAACACCAACTGCGAGATTTGCCATCAGGTAGGTCCCTTCTCCTTCTCTTCTCAACATCTTTTTCTTGAAACATTGATTGTATAAAATTATATAAACATGTGTTTTTTTTTTATTCAGGGATTCAAGCCGGATTATACAGCGCCAGCTCCCTTGTTAGAGTTGGGTCATGTTCCTCTTCATTTCAGGGGAAACTGGGCAATATCTCAACGTGAGCATCCTCGTTTCATCACAGTTGTACCTGCTGATCCCACTTTCATCCACGATCATCATCATCATCATCAATATCCTCTTTCTTCCACCACAAGCTTCATCTGTTGCCGTTCCCTTGTTCTCATCGTACGCACAACAGATTCATCCTTTGTTCATACCAAACCTTCCATTATTAACACCTTCTTTATTGTTGCAATCTTGCAGTTTATGGCTCTTCTGATTCTCCGACACACACTTCCCTTAGTCCTTACCGGATCAAACCTCCATGTCTTCCCTTTGTTCATGGTGAATATTATCTCACATTAGATTTCATTTCCAGAGATGATAGAAACTCTAATTGTTTGTTTTGTTTTTTTTCAGTTGTTGTTTCTGAGGATACTCGGGATCATGCTACCCATCTATATTGTCACCAAAGCAGTCGCCACCTGCCGCCGCCATTCTCAGAACTTTGAAACCTCTGACTCTGAAGATTCATCTGATGAAGAAGCAGAGTTGTGGCGCTTGCCTCAAACGCAATCTTACATTATAGGCGTCCCATGAGCACTGTTTATTTACTTTCACATATACACCAAATGACGATCTCTTTGTAAATATACATACACTCTCACTTATACATGTAACATGTTGGATTGAATTTAACAGATTGAAGTTGAACAATAGAAAACATATCTTTCAGTAGCTTTAGAGCATGATTATTGCAAAGACCCATATTAGAGGTTCTTATTATTTTTTAATGCTTTTAAACACAAAAAGTAACTTAAGAGACAAAGTTAAGAAACCCTAACATTTAACTGCTCCATTGCAAAGCTCTTAATTAAAGGTTCTTAAAAAAAATTATAGTTGGCACACAATCAACCAAGGATCAAGGCATTCATCACAATGAGTTGACAAGCATAAGAAACATTACAAGTCTATAGGATGCTGAGGCATGAGACAAAGTTGCAAGCGTTATACATTTCCCATTGCGTTCAAAGATCAACAACATCAACTAACACATTACATCAACTAATAATGTAAAGCTACCTCCTTCTTGGTTTGGGGATTATTCTCAGCTAATTGAGCAGGAAACTTCCTGAAACCAAAAAAATCAATAATTAAAATCTCCAAATCAAAAGAAGACTGAAAGAGGATGCAATGAAGTCGTTACTGACCTAGTGACTGGTTGATGCACTGGAACAAGTGGTGGAATCTTCTTGTTACACATCACATTCTTCCTGAAAAAACAAATCAGAGAGATTAAAAATTAGTTCTTTAGAACAAAGGAACACAGTTTTGTAAAAAGGGTCTGTTTATAAACTTACTCAGACAACGGTCGCTTGTTGACAGCACAAGGATAAACTGGAGCTCTGATGATGTTCTTGTTTATGTTACTGAGTGCTCTTCGTGTCTGCCCATTCGCCGGATTCACCTTTCCTCCACGTAAACCACCTTCATTAACAACAAGTCGCTTAAGTCAATCAAAAACAGAACCAAACCAAAAGATTAGTGTTTCGTGTTTGAATACGATCATACCTTGTGGATTCATGGGTCCGATAACTCCGTGCTTGTTCTCGTCTGATCCACCCATCTGAGGATGATCACGCAGACAAATAAAAAATTGGGTCTTTGATGCGATTAAAGAATCTGATCAAAGACTTGAACAAGAATCATAAAACCCAGAAGAAATCAACGTGGAGATGAGAAGGAGGACACCGAGACCGAACCTTCTTCTTCCCCTTCAAGCTGATTTTTTCTCCACTCGTTTTCTCCTCCCAAAACACTACGAAAGCGACGCGTGGCATCAAGAGACGTTTCTTCTGTCGCCTAAATAAGATACGTTGTTTACACTAATTGCCTTTTTTCTTTTTCTTTAATACCTAATTAAATTAAAAACCCTTATAAGATCCCGCGATAAAGATGGCCTTAATCGAGTGATATAGAAACTCGGAATGTCGTCGTATTTGTAACCTCACCGCCTTATTTCTTAATGGGCTTTTATTCGAATTACCCTCATAAGTATCTGGGCCTTATTGGGCTTTTCCATTACAACTTTCCTTTTTCTACCACACGTATTTCCTTTTTTCAACTCGATAATTTCCTTTTTATTTGGTTGTGAATTATACAGATAAGTGTGGACTGATAGCTATTTATAAATCAACTCGTAGTGAAAGTACGTACTAGCTGAGATCGTTGTGTGTTCAAAGGTCGAGGCTCTCTGCTATTTCAAGGGTTTTCAAGGTTGTTCTCGAGAACTCGTACTTTGCTTTTGTGTTCTGTATGATCGATCAACAGTTTCTCGGTAGTAACGCTCATTGTTCGTAAATATTCAGGGTAAAGAATCGTAGAGAAAGAGGATATGAACAAAGTAAAGTCGATGGCTAGTGTCCAGAAAAACAGACAAATTAGATACGGTATTACAGAACCTATCTCTTTAGTAGGACCAACGGAGCTTGACGTAACCAAGACAAAAACTCTAGAGAAGTACTTGCAAGACGCTGGATTGTACGAAAGCAACGAGGAAGCTGTTAGAAGAGAGGAGGTTCTTGGGAGACTAGACGAGATCGTTAAAACATGGATTAAAAAAATAAGCCGTGACAAAGGGTTAAGCGATGAGACGGTTGAACAAGCGAACGCCAAGATATTCACCTTCGGTTCTTATCGGTTAAAAGTACATGGACCTGGTGCTGATATCGACACTCTATGCGTTGGTCCAAGATACGCTACAAGAGGGAATGGTTTCTTTGGAGAGTTGCATAGAATGCTTTCGGAGTTGCCTGAGGTGACAGAGCTCCACTCTGTGCCTGATGCTTATGTTCCCTTGATGGGTTTCAAACTTAATGGAGTCTCTATTGATCTCCTCTACGCAAAGCTCCCTTTGTGGATTATCCCCGAGGACTTGGATCTATCGCAAGATTCTATTCTACAGAACGCTGATGAGCAAACTGTTCGAAGCCTCAACGGTTGTAGAGTTACTGACAAGATCTTTCGTCTGGTTCCTAACATTCAGAGTTTCAGGACGACGTTGAGATGCATTAGGTTTTGGGCTAAGAAGCGTGGTGTGTACTCTAACGTATCTGGCTTTCTTGGTGGTATAAACTGGGCGTTGCTGGTAGCTAGGATCTGTCAGCTTTATCCTAACGCTTTACCAAACATGTTGGTGTCTCGGTTCTTTAGAGTCTACACTCAATGGCGTTGGCCCAATCCTATTCTTCTTTGCTCTATAGATGAAGACGAAGGATCATCATTAGGTCTTCAAGTTTGGGATCCTAGAAGAAACCCTAAAGACTTGTTGCACAAGATGCCTATCATTACTCCTGCTTATCCTTGTATGAACTCAAGTTACAACGTCTCCGCGAGTACACTGAGGATTATGACAGGAGAGTTTCAGAGAGGGAGAGATGTATGCGCGGCTATGGAAGCTGAACAATGGGATACTCTTTTTGAGCCGTTTGGGTTCTTTGAAGCGTATAAGAACTATCTTCAGATCAACATCTCTGCTTCTAACGTGGAGGATTTGAAAAAGTGGAGAGGATGGGTTGAGTCACGTTTCAGACAGCTTACGTTGGTGATTGAGAGACATACTTACGACATGCTTCAGTGCCACCCTCATCCACATGGCTTCCAAGACGATTCTAGACCGCTACAGTGTTCTTTATTCATGGGTCTGCAACGTAAAGAGGGAGTGGAAGCAGGAGGAGGCGAGCCGTTTGATATCAGAAGAACCATTGAAGAGTTTAAACAAACTGTTTACGGTTATATGTTGTGGGTTCATGGGATGGAGGTTAGTGTCAGCCATGTAATGAGAAGAAGCATACCGAGCTTTGTGTTTCCTGGTGGAGTTAGACCTTTGCGTAACTCGAAAGGAACGAGGGATAGCAAACGCAGTTCAGAGCAAAGAGTTTCTTCTACAGTGAGTTCATCATCTACTATTACTAGTTGTGAAAGTAAAGGTGGGAAGAAGAGAAAGTTGGGAGGTGATGAGACACTCACCGATCAGTTAAGGAACTCAAAACGTGTTGCAGTTTCAGTGCATGTAGAGAATGGTGAAGACGGGAGCCCAAACTCATCTGCTGGATCTATTTGTTCAGCTCCTATGAAAGTAGGAGAGAGTCATCACGTAGAGAAGATAGACATTCCTCAGGCTTCTCTTAGTCAAGAAAGTGAGGAGGTTGAAGACAACTTTGGTTTCAGAAATCAAGTGGTTAAAAAGATTCCAAGTAAAGATGCATTCTCCAAAGGAGCAGTGGAAGTGGAAGAACTCGAAGATGTTCCAATGCAACGGCCCGTGGTGACGCCCAAAGCTTCAGTGCAACTGCGGAAACCGATAATCAAGTTGAACTTCACGTCTCTAAGCATGACCAATGCCAAGAATCTCAAAGCTTGTTGAAATGGGAGGTGTCATGTCATGGTGAAGACTTTCTTCTTATGTTTTTGTTTATGGAAGAATTTTGTATAAAATGGTTTACATTGATAGATGTTGAAAGCAAATTCTTAAATACTCTTTAGTTCCATGTAAAAACTCGTTTGTATCAGAATCACAAAGATATATTTGGTAATAAGAAAAGAAGTTAAAATCATGTAGAATAATTCCCACTTCTACTCTTAAGTATGCTTCCTGCAGTTTTCATCAGTAGCAATTGCTTCTTTGCTCATTTATCTAGTCCATTGTTTGTACACCTTTGAAGCCATCATAGCTTGGCAAAAAAAAAAAAACATTACTAGCCGGTTACTCCAAAATGCAGATACATGTAAAATTAGTCAAGGCAATTCTCTCAAATATTTTTTTTAAAAGTTTTTATCACAAAAATAGTTTTTAATAAAAAATTGCCAAAATAACTCTTTTTATTTTAAAACATTTAATATTTATTTCTAAAAATTTAAAACACTATCTCCAAAATCTTATCCATTAATTCTAAAATATTTTTACCATTTTTTTTTTTTTAACACTTTGTGACTATAACGTGATGGTTTGAACAAAAAGAGAAGAAGAAAGATACGAGAAAAAACAGAGTGCGGAAGATACCAACAGGGCCCCACACTCAAAATAAAAAACGAACAACATAAATCAAATAACAGCACTCCACTCCCGTAGAACTCGCATTTGCGAAGGAAGTATCTCAAGCCTGTCATGAATTCGCACCGCCGCAACCCCAACTAATGCGCACTGAATATCCCACTCTCATCCTCACGTACAATGGGCAGTAACCACCCAGGGCAGTCCGTAGCTATGTAGGACGCGTAGCGTTGATCTCTAGTGACACTGAGAGCAATTGCATCTGCACATCTGTTCGCCCCTCTGTTAACATATGAAATGGACCACAACCTGAGCAGGGACAATTTCTCTCTTATAGCTTCTATCAAACTGAGCCATTGAGGGAAGTTTCCAGGCTTTAAAATTGCTTCGCCCGCTAAGTACGAGGTGGACTCAAACACCACCTTTTCATATCTCATCGTCGAGATGCTTTCAGCTGCCCAATAAAAACCCAGTAGCTCAGCCTCTAAGGATGATGAGACATGAGAATATGAGCGACGGCTATGGGCTAAGGCTGCTCCAGCATGATTCCTTGTCAACCAAGCAACCCCACAATTCTGGTTTCCATCAACCCAAGACGACCCAATGTTACATTTAACAAAGCTTGGGCACGGTTTTTGCCACGTTGATGTAGAATCACCAGCTGCATCTTGATCCCTATCTTCCTTGTCCGTCACGTTAGCCGCTCTCCAAGCTTCTGCCTCTACTTGGATTCTCTCCCATACTTCCTTAGCTCCAAAAACTACATGTTCGAACACGCAGCGGTTCCTAGATTTCCATAATTGCCAGAGAACCCACGGGAATACCAATCTAGTCTTCTCAGGTAAATGACGTTTCTTGCAACTTTCGAGCAGGTGGTGAAAATTGAGAAAGACTGAGTTGGTTGAGAAACCCGCTGCTGGGCTAGGAAAGCCTGATAATCTCCATACCTCTTTCGCAACCGGGCAGTGAAAAAGAACATGACAGATGGTTTCCGGTTGAGATTGACATACCTTACAAGTAGTTTCAACATTGATACCTCGAGAGGCCAGTCGTTCCGAGACCGCTAGGGCTCCAGCCAAAGCACGCCACATGAAGTGCCTAACCTTAGGTAGCGTTTTCACCTTCCATAGATTAGACCACAAGTTTCTCTCAACAGGAGGTAGATTCGAAGCTGTCATTGGTCTCTCAATTGTCTGTATGAGATTCAGTAGTTTATAGCCGCTTTGGGAATCATACATTCCGTTCTTGCTAAAAGCCCAGACCATTGTATCTTCCCTCTGAAGATTTAACTTCATTCCCAAAATCGCAGTAGCATCTTCCTCAACAAAAAGATGTCGGATCTTCTGGGCATCCCAAGTTCCATGTCTCGAGTCAATAAGATCGTGTACAGTGAGCGTAAGGTCTACTTCATCCGTTTTATATCTCGGAGGCCTAGGTGTGGGTAGGAGAAGCCAGTTATCATACCAAACATGCGTCTCTCTCCCATTCCCAATACGCTTCAAGATCCCTTACGCTAATAGCTCACGTCCATGTACTATGCTTCTCCACGCATACGATGGTCTACTGCCTATAGGACAGTCCAAGAAGTCTCCCTGTCTGAAATATCTGCTTTTCATGACTCTGGCCAACAAGGACTGAGGATTAGACCATATTCTCCAGGCTTGCTTGCATAGCAAGGCTTGATTAAACCAAGCTATGTCCTTGAAGCCCATTCCACCTAGTTCTTTAGGCCTACATAACCTTTGCCAAGCAACCCATGAGATTTTCTTCTTTCCTGCTGTGCCTCCCCACCAAAACTCAGTCATGATGCTCGTTAGTTTTGCACACAGATGTTTAGGTAACCTAAAGCAGCTCATCGCAAAGACCGGTAACGCCATTCCCACAGATTTAAGAATGATCTCTTTACCATTTAATAAAACTTATTTTGATCATTTTCTTCATTGAATACTATTTTTGTGAAGGTTATCCTAGGAAATTTCTCAATTAGATATTTGAAATTAAATTTCACTTCACTTGTTTAAGCCACTGTTAATCTCCTCTAAATATCATAAATCATGCTTTGCTCAAGAGTGGTGAATGTTCATGACTTCATGTTATGGCAATGCTGGTTAGACTAATGGGCCAACGGGTAAAATAATTGATGGGCTTTAAAGGCCCATTAAGTTTTTGATTAACCCTAGTTCTGGAGTGTGGCATCATATATAGTGTTCGCTCCTCGCCGCAGTGAATGCCGTCGTCTCTTTGATTGATCTTTGTGGGAATTGGAAATGGCGGAATCAAAGGTTGTAGTTCCGGAGTCAGTCCTGAAGAAGAGGAAGAGAGAGGAGGAGTGGGCTCTCGCGAAGAAGCAGAGCGCTGAAGCTGCGAAGAAGACGAACGCCGCCAACAGGAAGCTTATCTACAAAAGGGCCGAGCAGTACGCCAAGGAGTATGCCGAGAAGGTAACTTGTTTTTGATCCGAAATCTAAGTATAGATATATGTTTTTGATGTGTTGTCCGTAAATGAGTAATCTTTCTTGTTGTTTACAGGAGAAGGAGTTGATCTCATTGAAACGTGAGGCTAAGTTGAAGGGAGGTTTCTATGTTGACCCTGAAGCTAAGCTCTTGTTCATCATTCGTATCCGTGGTATCAATGCCATTGACCCAAAGACTAAGAAGATTCTTCAGCTCTTGCGTTTGAGACAGGTCTGTCTACATTTTTTTGTGTAATTAGACAACTTTATTGTCATTAGGTTTTGTAAGCTTTATTGTCTTGTTTGATATTGTTGACATTAGATTAGACAGTTGTGTTCTTCTGGTATCGTGTGGAGTTGTATAGATCACATAACGACACTCCTATAAGATGGTGCTTATAATTTGTAATATGTAAATGCAGATATTCAACGGTGTGTTTCTCAAAGTCAACAAGGCTACAATGAACATGCTTCGTCGTGTTGAGCCCTATGTGACTTACGGGTATGCTTCTTAAATCTAAACGATCTTAAATTGTATAAGTAACTCTTAATGACAGAGTTAACACTATCTTATTCAGGTTCCCCAATTTGAAGAGTGTTAAGGAGTTGATCTACAAGAGAGGATACGGAAAGCTTAACCACCAGAGGGTGGCTTTGACTGACAACTCTATTGTTGAGCAGGTTCGTAACCAGTCTCTTTGGTCCTATAGCTTCTTCAGGGTTGTTCTTATATTAATGTTTAAAGTGATGATTTTTTTTCTGTGAAACAACAACAGGCTCTAGGTAAACATGGGATCATCTGCACTGAGGATTTGATCCACGAGATTCTAACAGTTGGACCTCATTTCAAGGAGGCCAACAACTTCCTGTGGCCATTCCAGCTTAAGGCACCACTTGGTGGTCTAAAGAAGAAGAGAAACCACTACGTTGAAGGTGGTGATGCTGGAAACCGTGAAAACTTCATCAATGAGCTTATCAGGAGGATGAATTAGATGTTTTCTTTTCCAATATCCGTTTTATTACCTATCTTGTCTTCACCAAATGTTTCCTCCTGGATTTTGATCTTTTTGTTCAAGTTAAATGACATTTTGAGCTTTCTCTTTTGTTGTCTTTGTATCCTAGTTTGTGATATTGATACCTCGAGCATTTCTACACTTTATTTAATCAGTTTTCTAAGAAATAATTCTACTTCAAAATCTCTCCTTTGACGATATATATAATATCATTTTGGTATGAGTACATATTATTCTGTAGAAACTATATTTACTGGATGTTCTAGAGATCTTATCAAAGAGTCAATTTGTATATTAAAATTTTTTTTTTGAAAATTTGATCAGATGAAAACAAAATGATCGCAGTAACGCTCACAGGAATCAGACGAGGAACTGAGATACGAGATGAAGATATCAAAGAGCAGTGTCTGACGAAGGAACTGAGATACGAGATGAAGATATCAAAGAGCTGTGTCTGACGAATACTGGTAGTAGTGTAATTGCATAGAAATTGTAAAGATATTTATTTCTGGAGGGGAGCTTTACCTCTCCCTGCACCAATCCCAGTTGCACATCTCCAATTTCCACCTCCCCCACACTTATAATCAGTGTGCAAAGGTGTGTATGTAAATCATATGTGACTACTAACGTAACAATTATTATAACTCCATCGAAGTGTTGACAACTTATTCTCTCCACTATCATTTTTTTCATTTAGAACTTTGTTCAACATCTTCTTTAGCATTCTCACGTTTCCTCTTATCAACACTCCCTTGTTTCTTCCTTAGCTCTGTAGAGGATATATCCATCCGGAATTTCTCTTCTGGAATTGAGACAAACATGTCTCTTATTTCCTCTGGAATATCAATATTTTCAAGAACCTGCAGGGGAGAAATGATAAGGACACAAGGCCTACAACCTTACATACAGTGACTGAAATTGTATTGCTCAAGATTCTAGAGCTTAGGTCAAACCTGGAATACACCATCGACATTGCGGCCACCAACAAGAAAAATGCAACCTGTTCTCTTGCAATCACCAAGTATCTCCAACATCCTTTTGTTGCTTCCTTCATAGTACTTTGGCTGCAACAATTTAAGATCCTTAATCATTTTTACCTAGGCGTCTGCGTCTTACTGAGTTGTAAGTAGCAATCGCCAATTACAGTTGCATACACACATATCTAATTGTAGGATTTAGGAAATAAACAAGAAATAGGCTCAGGAAAACTGGAAAAAGTTTAAGTAGTTTATACATACATTAACAAGTCTTGCTGCAGTGTCAGCGCCAATTACAAAACTGCTTCCTGGGAAGAGTTCAGCTTTCTTGTAGAAGTACGGCTGATTTGAAACTATTACCGTCTTTCCTGCCAGCCGAATAATATTTAACCAATATCAAAAGATGGCGCGATTAAATGAACATGAACTTGCATTTGAAAAAAAGCATTATAGCTCGAATCTGGATCACAAAATTGATCGTTCTTGCCCTTTAGGAACACTATAATCATAAGATCGTTGCAACACAGAGATGCCAAAAAGGTGCTGCACAAGATTGTAAACATGAATAAATAGTAAAGATTCCACCTACCAGCTGCTTCAAATTGTTTGACACGATCTTTGATCTGTGCAACTGAAAGCGGTGGCTTGTCTGCATTTACTGCGGATAATTCAAAACATGGGTACCCACCCCCACAGACACTGCATCAACAAATCTGCTTGTGAGATTGTTTACACCTTATTTCACAGGAAAAAAAAAGACAGTTAATTTGCTGTTTTGAGATATACTAAAATGCCAAATTGCCAAGAGACCTCTCCAAATCCAAGAACGGAATCAATTTATATAGCATAACAAAAAAATGATCAATTATACCACGCCTTGCATAGCATATCAGATTAACAAGAAAACATAGAGTCAGTAAATAGTGAAAGACGTTAAGAGATGCACACGAGACTTAGGTGTTCACCAAGATAATAAGTACTAATTACGAATAAAGACATATACTCAGCATACCTCATAGCAACTTCCAAGAGCTTGAGATGACCATCGTGTAATGGGTTAAAAGAACCAGGCAGTATAATCTTTCTGTCTTGATCCGACCCGTATGCTTCTGCCATAATGGTAGAATTCCATCGTTAATTGCAAAAATGCAAGTTTAAACAAAATATCAAAAAATCTAAAGTTTTATTGGGTCAAATGACCAAAATCTTACGCTTAGAAAATGGATAAACCTTAAAGCACAAATCTCCTTTAATAAGCTGCTCTAGTTCTTGTTCTTCACTAAACTGGATTTCAGACTCATCAGGCACCTCGGACTCGGTTAAGCCAGAGTCAAATGTCCCAGAAACTTGGCATGCCTTGGCCATAGCCTACAACAAGAATGAACCAAAAAAAGGTTTTAAAAAGTCAGTCCATGTAGAGTACCAACTCAGAGTAGAATGCTTTTAGAGAAGCTACGGGAGCTGAGAAAAGTATGGATAAAAACTTGAGTCCACAAGAATATCCATCTTAGTATTTCAGTTTTATAAAAGAGAAACGCTTTGCAGTACCCATAAACTAACTTTTCCAGTTTTCTTATCTTTTTCCTTTTTAGCAACTAGAGAAAGGAAAATCAGACGCCAATGCCCTAAGATGGTAGCTTTGTAATAATAAGATTTAAAAACACACCTGGATCAGCACACGGCTTGCCACCTTATCTTCTTCCTCTCGGCTTCGTAGGTTCTAAAATTATTCACCAAATAAAAAAAAAAACATGAGTAGTTGACATTAAAGACCAAAAAAAGACAGGAGAAACAATCTCAACACCTTTGCTAAAGTGACTGAAGTTTCCCAGATCCGGTCGGATGCCCTCATAGACAAAAAGAACCTACTCACACCAAAACAAAACAAAACAAAACAAAACAAAAAACATGAGCTATGGAAAGCAAAAGCAGAAAATGCATGGATAAACACCATAGTTGATAGCTTACAGTTAAAGCAAACAGTATTTAATTAATCAAAACCTGTGATCACCACGCTTTGGAGGAGAAGTTGCCAATGCTCCCGTAAAACCCACACCAATCACCGGGAATCCTATCCAAACATACACAAAGTTACACCCACACCAATTCCCTCCTTTTAATTTAAACTTGGTTTAGAACTAAACCTGGTTTAGAAAGCTTAACCGCACGGTTATACGCTAACAAGGCCATCTCGCTCGCCATCGCTTGGCTACAGTGTTGACTCGGAACCTGATAAATCGAGAAAAGAAAAAAAGTAAAAAAACCGGGAACGATTAGCCATTGATTTGAGGGTTGAGAACAAACCCTGCCGAGTAATTGGACCATAGATATCCTCGAATACGGAACCACGGCTTCTAGAAGCGTATTCGAAGCTCCTGGAACCGACATCAACCAACCTAATGCCTGAAAACATTATATTTTCGAATTTTAGTAATTGTTGTTATCGCTTGGTTCACTTGTAAAGAGAGAGAGAGAGAGAGAGAGAGAGAGGGAAACCACGGAGGCGCCGCCGGAGAGATACACGACGGCCTGCGTCGGCGATGAGTGAATCGCTTCGACGATGGTGCGGATCATAGCCTCTCCCATTGGTAGTTGACTTTTGACTTCTCAAGATCAGTCCCAATCGTGCCAGAGAAGCAAACATTTCAATGTTTCATGTATTTATATGTTTTGCCCCTATATTTTCCTCTATTTATGTTAAAAACCTCAATTGTTTTGTTTATTCAATTTGGCCCCCTACCCACCTCGGAGTCGTCGCCGGTGCGAGTCTCGTGACCAAGAGGAGACGAGGAGGAGGAGTTTGGGCCCACTCTCTGCGTTTAGGTTTAGGGCTTTTGTCCTAAAAGGCTAAACTACGAATGATCACACTTTCACAAATTGGACTTATCGACATTTCACGATAACGATAATAACGACAACTAGGGCCGGACAAAGTGAGACTGTAGGGTCGTACACGTGTCCTTCCTCTTCTGTAATCAATGGTGCCAGCGCAATCAGTGCTTGTAGCCGTTGGATGAACCTCATTTATTTAACATTAATTCTGATCCGTCGATACTGCAGATCGTATTTGTGAATTGTGATTATCAATTTCGTTTAGCGTCCTTTCTTCGAAAAACATATGATTCTTGTTATAATCTTCGATTTAATGTCATTATGTATATCTCTAAGAAAACAAGTCATTGTTAAAATGTTTGAAAAAGAGATTATGAGCTGTGATGTCGTTGTTAATTGATATAGCTATATGGGTAAAAGTAAGATAAAGAAGATGTGATAATGTAAAAGAAGCCTCGGGGAATAAACAAAGGAGCGTGGCATCTTGTGACGACGTTCACGAGTAATATCAAACTCTAATCTTAATAAATTATCCCCCTTTAGATCTGTCTTAGTCACCAAATAGTAAAAGATGAATATAGATTTTAGCTTGGAATATAACATTTTTAAATGGTTTTAACTCGAATTAATATTTTGACTAATCAATGCATGTCTAAGAAAATATATCCTACTATATAAAATGGACTAAATTCAAGGCTTTTGGGACTATCCACCTCAGCCAAAATATTCTTATTAAAAAAATTTAGAAATAAATGTCATTTAGAAGATAATTAACTAACATATAACTTTTGATATTTCTAGAAATTTCAAATTTGTAACTGCTAATTTATTAATATAATCATATATCTATATTGAATTATGTTCTATTTTTAATCGTTAGACTTCAAGGGTAAATAAATTATTAATTTATAATATATACAGTTTATAACTTTATATTGTAGTTATAAATAAAGAGAAAATAACCGGGAAAGGTGAAGAAGCTCATGTAAAATTATGTAATTAAAATGGTAAAATGGTGAGTATGATGAGGTGAATCTAAGAAAATTTATTGTACAAATTATGGTGTTTTCTTCGTCCACTATAATGATTTAAAATAAAATATATATTCACATAAATAAGTCAATATTTGTTGTTTTTTTCTGGTAAGATGTTAAGATTATCATTTTCTGAAAGGTTACACTGTTGTTTTTAAACAAGTTTTGACAGCAAGGAAACAAAAACAACCAACAACAACTCAAGGTAAAAAAAGCCTTAAGAAAGTCTTATACAAGAAAGATAAAAAGAAGTAGAGAAGAGGAGAAAGAAGAACTTGCTGGGTAAGAGAGGAGACGGTCACGCATCATACGGTCGAGAGAGGCAAGGATGACTGATGAAGGTGAGGAGACAGCTGTGAACACACGAGCATTACGCTCTTTCCACATCAGGTACATGTCTGCCTGAAAGTAGAGCTTGATGACTGGAGTAGCATGCACATCTGCGTTGACGCGAAGTTGATTGATCCATGCTGCAACAGAGTGTAGATCAGCCGGAGGAGAAATCCAAACTTTAGCAGCAAAAGGCTCCCATATCAAGCGAGAGAAAGAGCACTCAAAGAAGAGATGATGGTGAGTTTCTAATTCCAGATTACAAAGGACGCACGTTCCTGAGACATTTAACCCCCAACGCCTCAAGCGATCCTTGGTTGGCAGTCTTCTCCGCAAAGCCAGCCATGATATAAATGCATTACGTGGAATATGTTCCTTGAACCAAATAGTCTTGTGCCAATATTTGTTGTTGATAGTGTTTATAATCTTTTATGACATTAGTATTCGTATTTTTTAGTAAACTGATCCAAAGAGATTAGTTTGTGGAGCTAACCAAACGAGGATTATAGTGTTTACTTTGAAAAAAGTAATAGGTTGAATGATAGATGGCGTGCATGCTTTTCACATGGAAATCTGCACTTATATTAAAAATGTAAGATTTGAATCATAGAGAAAATATAGTGTATATGACTGAAGTTAGGCCATTCCGAAACTAAAGATGGCTAAAATTCTTCTTTGTCAAAATGCATAGATGTGAATCTTATATGAATAGAGTTCTCTATTTCTTATAGCAGCGTAATAAACTTCGTGTGTAAAGGAGAAAAAATGTTATATAAGTGAAAAAAAAATTATGATTTTTTTTCTTGTGTCTATAGGCTCTTCGCAATTTGAAGAAGAAAGAACATATTGTGTGAAAATCTTTGGCTCGGTCAAATTTTATCCAGTTGTTTATAAAACTATTGTTATATGATTCATGTAATTTTTCAGTGTTGATAAAAAAGCCAAAAAGACCCATCTATACTGACTTTTTGATATTTTTTTCTGTGATTTGAATTTAAAAAGAGATAAAACTTTCGATAAGTTATGTAAACTCAGAACAAGTATTTAGTTTTAGAAAGCATTTACATGTTTCAAACTTATAATATATACATATATAATGTTTAAAATTATGCATATAAAACCTGTGGAAAATATGCCTAAATATGTTTCTCTTCTTTAATGTGTTAATCGTGCTATATATAACATTATTTTTAAATTTCAAAAAGTTTATGTCACATACAAAAAACCATCAATAAAAAATATAATTCTCCATCTACAACAAGAAAAATGAAAAATTATAAACATATAAATTTAAATTAAGAAAAACTAACATTGGAAAAACAAGAAGTTAATGTAAAAGAAAAAAACCGACAAATAATATTATAAATAAAATAAATTTATAAGACAGAATCCGCGCGAAGCGCGGAAAAAATCTCTAGTACTACTAACATTAACATTTAACAGTCTAGTTTAGGACAATAGCAGTTGGTATTTTCCCGGGGTTCGTGCTAACAGCAGCATCTATGAATTAGTACAAAGTTACATTAATGGTGATTATAGATGAACATAATAATCTACTAGATAATTTGATGAATAGAAAAGGACAAACACTCACTGTAAATGTTACCTACAATTGACACTTGACAGATCAATAAACCAAAGGCTACACATTTCACCAACAAAATACCTTTTCAGAATAAAAACAATAATCCTGACAAAAGGTATACTATTTGAAAAAGGTCTGAAATTACAATTTCTCATAATGATAATTTTGGTCAAAACGATTATTTATTACAATACTAGTTAAAAATGGGATTGATTAATGGAAGCTTGTGACAAATTAACGGTATGGATTAAATCGCCATTGGCTTCTCTTTTGTCAAACTTTCACCTCTTTTTTTTGTTGATTCTCGTCTCCCAATGCCTCATAGGTCCAAAAAACAGAGCCCTTCTAGCTTTTTTTGTATTCTTCTTTTCTCCTTTTTCTCCAACGAGAGTATCTTTTATTATGCTTTCCAACTTTACTCTTTACTCTTTACTCCATCACTATCACTCACCTCTCTCTTTCACTCTCTATGTACAAAGCTTAACACTCAAGTCTTTCTGTTCTAGCTATTCACCATTCACCTCAAAATGCTGCCCTCGCTGCTCATCTTCCTCACTCTTCTCTCCAACTACATCCCTGTAAACACCTTAAACGACGAGGGCTTCGCGCTCTTAACGTTTAAACAAAGCGTCCACGAAGATCCCACAGGCTCTCTCACCAATTGGAACTCCTCCGACGAAGACGCTTGTTCATGGAACGGCGTAACTTGCAAAGAACTCAAGGTTGTGTCTTTAAGCATCCCAAGGAAGAACCTTTACGGCTCTCTCCCTTCCTCTCTAGGGTTTCTCTCCAGCCTCCGTCACTTGAACCTCCGCAGCAACAGGCTTCACGGGTCTTTACCTACTCAGCTTTTCGAGCTTCAGGGACTTCAAAGTTTAGTGCTTTACGGCAATTCCTTTGATGGGTCGGTCTCAGACGAGATCGGTCGGCTTAAGCTTCTTCAGACATTGGATTTGTCGCAGAACCTCTTCTCGGGCTCCTTACCGTCTTCGCTTCTGCAATGCAACAGGCTGAGAACGCTTGATGTGAGTAGAAACAACTTCTCTGGGGCTTTACCCGATGGGTTCGGCTCTGCTTTCGTCTCTCTTGAGAAGCTCGACCTCGCTTTCAACCACTTCAACGGCTCCATCCCTAGCGACGTCGGTAACCTCTCGAGCTTACAAGGAACTGCTGACTTCTCTCATAATCACTTCTCTGGGTTAATCCCACCTGCGTTAGGTGATCTCCCTGAGAAGGTTTACATTGATTTAACCTTTAACAACCTCTCCGGTCCGATTCCTCAGACCGGTGCTCTCATGAACAGAGGACCGACGGCGTTTATCGGTAACGTCGGTCTATGTGGTCCCCCGTTGAAGGATCTTTGCAGAGGAGATGAGCTTGGACTCAACGCCTCTTACCCTTTTATCCCAAGCAACAACCGTCCAGATGATGATTCAGATGGAGACTCTGAGACCAAACAGAAGTCCTCAAGTGGGTTAAGCAAAACAGCTGTTGTCGCCATTGTTCTCTGCGATGTTATCGGTATCTGTCTCGTGGGTTTGCTTTTCACTTACTGCTACTCAAAGTTCTGCGCTTGTAACAGAGATAAAGACTCCAAGAAAAGAGCTGCAGAGTGTCTTTGTTTCCGGAGAGAAGAGTCTGAAACGCTGTCTGAAAACGTGGAGCATTGTGATATTGTGGCGCTGGATGCTCAGGTGGCGTTTAACCTCGAGGAGCTGTTAAAGGCGTCGGCTTTCGTTTTGGGGAAGAGCGGGATTGGCATTGTGTACAAAGTGGTTTTGGAGAACGGGCTCACGTTGGCTGTTAGGAGATTGGGTGAAGGAGGGTCTCAGAGGTTCAAGGAGTTTCAGACAGAAGTTGAAGCTATAGGGAAGCTAAGACATCCGAATATTGCTAGTCTTCGAGCTTATTATTGGTCTGTTGATGAGAAGCTTCTTATCTATGACTATGTTCCAAACGGTAACCTCGCAACCGCTCTCCACGGTGAGTCGTCAACCCTTTTCTCATTTCAAAGTTACATCTTGTAAAGTAGTTATTAAATGTATGTGTGTTTATGTGTACAGGCAAGCCAGGGATGTTGAGTGTACCTCCGTTGACATGGTCTGAACGTCTGAAGGTAGCTAAAGGGATTGCGACAGGGCTTGTTTATCTGCACGAGTTCAGTCCCAAGAAGTACGTCCATGGAGATCTCAAGCCCAGCAACATCCTCATGGGACAAGACATGGAACCTAAGATCTCTGATTTCGGACTAGCAAGGTTAGCCAACATAGCTGGAGGTTCATCATCTCCAACGGTACAGTCAAACAGAATCATCCAAACGGAAGAGAGGCAGCAGCAGCAACACCATCACAAGAGCATATCTTCGGAGTTCACTGCTCACTCTTCCTCTGGCTCTTACTATCAGGCACCTGAGACTCTCAAGACGGTCAAACCGTCTCAGAAGTGGGATGTGTACTCTTATGGAGTCATTTTGTTGGAGTTGATAGCGGGTAGGTCTCCGGTGTTGGACGTGGGGACATCGGAGATAGATCTAGTACGGTGGATACAGGTGTGCATTGAGGAGAAGAAGCCGTTGTGTGATGTTCTTGATCCTTGTTTGGCTCCTGAGGTTGATAAGGAAGACGAGATTGTCGCTGTTCTTAAGGTTGCAATCAGTTGTGTGAACAGCAGTCCAGAGAAAAGGCCTACCATGAGGCATGTTTCGGATACTCTAGACAGATTGCCAATGGCTGGAGACTGAGAGATTTGCACATAGAGATCAGAGAACATAACGTTTGTTTTAAGAGATGAGACTAATGTTGTTTTGTTTTGTTGATTTGTCATGTCTTGTTGGTGGTAGTTATTAAGATGTCACTCTCTTTATAATTAAAAAGCTTCTGTTACATCAGATGTTGAAAACTAGAATCACAAGTGATGTGAGAGCTCATTTGGATAAAAGATAGGCTTTGACTTCAAAGGCTTTAGTAGGGAAGAAGAGCATCGTCTCTTCTTGCGATTCTCATCCGATTCACACTTGCAACAAACTCCCTAACAAGTTTCATGCAAATCACAAAATGTGGTTTTAGTTAAAAAGACAAGGTTCTGTATAGAGAAAGTATAAGACTTATGGTAAGAACTTACTTCCATGGAACATCTCCAACGTTCCTCCAGATACCTTCTCTGTCTCTGTAGACCAAAGAGAACTCAGACTCATCCTGGAACAACTTCAGTCCCGACACGGTCTGCATCCCTGCAAATTCAAGTTGATGTGGTGAGACATTCTCAAGATATACTTGTAGCTGGAAGGTTCAGACTCAAGAGCACTAACTTACCGAACATATTGTCAAGCTGGAGAGCAAGAGTTGAGTAGGTTCCTTGGTTAAGAATGCAAACCTTGCGGCCAACGACTGAGCCATCCATATTTACCTTCACATAATAAGCCAATTTTCCTCTGCCCTCTTCTCCATCATTGTAATATCGTTGGGCAAGTCTTTGGTCTACCGGTTCCTCACTCTTCAGCTGTGTATAGGGTCGTTGCGACCAGTCTATAAGCTCACCATACCCGTCCAGACCTATCACTTTGATTCACATATAGATATTGAAGATGGTAAGTGAGGATTAAGTAAACTAAGGGTGAGGTGAAAGCGGCAAAGAAACTCACTTGGAGTAGATGGGAGGTAAGTTTCATGTTGAATGGTCCTAAGGCTGAGGCCTAGATCAATTACGCCACCACCACCCTTCTTGGTCTGGGAGTAATATGTATGAAAGTTTGAAGACCCATGAGAAAATTCTGCAGGTGTGTTTTGGTCCATTGTTGCTTTCTTAATGTATCTACAAGTGCATATAAAAGGAAGTGGGTTGAGAAGTAGAGCTCTTTGATAAGGATTTTATAGCCTGAAGGTGAGACTGAAAGTGTCAGAAGAGTCAAGGAGAAATGGACATATTTGCAGACAGGATAGAGACAGAAGACAAGAAGAACCCATCAAGATTCAGTTTGTGGCCTTCTTGGTTTGATATCACAGAGTGCTAGGGATGGGGACCTGACCACATAGATATTACTTTCTGGTGCACAAGATCACAGTAAGGATCTGAATCACAGAACATTTCCATTTGGTGGACGCTGTGATAACATCATCTGAGAGTAGTGACAACTCAACTAAGGTGAGGCTCTCTGTTGCTTGTGAGAGTGAAAGAGTAGTCTAGTGCAAGAAATACAAAATCATGAGCGGAGAGTTGGGTTTTGGTGTTTACGTGATAATAATACATATGCTTTCTCTCTTTCAAAGGAGAAAAAGTTATGTTGCTAGATTGCTAGACAAAGAGATTTTGTCACTACCTTTTTCTCCCACACCTTGTCTGAGAAGTAGTAGGGTTGAGTGAATGGTGGATCCAAGACCAGACCAGACACATGGATCCCAGTCTGTACTTTTGCTCCCATGGATAAGATTTGTATCAATGGAGAGGAAGACATAGATTCTTCCAAATATTAAATGTTTTACGAACATGTCAGTATATCGAATGCCTTCTAACTCGTTAAACAATATTAGAGCATTCAAATCTCAACGAAGTAAGAAGAGAACGATAAAACGAGAATAGATGATTACCAAATGAAACGAGTCATTTACAATGAGAAATGAATGATAATAATAATAATATGATATAAGATCCATGAAAAGCACCAATATCCATCGACTATAAATGTAAAATTCCAAAAGCAGCAGCATTACTCCCTTATTCTCCCTTCTACTTACTCACACAACACTTTTTTGACATAAGTCCATAAATACCGAAACCAACATGAAGCCAGACACTTTCTTGACGCAGCAACAACTGATAAAAAAATAAGAGAAAAAGTAAATATATATTTATGTTTCAATACCAACTGGGATTTTCTTCCTCCAAAACTGTTTTCCATCTTCCTTGTGCCTTGTGGGTCACAACGGCTGTGAACTCCGGATCTGTTGAGTCATGTTCTCAGCTGGAAGCTTAGCAGCAGCAGAGCCATCAGGCAACACCATGGCAGGTGGAGGACCGGTCATCGTCTGGTACTGTGCGTGTCCCACAGGTTGCGTGTAGAACATCTGCTTATGAGCATTGTCTGCGTATTCATATCCGTAGCTGGGAATCGCAGCGGAACCAGACTGAGGTGGGTGATGGATCTGCGCATAGCCCATGAACTGCTGCTGGCTTGTAGGGATCTGGTGAACCATCTGAGCACCGGCCATACCTTGTGGTGTTGTGTAAACCCCAGCCTCCGGTTTGCCGCCAGGAACACTTCTCAACTGGCTGTTAGGAGGTGGAGCCATCATGGAGTTAGGCGGTGCCTGGGGATGGTTAGAATGGACAGACCCTGGAGCCTCGCTCACGCTACCAGATTGTGGCACAGCCATATTGTAAGGCCTAGGTGGGACCGGAGTAGTGACATAGTAAACAGCAGGATAAGGCTGTTGTTGATCCAGTTGACCCGGCTGCCTGTGAAAGGACTGCGGCTGCTGCGAAGGGTAAACCTGGATGTAAGTCTGCATAGGAAGGCCACCAGAGGGATGGTGATGAATGTACTGAGGTGGTGCAGCCGCGTGTATGAACTGCTGCTGCTGCTGTTGCTGTGGCTGAGATGGTGCAGATTGTTGCTCGAACTGCGGGTGGAGGATGTATCCAGGGTCCTGATTCTGCATATGGTTCTGAGGTAAGAGTGTGTTTGGATCTGAAGGGTTGATCATACCAGTAACTACAGTGGAACCAGAAGGCATCTGAGACATGGGATCTTGATAAAGAGATGGTCTTTGCTGATACACAGGGTTGTTCATGCTGCTATCACTGAGTCATATTAACAAACACATCAGAATCATCTAACAAGTCTACAACATCAAAGTTAATACATTTGAGGGGGGGAAAAGGAGAGTACCTGGATACAGAATGAGGTGAAGGCAGCTCATGTCCACCGCTGTTTGACTTCACGTGATGAACCTGCTGAGGAGGCAGATTCTGCGGCTGAGAGCGTGGAGTCGGAGGCTTCCTGTATCCAGCAGGGACGCCGTGATCAGATCTCTCATCGTCAGAGAAGACTCTCGTCTGGAACTCACTTGAGACATTCGCTGCTGCTGCATTAACCGGCGCAGCGGGAAGAGAGATCGTCACAGGCAAAGGCGGCGGCGGTGACGAGATCGCCGCGAATCCATCCTCCTGCTGAACCTGCTGCTGCTTGTTCCCAACGTTGAATCTAGCGAACTGCTCTTCGATTCCCATCCTCTGATCCTGCATCCCCTTAACCCCGCCCGCTTCCTCCACGTGGACACGAATCGGCGGAAGATTCGCCGGCAAAGGAGAAGAGGAAGTTGACCCGAAGGAAGACGACGTGTCAAGCATCGGAGAATCAGGCATGCTGTGCACATCTTGACCTCCTTGCTGCAGCTGAGGAAGCTGAGGCGGAGGCGGGTCCTGGATCTGCTGCTGCTGCTTGCCGCTTTTAACGGAGCCGTCGTCATCTTTAACGCTGGAATCAAGATTATCTCCGTTATCTCCAGGACTAGAGCGAAGCCCATCATCCAAGCCCAGTAAGCGATTCACGTTAGCATCCGAATCTGAGAACCCTCTGTTGAGGAGCCCCGCGCTGTTGAGAGCGTTGAGGAACCAATCGTCACTCTTGGCCGAGCTCTCGAGGATCTGCCCCATCGATTGAGTAGCTTCCGGCTTCGACGTGAAGAGAAACAAACGGAGCCGCGAGGGTTTGGTGGAATTGGGGGCGGAGATCGTACGGTCGTACTCCTCGATCATGTTCTCGAGATCCTCATCGGTCGTGACGGAGATGAGCGAATCAAGATCCTCGCTAGGCAGCTGGTACTTGAGCGTGAAGGAGCGGCCGTCGAGGAGCTTGCTGGAGAGGCGAGCGACGAGGGATGAGAGAGACGAGTTACGGTCCACGACGACGATGCGAGTGTCGCCGCCCATGTAGCAGAGGGATTTATCGTGAGGGCGGGGGAGGATATGGCCGCCGTAACTGCACATGAGACGGAGTTTGGAAGAGACGGCGGAGGGAGCGTGGAGATCGTCCCAGCCGTCGGTGGTGCGAGAGCGAGGAGAGGAGTCTAGGGACTCGGGGTAAGAGGTTGTTGCGTGAGGAGGAGGAGGAACGGGGACGGTGGTTGTTGGGACGACGGTGGAGGCCACCGCTGTGGAGGAGAGAGAAGGCGGCGGCGGTTCCATAGGAGAGAGAGAGAGAGAGCAACGAAATTGGAATTGAAATTAAAAAAAAAAGGGCAAAAATTGAGTGGGGAGTTGAGAGAGAGAGTTATAGCGAGTCCATGACTTGTAAACCACAGCTGTTTTCTTTTTTTCTTAAAAATAAAAATAAAAAATTCCCCTTATGTAGTTTATGGTAAATATTTTTTGACGGCTGTAACCGATTTACTCACATGATAGTCAAGTTATTTTCTCTCTCAAAATAATTTCTTTCTTTTAATTCCTCTAAACTATTAAATGCTGTGTACATAGAAAGTTTGAAGATCAAAATTTCCTGGTGTTTTCTATTGGCTGTGAAAAGCATAATATCGATATAATCAATTTATGGGATTTATTGCTGAAAATGTTTTTGTTTGCTAACAGTTCTGTTCAAAATAACAATGATATTCATGTAATATGTTTATCAACACGTGAAAATGTATCAAAAGTTATCTATAACATAAAATATGATTAATATAGCAAATCTCGTAAAAGAATATAGTAAATCTCGTAACCGTGGTTATCTTGGAAATTTGTTTTCGAAAATTGTTGGATATCGA
The DNA here is from genome assembly GCF_020379485.1 of Brassica napus. NCBI lineage: Eukaryota > Viridiplantae > Streptophyta > Magnoliopsida > Brassicales > Brassicaceae > Brassica > Brassica napus. Next base: position 26,750,349 of record NC_063439.1, read on the forward strand.
TCACTAAAGAGTAAGTAAGTTACAAAAAGAGTAGTTAAGTATACACTAAAAGATATTAAAATGAATAAAATATTATAAAATTGTGTGTAGATTCTTTATCGTTTATGAAAAATGATGTTCCCTCCGATTTTTACAAGATCCATATTTTAAGAAAGAAAAATTCTTTCAAAAAAATACATTTTTCTTACATTTTTAATGCATAAAATAATTACAAATTATAACTTTAAAAAATATAATTGTGTTTATTAAAATTATATTGGTTAAAAGTTATAGGAATAGTTAATTACTGAAAATAACGTATTGGTAACTAAAATTTGATATGTTTTCTTACTAAGTGTGAAAAACTTAAAATATACATCTTTCTGAAACAGAAAGAGTAAGTTATAAAGTGACCGCGTATAAGATGCCTTTTAATCATGTGTAAATGTTTATCTATTTACAATCACGTGTTCCTCTATTTCTCAAATATTTTTTTTTCTATTTCACGAATATCAAATATTAATTAATGTTTAATCATAATTGTATATTTAAACATTAATAATTTAAAACTATAGATTTTCAAAAATATAATTGTTATCATTAAATATTTTTAAATAAAAGTTTTTATTATTAATTAATCAAATGTACTTTGAATACCTTGGAGATTTCTCTTCAAATATCAAAATGATACAAAATATATCTTCTTAGAAATAGAGAAAATGTTATTTTGAAAAGAGCATGCAATATTTAGACATGTGGGGTTATTGAGAAATAAATTAGTGAATTTTTTTTGTCATCAAATTAGTGAATTTAAAAGTTGATATATTTTAAAAGTAATGTGGATTAAGAATAAATATTTATTTATTGACTTACAAAATTCGATCATAATTTTTCTATATTGCTACATCATGAATTTATATTATTATTCATTTTGTAAAGTAAAATATATGGCTTATGTTTTTCTAAAAAAAAATTAAATATATATTTTTCCAATATAGCATGATGTTTTTTTTTGCAAAACATGTTTGTTAAAAAGAAACTAATAATGATATGATGAATATTATATTAACAACTTTAACTACATTATGTTTGTTTAGTATTTTATATGTGATTTTAATTTTATTTAATGATAAAACAATAAAATATAATTATACATTCAAAAAGGTAATTGTTTAAAGGGATAATTTGCAAAATAGCTTATTTAAGATTTGAAATTTGACGAATACATTGTATTTAAACAGATTTGAAATCTACACTTATACATATGTGATAAGACTATTTTAACCCATATTTTAATATACAAAAATAAAATATGATATTCTTAGTATTCTAATTAATTTATTTGAGATAAAAAATAATAATTAGTAAAATACTTGAATTTATAATTTCATAACTTCGAAGATTATCCTCTGAAAAATCGGTTAAAAATATACATATAAGATAACAAAAATTTGGCATCTATCTACGTACCTAGAATTTTAATCCGTTCTAGATAATGTCTCATAGTGCATCTGCTGGAAGCCCAGAACATTGACACCACGGCTGAGGGAGGCTCATTACTTTCAGCTATTGGACCATTTGCTTCATCAATTTTTTTTACAAAAACTGGGAGCTTCATCATGCTCTTGAACGAAAGCAAGGAAGCTGTTAGTGCTAAACTGCTAATGACTCCTTTATTTCCGATCTCAAAGACTCGTTTCTCTTATTCAATGTTTTGGTTAATCTTTGTGATATACATGTTTGTTTCTTGTTCACTTTCGATAAGTCTAGGATGCCACATATGGAAGCTTATTTCATGTCTGCAACACGACCATAGAAATTTTACTTGGTAACAAGATAGATAAACATGTCCACAGCCATATAGATGCAAGGAGAAATGGACACCTAAACTTCTCTAAATCGGAGAAGAGATAGATAGAACTTTATATTAAATAATATCTAAAACTGTTTTTATTTATTTAATTGTAATTTAAATATTAATTTCGATATTAGTATTAAAATTAGTGTAAATTGTTAATTAGGTTAGTTTAGTCATTTCACTTACAAATAAGTGTATTTTTCAAAAATAAAAATAAATGATGTAATTTTCAAAATATAATCTTATTGGAAGGTATTTTTCCAAATTTTCCCTTGTTTAAATGTAATGAATTATAATTTTGGACATATGATTTGGTTAGGGAATTTGCACTCCCTACCCAAACATTATATCATATTTAGGTGTATACCCTTTTTTTTTGCACCCCCACAATTCGACTTTATACAAATGACCATCATGTCTCTATTGATTACATTACACTACATTGCATCCACAATTATTAAGGTGATTTGGTAATTTGCCTATGGAAAAGACAATGTACATCAGCCTTTCTTTTGGTCTGAGGTATTTAGCTAATATCATCATTCTTTATCTATTATACACCGGGTGTGATTGGTACACCTCAGCATAACCGAACGTAAACAAAATGAAAAAAATTGAGAGGAAAAGAAAACAAACAATTAGAGTAAAAAACAAAACAGAAAAGAAAGAAATCAAGACAGATAAAATGAGAAGGAAAGAAAACGTGAACTTTTACTCTCATTTTGCCAAGTGATAAACTTTCTGTCATTTTCTGCTGAAAGTAGCTGAAATATTTTTCAGCTGTATTTAACTTGATTGGTGAAAACTGAGCAGAATACAGAGGAAAATATATTTAGTTATTTACTCCAAAACTTTTACTCTAATACGTATATCCAATCATACTCATCAATTCACCCTTTGGGTTAAAGGTGCAAAAGATATTTGGGAGAAATGATTATTTTGTTTTCTAGACCTTTATTAGATAGATTTTTTAAATTTAATGGATACATATGAAATTTTGAAAGTTATGTTTTATGAGTAAAAATGAAAATAATTCATCTTTCAATAACACTAGATCAAGTTAGAATTAAAAAAAAAAATCAATAATAACTAAACTTTTTGAATAATAAAAGATTTGATTGAATTTTAAAAATTCTCAAACTGATCGTAATGAATTTTATTAAAATTGTTAAAATCAATAAACCAATATAAATAAAATCTCAAAATTTCTAAAATAAATGAGAATTTATTTGCCAATAACCCACATATTATGTTCATTCATAACTATAAAAATTTGTCTCACGTAGGCTCAGATGTTGTATCTGGTATTTGAATTATCAACATATCAACTTTCTACTAAAAACAATATGTGGTGATACATAAACCATATACAATATAACTTTTATAAATTAATAAATTTCGTTGGTCCTAACTTGGGCCGGTTCGAAATTTGACACAATCCGATAAAATAATAAAATAATATTTTTAAAAAGAATTCTAGGTAAATATATGGTCACATTTAACTTATTATTATATTGTTTATTTTATATTCACAGTGGAATTATCTATATATTTTCTTAACACTTAATTTTCTTATTTAGTAATATTATATTTAAAACTACATTTAAGTTCTATGCAATATATATTATATACACCACATAATATAATAAAATCGATATAAATGTCAAATTTCAAAAAATGACAATTAATGTTTACACACTAAAACAAATACTTTTCTTATCTTAGAATAAATATAGGGCAATTCTCTCAAATAGATTTTTTTTTAGTTTTTGTCACAAAGAATAGGTCCATTAGGTCTATTTTTAAAAAAATCACACATGAATCAAGGTTGTGACTTATGTTGTAATATATAAGATAGTTAAAAAAAATTTTTATTGGTTTAAGGTAATAAAGATTAATCATTATTAGATAAATAATTTTTTTATTTAAAAAAATCTTTATAATTTTAAAAGTTAACATCGACAAATATTTAAATATTTAGCATATAGAGGTAAAGTATTACAACATTAAATTATATTTATTTAGTTTATACTATCTATAAATCTAATGGATCGTCTATTGTTTAAACTCAATTATTGATAGTCCAATAAAAATTTCTGGTAGGTCCAAATTTAAATGATAATATTAGATATTAAATGTAACGTGACTTTCTAGGAATAAGTCCATTAGGTCCATTTTTAAAAAAAAATTACACATGAATCAAGATTGTGACTTCTTTTTTAATATATAAGATAAGGTAGTAAAGATTAATCATTGTTAGATAAATGATTTTTGTTATTTAAAAAAAAATTATAATTTTAAAAGTTAACATCGACAAATATTTAAATATTTAGCATATAGAGGTATAGTATTACAACATTAAATTATATTTATTTAATTTATACTATCTATAAATCTAATGGATCATCTATTGTTTAAATCTAATTATTGATAGTCCAATAAAAATTTCTGGTATGCCCAAAATTTAAATGATAATATTAGATATTAAAAGTAACATGACTTTTTAGGAATAAATCCATTATATCTATTTTTAAAAAAAAAATTACATATGAATCAAGATTGTGAGTTTTTTTTTAATATATAAGATGTCTAATCGTGACAAAGTCATGTAAAATCAATTCTAAAATGATATAAATTCCGTTGGTAGAATAGTTGAAACCTTACCCGTTTCATTTTGCGTAAAATTGATTTGGTAAAAAAAATATTTGAAATGAAAAATATTTCACAAGTTATTCCTCCTTACTAGAGATTTTTTCCGCGCTTCGCGCGGATTGTGTCTTATAAATTTATTTTATTTATAATATTATTTGTCGGTTTGTTTCTTTTACATTAATTTTTTGTTTTTCCAATGTTAGTTTTTCTTAATTTAAATTTATATGTTTATAGTTTTTCTTTTTTCTGGTTGTAGATGGAGAATTATATTTTTATTGATAGTTTTTGAATGTGACATAAACTTTTTGAAATTTTAAAATAATGTTATATATAGTACAATTAACACATTAAAGAAGAGAAACATATTTAAGCACATTTTATACAGGTTTTATATACATAATTTTAAACATTATATATGTATATATTATAAGTTTGAAACATGTAAATGCTTTCTAAAGTTAAATACTTGTTCTGAGTTTACATAACTTATCGAAAGTTTTATCTTTTTTAAATTTAAATCACAGAAAAAAATCAAAAAGTCAGTATAGATGGGTTTTCTTGGGCTTTTAAATCAACACTGAAAATTTACATGAATCATATAACAACAGTTTTATAAACAACTCGATAAAATTTGACCGAGCCAAAGATTTTCACACAATATGTTCTTTCTTCTTCAAATTGCGAAGAGCCTATAGGCACAAGAAAAAAATCATAATTTTTGTTTTCACTTATATAACATTTTTTTCCTTTACACACAGAATTTATTACACTGCTATAAGCAATTGAGAACTCTATTCATATAAGATTCACATCTATGCATTTTGACAAAGAAGAATTTTAGCCATCTTTAGTTTCGGAATGAATCAACTTCAGTCATATACACTATATTTTCTCTATGATTCAAATCTTACAATTTTAATATATGTGCAGATTTCCATGTGAAAAAACACGCACGCCATCTATCGTTCAACCTATTACTTTTTCTAAAGTAAACACTATAATCCTCGTTTGGTTAGCTCCACAAACTAATCTCTTTGGATCCGTGTAACCTTTCAGAAAATGATAATCTTAACATCTTACAAAAAAAAAACAACAAATATTGACTTATTTATATGAATATATATTATTTTAAATCATTATAGTGGACGAAGAAAGCACCATAATTTGTACAACAAATTTTCTTAGATTCACTTCATCATATTCACCATTTTACCATTTTAATTACATAATTTTATATGAGCTTCTTCACCTTTCCCGGTTATTTTCTCTTTATTTATAACTACAATATAAAGTTATAAACTATATATATATTATAAATTAATAATTTATTTACTCTTAAAGTAACGATTAAAAATAGAACATAATTCAATATAGATATATGATTCTATTAATAAATTAGCAGTTACAAATTTAAAATTTTTAGAAATATCAAAAGTTTTATATTAGTTAATTATCTTCTAAATGATATTTATTTTTAATTCTTTTTGGATGAGAATATTTTGGCTGAGGTGGATAGCCTCAAAAGCCTTGAATTTAGTCCCTTTTATATAGTAGGATAAACCACAATACTGTTTAGTCAAAAAAAAAACCACAATGCTATCTTCGTACCAATTTCAGTATCCGCCACCAAATAAACTAACTACAAACAACATTTCAATATCCACCACCAATTCTGTTTTTTTTTCACCTTATTCTAAAGTTGTACACCATGAAGCATTTTTCGATTTAAGAATAGTTAATATAAAAATTACTACTAAAAAAAGTTCAAAATTGTGGGTGTGTGCGGGGTCGACTACAAGCATTTAGGCTTCGAATGGTGACCATTGTCCCGCCCCGCCCTGTAGTTAACAGTAACAAAAATCTCTACATATATTATATATCTATATATTTTTATAACTATTAGAACCGCACCGCAGTTGAACTGCTTGTCCCACACCGCTCAAACCGCAGTCACCATTCAGAACCTTAATTGTTCCTTTTTTTGTAACTTACTCTTTCCACCCCAAAAAAAAACTACATTCGCAGTTCACATGGGAATCCCTTATATATTAATTGAGAAACATTTGAAAAGATGTAACCTCAATTTTGTATTAATTAAAAGAGGCCCCAATGCATAGGTGGCACTCAATTAGGTAGTCAATTACATTCAATTGAAAAATAAGTAGGTCCACATTCGATTTTTATATGTTGTTAGATATATAAGTTGGTCAAACTATATGATATAATGATATGATATGATATTTTCTTTCCTTAAATAAAACCTACGGAATTACCATAAATGACTAATATGTATATGATAATTAATGAGTTTAATAATAAAGATTTGATAACAATGTATATCTCCTCCATCATTTTTTGTTTAATTTTATATTATTAAAATAAATTAAACAATCAAATTAGCTATAAAAATAAAATTTAGATTTTTTCGTATATGTTATATTTTGAATTTTTAAAAACGACAATAAATGACTAAAACTATTAAAATTATTATGTTAAAAATTAATGATCAATGGTTTAACATTTTTATTATAAGAAGATACACATGATTTTAAAACCATATGAGTAAAAAATATCATTTAATAATAAAATAAATATATATATATATATATTAAACACTATATACCATAAGATTACATAAATATTTTAATATTAAAACTTTCAATGAATTTTCAAGAACATTTATAAATTATAAACTTATTAAAGATTTCAGATTGAAAATTTTGTTATCGATGATTTAAATATTTTGTTATAAAACGATATGAACGATCATAGAACCGTATGATTATAAATTCTTATTTAATAATTAACTATACAAAATATACTATTCCTAGAAAAATAGGTTGGTCCATCTTAACTTATATTACACTTTTTATTAAAGTAACTATCGAATTGATAAATAATGTACCAAAAAATGTTTTGCACTTTCCTTAAATAAAAGCTACGAAATTACCTAATATGATTAACGTATATGTGAAAATTAATTATAATGAATAATAAATATTTGATAGCAATTTTTGTATCTTAGTTCTTTTTTTAATTTTATATTATTAAAATATATTTAAAATCATATTAAATATATAATAAAAACATTTATAATTTTTCTTATATGTTATATTTTGAATTTTTCAAAACGTCTATAAATTATTAGAAATTTGAAGATCCCCACTCTGAAAATTTTGTGATCAATAGATTATTTTTTTGTCATAATAAGTTACAAATGATCATAAAATTGTATTAATATGAACTTTTATTTAATATTATAAGAAGCTACACATTATTTTAAAACCATATGAGTAAAAAATATCATTTAATAATAAAACATATATATTATATATATATATATAGATTATACTATATACCATAAGATTACATAAATATTTTAATATTAAAACTTTCAATGAATTTTCAAAAACATTTATAAATTATAAACTTATTAAAGATTTCACATTGAAAATTTTGTTATCGATGATTTAAATATTCAGTTATAAAATGATATGAATGATCATAGAACTGTATGATTATAAATTCTCATTTAATAAATGACTATATAAAATATACTATTCTTAGAAAAATAGGTTGGTCCATCTTGACTTACATTATATTTTTTATTAAACTAACTATCGAATTGATAAATAATCTACCAAAATTGTTTTTGCACTTTCCTTAATTAGAAGCTACGAAATTACCTAATATGATTAACGTATATATGAAAATTAATTATTATGAATAATAAATATTTGATAACAATTTTGGTATCTTAGTTCTTTTTTTAATTTTATATTATTGAAAGATATTAAAAAATCACATTAAATATATAATAAAAACATTTATATTTTTTCTTATATGTTATATTTAAATTTTTGAAAACGTCTATATATTATTAGAAATTTGAATATTCCCACTCTGAAAATTTTGTGATCAATAGATTATTTTTTTGTTATAATAAGTTACAAATGATCATAAAATATAACGCATATGAATTTTTATTTAATAAATATTTAAACTAAATAATATATATATATATATATATAAACACTAATGATTTAAAGCAATAAGATTGGCTGATCAATTTAGTCGTCCAGTTGAAATCTTTCAAAAGTATGTGAAAGACTAAAGTCAAAGTAAATATGGATTTAGAATAGTAGTTATATTTTACTAACCAAATACCGAAAAAACCGAAACCAACCCGATATTCGGATTGAACACCCGTAATCCAAATGAAGCCAAACTATTGTTTCATTCTCCAAAATATAATAAAAATAATAATTTAATCCCGCGCAAGGCGCGGATCTTATCCTAGTTATTAATAACCCGAAGACAATATATTTTTGGCACATAGCAAATGCACGAGATTTATACCTTTTCCAAACACTTTCTAACATTTAAAAGGCTAAAAACAAATTAATTTAGAAACTCATTAATGTACTATAAAATAGTGTGAGTATTTGAGAAGCTGATTTGAATCGTTTTCAAAACAGTGTTGTGGTTAATAAAGGTAAGAGAATTGCAAATTAGTACTAATAAGGAATCCAAACAACCTGTGTCAGTGTCACATTGTTTAACATAACCTGTGGACGGGACACATTGTTTGACAGCAGGTCTTCTGATTGGCTCCACGCTGGATTCGCAGGCGAAAAAGGTGGTCAAATCCTCTGTGTCATCCTCCATTTGCCTCACTACGATTTTATCCGTTGGATTCATTTGTATATGCGATTTAGATTGCATCTAACGTCCATCCAGGTTTGGTGTCCCATACAGCTGTAAAAAACGAAAACACCGCAATAAAAAAAAGTACAAAAGGAATATACCTTTCAGGACTTTTAAATTAAACACCATACTTTACGTTTAATTTAATAATCACCTTCTGCAACGTTAATAATAATATTTTCTTTTGTGAAAAATTATTATTATCATTATATTGCTTTTTGTCCTCCTTAATTAAATTTAAGGGATAATTTGAAAAATACCCTATTTAGGATTTGAAATTTGATAATTGCATTTTCTATTTCAACTTTTGAAAAATACACTTTCTTAATTATGATTTGACCTTTTTACCCAAGATATAATTCGAAATTAATATACAAATTCGAATTAATAAAATAATATCATTAAAATTAGATAAATATGTGTGTTGAGATAAATATGTTATTTTACCATTTAAATTTTACAATAACAAAGATAAACATGTGAATTATGTTTTGACTTTATCATGAAGTTTATACAGATTTCACTTTATTTTATTTTTTTCAACTTATATAAACAAGTCACGTCTTTGAAAAAGAAAAGCAAGTTACGTTTGTATCTACAATATTTCCATCTTCTCTACCTGAGCCAAGTAAGTTCTAGCTAATATGATGTATTCAGATATGTGTTTATTTTTATTTTTGCTTTTGAATATGAAAAAAAATTACACTGATAAACTAACGTCTTCACGTTGTTCTTCTTTTTTTCACGTGTCATGAAAATCCAATAAATCTGTTTGAGCCAATGATTTGATTCGTGTATCTTACAAATTTTTTAATTTATGGTGTTTATATAGAGATGGAGTACAAGATTCAAAAAGGAAGTAATAGAAAAAGAAAGGTAGAGGAAGAACAAACACATACCAATCGTTTAAAGTCACAGAAAACAAATGGTGTTGCTTGCATTGAAGTCTTATCGAAAGATTACTTTCATGTGTATATGAAAGAGTTGGAAGAAATTCTGAACAGTGGATTCACCATCCTGAGCTGTTGCAACTAACAAAACTCCCTTATATTTCCCTTTCAAGAAGGTGCCATCAACAACAACAACTTTCCTCATGTATTTATAACCCTTGGCGCAAGCAGCAAACGAGAAAAACAAGTACTTGAACCTATGCAGAGCATCAACCTCAAGGCATGCAATTGTACCTGGATTAGCTATAACAAGCTTATGCATGTAGACTGGAAGCTGCGCGTAGCTATCTTCTGGAGAACCTAATACCTCCTTCCGAGCTTCTTCTCTAGCTTTCCATATCTTCCAATACTTTGAATCAAGACCATATCTCTTTTTCATAGTACTTGAAATCAACTCTGGTTTCATATTTAGACCTGAGTTTCCAAAGTTTTCCAGAAGAAGCTTACTTATAACTTTGGAAGAAGCTCTCGGTCCAGCAATGTTTCTTGAAAAACATGTATGCTTGTCGATGTACTTTGTTACCCAGAAAAACTCGCAAGTCGGATTAGTCTTAGCAGCTCTAACCATCCAGTTGCAGCTTGTATCTGCACATTTGACAACTAACAACTTCTTGTCTGACTTGCTGACAACAATTCTGAACTTGCGTTCGATTGAAAGCATCCGTATACTCCAAGACAGCTCTGATTTATTCTTGAACCATTGACCCTTTTCAATGACCTTTGCATCATGAAAATTAGAAACTTCCACTTCTGGTTCTTGATTACTATCCTGTCTATCAACATTCTTCTTCTTCTTTCCATGGCCTTTTCCATAAATGGCAGTATCTTCACGATTGAAACCTTGATCATGGTTCCCTACGTTTCCATTCTTCACCGAGACGCAAAGACGCAGAGGCATGGATTTAGACATTTCACACATAGAATCCAATTGCCTATCATTGTTCACAAAAACAGGAGGCGTATCCTTAGGCATATCTCGAAGCATTGATTCCGGTAGTGCATAGCTAAGCTCTAACTCATTACCCAACCTACTTATACCAAAATCTTCGTGTACCATCTGAATGATGTTAGGAGTTTTCAAGGCTCCTAAGACAAATGTTGTAGTATAGAAGATTGTCGAACCAGTTCTAAGGGATATCAAAGCACTGAGAATGCAAGTACTCACTTAATCTAAGTGCAACCAATGATTTAGATGGGTTTTAAGCTATGACTAAAACTAAAAAGCAATAACAGAATGATACTTTCTTGACTAAGGGAAAAGAGAACTCATGGGCATAGGGATTAGACCTTGGGTGATCAAGTATCGAACTAAGGATGGCAAATGATCAATCAAACTATCAACCTTAAGCCTAGACACAATTCTAAGCAAGCTCTATGTCTAGATGAATGCTCATTTGCTAACATATCTCAAACATCAAATGTCTTTGGTTGAATAATATGAAAGCAATCATTACTAACAAGTCTATTAGCTATCTTAGCATCTTTAACAACAAATGTCTTTGGCAAAGTATACTAAAAGCCTAGGAGAGTTGTCTCAGGCATTTCATCAAACACCTTTTGGGTGGGAAATGTCTATTGATCAACTTTTGAGTGGCCAACTCAGAAGATGCATTATGAATACTCTACTAGCAAGGAACAAGAATGATCTACACTAAAACATCCTAGAACTAACCTAATCACCCTTAATCTCCCTAACCCATGAATTCAAAAGGTGATTACTCACTAATCTCCATGATTCCTCTTAAACCCATATTGGATTTCAGATTAATCATGTAGAGAAATAGATAAGAAATCAACAAGAACACAAGAACATAACAATCAAAATCCAAGAGATGAACTTCTCCAGAGAGTTTTTGTGTATTTCTCAATAGATCAAAAGATGATCTGCCTGGTGGCTACAAAAGATGTTTAAAACATAGGTTTTTCCAAGTGCAAAACGTGCATAATGAAATGACCAAAAGGCCCTTAAGTAAAATAGAAATCGAGCAGATAATAGGCGCGGAGCGACCTCGGCTCGTCGCTCCGACAAGTCGCTCCAGGCTTCGGGAGCGACCTCGCTGGGTCGCTGCGAGAGGTCGCTCCGAGAGCGATTTCTTGTCTCCGGGAACCAAGATGGCGAGCGACTTCTCCCTGTCGCTCTGGACAGGTCGCTCCAAGCTTCGGGAGCGACCTCGCTGGGTCGCTGCGAGAGGTCGCTCCGAGAGCGAGTTGTGTGTCTCCGGACGTGAAAACGCGAGCGACTTTGTGCAGTCGCTCCAACGGGTCGCTCTGGATCGGGAGCGACTTTGGTAGGTCGCTCTGAGAGGTCGCTCCAGGGTCATCTAAGACTGTTCGGAGTAATGAGAACGCGAGCGACTTCATGGCGTCGCTTTAGGAAGGTCGCTCTGAGAAGTGGGACACAGCGACTTCGTGATGTCGCTCCGGGAGGTCGCTCCCATGCTCGGTTCGTTCAATGGTCACCTTTTCACCTCTTTTGAGCTCCAAATAGCCTCATGTGGTATTCCAGTACCTAATAGAGACTCATGTATGCAAAATGCAACCTAAACATGTCTGAAACCTAATCTATATGATGAAAATGCTCATGGATGAATGGATAAAACAATGCAAATATGCAAGATATCAACTCCCCCAAACTTGTTCTTTTACTTGTCCACAAGTGAACTTTCTAGAACTCATAGGGAGAGAGGTTGAAGGAGGGAGCACATAGCCAAAAGAAACACAACTAGCACACTCTCTTATTACACTCTAGCTTCTCTAGGCCTATCTTAACTCTTTTTGTTCTTACACTCATCATCAAGCATCCACACATTCAAATCAACCAACTCTCACATTCATTAAGCACAAAACATCAGGTGAATTCTTGCAAATGGTCAGTTGGTCCAAGTCATTTGGTTGGGTAAGGGAAGGCTTTTATTCAAGTGATTCAAGAGGTTCAAAACATATGATCTTTAAGGTGGTTTACTCTCAAAACAAGTAGCCTTGACATTGCACATAATATATCTAAGAAAGGGACCAACTCATGCATACAATGCTCAATCTCCATTGTTCTACCCTTTTCCCAAACATACAATTACACAATCATTCCCAAATGTCAAACCCAACTCACATCTCTCACCAAAAGATCCTAAGAACTTTAACTCCTTCTCCTTGAAATCTACAAGGGATTTTTTTCAGAACCTCAAAATATTTCTTAGCTCCTAACAACTTTGCTAGCCCCTTTTTCTTTCTTTTTTTTTTTTTTCTTTTTCTTTTCTTTTTTTTTTTTTTTTTTTTTTTTCTTTTTCTTTTTTTTTTTTTTTTTATTTTTTTAGGCTGGGGGCCAAGACTTTCAAAACTTGAGCTAGAGGCTTCTCTACTTATCCCAATAAAACAATTCACTTAAGCACAAAGAGTCTATTCTTTTCCTTTTTCATTTCTCCCAAATCATAATCACAACACTCACCCCCCACCTATAGCTAGACAATAGAGTGCCCAATCTAGCAAGAATGAAGATCAAGCATTGTCGTTCCCGATACTCTCAACATTATGCGCATGTAAGACTTTCCGAAGAAGGCCTCACTCATCAAACAATGAAAGCTTAAAAGGAGGGAAAGGTTTTGGGAGTGGTCTACCACTAGAGTTTGTCAAAATAAGATTGGCATAAAGGATGTGACAACTCAAGTGTGTATAGCCATGACTCAGTACACAAGGGACCATGAGCAAGAAGCATTAAGTTCGTTCAGTTCAAATAAGGTTGTAGTTGGCTTCAAAGACTGAGTTTCAGCAATCAACAAGTTTCAGGAAGAGTTTTCAAGGCTCGAAACATACAAGTCTTTTTGAGAGGTGCAAAAGCTACTCAGGTGCAACGTAGTGTTCTTTACAAGGCATTTAAAATCATTGCTCCCAATGCAAGTGAATGCAACCTATATGCTCTAGACTCTCCTAGAAATGCAAATGATGCAAACTAAATGATTGATTTTTTTTTTTTATATGCAAATAGGTATGCAATGCATGACTCAATGAAACAACATCAAAGCAAACATGATCAAATACTTGGTACCTCCCCCAAACTTGAGTTACACAGTCTCTGTGTTGTCAAGTAGAGAGAGAGATACCGAAAAGAAGACTAATATGCAAAAATGAAATGGTATATACAAGGGAGTGTGGTGGGTTACCTTCTATGGGGAATGAGTAGAGGGAGATGCTCCCTCGTCGTCGTCCTCAGGTGGTAACTCTTCAAGGTGCTCATCAGCAGGGTGTCCATCTCTTCAATGTAGAAGGCTTGCCCGAACACAGTTGGTTTCCTCATTTTCCTCTTGATGTCAAAGTGGAGGATGTTCTCTTTACCCAAATGGAGATCAATCGTGCCTTCCTTCACATTAACAATAGCTCCTGCTGTAGCTAAGAATGGCCTTCCTAGAATCAATGGATCCTGAGCCTCCTCACCCATCTCAAGCACCACAAAATCTGTAGGTATCTCATACCTTCCAATCTTCACAGGGAGGTCCTCTAAGATGCCCACAGGGTACTTCACTGAACGATCAGCTAACACCAGAGAGAGTCTACACTTCTTGTACTGAGTGAATCCAAGCTTCTTTGCAACAGACAAAGGCATCAAGCTGACACTAGCTCCCAAATCGCAGAGACTTTTCTCAAATACCATAGGTCCAAGAGCACAAGGTAGTGTGAAGCTTCCTGGATCCTCTAATTTCTCTGGAACATCAAGCCTCTGGATGATGGCATTGCACTCATGGGTAAGATTCATCATGCTTTCCATCTCCTTCTTCTTTGCAGCTACAACATCTTTCAGGAAATTGTTGTATTGAGGAATCAACATGAAAGCATCGATGATGGGCATTGCAACCTGAGCTTCACTCATTTGCTTCTCAAACAGAGATTTGTATTTCTCTAGCAGCTGCTTCTTGAATCTACCAGGGAATGGAAGTTTGGGTTCATAGGGAGGAGGAACAAAAGAACTTTCACTTGCTGGAGTAACAACTTCACCATCTTTTACTGTCTTCTTCTCTTCTCCAACCTTTCCTTTACCTTTGGCTTCCACTATCTTTTCCAAGATCTCGTCATTGATCTTCTCATCAACAATCACCACTTCATCATCTATGTTGATGGCAACCCCCTCACCTAGTTTCTCAGCATCCTTGGTGAGGGTTTTAGGAGGTAACTGCTTACCACTCCTAAGGGTGATAGCTTTGGCCTCCTTGGGGTTTTGGTCAGACTTTCCAGGTAGAGATCCTTGCTGGCGATTCTGGTGAGTGTTCATGGAAGCAAACTGATTCTCTAAATTCCTGACTGTAGAAGCAAGGTGTGAGAATTTGTTGTTGAGCTCATTGTAGCTCCCATCAATCTTGGTATGAAGGTTCTTCAACTCATAACCAACATGCTTCTCACTTCTAGTCTGAGACTCCAAGATTTGCTTCAGTAAGGTATCAGTGCTGCTCTCTTGAGGAGCAGAGGAACCAGACGAGGGGTTTTGCTGAGGCTGATAGCTGCCTTGCTGGTTGTTTCTTGGCGGATAGCCACTCTGCTGGTTGTTGGAATAGGACTTCTGTTGGTAGTTGTTGTACTGAAAGTTGGGTTCTTTCTTGTACCAGCTACCATTGTTGTTGATGAAACACAGCTCTTCCTGACCTTCCAAACCCTCAACTTCATGGACAATAGCTGGTGTCTTTTGGCTTGGGTTACCAACAAAGTGCAGCTGCTCTTGGGTAGCTTTATCAGCAAGGAGGATGTCTATCTTATCCTGTAGAGCTTTCAACTCCTTCCTCGTTTGCTTATCCTCAGTTCTACTGTTTCTGTCGTGGTCTCCACTGTAGACTGCATCACTCTTTACCATGTTGTCAACCAGTTCTTCTGCATCCTCCTCAGTTCTCCCCAAGAAGAACCCATTGCTAGCTGTATCCAGTCTGGCTCTGTACTTAGGAAGAGCACCACGGTAGAATGTGCTCAGTAAGCTCTCCTTAGAAAAGCCATGGTGTGGGCATTGAGCTTGGTAGCCCTTGAATCTCTCCCAGGCTTCACTGAAGCCTTCCAAGTTCTTCTGTTGAAAGCTGGAAATCTCGTTTCTCAGCTTAGCAGTTCTTGAAGTAGAGAAGAACTTCTCCAAGAATGCTTTCTTGCAGTCATCCCAAGTAGTGATGGAGTCACTGGGTAGAGACTTCTCCCACTGACGTGCCTTATCCCCCAAAGAGAAAGGGAATAGCTTGAGCTTTAAGGCATCTTCGGACACACCATTGGTTTTTGACAACCCACAGTAGCTGTCGAACCTGTCCAAGTGATCAAATGGATCCTCTAGAGCCAAGCCATGATACTTGTTGTTCTCGATCACGTTGAGGAGTCCTGATTTGATCTCAAAGTTGTTGGCTGCCACAGCGGGTGCTCGGATTCCCAATCTATGACCATGAATGTTGGGGCGGTCGTAAGTGCCAATGGGTCGAGCTGCTCGCTGTTGGTTTTGAGGTATGTCTCCCATATCAGTACTCAATCTCTGCAAGTGAGCCTGTTGCTCTTCTTCTCTTCTATTTCTAGCACACTCTCTCTCTAAAGCTCTGATGTCTGCAGCTATTGGAACTAGGTTTGATGGACCCCTGCTCCTCAAGTTCATACACCTGTAGATTAAAGGGAGGTGAAGAAGAATCAGTAACAAAAGAAAATAAAAATGACTTAGTCTCAAGCAAGTGACTAAATCTCAATGTTTAAATCTACTCAGAATTTGGCAACGGCGCCAATTTGATGTTAGGAGTTTTCAAGGCTCCTAAGACAAATGTTGTAGTATAGAAGATTGTCGAACCAGTTCTAAGGGATATCAAAGCACTGAGAATGCAAGTACTCACTTAATCTAAGTGCAACCAATGATTTAGATGGGTTTTAAGCTATGACTAAAACTAAAAAGCAATAACAGAATGATACTTTCTTGACTAAGGGAAAAGAGAACTCATGGGCATAGGGATTAGACCTTGGGTGATCAAGTATCGAACTAAGGATGGCAAATGATCAATCAAACTATCAACCTTAAGCCTAGACACAATTCTAAGCAAGCTCTATGTCTAGATGAATGCTCATTTGCTAACATATCTCAAACATCAAATGTCTTTGGTTGAATAATATGAAAGCAATCATTACTAACAAGTCTATTAGCTATCTTAGCATCTTTAACAACAAATGTCTTTGGCAAAGTATACTAAAAGCCTAGGAGAGTTGTCTCAGGCATTTCATCAAACACCTTTTGGGTGGGAAATGTCTATTGATCAACTTTTGAGTGGCCAACTCAGAAGATGCATTATGAATACTCTACTAGCAAGGAACAAGAATGATCTACACTAAAACATCCTAGAACTAACCTAATCACCCTTAATCTCCCTAACCCATGAATTCAAAAGGTGATTACTCACTAATCTCCATGATTCCTCTTAAACCCATATTGGATTTCAGATTAATCATGTAGAGAAATAGATAAGAAATCAACAAGAACACAAGAACATAACAATCAAAATCCAAGAGATGAACTTCTCCAGAGAGTTTTTGTGTATTTCTCAATAGATCAAAAGATGATCTGCCTGGTGGCTACAAAAGATGTTTAAAACATAGGTTTTTCCAAGTGCAAAACGTGCATAATGAAATGACCAAAAGGCCCTTAAGTAAAATAGAAATCGAGCAGATAATAGGCGCGGAGCGACCTCGGCTCGTCGCTCCGACAAGTCGCTCCAGGCTTCGGGAGCGACCTCGCTGGGTCGCTGCGAGAGGTCGCTCCGAGAGCGATTTCTTGTCTCCGGGAACCAAGATGGCGAGCGACTTCTCCCTGTCGCTCTGGACAGGTCGCTCCAAGCTTCGGGAGCGACCTCGCTGGGTCGCTGCGAGAGGTCGCTCCGAGAGCGAGTTGTGTGTCTCCGGACGTGAAAACGCGAGCGACTTTGTGCAGTCGCTCCAACGGGTCGCTCTGGATCGGGAGCGACTTTGGTAGGTCGCTCTGAGAGGTCGCTCCAGGGTCATCTAAGACTGTTCGGAGTAATGAGAACGCGAGCGACTTCATGGCGTCGCTTTAGGAAGGTCGCTCTGAGAAGTGGGACACAGCGACTTCGTGATGTCGCTCCGGGAGGTCGCTCCCATGCTCGGTTCGTTCAATGGTCACCTTTTCACCTCTTTTGAGCTCCAAATAGCCTCATGTGGTATTCCAGTACCTAATAGAGACTCATGTATGCAAAATGCAACCTAAACATGTCTGAAACCTAATCTATATGATGAAAATGCTCATGGATGAATGGATAAAACAATGCAAATATGCAAGATATCACTGAACCATATCATCAAACTTCAAACCTTCCCTAAAGGTAAATAATTTACCTCCTGCTGTTGTATTCACCATGAATTTCCATGATCCTTTATTCATCTTCCACTCTCCCAACACTCCAGCCAAATGCAACATGATTTTCCTAAAAGAAAAAAAAAACAGATTGTCAGAATAAAAGAGAAGCAGAATTAGAAATTGAAATCTGATTGATGAAACAACAAACCTCTTGAGATGAGAGGAAGAATCTGTTCAACTAGAGAGAAAGGAAAAAAAATTCAGAAGTAGAATGAATACGAAGAAGACGAGAAGACGACCCTGCGTTCTTTAATTTTTTTTTCAAAATAAAAAAATAAATTTAAAATATATTAAAAAGATATGAGAAAGATATTGTGCAGTATATTTAAAAGATATTTCATATTCTCATTCGATTTTCTTTTAAAAAATTGTTTAAAAAAATTGTTTTATAAGAATTGATAAATATTAAAATTGGGCAATTTGGTAAATTTATATATAGATAAGTGTATTTTTCAAAAAGTTTAAACAAAGGTGTATTTTTCAAATAATATTCTTATTGAAGTGCATTTATCCAAATTTTCCCTAAATTTAAAGGATTCTTTCGAGTGAGTCATAATCCCCTAAAAATAAAAGTGATTGTGGGGAGCATAATATTACTACCATAAGAGCATATTGCAATTCTGTTTCAAATAAAATCAACTTTTAAGTTTCTAGTTCGTACGTAAATACATGCATGCACATATTTATTTAGTAATTGACAGCATCCTTACTATAGAATATGGTAGTGGTGGATATTACTACCAAGTGCCTAGATGGTAATTGCTTGATTTTATGCTTAAGAATTGGATTAAAGATTTGAGATAATTTTAACATATACTAAATTCAAGGAAATCAAAGATTTAAGTAGATTTTGTAGGATTATTTTTACGAGTTTTAAGGTTATTTGAAAAAAAAGTCAGGGTTTCTGAAAATATTCTCTCGATCTTAAAAAAAAAACAAATGATCAAAATTTATTCATAAATATATTTAATTATTTTGTCAATTATAAAAAACGTGTATTAAATTAAAAAATTGATATTCAAATAATTATTTCAGTTTTTTATTCCAAACATTTTAATTTTCTTAAACCTTAAAGTGAAAAAATAAAGAAAAATTCGTTTTGTCTTTTAAAAAGTTTTAAATATTATATCTGAACTGGTATTTCGGTTCACTATATATTAAATAAAAATTATATTTCAAAGCCCAACAAATACTATTTCATAGATTTTATTGACAAAATCCATATATTTCAATAAGCTATAATTTAGAGAAATTTATACAAATGAATAATTCAGTAAACTTAGATTTCATATAATATTTTATAAATGCTTGTTACAATAAGAAAGAATTTAAGAAAAAAAAATTAAAATCCTCTCATATTCTCGATTCAATAGTCCCTTTTAGTATTGGGAAACAGGCCAAACCCGCTCCGATTCGTCTCGCCGCAAGTTGAATTTGTTTTATTCAAAAATTGACGTGCATAACTGGCAAAAAATAGTAAACCAGCACCGGCTCTGTAGAAATCTACAGATATTTTGAATAGGCCACCGTAATTTTAAATTTTAAGGAATAATTATTTTAATTATATTTTAGTTATTTATTTCTGAAAGTAATTCATCATCATGGTGTCGAGTTATTTTTTTACATGACATTTCATATGAACCTCTTCAAACATGATTTATTGCTATTGATTCTATTTATATAATTAAAATAATAATAATAAAAAATTAATATATTTTGAAGAAATTTGTTTTTCATTTTTTCAAAAATAAAAGTGCAGCTCAGATGAATACCTGCAATTCAAATTAGACCGATCCACAACCGCTCCATAAAATAAGTTTGATCAATACCTATATATCCGCAATTCAATTTTTTGAAATCAGTCGACATACACCCATTCCAAAGTGAGTCAAAGGCTGTGTGGAAGTAGAATCGTATGGAAGCGTAAAAGCAAGATTTTTTAAAAACTTAGGAAGTCAATACGTGTTGGAAGCATATATCGAATAAATAAATATATATATATAAACATAAAAATGATTTAATAAAACTTATGACTGAAATTATATGATTCAAAATATATAAAAAATTATTTTTTCATTTTTAATAATTTTATTCATTTGGTTGAATTCATATTTTTATTATAAAAAATACTAACTGATTAAGCTTATAAAAAATATTATCAAATAATTATTTTTAATAGTTCACAAATATTTGAATTTATATGCAAGATCAATTACAAAAAAAAGAAAATTATGCACAAAGATAATTTATAGTACTAAAATTGATATTTGTATATTTTGTATTATCTTTATTTTAATACTATTAATTTTGAATTTTATATAAAATAAAAATATAATTTATATTTTTTACTTATTAATGACATTGAATTTTTGAAATGGAAGGTGATTCTTAAACGGAAGCATAAGCTTCCAACATGTTTTTAAAAAAGTATTTTTGAAAGCGTATTGGAAACGAGATTCTGAGAGTTTTCATAAGCTTCTGATTCCGATTCTGAAGCGGGAAACGAACGTCTGAAACTTCCGGACGAAACTCGCAGATACTGACTCAAATTCTTAACTCTCCTTATACTTCGCTGATACCAGAATGGCAGAATTATAGTAGAATATCTCGAATAAATATGAGCACTATAACTAGTATAGTATTATTATTATAAAAAGTTAGAAACTGTATATGAAACACTAAACCATTAATTGGTGAATGATTCAGTTGCCAATAGTATATAATATTACATATTTCACAAATCATAATATCATATAGTAAACATAATATTTTGATTCTTTTCGCAAGTTAGTTATATGTTGATAATAAAATAACGATTTGAATACAAATACGAAACATAAAATATAAAATATGTTGATATATATCGTCGTTACAAGTTTGATGCCAATCTTAAATATATACTGGCAAAACATAACCGGTCTTCACTCTTTACCCAAGAAATAAGCTCTCTCTCGTACAATACATGAAATGGAAAGCTCTCTGGTCTAATATAGTTTAACCTTAACGTATAATGCTCAACCCAAAGCTTTTAAACACTCTTTTACTTACCTCTCGAACGATAAAAAAGTAAAAAAAAAAAGACAAAGACAAAATCTAATTAGTTTAATGTAAATGGTATAATACGACAGATTCTGCGAAATAAGCTGCTAGTTTTTCAGGAACTTGTAGTCCAAGTTGTCTGCATTGGATACGAAATGGGTTCGACCTTTTTTCCTCAATACGAGGTTAAAAGCGATTTAACGTGGCTGCTCAGAGTTTTTTTTCAAGAAGCTGCTAGAGTAATATATAAACTAGATTTCCACCCGCACAACCGTGCGGGTATATATTTTCACATTTATATATATAGATATTTGTTTTACATAATTATTATATATTTTTAATGTTACTCACATATTTAAATATTTGTATAATTATACCAAATATAATAATTTTATAGTTTTCATACTGTAAATTAAAATCATCACATATATATGTTGCTTATTATATATTTGTCTTATTGAATTTGCGTTTGATTACTAAACTAAAATTTTTAATGCATGAAACAACATATATGAAAATAATTTTGTATTTAATTTATTATAATCATGATCCGTAATTCAAATCGCTAGATTTTTTTAGTAATTTTTTAATGTTTATTAATTTTATATAATAAATTACTGTATATTAAAAACTTTAAGATAAGTTAAATTTTTATACATGTATTATATAGTTTACTAATATTAACCCGTTCTACCAACATATTATATTTTTAGCATAAATATTTTATATTTATGAAAATAAAATATGTTAACTTATCAATTTAAAATAATTTTATCATATTTTGTTCAATATAACATTTTTATTTTAAAATAATAGATATTATTATAAAATTGATAAAATAGGATATAATTTTATTCTTTTAGTAACATTTTATTACTAATTACAAAATTAGTTGAAAATATTTATATTCAATTTATGACAATTAAGATCTTATTATAATCTTTTTCAAGAGATTTGTTAGAATTTTAATTTTTTTTTAAAAAAAATTAAAAGATATAAAAGATATTATGATTAAAGTAGTTAAAAATATTATGTATATTAGCATTAGTGATATACATTTAATATAAAATTTAAATGATGGTCCAAATAAAAATATCACTCATCAAAAAATCATGATTTTTATTTTATTAGAAAACAAATTTGAAAAAAATTAAAATAAAAATAAATATTTATTTCTAACAAAATCTTTAAAAATTATTAATAAATATATTTGTGAAATTAATTAATTTCATTTTATTTAAATTTTCGTTTATAAACCAAAACTATATTCAATTTTAATTTCTAATTATATTTTATGATAATTTAAATTAAAACTAACTAATTTTTGAAAGTAAATTTTAAAAGATTCTAAGAAGATTTTAAAAAGATTTTGTTAGAATATTTTAAATATATTCATTTGTTTTTCAAATAAAAAGATAAAGATATTAAAAGATATAATAATGAACTTATGTTAAATATGATATGTTTTAGGAATGGTCTAAACTAAAAAAATCACACATGAAAAGAAGTCATGACTTATGTTTTAATATATAAGATTATAAATAAATTACGTCGGTTATTCATATGGACCCAAACACGCGGTTTTAACGTAGCTGTGCAGAGCCATCTTGCTAAGTGACGTCATCATCATTCCTTGTGACTTTTTCCTTTTAATTTTTTTGGTCAAATTTCCTTTTAATTTTCTTTCCCTCAGTATTACCAACAAATTAAAAATGGTAGGAAGACGGGAGCAAAACACAAGAACGACGCCGTTAACTCGCGCGTGAACTCAAAGGTACGTGGTTCGGGATATAGGAATCGCGTCAAAGCTCCAGGCGGCGCTCATGCAACCACCCTCTTTGTTATAGTTTTAATCAACTGAAAGTTATAAAGAATAAATAAAAATAAATAAATCCCTCACCTTAATCTAACTTTTTGCACTTTACCCCTCACCATTTTAATCACTTTCACTTTGATCCCCTTTATTACTTAGGTGTGACATTTATCCGCGAGTGTTTTCTTTCTTTTTAAAAAAAGATGACATAAAGAACGTAGGGTTTAAGCTGAATCACATCCGAAATCAAAGATGAATGATGATAGCCATTTTTATATTAAAAATATACGAGGATAAAAAAATCATGTTACAATACAGCTTGGGGATAGAGCTTTTCAATAAAAACTATAGATTATAATTTTATAGTATTAATTGAAATAAAAGAAGGTGGGTGGGTAGGTGTTGGTTGATTAATTAAGAAACTATAAGAGATGTCCAAAGCAAACCGAAACTTGCAAATAATACCAAAACTTAATATAGTTACAACTAACTCCAACATATTACATTTCATTATCTAGCAGGTTACATTTCATTATCCAGCTTAATTTGTTCTGCAATATTAAAAACTTACATATGTGCATTATTTTCCGTCCCATTATTTTATTTTTGTTGAGTTTTAGTCAAACTTGATCTATCAAGTTTATCATCTATATTTTCTCACCAGGTCAACTCTCTTGATATGCCAATAATAATACATGACCTGATTATTTAATTCGCTGGGCGAAGAAGATTACGACAATTTTTAAGATAAGTAAATAAATATCAATGTCTTAAGCCCTTTCTCAAAAAAGTAAATAAATATCAATGAACATATATTGAGAAAAAGCAACTAAGCAAGTAACGTCCATTTCAAAACTAACGTTACGTTTTGGTCAAAAGAAAAACTAACGTTCGTTAATTTCATACAAACGAACGATAAGATCACATATGCTTCCAAAAGAGGTTGTTTTTGACAGAGATGTGAGGTCTGAAATACCAAAAATAGTTAGATACTTTCCTTTCATTTCTTAAGGAAAATGATCGGGATGTATCTACACATACAAATACAATGATACAGAACTAGTTCGTGGATGGTCCACCACGTTAACATTTCATGGAAATAAAAAAAATGACTTATCCACTTCATATATTAATAAAACATTTGGCGATAAGATAAATAGAATTAAAGAACAGTTGCATAAACATAATATGATGAATTAAGCTTGAATTGGATCAAAACTGGAACATCTAATTGTTGAAGAGAATAAATAAACTTGTGTATTCACCTTCTATAAAGACTGGTTTGTAGAATCGACCTTTTTCTTTCTATATCGTGAGTGAATTTTACGATCAAATATACAAAACAGACGTGAATGCGTGTGCGTTACAGAGTGATGATATGATTAAACGACGTTATAAGCAAAAATGAAATGCAGAAATGAAGGAAACAAAAAAAAATAGTAAAGGTAGGTCCAACAAATAAACAGCTAACTTTAGCTGGCAACAAGCTTCACTCTATCGCACACTTTTATTTGTACTTATTAAGTATTATTCGTTTTACAGTTTTTTTGTAACTTTTTGGTGTCTCGGAGGCCGAGATGTCGTTCAAAACCTTCGAATTGACTTCTTCTTTTTTACATACCTTAAAAATTTATTTATTTACCTCAAATAGAAAACCTTTTAAAACCATTCTCTCATTAGCAAGACAAGAATTACATGAATATTGTTTTTGCAGACTGTGAACTGAGAAGCATTCTTCGCTGTCTTCTTTGTGTTTTCCGGCACTAAACAAAATAGGTGTGTTGTTGAGTCGTGAGTGCAAAGGCATAGGCAATAATCAGGTAAAATCTGTAAAGTATAAGAAGTTCATAATGTATGCAAGGAAAATATGTATCGCCAATTTAAGCGTGGGCCAGGAAGAAGCCCACCACTTACTGGACCCACAAACCCCACTCACTACACACAGACAAAATAATCTACATATTTTTTACTCATCATTATTTTTGCGTTTGTATAGTTATTTTTACTATTCTTTTTCCAAAGCAATAAATACTACACATTATGGAGATATTACTGGTTGGTGAAGATGCAAAGAATATGGAAAAAGTTAACCATAAATTGACAGTTTTGTAAATCTTTAATTTTTAGTTGGTGTATATTTGTTTTAAAGATAGAAACGGATAAAATCCCCCTTAATAGGAAATTAATCATTTGAGAGTCCAAGTGATAATAATCTTTAAAATTTCCAGTTGAGTATTTGGGTTTTTTTTTTAAACAGATAAAATTGAAACGGAAATTTGGGTAACAAGAGTGATTTCAAATTTTCAAAACAGTTAGCTAAACTTTAAAAAGTTAAGTAAAGGTTTTAATTTGGAATAAATATTTCGGCTAATCTAAGAGAACAAATAGGGAAGTTTCAAAATTTCTGAAGACTTGAAAATAAGGAAAATCGAGGTTTAAATATTTAATTAGACAATTTACTTAATATACTTATTTCTTTGTATACTTGTCTGAATAAAATAAATGAATAAAAAATATTTTTAAAGAATTAGAGATGGAACGGGAAATGAAACAATTTCTTGAAATACCCCCAAGGCTAAAATAAAAACAGAGCATCTCTCAGGTCAGAGCAAGTTGGCAACGTACTCCAGAATAAAACCAAACAGACTTGTGACTTTTTTACCTGATTACTTGACTTCATCCTCTTTTTGGCACTCACAAACAGTAATTTCTACTTTCTCCATCAATGAGATCCAATTTTGGATTGCTTCATTTTCTTTTTAGCTAAAAGATATTTTAGATTCTCTCCCTTGGGGGGGGGGGGGATCTTAACTAAAATGAAATCTGATTTATATTCGCATTCATCTAAAAAAATCAGTGCCATATCCGATAATGTGATATCTAGAATATACCAAATTATAACAACAAGAACAATATCAGTTGAAAGAAGACTGACGAGTTTGCATGGAATCTGAATTTTACTAGTAGTTGTGATTTGCGAATGATTCTCAGTGCACTTGAAGAAAATGTTTCCAAACTCTGTGCGCTTAATTAGGTGCGAGTGTTGTCCCACATGGCAAAGAGGGATAAAAGGCCCACATAATCGGCTAATTGAAAGCCCATGTAGATAGATATTCCCAGCCCCAGGCCCATATATGCTTTGAAATATTTCTTTAAAAAAAAAGGTAGGACCCACGCGGTGTGGAAGAGAAGGCCGAACTAGGCCGGTAAGAGAAGTCAAAAAAGTCAAACACGAAAACTGCATTCAATCTAACGCGACGAAGAAGAAGAGGAGGAAGTTACATCAACAACTCCCCTGTTTCTGTAAACCGTCCAGCAGAAACACGACAAACACCTCTATCAACGTTTCCGACAAAAAGTTGCGAAAATTTAATAAAGACAAAACGCGTCTTCACCCCATTCCCATTCCCCATCCCTCCTCTTCTTGTTCTTCTGCAACTACTCTCAGTTTCTATTTTTGGTTCCGTTCCGCACTGCGCTTGTAAACCTCGATCTCTCTGTAGTGAAGAAAGCTTAATCAAAATCTTCATTGTTCTAATGGTACTTGGATCGCTTTTCGCTCCTCTCAAGTTCTGGGGAAATACTCAGGTAAACCTAATCTAGACTCTCCTCTCTGTTCGTCTTCTCTTTTCAAAAAGAAGAAAATGCCAACTTGCTAAGTTAGGTTAAAGTCAACGAAAATATAGTTAATGGAACCGTCAGCGAATCAGACAGACAAAACTGGCTGGATGTATAGAGCAAGTCTTGTCGTGGTAATAACAAAGTAATGATGATAATATACTGAGAAACTGCCCGATTGAGAATGAATCGCATTCCGTTATTAACAGGAACAAGAACCGCAGAGAGGGAGGATGCAGGAGATAGATCTCGGCATTCACACAATAAGAAGCCACGGAGGAGGTCTCGCCTCCAAACACAAGCACGACTGGATCATACTCGTGATCTTGGTGGCCATCGAGATCGGCTTGCAACTCATCTCTCCTTTCTACAGATACGTCGGTAAAGACATGATGACAGATCTCAAGTACCCTTTCAACGACAACACCATCCCCGTTTGGTCCGTCCCAATCTACGCTGTCCTGCTTCCTATCATAATATTCGTCTGCTTCTACGTGAAACGAACATGTGTTTACGATCTGCACCACAGTATCCTCGGCTTACTCTTCACCGTTTTGATAACTGGTATCATCACAGACTCGATCAAGCTAGCCACCGGACGACCTCGTCCTAACTTCTACTGGCGTTGCTTTCCTGACGGGAAAGAGCTGTTCGACGCTTTGGGCGGTGTGGTATGCCATGGTGAACCGGGAGAAGTCAAGGAAGGTCACAAGAGCTTTCCTAGTGGACATACCTCTTGGTCCTTCGCGGGACTTGGCTTCCTCTCGCTCTACTTGTCTGGTAAACTCAAGGCCTTTAACAGAGAAGGACATGTGGCTAAGCTCTGCATTGTCTTCGCGCCTCTCCTCGCGGCTTGCCTCGTGGGGATATCGCGTGTGGATGACTACTGGCACCACTGGCAAGACGTATTCGCTGGAGGTCTCATTGGTCTCTTTGTTGCTGCCTTTTGTTACCGTCAGTTTTATCCCAACCCTTACCATGAAGAAGGATGGGGTCCCTACGCTTATTTCATAGCAGCACAGGAACGAGGACAACAACAAAACGGAGATGCGTTGAGAACAGTGTCTCTTGAAAACATGGAGTCTGGCACTTCCACTGCTCCAAGATGATTTTTTTTCTTTTTTAAATTTCATTATATGCTATTTTATTTTTTGGGCGTGGTGAGAGTGTGTGTGGATGCTATAGTTTGCATGTGTGTTAACTTCTACGTGTACTCTTTTACATTTTGTAAGTAAATCAACGCTTTTTTGACTTGAGAATCTCGAGATTCTAGTTTGAACAGCTGTTTTGCTAAAAGAAACAAAGATGTCAAAGTTATAGAGTATGGTACTTTGGTCGTATCAAGCCACCTACCAATAAATATTTTCTCTTTTTTTTTTTAGTTTAAACTTTAAACTAAAAGAAAATGGAAAAAGAAAAAAAGGTTGGATGTTTTATATGTGTGTAACAGAAAAAATATCTCATTCGATTCGTACATCTCAACAACCTTTGGAGGGAGGAGCAACTATGGGAGGATTCTCCGGTGATCAGTCTTTAACTCCCTCCATGGACTCCGGCCAAGCCCGACTCAAGGAGCTTGGCTACAAGCAAGAGCTCAAGCGTGATCTCTCGTCTGTCTCTATCTCTTTCACTTCTTTTTTATTGTCTTAGTGGTGAATTTTCTTTGCTAAAACATTTTGACTTTTAAGGGTATTCTCCAATTTCGCCATCTCCTTCTCCATCATCTCGGTGCTCACGGGGATCACTACAACGTACAACACCGGTTTGAGATTCGGCGGCACGGTTACTCTGGTTTACGGATGGTTCGTGGCTGGAGTGTTCACTATGTGTGTAGGGTTGTCGATGGCTGAGATCTGCTCCTCGTACCCAACTTCCGGTGGTCTCTACTACTGGAGTGCTATGCTCGCTGGCCCTCGATGGGCTCCTCTTGCCTCTTGGCTGACCGGCTGGTGCATGAATCTTTGCTTCTCTTCTCTTTCTCTCTCGATCATTAAGCAAGCGTCTCTCTAATTTCGTGTGTCGGTTTTTTCAGGTTCAACATCGTTGGTCAGGTGTAGTATGACAATTTCTGACCAAACTTTACTGTGTCTGACTAAAATACAAAGATTGTGTTGTGTGTTTGCAGTGGGCAGTTACTGCGAGCGTTGACTTTTCTCTAGCACAGCTGATTCAAGTGATCGTCCTTCTCTCCACCGGCGGTAAAAACGGCGGAGGATACCAAGGATCGGACTATGTAGTCATTGGTATACATGGGGGGATCTTGTTCATACATGCACTTCTCAACAGCCTCCCTATCTCCGTCTTGTCTTTCATTGGACAGCTGGCTGCTCTATGGAATCTACTAGGTGCCTCTCATCTCTTTGTTTGTGTGTTTAAGTCTCAAAAAAGAATAAGTAACCAAGTAAGTATCTCTTATTTAAGGGGTTCTGGTGCTTATGATCCTGATTCCTGTGGTTTCTACCGAGAGAGCCACAACTAAGTTTGTCTTCACTAACTTCAACACTGACAATGGACTCGGCATTACAAGCTACGCCTACATATTCGTTCTGGGACTCCTCATGAGCCAGTACACCATTACAGGATATGATGCATCTGCCCACATGGTTAGTATGAGTTATGTTTTTCTTATTGTGTTAAGCTTTTCTTGATGGTGTAATGAGATTAAAAAATTGTTGTAGACTGAGGAGACAATTGACGCAGACAAGAATGGTCCAAGAGGAATAATAAGTGCAATTGGGATATCAATACTGTTTGGATGGGGTTATATATTGGGCATAAGCTATGCTGTCACAGACATACCTTACCTCCTGAGCGAGACCAACAACTCTGGTGGGTACGCCATCGCTGAGATCTTCTACTTAGCTTTCAAGAGCAGGTTTGGGAGTGGTACTGGAGGAATCGTGTGCTTAGGCATTGTTGCCGTTGCTGTGTTTTTCTGTGGCATGAGCTCTGTCACCAGCAATTCTAGGTATGTATGTCTTTGTGTTTGGTTTTGAGACTTAGTGGATTTTTATCATATGTATATTGGATATGATCAGGATGGCGTATGCGTTTTCGAGAGATGGAGCTATGCCATTTTCTCCATTATGGCACAAAGTGAACAGCAGAGAGGTTCCTGTTAACGCGGTTTGGCTCTCTGCTTCCATATCGTTCTGTATGGCCCTCACCGTAAGCCCTCCTCTCTCTCTTCCTCTTCTTTGTGTCTGTATGTGTGATGTGATGTGATGTGATATAAACTGGCAGTCACTGGGGAGTATAGTGGCGTTCCAAGCAATGGTGTCGATAGCAACCATTGGACTGTACATAGCATACGCAATACCGATCTTTCTAAGAGTGACGCTGTCACGCAAAACCTTTGTGGCTGGACCATTCAGCCTAGGGAGGTACGGAAAGGTGGTCGGTTGGGTGGCAGTCATATGGGTTGCAACCATCTCCGTCCTCTTCTCACTTCCCGTGGCATATCCTATAACGGCGGAGACACTTAACTACACTCCAGTGGCAGTGGCTGGCTTGTTGGCCATAATCCTCTCGTACTGGCTTATAAGCGCCCGCCATTGGTTTACTGGTCCAGTTTCCAACATTCTTAGCTGAAACAACTTTATAGTGTTTTGGGGTTGTTTCATGTTTGTTTTCTTATTTATTTATAGTAAAGGCATTCAAGATGTAATCTACCGTTTGATATATACAAACAAACAATTATCATCTCCTTTTTTTTTGAACGGCAAATTATCTCATATTCATCGTGTTTTTACAAACAACAAACAACATCATCTCATATTCCTAATTTCGAATATTTCCCATGGACGACCGGCTAAAATGAGCCTTGAACTAAAATGCTATCTGATATGTCCTCATTGTTAAAATAATCTTTTTATTTACTTATTTTAATTTGAAATGGATAGTAAAGAATAATTTTCCCCAGCTAAATTTGAAATAATTACCTAAGTAAACCATATATTGGGTCAAATTATTGAACCATTTTCAAAAACCAACTCATTCGGTTATTTGATGGTAAACCAGACATGGGTTATTTGAGTTTAGACCCGACCGACTCGACCCATTCATATATATTCGAAATTAAATTAAAATTTGGAACCAATTTTTTTCGAATGAAGAACACATGTCAAAAATTCAGATTTTTCTTTCCCAGCATTGTCATCCTTTTCTACTCGAACATAATCAATTTTTCGGAATCTTTTATTGCAGTTCTTGTATAGCCGGTTCCCTTCGATGAAATTTTTTTGGTGTTAATTAAGAAGAATTGGACAAATTCCAGAATTTTGTATGAACTTTAATTCATTACAATACTATCTTAACCAATTACATACTAGTTTTACTGGATCTACATAGTCGTATTGAGTATAGCTTTGTAGTATTGGATATAACAGGGTGTTACTTGTTATAATATTTAACACTTTGTAGAACTGATTATGTTTGGTTTATGATACATAAGGATAAGATTAGTTTGTATGAATGCTCTTATTTTAATACTAAGGGGATCAGAAACATAGTAAACTATAGCTTGTCTAGGATAACTTAGAATAACTGTAACATTCATCCTCTCATAAGTCATAAGCCTGGAAATCAATAAAAACAAATCGCTAGAAGGAGGGGTTGAACCTCCGACCTTGTGGTTAACAGCCACACGCTCTAACCAACTGAGCTATTCCAGCTTCACGTTCAGATAATTCCGTTATTTCATATTTTTAATCCTACCTAGTTGTTACTAATAAAATGGACCTCAAGGCTCAAACTACAACATGGTTTTCTTTCTTCTAGTCAAGAGAAATGTTAAATCAGCCTTACACTCAACTTGCATATACCTACATTAGACACAAGTCCACTACTTCCAAAATTCAAAACCTATACTAACAATTAAAAAAAAACTACTTAGCTGCTTTCTGGTTTGTTCAATTTATAGTCCGTGCAAATTACAAATTTCTACCGAGTCATGACTCTAGATTATTTCGCCTAAAGCTTTTCTTGTTTGTTTTTCAAAATCCTATTCAACTATTAGACTCTTCTACGCTTAACCAATTATATCTGGAAAAAAAGGAAGA
This sequence comes from Brassica napus, assembly GCF_020379485.1. NCBI lineage: Eukaryota > Viridiplantae > Streptophyta > Magnoliopsida > Brassicales > Brassicaceae > Brassica > Brassica napus. The sequence continues at coordinate 26,782,381 of NC_063439.1, forward strand.
AAGAAGTAACTGTATGTATGATATTGTGATTTCTTGTGTGGGGAAATATTCTGTAGGATTCAACTTGCGCACTACATCACACACAAGTAGTCCACTATTCCAAAATTCAAAACCTCATGTTTTTGTAAGTAGAAAACAAATACACTTCCCATTTTGGTTTTTAAGTCGAATATTTGTGATTCAATAATTGACTTTTTGATGTGAAAATGAGATTACTTGCAGAATTTGAGCTCAACAAAATGACTTGTTTAACCATATATTCAAACAGGGAGGCATGTGATTTGCCAATTCCCAAGTTTGTTTGTTTTCTTATTATAATAATTGAATCTTCCGAAATCCGACTAAGTAAAGAATAAAACTTTGTGTTTCAGATGGCTATTGTGTTGACTTGTGTGTTTGGTTAATATATTTTAATTAGGATTAGCTTCCGGTTGGGTTGGGCTTAGTCTAAGGTACACTTTGGAATTAACTCCCAGAAGGAAGGCCCTATGGCATTGAACTTATGTGCAAAACTATAGACATGGCAAACGCTGTTGCTGATGTGTTTAAATCCAGGACTGACCGAGGTCATATCCAAATAATTTGAAAGCTCACAAATGCAAAGCTTTTAATTTTCCTAAATCTTAACAAGACACAAATCTTAACGCAAAAGACTAACAACACTTCTCATACTAAAGATTTACATCAACACACACTGTCCGAAAATTTGAAAAACAAAAAAGGATTAGAGATTCCTAAAAAAAGAAACGAAAACATATATATAAAGAAGTGAATTTCGAAAAATCACACCCAAAAGAAAAGAGGAGAAAGCAACGAGATCAAAAACGCCCAAACTCTTCTTCTCTCTTTCCTTTTTTTTTTATCATAAAAAAAAAGAAACTCAATGAGAAGCAGTGGCTTGAGAGCTCGGTCCACCTTCTCCATGGCCATGGGCAAGCAACGTAGATCTACAAAGCGGGCAGTTAAAATTAAGATGTTGTAACCAACCTTCCAAACAGTGTTTATGGAACACGTGTCTGCAATCCAGCTTCCTCACTTCTTCTCCGGTCTTTAGCGTAGACAAACACACGATGCAGTCCGAGGCGGCGTTATCAACGTAGCTGTACGAGAATAGTCTGTTGAGTTTGAGCTGGTCTGCGAGTACGGCTAAGTTCGCGAGTCCTGAAGTAACGGAGGCAGAAGCAGCAGCTTCGTCGACAACGGAGAGATGAGGATTAGAGGCGGAGAAGCGGAGGAAGAAAGAGCGGACGTGTTTGAAGAGAGTAGCGAGGAGAGCGACGAGCATCAGAGGGATTGAATCGGAGGAGACGTCGGAGAGTTGACCTTGTAACCCCATCTTCTTCTTCTACAAGACGTGAGTGTGTGTGTGCTGCTGTTGCTCAATCCGATTCAGTTTTAGGGATTTGCTATTTTATTTTTCTCCAATCTCATCTTCTCTTTATATATGCAAGAAGATGAGAGAGAGGAATGAAACACAGGCCACGTGTTGCGGGACCCTTTTCTTTGCTTTTATGTTAACCCTATCAACATCAGTCCTTTTCGTTTTCTTCCATCTTCATACTATTCACCCCTTATAATTTTATTTTATTACAAATGTGCCCAAAAGATTTAGTATTTTCATTCCCCCCCCCCTCTCCTAGGACCTTGACTTTTTCGGTTATATGAAATTAGAGAAAGTCAAAAGCGGTTCATGGTTGAAATTCACACGGAAGATGATGATGACGCTATTCTAACCTTTATTTAGCTACTCTGTATTCCGAAAGACCAACCAAATCAAAAGGCCTTCAAAATTTTGGGTGTAACTGGTTATTCATAAAATGAATATTATGAATTAAAGAAATAATTATTTTTGGAAAAAAAAAATAGAATGATAGATTAAATGGAATAAAAACTGAAAATATTTTTGGAATGTCATTCTACTCATTCACCAAGGATTATGATCTTGAATAAAAAAACAATATTTACAAATGATTTATTTTTTTTGTTCCATTCCAAAAATAGAATATATGGAATTGTTTCTAAATTTTTTTTATGATAACTAGTAAATATTTTTGGGAAACGGTCAATTCCAAATAATTTTATTCCACAAAATAGCATTCCAGTTGCTTTGAGTTTTGGAACCAGAAACAAAAACTGAAAAAAATGATGGCATCTAATGTGTCACGGTTCTTGTGTTACGTGGAATTTCATGGTAACACTCAAATGTTTATTCTTATAAATCACATTAACTACACAATTTCAGTTCTAGACTAATCTCCGAAAACTATAAACTATACTATTAGTCCATTACTAAATACTTGTATGATGTTACTAAATACTTGTATGATGTGATTGAATATGCAAAATCAACAGAGCTTTATATGAGAAATTAAAACGATTCAGATGATAATAAAAAGTACCATGTTTAAAAAATGTCGTCAAGATTCTTGATTACATTACATCTCTCTAATATCGAAATGCCCAACATGGAAATAGTTGTGATAGCGTCGACCTTCCTTGGATTATACACATTATTAATCTAAGCTAATTAGGTACTCTTTCACGTAAATAATTAATCCATCAACGTTATACTATAATGATTTACTGAAGTGTAGAACATTGAAGAAGAAGCCTTTTACGGAATATAAAATGGAAATGGGCGGTTCCCGATTATTCTTAATTAACAACTGACAGGGAACCAACTAATTAATTATCCCCTTCCCTTGTGGTTATTCTTTTTAATTATTTACTAGAGCTCAGATTTATTCATTTGTGGACTCAACGAATGATTTAGCACGATCCTCGCCTCGCTTCCCGTCTCCCCCGTGACACATATATAAGGGCTGTTCGTTTGGTTGCCGCAGGTACCGGCGGCAGCGGCAGCGTCAACATTTTGCGTCAACTCTTGTTCGTTTCGTTGACGCAGGAACCGGCGGCAGCGACAGCGTCCGAACGCTGCGTCCTGCGGCTGACGCCGATAAAACCTGCGGTCGCGATATGATATGCGGCAGCGTCAGCGTCTGCGAAACGAACAACAACTGTTCTCATTGACGCTGCCGCCGCCGCTGACGCTGCCGCCGCCGCCGAAACCTGCGGTAACCAAACGAACAGGGCTATATTTGTTTTAATGCTCTGTATATGTCCAATTATATGTTCTGTTGATGCAAGAAAACTCAAGTATTCACTTCGTGTTACCTATGAATGAATGATATTAATTTTTTTTATTTCATTAAACACTAATTCAATTAAAAAGACATGATTTAAAATATAGTTTAAAAAGCTAAGGGAGAGGTTTTAGGTGTCCCGCCGTCCAAAAAGATATGGAGATCCAAGGGACTCATAAAAATAGACACAAGTTGTGATTAAGATATCTGATGCCAATCAACGACAACCACATCGACTCTCATTGACCTAATTATACCCTACTATTTGACCCCTCTCTCAATTTAACATCTTCGTCACGTTTTAACATCACCATAATTAGTGAAGCCTAATTGAACCACTCACCACCTTCCTCCATCTTGTCATCTTCATTCCGTGGTTGTGATTCCAATGGAATCTTTGCTATTAATAGTGTGTGCGTGTCTAATCCTTTATCACTCTTTTAATTAGATATGTTGAATATATTAAAACATATAAGGATTAAAATTTAGTATGTAACTCATATTATATTCTAAATATTGACATAAATTTCCTAAAGTTTTAAATTTAGAATCGACTATAAATAAAATCTGTAAATATTTGATCACTTGAATTGTAGGATTTCTACTAGAAGTGGATTTGTGTTTTTCCATACAGTGGTAGAGTGGAGATAGTCTGATAAGTGATAAGTAAAACATATTTGACCTTCTGAATTTTTAAAAATGTTTCACTTTTTTTTGCTAATATTTAAAATTAAATTTATTCCATAAAAATAGTAACTTCTATCAAGTTATAGCATAAAATAGTAAAATTAAATTTATTCCATAAAAATAGTAACTTCTATCAATTTAGAAACTATTAGTTCAACAAAAATCATCATAAATTATAACAAACATAAGCCATTAAATTGAGTTAAACCCAATTGTGTTCATTTGTTAATTTGATTTTATATCCTCTTCCTCTATTTCATTTATTTCATTTCAGTTTTACAAATACAGACATCGATGCCAATAATAATAAAAATGCCAGGATTCAAAGGGGAACATGTTTTCACATAAAGAATGCTATTCACACACATAAATCTAGAAACCAAATTCCAGCTCCATTATTGGTAGTTAATGGTCAGTGCTATTAGTTATGACCAATCGATTGGTCCACGTTCTTGTTTAATCAAACAATTAACAATATAATGTAAGTAAACATTGAAAAAGACAAACGAAGAAGAGGTGCAGAAATGACAAAAGAGGCTTGTACAAGAATTGCCAAACAAGCAAAATAACGTGGTCCTATAATCTCACCACGCACCAACCAGTCAACACTCAATTTGTATTACAGGACAAATAACAATTTTTGTTTTTCCTGAACTGGTAAATCATCTGCTAAATTACAAAATACAAATTATAATTAAAATCGTCCTTCAGAGGAGCGTGGCGAAGTGTGAACACAAGCACCTAGAAAGATCTGAGAGTCAAGTCTTCTCGAGTGACATGTGCAATGTGAAATGCATCAAGACGCGTTTTAGGGGTTTTATCGTTTAAATTTCTTAGCTATCAATATCATCACCAAAGTGTTTCATCATAGATCTCTCCAACAACAACAGCACATGTTATTTTATTCTAGGATTTGTTATAGGCAGTATAGAAGAAGACTCTAGAAGATCTAGGTACATTATGATGACTATTGACTAATGAGTAATGAGGTCAGGCAACTGCAACATGAAGGATGAGTTGGTTTGGCTGAAGGATAAATCTGGGAACTACACTACAAAATCAGGGTACGCATTAGCAAAGATCAACTCTGAGGCTGAACCTTCTGACCATTTCGACTGGAAGAAGAGGATATGGGCCCTCAACACCTCCCCGAAGCTCAAGCATTTACTCTGGAAGGCAAACGTTGGAGCCCTACCCGTTGGAGCCGCACTACAAAGCAGGGGAATTGATATTGATGATAAGTGCAAACGTTGTGGAGCAGTTGAAACAGAGATACATGTCTTGCTCCACTGCCCTTTTGCTACCCAAGTGTGGAACAAACTCCCCTGTCTCCATGCTCCATCTTCACTCCAGCAACCTCCCATGTCGGTACCGGATCTACTTGATAGCTGTAGCAGAGTAATAACCTTGCCTCCGATAGGATTGGGATCAACTCCGATCTCGCCATGGGTCTTGTGGACCCTTTGGACTAATAGGAATAAGTTACTCTTTGAAAATAAAGAGTACACTGTTGAGGAATCAGTTCTGAAAATCCTCAAAGACTCTAAAGCTTGGAGAGAAGCTCAGGAGTCGAAAAAATGTATTCCGTTGCCACAGAATGTGGATCTCTCTCGCCATGTGTCTAACCCCCATGTACCCCAACTCCTTCTTGTTGCAGGATCCTCGTGGAGCGTCTACTCTGATGCTGCTTGGGACTCTTGAACCGGAAACTGTGGTATGGGCTGGCACTTCAGCGACAGCATGGCTTCACCAGCAGGAAGCAACTTCTCAAAACGCCGCTCAGTCCCCTCAGCCCTTGTAGCAGAGGCTTTGGCGTTAAAGACCGCAATCTCCGAAGCGGTCAACCGTGGCATTGATTCTCTTAGAGTGTTCTCTGATTCCAAAAGCCTCATCTCTCTGCTTGTTACCAAGAAGAACCACACTTGGATTCAAGGAACACTCTTCGATATTCACTATCTATCTAGTTCGTTTAGTAACATTTCTTTCCATTTCATCCCGCGTGTGGGAAATACTCTAGCTGATACTCTAGCGAAATCAGCGCTGCTATCCTTAATCAACTCTCCGTCTGTGGATGAGTAAAAACTACTTATGTTTTCTTCTTTAGCTAATCAAGTATGGTTTTCGATCAAAAAAAAAAAGAGTAATAAGGTCAGGCCATTCAGAGAGAAAGGAACTTTACACATGTTTTTTAATTAGCTAATTTCAAATTTGTATTTATTATATGAAAAAATCTAAGTTCATACCCTGATTAAGACTGACGTTAATGTTATGTCATAGATAAATCTAAGTTTATATCTTCACCTTATTTTTAAGATTGGCATTATGTTAACCTTTTTTCCACAAACCATCGGAAAAAATAATAATAATGACGTTATTAAGAGTTGCGATTACATAAGAGAGACGTAAGCACATCAATTAGGTATCGTTAAGGATTAGTTGAATTTTGAATGTTGTGTGTCCAAACGCGACAAATCACACAACAAATGTTATGCCATAGATAAAACAGTGAGAACATTTTGTTAACAAAATTTGTAAAAAGCAAAAACACTAATGTTCAAAATATGTTGCCACTTTCTCATCTTTCGTAACGTTCATGGGAACTTGCTATTGAATTGGTATGAAAGGATGATTCTTATTGATGATACAAGCTCTGTTTATATACAGAGAATGAACGTGATGTACAAGGGAGAATATACAGAAGTTAATCTACAATATACAGAGAAGATGCGGAAGTTAATGGACAATGATTTAGGTGATTTGCTTGATCTGTGTAATCTGGTTTCCTTATTCTATCACACCCCCTCAAGTGAAAGTTCGATCCGGCCATGAGAGAGTCCGATCTTGATAGCCAATGTGTTGAAACGTGCGCGTGGGAGAGGCTTTGTGAGGGCATCAGCTAACTGATCAGTGGAGCTGACATGAGTTACTCTAAGTTGACCACTCTGAACAAACTGCCGAACAAAATGATAATCCAAAGCAATGTGTTTCATTCGCGAATGAAAAACCGGGTTTGCAGCAAGATACGTTGCACCAATATTGTCACAGTAAAGTACCGGTTTGGTAGAGACAGAGATCCCAAGTTCAGTTAAGAGCGATGATATCCAGCAAAGCTCTGAAGTGGTGGATGCGATAGCTCGATACTCCGCCTCGGTGGAAGAACGAGCGACCCCTGTTTGCTTCTTGGATGACCAGGCTATGGGATGGCTTCCAAAGTAGACAATGTACGCACTTGTGGATGTGTAATCGTCTTTGTTTCCTGCCCAGTCGGAATCAGTAAAAGCATGTAAATCATTCTGGTTGCTGGCAGGGAAGTAGATTCCACGAGACTGAGTTCCAGACAGATAACGAAGTACTCGTTTCACAGCAGACCAGTGTTCAGTCGTGGGTCTATGCATGAACTGAGATAATTTGTTGACGGAGAAGGAGATATCAGGTCGGGTGAGGGAAAGATATTGTAAGCTCCCAACAATGGTGCGGTATTCTGTAGCATCGTCCAATTGATGGCCAGAGAGTAGGGTCAGCGAAGAATTAGACTCCATTGGTGTTGCAACTGCTTTAGCATTAGTCATGTTCGCCTTATGTAATAAATCTGCAATATACCGACTTTGTGTTAAGTGTAAGCCTGCAGAAGTTCTACTGACTTCAATACCTAAGAAAAAGGTGAGATCACCCAAATCTTTTAATGAAAAACGAGTAGATAAGGATTGAATAAACCGTGATATTTGTGTAGGACTGTTGCCCGTGATGATTATGTCGTCAACATAGACGAGCATATAGAGCAGAATTCCATCCCGGTTATAGATGAAAAGAGAGGCATCAGCGACAGAGTTTTTGAAACCGGATTGTAACAGGAAGCTCCGTAACTCATTATACCATGCCCGTGGCGCTTGTTTAAGGCCATAAATAGCTTTACGAAGTCTGCAAACTGCTCCAGGATTGTCTTTGTCTTGAAATCCTTGTGGTTGCATCATATATACCTCCTCATCGAGATTGCCTTGTAAGAATGCGTTGTTAACGTCAAGTTGACGCAGAGGCCATTGACGAGTAACAGCGGTGCTGAGGACTATGCGAATAGTAGCTGGTTTCACAACCGGGCTGAACGTGTCTTGATAATCAATGCCGGGCCTTTGGGTGTATCCTTTTGCTACGAGTCGGGCCTTGTATCTCTCTACTGTGCCATCAGGTCGTCGCTTGATTGTGAACACCCATCGACATCCTACAACATTAGCAGCAGCAACAAAGTTAGTTAAATCCCATGTATGATTTCGAATATGAGAATTTATTTCTTCAAGCATGGCTTTACGCCACTTTTCGCTTTTTAAAGCCTCTGCCACTGTTCTAGGAATTGTTTCTGAGGCTGGTGAAATCTTTGTGTGGAGATTGAGCTTCTGGACAGGTTTCTTGATGCGATTGCTGGTGCGAACTGGCTGAGCTGGTGGTGGAGGAGGTTGTTCTGTTACTGTTACTGTTTCTGTAACTTCCGGCTGTGTTGGAGTAGAAGTTACGTCATTAGTTGATGGCTGTGGTTGAAGATCTGCAACCGGAGGTATTGTTGATGACGATGGGTTCTCAGAAGCAGATGAGGTCTGTTCTGGAGGTTGTGATAGTGCCACTGGTGCAGGAGTGATCTTCGGAGAGTGATGACCATTTATCTGCGGAATAAGAGTAACTAAGGGAGAAGAAGAGGAGGTGCCATGATCCACGCCAAGAGTATCATCCCGCACTGTAATTGGTGATGAAATACATTCTCATGAAACATGACATGTCGTGAGGTATAAACTCTGTTAGTACTTCTATCTAAACAGAAATACGCACTCTGCGAAGGAGAATAACCTAGAAACACACAAGGTGTGGATCGAGCTTCTAGTTTATGTGAGTTGTAAGGCTTTAACCAAGGAAAACAAAGGCACCCATAGACTCTTAATTTTTCAAAATTCGGAGGATAACCATAGAGACTTTGAAAAGGGTTATTAAAATTCAGATTAGGTATTGGCATTCTATTTATTAGATACACAGCCACACCAAAGGCATAGGTCCAATATGACCGTGGCATTGAAGCATGAGACAAAAGTGCTAGACCAGTCTCGACAATATGTCGATGACGTCTCTCAGCAATGCCATTATGCTCGGGTGTATGCGGTGGACTGGTCATATGAGATATACCATGACTAGAGAGGAACGTCCTTAAACCAATGTATTCACCCCCATTGTCGGTATATAAGGTTCTTAGCTTGCATTGAAATCGATTTTCAACCAAGCTTTTAAACCTTGTAAACATTTCAGAAACCTGTGATTTCTGCTTTAATGGATACAACCAAGTGTATCGAGTAAAGTGATCAACAAAAATTACATAATATTTAAAACTATCTACTGAAATAATCGGTGAAGTCCACACATCAGAGAAAACAAATTCTAGTGGTTGCGATGATTTTAAAGATGAAGTTGTGAAAGGTAACTTATGCATTTTATTATTAGAGTAAGCATAGCAAGGCTGAGCCATTAAAGCATTCGAAGAAACAGGTAAACTAAACTGAGAAATGATTTTAGATAAGATAGATGATGCCGGATGGCCTAAACGAGAATGCCAATCTGTTAAGGTAGCTTTTACTGTGGAAGCAAAAGCAAGAGATGGAGGTGTAGAAGACTGCGACTTAGGCCATTCATACGTGCCGGCTTTAGGTGTGCCCTCCAAACGAAGAGCCCCCGTTTCCAAATCCCTGACCTGAAAGTATGTCGGTGTAAAGGTAACCGCAACACCATTAGTCTTACACAATTGAAAAACAGAGATTAAATTCTTATCAAGAGAAGGAACACATAAAACATTATTAAAGAAAAAAGGTTTCGTTGAAGAAGGAACAGAAAAAGAACCAGAGTGCGTAATTGGTAAGGCCGAGCCATCACCAAAGAGCACATCATCACTACCAGCATACGGATTATGAGCAGCGAGGTTTCCCAGATCAGACGTCATATGGTGAGAAGCACCTGAGTCTAGAAGCCATGTTGATGAATCAGACATCATTGCAGCATTGGCACGAGGTCTCCATGATTGAAAGTGCGTGGGTTGTTGCCAAGCCTGAGAAGTTTGCATTTGTGGTTGTGGTTGGTGTGACCACGATGTGGGTGAAGCAGTGCCTCTGACCATACAAAACTCAGGACAAAATCTGGCACTATGTCCTTGGACTCCACATGCTTGACACTTGCCGAGATATGGTTTAGAAAAACGAGCTTGATTTGTGTTGTTGTTACCATATTGACGTGTCTGAGACGAAGTGTTGTTGTTGGAGCGGTGTGAAGTAAAGTTGTTATTGCGATTCTGATGTCGAGGGCGAGCGTCAGTAGCATTGGCCACAATTGGAGTTGCAGCAGCAGTATCAGTGCAGAGGATCATTGCTTCTCTGTTAACCAAACGTTCATACAACTCAGTGTATGGGATAGGAGTGTCTCTCCCGTGAATAGCGTCGATCTCGGGCTTGTAGTCTTCACTAAGACCTGCAAGGATCCGTTCAGTGAGATCTTCATGATCCATAGGTTTTCCCAGAAGTGCAAGATCATCAGCTTTAGATTTGATTTGTCAGAGATAATCGCTGATGGTTTGTGTTCCCTTGGTACATCGTTCAATTTGAAGTTTCAACTGTCTGATATGGCCACGAGATGCATTACCGAAGGTTGTGGCGAGAGTGGACCAGACTTCTTTGGTCGTATTAGCGCTGGAGACCACTGACTGAATCGGGAGAGAGATAGATCCAATCATTGAGCTGTAGAGAAGACGATCCTGACGTCGCCATGGAGCATACGCAGGATTCGGAGAAGAGACTCCATCAATCATGACTGTCATCGGTGGTGCTACGTTTGTCTCCTCGATGAAGTGTTGGAGTTCATGGCCTTCAAGCAAAGCACGGACCTGTCGACTCCACATCAAGTAATTGAGATTCGTGAGTTTAGTAACACTCGACATGTTAACGGAGAGGAGTGTGCTCTGTGGATCTTGAGTATTGAACACAGATGTTCTCTCTGCACTTGATTCAGACATGATTATAAACCCAGAAAAGAGGAAAATCAGAGACGAGAGATGAAGAATTGCAGAGGAAGAAAAAGAATAAAGAAAGAGAAAGATAGTTTTGGAAGGCGTTGAGCCTAGAGCTCCGATACCATATTGAATTGGTATGAAAGGATGATTCTTATTGATGATACAAGGTCTGTTTATATACAGAGAATGAACGTGATGTACAAGGGAGAATATACAGAAGTTAATCTACAATATACAGAGAAGATGCGGAAGTTAATGGACAATGATTTAGGTGATTTGCTTGATCTGTGTAATCTGGTTTCCTTATTCTATCACTTGCAATCTTCTTAGCTTGTTCACCTCTTTTACATATTCCTGACATGTTACAAGTAACACCAATATTTGGACGTATGTATATCCATCAGGACCATCACCATCAATCATCATGCGTGCTTTTCTAACATAATGAAGAATACAGCGTGAGAAATTACAGATTTACAGGCAATGTGCCAAGTCGTCATGGGCTTATCTTGTAACATGCATCTTTAACAACAACCGAGCCCATTGTCATTTGGCCCAATAACTGATCACCCGCTGTCCCCCATTTTACGATTTATTTGTGCACTTCTTCCTAGCCCAGCTAATAAGAAAAGGGAGTCTCCGACCATTCCACTCTCTTTCACACTCATGAGGCCCGAGTCAGAGATAGGTGTCCGTTTTTTTTTTATCCGAACCGAACTTTTTTTTTAGATTTTAGCTAATGTTTTGAAAACCGGATCGGACATTGATTCGACATTGTATTTGGGTTTTCAACCGGATTTTTAAGTTTAATTTAATTTAGATTAAGTAAAAATATATATGTATAATTATAAAACTATTTTTATAAAATTTATATCATTGTTAGAATCTAACAATGATATGAAAATAAAATGAAAACTCGAAAAATAATATTAAATATAATGGAAAATAATTTATTTAGATAAATATTAAAAAACAATATTGTTTCTTATGAATATTTTTTTTTAAAAAATTTTCAGTGTTTTATATTTTTAACTTAAATTTAAGAAAACCAAATTTTAATATCAAATCGTATCACCGGTTTTAGCGAGTTTCACCCATTTTTCACCGGGTTTGCCGGTTTAATTCAAATCTGATTTTTAATACAATTGGAATCTATTAGAAGGTCGAGTCATGGTCCGACTGGTCCGACCAGATGATCCGGTTTTCAAAACAATGGTTTTAGCTTAAGTTCGGGTATAAGTTTGACTCAAGTTGACATATTTTAGAAATCCAGTTATTGGTTATTGATCAAACAATTGGTTTAGTTTAACAAAACCATATCAATCCTAATAATATTTAATCAAACTAACCAAATGTTAAACCAAATAAACTAAAGGAACCAAAGTAGCTTGAATTCTAACCAAAATAAAACTGAAAACTTCAGTTAGTTTTGGAAGATTTTAATTGGGCTGGGCTTGGTTACACCTGCTCATTTGTTTAAATTTGGTCACAAAATAAAGAGAGCGTAATAAGGAAACTTGAAATCATCCTAAATCAATCTCATCTTTCCCTCTGGGATTTGACTTGCTAAAAATACAGGGAGTTGAGAGGGGTATTTTGGTAAAACTGATTAGTTGTCGCCACGGCGAGTCCAGTAAGTAAAGTCTAATCCTTTCGCCGGAGATCTCTCGCATAAAAGAAGAACGGCTTTGCTCCTTTGCTTTGGTTTCTCCGATGAAGGATCGTCTTCCTCCTCCTTCCCTCTACGTTCCGCCTCACCAGCGACTTCGCTCCACCCCTCCAGCTTACGCCTTTCATCCTCTTCCTCTCCCCCACACGCAATCTCAAAAGCCACCGCTCTTGCCCACTCGCTTTGTCTCGGCCTACGATGACAGCGTTTCCGAGGTTGCTTCACTCCCTGAGCCGGTAACTTCTCTCTTTCTCATCTTCTCTTGCAACGGGTTGACCTCAAAATTCGTTTTTTTTAAGGAGCAATTGAGCTTATTGAGGCTCCTTCAATGGCGAATTACTTAGTTTTTGAGTTACATGTTCTTGAAATCCAGTTTGAGTTAAAGACCTCTTGCAAGTTGCTTCCTTTAATTACTCACCGAGTCAGAGATACGCGTTTGCAGGTTGCATTTCATTGTGCCAACTTGGGTGAATGGAGAAGGAACTTGTCTATGCTTTTGCGCGATCCTGTAAAGCAAGAAGTTATTTCCAGGGAGAAGAAAGATCGAAGGGATTTTGATAAACTTGCTGCACTCGCTACAAGTCTTGGATTGTATAGGTAAGCCATCCATATTGTCAATCAGTCACACTCTATGCTTGGTTTAGGTTCTAGCCGGTGGTTGTTTCTCACAAGAGAGTCTATTTTATTTTGTGCAGTCAAGCATATGCTAAGGTTGTTGTGTTCAGTAAGATCCCACTCCCCAACTATAGGTTTGATCTTGATGACAAGAGACCTCTGAGGGAGGTAATATCTACTCTCCTCTTGAGCCTTCTTCTCTTGGACTTATACAATAGTAAGCTTATCTTTCTTATGGTTTCTTAGAAAAGTTATAAAAAAAACAAAATTGATAGGTGAGTGTGCATACGGACCTTGTAAAAAGAGTTGATGCTTACCTCAAAGAACACCTCAGTAAAAAATCAAAGAGGACGAATGGTATCCCTGCGAATTCCTTCTCAAGAACTAGTAGCACAAGCAGTATGGCCACCGATGAAGGGCTTCTTGAGCAACCTGAGCTCCCGGCTGCCAGCAAGACGGCGCTGGACAACATTCTTTGGCAGAGGAGTTTACAGCTGCGTGAACGACAAGACTATTGGGAGGTTAGGCATTGTCACCTATCTATTTATGTTAGGTCCTTCATTTTGACTAATCATCCCCTCCTATTCGTTTTCGTTGTGTTGAGTTTTAAATTTTCTTTTATTGATTAGAAATCCGTAGAAGGTCAAAGAATGCTGGAATGTCGCAGATGTCTCCCTGCATATAAGCAGAGGGATGTGGTACTGTCAGCGATATCACAAAACCAGGTATGCCAAGCAGACAATCGAAAATTGAATATCAACTTGACAGTCTTGTTGGTTTTTTGTATTTGTTTCGATAACTCACATCATTTTTGGTATGTCAGGTTATTGTTGTCTCTGGAGAAACAGGTTGTGGCAAGACCACACAAATTCCACAGTTTATTTTAGAATCGGAGATTGAAGCAAACCGTGGAGCTTTATGCAGTATCATATGTACTCAACCAAGAAAAATATCTGCTATGTCTGTTTCGGAGAGGGTTGCTTGCGAGAGAGGAGAGCCGTTGGGTGAATCCGTGAGTTTTCCTACTTCTAGTTGCCTCGGAGCCTTATATTTGGAATTTCTCACTCTATTAACTGATTAAGTTCTCTTTCTTGTTTTCTTCCCCGTAATTTTGTGAAGGTTGGATATAAAGTTCGATTGGAAGGTGTTAGAGGAAGAGATACGCGGCTACTGTTTTGCACCACAGGCATTTTGTTGAGAAGGTTGTTGGTAGATCGAAGTTTAAGAGGAGTTACTCATGTTATCGTCGATGAAATTCATGAGCGTGGAATGAATGAAGGTATACTTGTCTTGTCAGGGAGCACCACGTTTTGAGCTTAGCTGGAATGCGACTATCTTACTGTATTATTTTTTGTGTTTTAGATTTCTTGCTTATCATTCTTAAAGATCTCCTACCTCGCCGCCCAGAGCTTAAGCTGATTCTGATGAGTGCAACTTTAGATGCTGAGCTTTTCTCGTCATACTTTGGTGGGGCAGGTGTAATTCACATTCCAGTAAGTAGGAAATGACTATTTGATCTTTATGGGATGATTAGCGGCTTTAGCCCCAGTGATCTAATATATTTTACTTTTATTTTCTTCCTCACTATAGGGCTTTACGTATCCAGTTGGTAGTTATTTCTTAGAGGATATTCTGGAGATGTCCAGGTACAGATTGACTCCGTACAATCAAATTGATGATTATGGTCAAGAAAGATTGTGGAAGATGAACAAACAGATCCCAAGAAAAAGGAAGAGCCAAATTGCGTCTGTTGTGGAGGTATTAGAAATAGAATTTCGGTCTACTTTTGTTTTGTTGTACGTTTTTGGTCCTCATTTATATTTTCCCTTATGTAAACAGGATGCACTGAGAGCGGCTGATTTCAAGGAGTTTAGCCCTGAGACTCGAGTCTCTTTATCTTGTTGGAATCCTGATTGTATTGGTTTTAATCTTATAGAATCTCTCCTTTGCCATATATGTGAGAATGAGAGGCCTGGTGGTATTTTAGTTTTTATGACTGGATGGGATGATATCAGCTCTCTGAAAGATAAACTCCAGATTCATCCAATCTTTAGCGATCCAAACCGGGTTATGTTGCTTGCTTGCCATGGTTCTATGGCAAGCTTTGAGCAGGTGATTATAACTTTTTCTTCTGATGACTACTTGCATCTTATGCTAGTATTAGTAGAATATCACTATTGTAGTTGATCCGTGTTAATTGTAGTCTGCATTGTATAATGATTGTTTGAAAAAGAAATGCAAGTTCATCCTTTGCAGAGCTGTTATCATATTCTCTTCCCTTTGCAACCGGAACGTTTGTACGGGTGAAATCATACTTATCAGTTATTGTTTACTTTATTTTGGAATTGATGCAGAGGTTAATATTTGAAGAACCTGCAAGTGGAGTGAGAAAGATAGTTCTGGCCACTAATATCGCTGAAACGAGCATCACGATCAATGATGTTGCTTTTGTTATCGACTGTGGAAAGGCAAAAGAGACATCCTATGATGCATTGAATAACACCCCGTGTTTGCTTCCTTCGTGGATTTCCAAGGTTTCAGCTCAGCAGGTATTGCTAGTTGTTCAGACTTGATAGCTTTCGAGGATCAAATAATATTATTTCATAGTTCGTAAGGCTGCAAAGCCATTTCCCCATTAATTCATAATGGGTCATAGGGACATGGAGTAGTAATACGGTTTACGTAGACGTAGATATACCACTTATTAGATTTTATTTGTTTGTGTTATGCGCAGTTACATTTTATATACACCTGATTATTATAATTTAGTATCAGTATCCATTTTCCAAATACCAACATTCTTAATTCTTTGAGCTTGCATTTAGTTATCTTTAGTGTTGATTTTCATGCTCTGTTTGTGATTGCAGAGAAGAGGAAGAGCTGGTCGTGTTCAACCTGGCCAGTGTTACCATCTGTACCCAAAGTGCCTATATGATGCTTTTGCAGAATATCAGTTGCCTGAAATTTTGAGAACGCCTTTACAGTCACTGTGTCTACAAATCAAAAGCTTAAATTTCGGAACCATATCTGAGTTCTTATCAAGGGCACTGCAATCTCCAGAACTATTGGCGGTATGGTTAGATGTTCTTATTTAGAACTTTACTTATGTTAAGGTGGTTGCTTTAAACCAACCTTAAAGCACTCAGTGAAATAGTAATATCTTCAGTCTAATTTCGTTTGCTTCATGTATGGTTTCTTCTACTTTGCCCGCAGGTTCAAAAGGCCATTGAATATCTTAAGACAATAGGGGCATTGGATGAGAATGAACAGCTCACAGCTCTAGGTAAGAAGTAAAATGCTTTCATCTGAATCATAGCACTTTTGAGTAGCAGGACTAAAGTTTATCTCATGTGGCTGAAATTTGTTGCAGGTCGTTATTTGGCGAAGCTTCCCATGGAGCCAAAGCTTGGAAAAATGCTCATACTAGGAGCTATTCTAGGTTGCCTTGATACCATATTGACTGTTGCGGCTGGCCTGAGTGTGAGAGATCCTTTCTTGACACCTCTGGACAAGAAGGATGTAAGTCATCCCACCATGTATAAAACTAAATGCAGCTTAACTACGTATATCTAGCACTCTATACTCATCTATTGGTCTCTTGTTTTACCCAAACTCAAAGACATCTCGTCTTGAAATATGATGTTTTGCTTTTAACTCTCACAGCTCGCAGAAGCCGCCAAATCCCAGTTTTCACGTGATCACAGTGATCATCTTGCACTTGTTCGGGCATATGAAGGGTATAAAAGAGCTGAGGAAGAGGCTGGGGTTTATGATTACTGCTGGAAAAACTTTCTCTCAATACAGTCGATGAGAGCTGTTGATTCTCTCCGAAAAGAGTTCTTCTCATTACTCAAGGATACCGGATTAATAGATGGAACTCCAGCGACCTGCAAGTCAGGAGGGAATGATGAGAATCTTACCCGAGCAGTTATTTGCTATGGATTGTATCCAGGAATCTGCTCGGTTGTGGTTAGTACTTCTCCTGTCCTGCTCTCTCTTCTATTCAGCTGTGTGCATTATTGAGCATTTATTTATATGAATCATGCAGCATAATGAGAGAGCATTTTCCTTGAAGACTATGGAGGATGGCCAAGTTCTTCTTTATTCGGTATGCTTCCATCCAGAAAAAAATTAATGAGAGTATTACGAAACACTACTGTTCGTTGAAAATTTATTACATTTCTTTTTCTATAGAATTCTGTAAATGCTCGGGAAACAAAAATACCATATCCGTGGTTGGTTTTCAACGAGAAGATAAAAGTGAACTCTATATTCGTGAGGGATTCAACAGCTGTGTCTGACTCTGTGCTTATCCTCTTTGGCGGTAGCGTTTCCAAAGGAGATTTTGTGAGCTTCTCTGCCTATCGTTTTTTTGCGTGTGCTTCTGTTACTTTGTTGACAGACAGGACTGACATAAAATTTTATCGCCAACCTCTTGTTTTTGTTTTTGGTAGGATGGCCACCTCAAAATGTTGGGAGGATACTTGGATTTTTTCATGAAACCTGCTGTTGCAGAGATGTACCAGACCTTGAAGAAAGAGCTTGACGAGCTGATACAGAGCAAAGTGAGTTCCATAATATCTCAAAACTAGTCAGCTCTGTTTGTGTATTTCAACTGTGTTTACAGATCTGGTCAGTGAAAAAACATCTGAATTATGAATATTTTTTCAATAACTTTTCAGTTACTTAATCCTAAAATGGATATTCAAGCACACCGTGACCTCTTATTGGCTGTAAGGTTATTGGTCTCTGAGGATAGATGTGATGGGAGCTTTGTGTTTGGTCGGCAAGCACTTAAGCCTTTAGGAACGTCGGCGGTGTCAACACAACCGACATTGGTTTCAAGGACCGAAAGTGGGCCGGGGGGTGACAATTCCAAGAGTCAGCTCCAAACAATGCTCACAAGGGCTGGTCATGCAGCACCGATGTATAAGACAAAGCAGTTGAAGAACAGCAAGTTCCAATCCACAGTAGAGTTTAACGGGACGCAAATAATGGGACAACCTTGCAGCAACAAGAAGACTGCTGAGAAGGATGCTGCAGCTGAAGCTATACGATGGCTGATGGGTGGGGCTAAGGAAAGCCATGAGCACGTGAATCATATGTCAAACCTGCTGAAGAGAAGCAAGAAGGTTCACCTCTGATTGCCTTTTGCTGAGTTCAATCACCTAGAAGACAACAAGAAGGCGGCGATTTTATGGAGTCCAAATATTTCCTGGGCTAACCTGAAAGTAAAAGTGGGAAGAAAAAGGATTATCTCGGAGCATTTGTGAGGCATGCGACCAGATGGGGTTGAAGGGTGGGGCTGGAGAGTAAACTCCGTGGTGCAAGCACACACACATAAGAGATTTGATCTGGATGTGGTGAATTAATGTGAGCATTGAGATGCCTCTGTTGACTGTCGCAATTTTTAGCATATGGTGTAATTCTAAGATCGGGTGGAGACTTTATAAGATGAGGTTGAGTGTTGTAGATGAAGTTGCCCACTTGTAAATCTTGTAGGTTGTAAGAAGACCGTTGTTTGTAATCGGATATTGAGCAAGTGAGTCTTAAGTTGACATACTCTCTCCATCTAGACATAGATGTAACTGACAGGTGGAGAAAACGCACAGCATAGCAAAACTGAAGACTGGTTCTAAACAGAGTAGCTTCACCATGAATAAACATACACATACATGGTCATTAAAGAACTGTCTTATTTCTAAGGGACAGTAAAACACAGAGAGATCAATGGTCCAATAACTTGAGAAGAATGGCCTGTTGCAGCAGAAAAAGAAAAAGAAATCACCAAGTGAAGTCAGCTGACAAAAATAAAAGCTAGGAAAATGGAGACTTACGGGGCAACAGGCATGAGATCTCATTCCTTGATGAAGCTCAGAGGCCGATATTAAAAGCTTCATGGAACGGTACTCACCTGCCTGAGACTGTCCTCTATTCTCTGCGTAGCATATAACTTCTCGCTCTCTCAGGTGCTCAAATGCCTGTCACGCCAGCAATTTAGATACACCACCATATTCAAACCGTGACATTTCATAAGAGCTATACACTTACACGTAGGCAGACATTTTGTGCGTAGAAGTCTGAGGTCTGAAAAGAATCGTGTATCGTCTTATACTCTGAAAAACACATAGAATCCCAATTTATTTCCATTGTGGCGCAGCCCGCATTATTTCTTAAACCAAATTTAATTAACAGGTTACCTTTCATCACACTGATGAAGTTGTATGAGCTTTGCTCTTTCACTTCTAACCTCCTCATGCATACTAAAAGATAAAGCTCCAGTATGGAACAATCTGCTCAACAAACATAGTAGTGCAATTGATTAAACTATCTCCCCGAAGAAAATGTATAAGCAAAAAACTTTTATGGTTTGCTTATTATACCTCTGACGGCTTCCAATTTTGGTTGCCTTTGCATACTTGAAAGTGCTGTTTTGAAGTTCTCAAGAGAGAGGAGGCCAGATTCCAAATTCATTGAAGAAACAGCGCGGAATCTAACATCAAGAGAGAGAGCCTCAACAC
Organism: Brassica napus; assembly: GCF_020379485.1. Taxonomy (NCBI): domain Eukaryota; kingdom Viridiplantae; phylum Streptophyta; class Magnoliopsida; order Brassicales; family Brassicaceae; genus Brassica; species Brassica napus. The sequence goes on from NC_063439.1 coordinate 26,802,043, forward strand.
AGAGAAAATGATATTTATTTAAACAAGAAAGTAGCTCACTCTTGGAAATGAAGAACTTACATAAACTTCAGCAAACTGTTGACAGTAGAATTGGCATTTAAAAATGTCTTCAGCATGTCTTTGAATCTCGTATCTGATGTTATATTCTGCACATTACGCATTTGAAAAAAAATATTCTCAACTGGAAACTAGCAGTTTTTCAGAACAAGAATTGACATATGCATGGCATAGTACTGATGGGGCGTGAGTATTAGAACCTTAATCTTTTCATTGAACTGAGAAACATATCCACTGGGGAAGCTAGAGTCTGCTGGTAGAGAAAGCAGGTGTTCCAATAAACTGGAAAGATAATCCTATTAGTAAAACAAGTTCATCGGACAAACGTTTTCTGCATATTACAGAAAAGAAGCTGTTCATTACCTGTCAATTTCTTCCCTAGATGGAGGAAGAAACAAAATTTTCCTGTGTGAAAAGCGAGATCTCACCCTTTTCTCAAGGAGTTGGTCAGCGTCCTGTGGTGAGAGATTGCATATTAAAAGATTTTGAACCAGAGTTCTATAAAATATTTAACAAGAAATAATCTTAAAACACAAAGCATGATCATACCAGTCGAGAACTAATACCGACGACAACAGCTTGGGATGTTACAGATTGCATCGCATCCAGCAAACTGTACAGCAACCGTTGCTTTCCCTATATATAACCAAAATACAATAAGTGAGTGGACAGAAAATCACCAACGTCCAATTCCTTAACTCGTCTAAGGTTCTGTTCTACCTATCAACCTTAGGATGGTCTCTAGCTAAAATGTTATTTTGTCATAGGTAAAACGAGTAACTTGCCTGTGCAAACATGTCGAATTCATCAAGCACAAAGATGATTGTCTTATGTGCTAGTCCACATTCCCTGAAAAAAATCTCAATCAGTTCGTCTAGGTTGAATATCAACACAGCCAAAAATACTTTCTGTCAAGGTAACTGTACTCACCTTAGCATGGCTATTATGAATTGCGAATTCTCATCGAATGATGCCTGAAAAAAAAAAAGAATCAATCCAATTGCGACATTAATTAAACAACAAGAAGATTATAATAAACTTTTGGCGAAAAGAATGGCAAATACCATTTTGGAGAAGAGCAGGTGGTGTTCCATACACAACTGTCTAGCAATTTCCTGAAATAATCAATGTAAGCCAGTGAATATCACCCATATACTTAGTGTACGTCGTCAATCCACCCTGAACTAAAACTATAAGGACACCTCCTTGAATGTGATGAACATAGCAAGGATAAACATCATTACGTCAACCCCAGAGTGAATATTGAAATCCATTGATATAAATTTAACTAAGAGATTGAGATCGCTAGCTCTCTCAAGCTACCAGACCTTAAATGCACAATTATCCTCACTGTGCAGGAGTCCATTCAAGCTGATCTGCATCAACAACAGAAGGTGATAGTTATTACAAGATGAATATATGATAATTCCCAATGTAAATGGCTTATGCACAAAATCACACATACTAATGTTACTGAATCTGGATACTCTTCCATTAAATCGCCAACAACAAGATCCAACACCTGAAAATCATTAAAAAAAAACGAAAATCAAACGCTACGAAAGGAGAGGGAGAGAGTATAAAGAAACAAAGGTTGGATGATCAATACAGCAGCTTTTCCAGAGCCACGAGGGCCCAGAAGCAAGATTGAATTGTTGCATCCTTCCGTGACAGAGGTCGACACAATGAACTTCAGCTTGCTATCATAAAAGAGACGATTTTTATTTTAGGGTTCATCAAAATGAGTCTAATTTACGGCATTTTCAGACAGAAGACAAAGAAATTAAAACCTGTAGTTGCTGTCTGAAGAAGCAGAAAGCGGTCTGAAGACGAAAGTAGGATCGCAGAGTCGCCCGCGAATCAGATTTAGGGCTTTCTCCGCCGGATTCTCATTGCCCATCGTTAAAATTTGGCGGGAAAATGACTTCAGCCCTCGGTCCTCAGTGAACCATCGTAACCAGTGATTTAACTGAGGTTTATGGGCCGTAATGGGCTTTTTCTCTCTAAACGTCGTTTCTGTATATATGGGCCTTTACTTTCATGAAACGATGTCGTTTTAAATTTACTGGCGATGGGCTTTTGCTCTCTAAACGTCGTTTCTAGATATATGGGCCTTTGCTTTCATGAAACGATGTCGTTTTAAATTTACATGAGACGATGTAAAACTCTCTGAGAGCCAGTCGTTCTCTCTGAGGCGGGAGGCTCTTGCAAGCAAGCAAGCAAGCAAGCAAAGGAGAGGATTGCTTGTAGAATTGGAGAAGACATAGAGAAGCTATGGGCAGCACAAGCACAAGCACGAGCTCTGCTGCTCTAATCCACCATTTCCGGCTCACCAATCTCAGTTTCGATTCGCCTAGAAAGCCTCCCTACACTGTGAGTTTCTGCAATTCGTTGAAGGAAGGTGGACTCCGACACGGTGTGACGCGACGACGTAGCAAAGGGTTAGACCCGGTGGTTCGCTTGTCAGCTTTTGGTGAAAATTCCGGAGATTCACCAACGGAAACCACTCCCGGAGTTGGCTCTGCTTTAGAAGACAGACCAGGTATGTTAAACTCCGGTTTCTTGTTTGTGTCGTAGTGAAAGAGTTGTTTTTTTTTGTATGTTTGTCTCGAAAGTTTACTCTTTTAATATATTAGTAAACATTAACGTTGCATTAGCTTTGGAAGATGCGTCCTTTGAGCAAGAAGAGAAAGCAAGTTCGGTCTATGAGTTTCTGTATCCTGCCAAAGATGAGCTCCCTGATGACAAAGAGATGACTATATTCGATCACCTGGAGGAGCTCCGGGAGAGAATATTCGTCTCGGTTTTGGCTGTGGGAGCTGCGATCGCGGGTTGCTTCGCCTACTCCAAAGATCTAATCGTGTTTCTTGAAGCTCCCGTCAAAACACAAGGTGTACGGTTTCTTCAGCTAGCTCCAGGCGAGTTTTTCTTCACAACTTTGAAGGTCAGAGCCCGCTTGGACTAGTAAGCTAAATGATTATATACTCAAATGAACAATAAAGATGACTTCTTTATATTGGTGCAGGTCTCGGGTTATTGTGGGCTTCTACTAGGGAGTCCAGTGATACTGTATGAGATTATAGCTTTTGTACTTCCTGGTCTGACACGAGCTGAGAGAAGGTTTCTGGGGCCAATTGTGTTTGGTTCCTCCTTGCTCTTCTATGCTGGACTTGCCTTCTCCTACTGGGTTTTAACCCCTGCTGCCTTGAATTTCTTTGTGAATTACGCAGAAGGGGTGGTTGAATCTCTCTGGTCTATCGACCAGTACTTTGAGTTTGTACTAGTGCTTATGTTCAGCACCGGCCTTTCTTTCCAGGTAATGTAGCAATGAGAATATAAATGTTCCAGGTGTGTTATAAAAGATATACATCTTCACTTGGAATCTGGCTTCTTGTTCGTTTACAGGTTCCGGTAATTCAGTTACTCCTTGGACAAGTAGGGGTGGTGTCGGGAGATCAAATGCTTTCAATATGGAAATATGTTGTGGTGGGTGCGGTGGTTGTAGCAGCTGTGGTCACGCCCTCGACGGACCCTGTCACTCAGATGCTCCTAGCTACACCGCTTCTGGGGCTCTACTTGGGTGGTGCATGGATGGTGAAGCTCACAGGTCGGTGAGGAACTTGGTTTGGTTGTTCAAAGACGTATAAAGTCTTGTCTCTTGTAGAGTATATTACCTTCCGTGTAAGAAAACCACAGTTTGGTACTTAAAGTGTTAATCTGAATCTTCATCTTCTTGGATGCAAATTTAGAAACCAGCAGAGGTATCTATGGAGTTTATATTTGATATTATCAACCACAATCTATAAGAATCAAAACCCACAATTCTAATAACCGCAAGATCAAAGATATGATGCAGAGAGGATTTGTCAATTTGATCGAGATGAACCAACCATTGCCATGGAGAATCTGAAACATGAACTGATGAAAAATACTTGCTCAATTTGTCTCGAACCATTTAGGATTGTTCTCAGGCCTTGATGATTCTTAATTTTGACCGTTGTTAAATGAAAATAAAACAATGAAGAGAAGTGCCACAAGTACATGATCACAAAAGTTCACAACATTAAGTGTGCTAATGGTTTGCACAACATGCAGTTCAAATGATTTGTGTGAAATTGAAACAAATGCACTTTCCAGTGCCCGTCCCCATCCTCACTTGTTTGCGTTGTGCTCTCTCTTCTCATCTGACAACATTCCATCAGTTTCGGATGCTGACTCTCTGTCATGTTTACGATGCCTTCCCCTTCGCATTGCTCCATCATCCTCACTTGAAGACTCTGCTGCCCATCGATGCCTTTTGTGTTGCCTTCTCTTTCTACTCTTTCCACCATCCTCCGAGTCACTGGACGAGGCTGAACCTCTGTTGTGTCTGTGATATTTCCCTCGTCTTCTTCCTCCTTTCTCTTCCTCGCTATCACTTGAAGTAACCACCTCGCCATGCCTGTGACGCTTTGCATGCTTTCTTCTGGCATCTTCCATATTGTCATCATCAGAAGCCTGCTTTGAGCTATGCGACTTGTGCCTCCGGTGGTGCCTTATCTTCATCCTGGGCTCGTCCTCTGACCCGCTTTCGTACTCATCACTGCTACTTGAGGACCTTCTCTTATGCCTCCGGTGCTTACTGTGGCCTCTTCTCGACTTTCTTCTCACCTCAGGGCTACTATCACTTTCTGAGCTCGATTCAGAGGCATCCCTATGTCTTCGCTTCTTTGACTTCTTCTCCTTGGTTCCAGCAGCCTTGGCAGCCGCCTCTAGCTTCTGCTCCCATTTCAAAGGAGCTTCCTTCTTCTCAAGAATCTGTCGTTTCTTCTCCTCCACCATCTGCATGAACTTCTTGGAGTCCATTTGGATTCAAAAACCAGCTGAAAATCTGCATTTTGGTATGAAAACAACCAAAAGTGCATCTCACAAAAGAGAAGAAGAAGAAACAATGTTAGCTCTTCCATCCATAAAAAAAATAACGAGTTCTTGAAAAGGAACAGAATCAAATCAAAGCACAGAGAACAACTACGAAGTTGATAAAACAGGTCAAACATTTTAGCAACTCATACAGAACGTATAAAAAAAGTAACAGTATCAGCAAAATTTCAGTTGTTGCTATTATGGTGTTACCAATCAACTTTAATAAACAAAAAAGATAATCTATAGAGTTTTGAAACTAAAGCGATATGAACCGAACTTCTTACCTGATGCGAGTAAGAGATACAAGATTAGACCAAGAGAACAAGACGCAACCTATCGCAGATCTACAAGATAGGTGCTCGCTTAGGGTTTATATCTTGTTAAAGATCTGAAATCTGAGAGTAGGATCTTACCGTAAAGGAAAGGAACAGAGAGGAGGAGACAACCGCCTAGGGCTTCTTCGCTTTTAGTCTTGTCGGAATGGTCTTTTTCTACAGATCTGTCTTCAATTAATTATTATCCCGTCTTGTTTTTTTTCCCCTAGATATATATACAACTTTTTTGTTGACGAGTGTTTCGTGCCGTTTGCATATAAAGCTTATACAGATCGTGTCGTTTTATTAATGGCCGAGGAACCTAACAAGTCATTTCGATGGGCCTAATCTCCGCCTCTTTTGCATAATAACTCTACCAAAAACATTATCTATGTCAACATCAAACATCCAAAAAGTCAACTCCAAATTAGTTTGACATATATTACAACATCCAACATTTAAAATATGGGCTTTTAACAGATCAATTTTATTAAGCCCAGTAATATCCAACATTTTCAAGCTCAGATGAATGTTTTTCCTGTAACAAATACAACATCGCTTATACAAAATCCTTCTAGTCTTAATTCTCAAATAAAGCATATAACATTTCCGACATTTAGTATGCGGATGAGCGCATACGTGGCTATATGACATATAAACAAATGCAAACGAAGAGTGGCACAAGGAAGGGATTACAACGGGAGTAATTATAAACTACTGAAGTGATTAGTGACTTTGGTAAACAAACATTGTTGCTACTTCAAATATTGCTTGTAGAAAGAAAAAAAAAATCTGATATGGATCCTGTTCCGTTTCTTTACTAGTTTAACCTTTTTCGCAACTCCACAACATTTTAGGGAGTGGTCAGTAGAATTTTAAAAGAAAATATGTTATGATTAGGGAATTAAACGGTGAGGCCATCAAAGCCACATTGCTTGTAAATCAGAGCCTGCTTCCTCGGACTAATGCCTATCCCGCAATTCACTGATACCTGCATCAATACAATAATAATAATAATAATAATAATTAATGGAAAGTATTAAAGACATAAAGTGTTAAGTCCTAATAAGCACAAGATTAGGAGTTGTGGGATTAGCTTTTTTTTTAGCTGGTGGATTAAAGATAATGCAAAGTGCCTACGTGGTTCCTAGAAATAAAGAAATCAAAAGTGAAGGAGAAGCAAATGCCAAAAGTAAACCAGAGTGGGACTAGTGGTGGTGGTGGTGGCGTAGAAAGAATCTATTAACTTAACAACGAATCCTTCCTGTCCTCTTTTATTTTTACTGTTTAACTGTTTGTGGTAAGTAGTTCTTACTTTGTTCACACTAGGCCAGATCCACAATGGAGCTTAAGCTAAATCCTTTTCCGACAGAACTGAAAAGAAAAGAGACAAAAAAGATGTAAGAACCTGAACGCCTGGGGAATCGAAGTTCATGACTCGGATCTTAGCACTAACGTCTCCTTTAACAGTGAGCTCGACTCGGTCGTTTAACGAAGCCTCTTTGACTAGATCGGCCGCGTTGCCTTGCATAAGATTCACTCTATCTACAGCAATGGTCGCCTCCACGTTCCTCGTGCTATGCGCGTCCTGGTAGAATCCAGGCACCGTCGCTCTCCCCAGTGGCAAGCCTTTGTACATCACCGTGAAGCTGGACTCGCCGTACCTGATCCCAACTTTGTTCGGGTTACCGGCGGTGAAGAGCAGGCGGATTGTGAAGGAGAGGGAGGCGGTGGTTGGATCCATAACGCTAGGGTTGGGATTATCCGGGGATGTGATTCCCATGTTCATCACTGCCACTTGCTGCAGATCGAACTGCGGTTTCTTCGGCTTCACCGCTAGTATCACGATCAGCACCACCGCGAGTACCACAAGCGCTAGGAAAGCGAGGAGGAGGAAGAGGCAGCAGCAGCATCCCTTGAGAGATGCTGATGAGGAGGAGGAGTAGCTCCGGTAATAAGGTTGCTGATGCCTCACCGGAGGAGGTCCGTGATGACTGGGTGGAGGCATAATAGGTGAAAAGCAGGAAGCTCTCTCTCTCTCTCTCCTTCCTTCCTACTCTCACTTCAATGGCGGTGCTGTGAAAGACAAAAGTTGAAAGAGAGAGACTTTGGCGTGAGGACAGTATTGACGAATTAAGTCTTACATACAATATACGATTTTAACCACAAGAAGGCAATAAATAAGATAAAGTAAGGCAATAAATCTATCTCTCTTATCCTAATCTTATTACACCTTCACCAAAATAGATTCTTCACAAATGATAAAATGATTGTTGCATAGTAAATAAGCCAAAGTCGTCACTTAGATTGAGAAAACTGAATATTTGTGGTGAGAAACAGATGATTTTATGTACTAGAAAACAAACGAGGATAGATAGAACTCGAATACAAACACAGGGTAAAACACAAGCAGTCTTCTTCTTTTGTTACAGATAGGATATTTCTTGTATGAAAACGTTTTGGTTGCTTTGTGTTAAAGTTGACCTGATGCTGAAAAGACACTATACTTCACTGGACTTGTGATCAAAAGCACAGATGCCAACCTGTTTCTGCCTCATTCCCTCTTATCTTCCTCAATATCTTCTTCCGTGTCCGAGCCACTATCCTTCTCTAGCTTGACTAAGCTAATATCACCATCTTGCTTTCCCCCTGTCAAAGACTGAACTTCTTCGTTTTCTTCATCCACTTCTCCCGAATACGCATATCTGTCCAAACCATTAGATTCACGTTAGCATTCACTTCACATCAAGCGACAATAAACTGGAGTACTAACATCTAGCTCAGACTTCCACAAGACCAGCACAACATGCTTATAACTGGAACAGTTTTCATTTCAATAACTCTTAGCTCCTAAAACCAAGCTTCTTGTTGGTATGCTATGCTAGACAGGTATCAAAACCTTTAAGTTGGTGTATCATACCTCTGAGAGTTCTGGGACGGGGTCCAGAGATAGCAAATAATACATAGCAACACAAATGCAATAACATCCCAGAAGGCAGTTATAGTCCAAGCAGTCTGCCATCGTTCATTGAAAGGATCCGTTGCTTTGAAGTGCACCTGCAGGGGACAAATCATCAGGCAAGCTGGATGCATTACAAGAAAGAAGGAGCTAGCTTCATTTCCACATCTCATCCTAAATAATATGTTCAAAAGCGCCTTCACCAGCCATTTCCTCATGTAGGATTTGAGTTGATACACTTAACAGTTTACTACATCAGTATCAAATCAGGTTTTGACAGGATTGGTACCTCATACACTATCCAAGCAACAGATGCAACAACCAAAACCGCTAGAGCATTTGAGAATTTCCGGTAAATATCCAACTTCACCGAGGTCCTCTTCATCTGCATAAGAAACGATCATAATGAAGTCGATAAGCTAATCTACTGTACCTCGCCTGAAAAACATACGGATTCTAATCAAACAGTTGCTAAAGAAAAGAGATACCTGTAACTGTTCCAGTGTTCTCGAGAGAGAGGTAAAGATCCACAATATGAGAAACGCATCCAGGAAGGCATCAGGCAAGACAAGAAAAAGCTTGGCTCTTCCAGACACATCATCGATTATACCAACATTCTCAGCTATATCAAGCATCTCAGAAGCCACAAAGTAAGTAGCTCCAACAAGCAAAACCTTAGAAGTAAGACCACCAAGAGTAGACTTAACAACCCCAAACCCCATCGAAACACAAAGAATCAGAATCCTAGACACAGTCTTCCTAAAAGCACCAATAGTAACAACCCAAGTCGTAAGCGCCAACGGCCTCTTCCCAGTATTATTAAAATTCGCATAATCCAAATACCAAAACACCATCTCAAGCAAACCAAGAACAATAACAACCGTTACACAATGCTGAAGCTGCAGTATATCTTTCCTAAACCTCAAGTACTGGAAGAACCACAGGGCACTGAGCAGCAAATACGCAAACGACATGTACACATAGAACCTCATCAACGGAGCCATTCTCCCGGGAAGGTAACCCTCAGGATTCTTCCAAACAGTCTTCCCAGTCATCTTAAGCCCCTTGAGCTTCGAATCACACGATATAAACAAGAGATTGTACATTCCAGTCTTCGTGATTTGAATCTCAGTGTCTTCCATCTTAGCAGATAAGGTTTTCCCTTTGAATCTGGCGCGTAAGAGGATAGGCCAATTGGGATCGCGCGCGGAAGGGATCCGGATGATCTCGCCTTGCTTGCAGCCTTGGAGCTTGGCCAGATCTGGAGTGCAGCAGATGGATCTCTGGCCGCCGTAAGCTGAGCCGCCGATGTTGTTGCGATCCGAGGCCTCGAAGATCACGGCTTGGACTAGGCCGTTACGTCCTTTTCGCTGTAAGTCGTTTGTTCTCCAGAGAGTGATGTTCTCGAACCTGATGAAAGATCGGGAAGAGGCGAAGATTCCTTCGCTGCCGCCGTAGAGGAGGAGAGAGTTGCCGACATCGTGGAAGGGCTGGGAAGGGTAGATGTGGGCGGAGGATTCGGAGATTTTGAAGTGGAAAGAGAGGAGAAGTGGGAGGAAGAGAGAGAGGTGGAGCAGCTTTTCCGAATCCATGGTCAGTCGCCGTTATCGGGAAGGAGGAGGATTCGATTCTCCGGCGACGTTATTATGGAAGCGGGAGAAGAAAGCAGCTCGTGAGTCGCTGTTCGTTCTTGGACCCACCAACATTTTGATCTAACCACTTGTTGTATAATATGTGGGCCTTAATGGGCCTTAGATCCGGCCCAGTGGATATATGTACAATAGTCAATGCCACAGACGCGAATTCGATCTATCGAAGAAGGAAAAACCGGTGGACTCTGCTGCTTCGTCGCTCCCTCCTCTCAGGAAAAGCCGGAAACTAAAGACGATTGATTGAGTGAAATCAACAACATCATCAGATACAGACAAAACCTGTATCGGATTGGATTGGAGTGGAGTGTCGGAGAGACCGGAGAAGAGTTTTCTTGCATAGATCCACCCACAGGTTTCTCTTTTTTCAGTTTCTTTTTCTATTTTCGGTGATAACTTCATCTGATCTGGTAGAACTTTAGAGAAAGTCTTAAACTTGAGTTCACAAATAATTGAATTTGTATTATTTCTAAATTTATGAGCTTTAAAGGTCCTCTACTCTAATCATTTCCATTGCTGCAGAGTTGACTGCCTGATGTTTCTGACGAGCAACAACTCATTAGCCTGATGGAAGCAGACGACGGTGGGAACAATTCTAGCCATGCTTCCAAACAACGTTTGCGTTGGACGCATGAGCTTCATGAACGCTTTGTTGATGCCGTGGCACAACTTGGTGGTCCTGACAGTGAGTTTCTTATTTTAATAACCCTTCTATGGTGGTATATTTAGTAACTCATGTTTTGTAGTCATGGGAGGAAAGGCTTATCTGTTTGGTTAGGATCACTGAATGTTTCCTTTTTTTTAATGTTCCAAGGAGCTACACCTAAGGGCGTTCTTAGAGTGATGGGTGTACAAGGGTTAACAATTTATCATGTCAAGAGTCACTTACAGGTACATTGAAATGATAACAGTCACCCAAAGGCCTTGCTTCTTTCTCTTTCTCTTAAGGCTGAACTTGTGAATGCATCCCTTAGTTTCTTTTGCTGATGTTTGCACATGTGTTTTGGCTCAGAAATATCGTCTTGCAAAGTATCTGCCTGATTCGTCGTCTGAAGGTAGGTGGACATTTATTTCCTTTTATTTTATCTCATGCTCCCTGTCTCGCCTATTTGCCTAAAACTGGAGTTTATTTATTTTCACAGGGAAGAAAACCGATAAGAAAGAGTCTGGAGATGTGCTATCTGGGTTGGACGGTTCACCGTAAGTGAAATTTAATTGTTTGAGTTGATTTGTGATGCTACCACCTGGTGTTTCAGATTAAGTGATCAGAAAGAGGCTAACACTTTTTGGTTACAGGGGAACGCAGATAACTGAAGCCCTCAAGTTGCAGATGGAAGTTCAGAAACGATTGCACGAGCAACTAGAAGTATGCCTTCACAGTGCTACTTTAAGAAATAATTAATTAGGATTAGCAGTTACTTTGCGTGAAATATGACATTCTTTTCTGTTTTGTAGGTGCAAAGACAGCTGCAACTCAGGATAGAAGCACAAGGGAAGTACTTAAAGAAGATAATTGAAGAGCAACAGCGACTCAGTGGAGCTCTTGGCGAATCCTCAGGGCCAGTAACAGGCGAATCAGATCCTGCAACCCCTGCCCCAACATCCGAGTTTCCCCTACAGGGTAAATCTGGCAAAGAATGTGAGCCAGACAAGAGCCTTTCAGTTGACGAGTCTCATTCATCTTACCGGGAGGCATTGACACCAGACTCTGGGTGTAACATTGGGTCTCAAGACGAGAGCGCAGGAGAAGAGAGATCATCAAAGAAGCCTAGATTGATGAGAGGAGGTGCAGCTGGTTATACATCTGAGATGGTGGTGGCGCACCCAATACTAGAATCAGGCATGAACACTTCTTACCATCAGGCAGACCATGCTCTCGCCTTTGACCATCCATCTACATCACTGCTAGGGGCTGAAGATGGATTGAACAAGGTTTCAGAAGACGTTCTATGAGTTGTGTGGCATCTGTAGTTGAGTGTATTACATGTAGTTTTGTTGTCTATCTTTATTCCCAAAAGTTAGGAGTTTCCTCTTTAGTGAGGTGATCGCAACTCTCGGTTATAGACATTGCCACTAGCATGAACAATGAATATATGTCGTGTTGTGCTGTAATTTGTTAAAAACACCAGTAAGTACTTTCTTACAACACAGTGAAAGTTCTTCTGAAGCTATTTAGAAGAAAAAAGTGTTCTCCAAGGACATTTTTAACAAAAATAACATGTATATTTTTCACTAATAACATCGGTCGTGACTATCCAAACGAATGTAGTTTGCGTATCATCTACAATTTGGTTTATCATGTAATGAAGACCTCATCAAAAAAAACAAAAGAAATAAACTTTGACGCATGTTACAAATACTCTTCAATAGAGACGCTAATTCTAAGGATTGATGTTGCATTCTCTGAGATAAACGTGCTGATAGTCGACGTGCTTTGACCAGATGCCTCGATATTTTGGAAGCCCAATCTCTAGCCATGGTTTGAGGTTACCGTTATAATGTACGACGGCTGCCCTCTCAATATCCCTCTGGTTCACACTTGGGTTGTATCCAAGTCCCAGCACGTGCCATCTCCGTTCTAGCGGGTATGTTCGTTTCCAAAACGTGATGAGACCAGGCGGTAGTGTACCTAGCTTCCATAATTCTCGGTCTTGATTCTGCAAAGTTCAAAACAGTTCATGTATAAAAGATCAACAAACATTCTTGAAGTCAAAGAAAGATGCAACCAAACCGTGAGTGAAAATATGTTATGCATACCAGATTCTGCCATCGATGGTAGACCTCTGTGATGTTTTGCCTCTTCCATTCGTCAAGGTCAAAAACATTCATACCATACGCCCATCCACAAGCACGAGGGTCAAAATTCTTGGAGATGAGTGGATTTGAGAAGTTCAGGTATCGGTCAAAGCGATGGAAGCTTTCCCCACAAGTCTCAACAGCACCGTTGACATTACCCTTCAGATCAACTGACCAAAGACCAGACAGGTCCTTCTGCACAACTATATCATCATCCAAGAAGAGCACCTTGCTGAGCTTTGGAAAGATCTCAGGCAAGTAAAAGCGAAGATGATTAAGGATGGATAAGTATTTTGGATTCCGGAACTTCAAGTTGGCATCTGAATTTGTATGGTGTGCCCTGAAGTAGTAGTCTATCATCGATCGAGAACTAAGCTGTTTGAGAACAGGACTGTAGCTTGAGTTCAGCCATGTAAACTCTTCAACGTTCTGAACCTGGATGGTGGCTTTGCCTGGTGGGTTGTTTAGAAACCACATCCTCATTGCCGCATAGTTGAGTCTGTCCGTGACGATGTGGAAGACATGCTTTGAGGGATGCTGCCAATAAACCATTAAGACAGTAAGTTATACAGAAAGAAACATATTAAAATGTTCAATCAGATGGATAAAATCAATTCTTACCTTCGCATTGGTAACGGTAGAGTTAACAACAACTGATGCAGCCAAAACGTTATCAGAGAAGAGGGCATAGTGATAAAGCTGATTATCTTCTAGTTTCTCCTGATTCGGGAATTGTTGTTCAGACGAATTCAAAGCATAATAATCGCTAGTGAGGCGTAGAGGAAGGCAGTGAAGGCCCTTTGGAATCGTCTTGGCAGTCAATTGCGTCAAGAACATGGTTTGCTTCTTATGGACTCGTAGCTGCTCCTCTGCCGAGTGGAGCATTGCACGTAGCTTCTTCACCACCGTGGAACAGTCATCTTGGATCTGCTTGCCTTTGGCCAACGTTTGCTCCATTGCTTTCAACTTTTCTACAGCACTGGGTTTAAAAATTGCCAGAGACATTAGTCACAGGAAGAAATTTTATTTTCTTTTTAATGTGGTCATTAACCATATTTCCAAGGAAGGAATCTTACTTCTTTGGGAGATCGGAATCCTTGGAGGCATCTAAGACAACCCGTTGAACTTCTTTAACACGGAGACGAAGCTCTCTCACAAAATGGGGATTAGCCTTGGCAGCTGGAAGTGAAAGATAAACCTTTGCCCTAATCAGCTGATCTTTAAGATGCCTCACCTGAGCATCAGGCATCACCACATTTCCTCTCTCTTTCTCAGCTCCAGAATCTTTAGGCTCTTGCTCATCAACCTTTTCAGTGGCTTTCTGAATTAACTGAACATGCATCCTTTCCTACAAGATAATAAGATCGGTACAGATGGTGGTCAAGATTGGCACAACAACACCAATGCGCATAGAAGGCAATTAATAGTTAAGAGATTAGCAGCCACCACAAGAACAAGTTCTGCTTCTCCTAATTTACACTATCAAGCATACAGTCAAGTTCTGGAGCCTAACAATGAGGAAGCTCCAATGAAATTCAATGTCAGTTATTGCATACTCTTCCCCTGGAGGAGTTCTAATCGAACTAGCGTAGCACTCATATAAAAAAACTTACCCTAGCCTGGGAGGTGTCAGCAGAAACGTGCATATCACTTGGCTTATCCACCACCTTTGAAGCTGCATCAGTGACTTGTTGGATGGGATTGACAGTTTGAGACTGAGTTTCATCGTCGGTGGCCGAAAGAACACGAGCAGAGAACTGGTCCCCCCTCGTTTCTGAAAAAGCTTTGTGAGAAAACTAAACTCGTGAAAAGTTTAAAACTTTAGGATGATGATACCTTGCCTCCGCGAAGAATCAGAGTCTTGCGTGGAATAGACTACACCCACGACGTCTCTTCTCACCACCGCCGGAGATTCCTATAACGCAATTGAAACAAAGAGATTAATAAGAAGCCGAGGAAAGATCTGAGGCGATGATACGAGAGAAAGCTTTTTCACCCTTGGAAGCAGATTCAAATGGTTTCCATCGGAATTGAAACTCTGAATCAAGAAAAGCGTTAAAAAGGAGTAAACTTTGAAGAACACATCAATGGAGGGGAAGAGAATGATACTAACCAAAGCAGTTACTTCATCGAGAAAATCGCGTTTAGCTACAGAATCAAACACAGAGAAGTTAGAATGCGACCAAATCGATTCAAAATCGGAGATGAGAAAGAGAGGGGAAACTGACAAGATGGGGTGGTCGTGAAGGAGGCGGAGGGATCGGTGTAGAGAAGGATAGGAGCAGCGACGGTGAGGAGCAATAAGAAGAGAACGAGGTTTCGGAACGTCACCATTGTCGTCGTCTTCGCGGTCGCATCAAGATCAAGAGAGATTAGAGGAGCAATGATCAATGTGCGGACTGTGAATGATTGATTGTTTGTTTTTAGAGAGAACCAGGTGAAAACTAGCTGTTCTTTTAAAGACGGTTTTACCCTTTTTAACTCGGTTTAGAGTTTAATTGTTTTCGTTTCTTTCAAATCATTCAGGAATTAATATTGGTAAAGTAGGCCTAATAACTATATGATGTTTAATTAGTATTTCGAATGATAATGATGTTTTTAAGGAAGGAGAATTGTGTGGTTCAGATTCAGTAAACATACAGCTCACTTAATTAACTAAACCGACACAATCTTAGTTGGCATATACACTATACACTTTCTTGAATTCAAAGTCTCAAAAATTCAAGAAATACATTAGGACTTGAGAAGATCTAGTGGATCTATCTCTCTATCAACTAGACGGTAGAGACAACAATAGTTTTGTCATCATTCCATTTGAGGTCTCCAAAGGTTTAGCCTTTTGTAGTCCATTTAGGTTCTAATTTCATCTTAAAACTTTTAACTTGACCAACTCTATCAAACTCCAACACATTTGGCTCAACTTCCTTTCCATCCAGAAGGAACATGCCCAAGTCCATCTGAGCTAAAGCTTCAGGATTTAGACCAAACGCCTGATGATGCACAAGACGGTGGCATTAGTGTTGTTAGTTAGTAAATAATGTAAGAGGGAGTAGAGGAAGTTGAGATTGCAAACCAGTGTCAAGGTTTCCATGATTTGTCTTCACCAAATCTTGTTTTTGACCACAAGGAACTTGAGGGTCATCACACCATCCTTCTCTATTTGCATGAGTTCCAAATAATGGTCATGTGCAACTTTTTTCCCTTGTCTAGAAACACACTGATCACACTGAAACACAACAGAGTTTTTTTGTAACTCTTAGGCTTTCAAAGAAACACAACAGAGTTACACTCTCTTATTTACTCAAAAGAGGAAGAGAGTTTTTTTTTTTTATCTTTTTCTTTATTTACTTGAAATCGCTACAACTTCTCCTTCTTCAAGAATTGCTTCAAAGCCGTTGATATGTCTGTTGTAGGAGTAAGATTGCGTTTCTAGCCTTCTCATGACTGCTAAGATGCATGAGGATCAGATCAATCACTAAGAAGAATATAGGCAAGAGGCACAAATAAAATCACAAAGACTTAGAAGCCTGTCATATGAATATCTTCCCAAAAAGGATCCAAGAAAGTCATTATGAGATTCAGCTACTTGTCTAACGGCTAAGGGAGAGATTTTAAGGCCATGCATGTGAGATCCCAAATAAACGATGTAAGACTTTCTTAAGTAGCCAACCAAAACAGGATGCAGTCCTGTTTTATATAAGCTCACATACGTGACAAGAACTTATAACGATAGTAAACAAAAGCTTTCCCACAGATTTTAATTATCAGATCATCAAGTCTGAACGCATATATCAGGATACAGCTTTTTCTACATTTTTGTTTTGTGTTAGTTAAACTTTTGCTTTCATCAAATAACCAATTCAGGTTAAGAAACAATAAAAATGGCCAATGAGACCACAAGACGTAAAGATGAAACTGTGGACGTCAAGTCATTGCTTTCATGAGATGTGAAAATAGAAGTAAGATAGTGATGGTTTGCTATAAGTGGAAACTTAAGGAGAGAGATATTTGCCATATAGTCAATTAGCAAATGAAAACTTTGTATCTCTCTTTTATGTATGGGCATTAATGTCCGTTGGTTTCATCGTCTTTATAAGCTAAACAACCCTTTGCTTGTCTCAAGAGCCCTTCTTTTCTCAGAAAGCAATCACCATTTAAGTTTCTCTCCACAGCTACAAGAGATATGGCAAAGGTAAAACAAGATCAATTCTCTTTCTTCTTCTCTCCATTTGATCCAATCATATTATATATGCATCACTTGATTTTTAAGATGAGTTTGTCCATGTGATCATCAGCAAACCATAGTGCTGAAAATTCGTATGAGGTGTGATAAATGCAGGACCAAAGCATTCAAGATCATAGCAGGAACATTTGGTAAATTTTAAACAACACACACACACACACACAAAAATCACAAAAACACATGTCTAATGAAAAAGCAACATACGTTTTCAGGAGTTATGTCGGTGCGGTTGGAGAGAGAACAAGGGAAGCTTGTGGTGGAAGGAGAGCAAGTGGAGATAGCTGTGCTTGCCCAAACTCTGACGAAGAAAGTAGGTCGCACTGAGATCGTCCATGTTTCTGAGTACTAAGCCCTTTATACACACTACTACTCTTATCTAATTTTATGTGTGCTTTTCTGGTTTCATAATGATGTGTTCGTTGAGCAACATTTAACATCCAGTTTCTAGTTTATGGATATTTCACTTGTTTGGAAATCACTAGATTTCAGTTTGATATCTGTTGTTGGATGAGCTCTGTTGCATGATGAAAAGTAGCAGGAGTTACAGATTTATGAATATTCAAGCAATGGTTAAACCTTACATAAAATGTTGTTGTAACAGAATTAGATCATATACAAAACCAACCTTACTTAGATACATTACCATGCCTAAAACCCCCTAACCCAACTAAACTGATCTTTCCTACTACGGTTAGCCAGCTTAGATCCTAGATTCATCAATGCACTTTATTCATTATCTAGCAGTTAACACCCTTAAGCAGATCTTTTAAGCTTGGATAACTTTGTCAATGCCTCTTCAAAGGGCTCACTGATCTTGTCTTTTCTCCCCTGGATAAATCCACAAAGCAAGAAACCACAAACAAACTCAGATTCGGTTTTGATACAAATTCAGGATGAAAACTGGAAAAATATAAACATAAAAGTATAAGAAACAAGCCTTAGATCCTGATGACACTAATGCATACCTTAATCAATGGAACAAATGCCAAAACTTCATCAATCTGCACATAACAACACAAATATTAGAAGGTGCTTAGGGTTTGTTGTCTGAACTGAAGCTCTTTAGTAGAGAATACTACCTCGCATTCAGAGACGCAAATATTAGAAGGTGCGAGCTAGAGCTTATTATTAAAAAAACATAGCAACTAGAGAAGAGAAAAAATGCATTGAACAACAACACACGAAGTGACTACAATTTGATCACTTTCGAAGAGGTTTAGGCAGAGCATCACCAACAATAATCACAAAACTCTGTTTTCACTACAGACAACAAGTCATCTAATTATATGACGTAAGAAGAATAAGGAATGCTTTGAGCTTGAGAGCTACAATGGCCCTCCATTCTCAGACCAAAGTCTATATATATAAATATATATCATGCTACTTGCTGCTGTTGTCTGTTGCTATATTCCTTCTCCAAGAATCCAAATACCATCTTGAGCCGATCCTGCAGGTTTACCAGGATGTTCTTTGTCACCCTTTTCTGATGTCTACTGCTCTTTAGCCATTCAATCCCAAAGTATACTCGCACATATGTTGTATTTGGCTTCGAGGCCACTTCTTCCATCTGGTATCTAAGATGGAGATTGAAATAGTCTCCCAACGGAACTCCATGGAGAGTCATGACCTCTTCCACAAGCCACCCATTCTTATCTGGCACAAGGGTCTTTTGCTGTGTGCTTGTTACTTCTCCTCTATAACGTGATATCCTCTTATCTCTGTAGTATGTCTGCCTCTCATACACATCAGCCTTCTCTGACTCCCATGGGCTGCATGAATAGCTCTGGCAACAAGCTCTCTCCATAGCCTTTCGATCTACTTCACCCCCACCAAACAACTCCATAAAGAAACTTACCTACAGAGTTAGTTAGAGAGTCAATGCATGAGAAGACATTCAAAACTCAGTATACATTCTTGCCAAAAGACCCCATGTAGCACATTGCAGTGGAAGGGAATAACTCACCGGAACAGAGAGAGTCAAAGAGTAGACCTCAGAGAATCTGACGTCATCAATACCCAAGAACGAACCACTCTCTTCACTTTGAAGTTTCTGTTCTGATTCCTCTTCAACAGCTTGCACTTTCTGTTCTGGCGTCAAGGATTTTGCTTTCCACAGAGCCATTATTGTCCTATAAACATTGATATGAATGAGAAAAGTTAATACTAACAAATAAACCATTAGGGAAAAGAGAAGGACTCGTCACTTACTTTTGTGCCACATTGAAAGACACAAATGAATGGAAATGGAACTTAAGCCTGCCTTCCTCATCATGTGTTTTTGCGCCTATCCGCGCGTCCGTTCCTCTATTTGGTCTGAGAGTCATGACGACAGTGGGACTCCCCATCGAAGCAAGAGTGGGAGGCAGCACTTGAATATCCTCTATATCTTCCCACAGGAAAAAGAACTTCGTTTTGTTACCAAACAGGCTTGCGTAAAATCCAACTATTCTTGCAGACAGGAAAAGACGACCCTGCAGAAAACAACACTTAATTAATTGAAAAGAGGATGCAGTTTGAATACTAAAACAAAGTGATGAACGCATCAAGATCTCGTCACCTGCAAAGGCATTTTCCTCTTTAAGTGACATGTAAAGTCATTAATCAAAAATTCTTCTTGTGGGAGACTAAACAGCTTCTGAAAGGCTGAGTTTGTTTGAGGAGACCGCACATTAATCTGAAATTTTCAATTTTAGCAGATAAGAACGCACGCTAACAATAGCATATTAAATGTTTGACTGAGAGAATAAAGTAGTAGCCACACATACCTTCTTGCCCACCTCTTTCTCCATCTTAGTTAAATAGTCTCTAACAACATCTCCACCTCCTGTATGATCCAAGAATATCCTCAAGTGCAGTTTGGATTGACAAGCCTGAGCCAGTTTCCCTTGAAGTGGAATCCACACATCAGCTAGATCAGATATATTAGACCTCACAAAGTTTATCTCAGCATGTCCCAATGAAACAGCCTCGTCGAAAGGTCCGTCGAAATCGTAAACTTCAATATTCAGTACAGAAGGAGGATCAGCCATCGCATCAAACTCAAATATTTCTGCACAAAACAAGAAGATGACAAATCAAAGATCATAATCATTCAAGAATAACTAGACATAAGTAAACCATAGTGCAACCATTTACCATTCCATAGAGGATGAGATTTCTGGAACTTGATGGAGCTGGTTCTCGTCTTCCCATTGGAAGTAAATACAATGTACGGATCACAATGCCCGCTTGGATCTACAGCTGCTAGATCGACCCCCTCTATTAGAGCAACAGTTAGCAACCAACCATCTCCATGAGCTTTGACGCCATGATCACTGCCTACAATTTTTTTTTTATAAGAAAAAAGTTAATGATCAGTCAGATACACACAGAAGCTACAACGAGAGAGCTACTTCTTCTTGTATATTTACCTTTCTGTTTTCTTGCCTGCATGAAACGTGAAATCAACTGCAATACTCTTTCGCATTGAAGAACGAGAACCCCACTAACAACAAACTCTCCAATTGAATCCGGCAAATCAAGGCCACTAAACTCAAGCCCTTGGATTGCACTAGGTAAGGACAACATAATATGTACAAATACATACACACCGATCAAGAAAGTGGAAAACACAGTGAAGTTGGCGAAATATTGTACTGCCAATTTCCAATCTGATTGGGGTTCAGCGTGCAAGGAAGACAGAGCTTGCTCCTTGTTCACCCCAATGTCCTTTGAATCCACAGGCTTTACATTTTGAGCCAACAAGGTTGCATACTGTTCGAAGCTGTCTTTTAGCCCTTGCCTGGCTCCATTCTCTATCATACCTTTCATCATCGTGCTCTGAAGAAAATTCAACCTCCATGAGATCACCAAACGGGAACACTGCTCCCCAGAAGGCAGGTCGGGACCAGGAGAGATGCAGTAAAGCACTTCAACCTTAAAGGTACTTCCGAACGGGACATCAGGAGTGGACACAATAGCTAAAACAGAGTAAACCTCTCCATCCGCTTTGTGATAGGCCTGCTCCTCTGTGCCTTTGACAGCTTTAATAAGTTTAGTCGCAGCCTTGAGGTAACTCACAACCCGCTTAGCACTCTCACCTTCGTTTTCAAGCTTCCACGGTGTAATCTGAACCTCCGTAGTCCCTTGCAACTCAGTCAACGACGCATAGAAGCTCGAATCCGGTGCAAAGAGTACAGTGTTAAGATCTGATGGTGTGATCATAAACAACTGATCAACAAGGATCCCACCCGGTAGATTACTAGGAAATTCAACTTCCTGGTCTCTCGACTCCATAGCCTTCATAACTTCCTCAAATGAAGCGGGAGACGACTCATCTTCAGATAACTCAAGGGAAAAGATTGATCTAGACATCTCAGACGATGGCTCAGAAGCGTCAATGCTCCTGCTAATCGACGGTGTAGGCGCTGCAGAAGCCGCATCAGAACCATTCTTCTGAAAAATCTGAGCGATCCTTCCAGCTAATGACTTCTGCGAGTCCTTGGAAGATGAAGCAGCATCTTCGGATCTACAAGGAGAGGCGCAAGTGGAAGGATCAGCAGAAGTCTCCATCCCCACGTCAGAAGTCCTCTGATCCGCAATAGAGTTCAAATCAACAACAGAGTTCTTCTGACTAAACCAAATCCCTAGAAGTATATCACCTACACACATCATAACGAAAGTCAAAGTCTCCAACTTTAAAGCACAGACAAAAGAGATAAATAAAGAGGCGTGCGTTACCACAATCTTTCTTGGAGCCTTTCTTCTTAGGCAAAAGAGGATACCAAACACTACCAAGAGACTGATTCTCGGCATCGAAGACCTGAGAAACGGGAACACGGACCTGGCCAACGAAGTCGTCGTTGAAGTACTTATCCTCGTCGAGAACAGAGACGACGAGCTCGTCTTTCAAATCGTCGACGCGGAAGGTGAAGTCGTCGCCCCATTTGGGGTTCAAGTTCTTCTTAACGACTTTGGTCCGGGACCTGTGTTTGCCGAGCTGGAGCCTGACGTAAGGATCGCTGAAGCCGTTGAGATCCATGGCGGGAAGGTTCCTCGCTTCGATGACTCGGACCTGGAGCTTCATGTCTCAAAGAGATCGAGAAAGAAAACAAAACAAAAGGGTAATGAATAATGGAGCAGAGAGTTGGGAAAGGGATGGTCTTTACGAGAGAGGGCCCGCCATTGACGAAGAACGGATCACACAAATAAAAATCAGATAAGGATCGTAAAGGGCATTAGAGATAGAGAGAAAGAGATGTGTTTTTGGGGGATAGACGGAGGAGACTTATGATCAATTCCGCGTCAAAGAGGGGTTGAGGAAGAAAGGCTTTGACTTTTCTCATTTGTAAAATGAATGACCTTTTCCTTTTTTTTCACATTTTTTTTTCTTTCTCACGTACGGAACCGTCAAGCTTTTTTTTTTTGTTTTCACATTATTTTCTTTCTTTTGCTATAATAATTTTGGATTTAGATTTCGCCGATGGTCAATGGGAAGCCATTCATCAGATTCGCTCCTCCTCCTCATGCGCTAGCACAAGTGATACTACTGCAACAGGAAATCCTTATTCTAGATTTGAAGATTTAAACTCTACTCATGAAGCACATAGGCTTTTTTTTTAAGAAGCTGACGAGGACAGATGTCAAATAACATGTAAGAGATCAGATATTTTGAAGATTCTTGATTTTTTTTTTGTAACATTTTTGTATTTAGATGAAGTTGATTAATCAAAAGTATCACTAGTTTGTCTCTCACGTTTCAAAAGTTGGAACAAGAATGAATTTATCTTTTACTAATACTAACAAATTCTTGATTGCTCTGACACCAGCATTTTATTTTTTGTTGCATGAAACTGTAAATCTCTGATTATTTTTTTGACATTATTGTAGTAAGCATCTTACTTGTAAACAATCTCAGTATTGCTTATGTAGCGTGTTACAGCATACCACGAATTCATGATTAATTCAATACTATAGAGACTTCATGCAATTGTGATCCACTTAATTATTGCTAGTCTTTACTCTGAGGAAATGGTGTAGAATGGAACTTTGAAAAGTAAAACATATAAGTCAAAAAAATAATCAGAGATTTACAGTTTCATGCAACCGCTTTGCCCACCTTCTGGCCATAAAAGGATCATGATAGTCCCAAGCTCCAGTATTAATGCTTCTCCTCACACTATTGCTGTTCATATAGTCATCATCCCTCGCACCTGCCGATTCACAATCACCGGCGGTTACTATCCCTTCCTTATCGTCAACCAAGCTCAATGTCGTCTCCCCTCTTCTCCTGATACACTCATTACTGTCTCCTTCCACATAGCTATAGCAGAGACGAACACTGACATGCCCACCAAGATCTAGCAACACTTGCCTCTCTTCACCGCCTCTCAACTCGCCTACTTTAACAACATTCCCTTCCATACCGATTCTCAGTTGGATATCGCTTGCTACTACTCCCAACACGTTTTTAAGAAACTCTTCCAACTTATGCAACACAAAACCATTCCAAGTCTCACTACCTAACCCCACGTGAAACCCATGGACCATGACACCTCTATGCATCACGCTGTTGGGATAATATGAGCTACTTGAGATATGTAGAATGCTGCATTGTGGGTTCTTGTATGCACGATCTTTGAGTACTTTTATGCCCTTAAGGATGCCTTGAGAAGGGTCAGTTTGTCCCGTGTAGAAGAGACGGTCAATGACTCGCAGAGCTGCCCGCTTTCCACATGAAGTCATGCGTCTCAGAGCAAACACACGTGCTGCGACACATGAGTATGTCACTATGGCTAGACGATCAACTGGTCGAAGAGAGGATGTTACTAATATCATCGCTTGCTTGAGAAGGCGAGAATGTGGCCCGCTAGGACTCGCAACCAACACTAAGTCAATGGGTTGTGGATCTTTAAGCTTCACAGAGAGATAGGCACTTCTTGTGCTCAAGGAAGTGCACACACAGTGGTAATCTTCTGGCAGTGGCAGTACTGATGTTCTACACATTTGTAATGGAGAATATGCACCTTGGAGAGGGTGTAAGCAGCATGGATAAGAGACTAAGTTGGGGTAAACTGTGAGAGGGGTTAAAGAGAAGTCTAGACGAGGGTAATTGGTGTTGGAATGAGGAGGGGCGATAGGATCATCATCGTCGTAGCGAGCAGAGCGGAGGAGCGAGCGTCTTTGGACGCGGGAAGTGGCAATGGAGTCATCAAGAATACGAAGAACAGGGTCGTCTAGCTGGCGCTCAGACAGGTGGGGAAAGGAAGGAGGAGGGAGATGGGTCCAATGGGCGCGGCAAACAGGACAAGTGACACTTCCATGACGCACATTGGAAGCAATGCACGAAAAGTGGAAGGAGTGAGAGCATTGTCCCGTGAATGTAGCTTCACTGGGAGAGTTATCATCGCAATGACTCAGAGGTTCAAGACAAATAGCGCACAAGATCTACAAAGAAACACACAGATCCATGAGCAAAAGCCTTTGGTGAACAGATAGAAGAGTAAAGAAGCAAGTGGGATACCGTAGAAGTAGCATGAGTGGAGTCTACTTTATCTATGGCCTCTTTATGGACCTCATGGTGATGGGGCAGATAAACATTCTCTGGCTTTATAACAGCTGTAGATCCCCGTGAACTCTGTTTCACATGGAAAGACAATAGCTTTGTCAGTGAAAAACTGTCATGAAACACAGGTTTATAAAACAAAAGAACGGGAGAAGAAGAAGAAGCATACCAGAGGAAGAAGAGAAAGAGAACGACAAGCAGCTAAGACCAGTCTTTTTGCGGCCTTCCTCAGCTTCGAAGTTGTTCTTCCCATTCCCATGGGGAGAAAGACAAAAGAGAGACGATAAAGAATCTTTCACACTGAAGGGATGCTCAACAGTTTGAACTTTGAAGATAGGCCAGTGTGATACCTGAAGAGTATTAATAGAGACGTTAAGGATAAAGAGTTAAAGGAAAACAGCTTAAAAGAAAAACTTGACCGCGACTCTTTCGGCTTTTGTGTGTTTTTGACTGCTTCTTTTTTTTGTAATTATCATGTAAAGAAGTGCTCAAGAGGCGCACTATTTTTTCAAACTAAATAAAAAAAGAAAAGAAAAAGAAAACATAGTTGAGACAAGATTGGACCCACACACACCGTCTCTTCTATTTGTCACACCGTCTCTTCGATTTGTCATTGTGTCGCTATGCTTCTTATGCAACACACATCAACTCCACAAGACAACATTCACACCCTCCATGGTCCATAGTCCCATACTCCAGACTTTTTCAAATAAAATTTAGAAAATAACTACAAACCTCTTTGCTTAATAAGATACAGTTTCCCATCTCAGAGGCATCACCCTCCTCCTTGCTGAGCCAGTCCATCAAGTGAATCTCATAACAAGCCAATGCCCCAGAAACCCTTCTACAGTACAGTCTTGGAATAAGAGATGTCTTGACCAGTACATGAAAGAATTAGTCTAAACAAGTATATCACTAGTGACACTGGGACAATGTGCTAATCATGTAGAGGATAATGAATCAAAAACAAAAGGCACCTAGAATAAAAAGTCTTAGTCTCTATTCAAGGAGAATCGGAGTTATAAGAAGAGGCCTTTGTACAACATGACACCAAGCAACATCACCATCATGACAAGACAAGACAGCCTCCCCAATACTTTACACCAACACATATAATAGATTCAAATCAAACAAGCACATACTATTCTTTTTCTCTTACAAAAAAAGGTCATTAATTTATAAGTGATCCGGTCAAAAGATGGTGAAGTAGAAATTAACGGTAATAAGGTTAATTTTAATCATCTATTATTCATCTTCCATTACAGAAAAAGGGCATAACTCTATAAGTGATCCGGTCAAAAGTTAGAAAAGTAAAGATTGTCGGTGATAAATTAGATTAATTTTAATCACCCTAGCAACTGTTTCTTTTCTAATTGGGCTTTGTAAGCCCAAGCCCATACAATATTCTTTAATCGAAAAAGCGAACTACCTCAGGCGACGTGTCGATGCCCACACGGCTGCGCTTGCCACGTCTCCGCCATGTAACTGCCTCTCCGATGATAACAATCAGACTCACTCCTCTCTGATCTCACCATCTCCTCATGGCCAACGCAACCAGTATCAAAGACCTCCCATCTCTCACCGGCCTCCATCACCGCCGCAACCCGCTAGAAGAAAACCCCTTCTTCCACCCTTCCCACGGCTTCTACATCTCTCCTTCCGACGTCGTCCTCTCCCAGGTCGTCTACGACCTCTCCGACGCCTCCCAGCCACACGTGGCCTACCACAGAGCTGGTCCCCGCCGTGAGATCCTCTACGAGCCATCGTCTGTGAAGGCGGCGATCGTGACCTGCGGAGGTTTGTGCCCGGGGATGAACACCGTCATCAGAGAGCTCGTGGTTGGTCTTTGGGAGCTGTACGGTGTGAGAGAGATCTATGGAATCCCAGCTGGTTACAGAGGCTTTTACTCCATGGAAGCCGTCGAGTTAAACCCCAAGCTTGTTCATAATTGGCACAAGAGAGGCGGCACTGTCCTCGCCACCTCCCGCGGTGGCTTTGATCTCTGTAAAATCGTCGACGCCATCCAACAAAACGGTTACAACCAGGTCCGGTTCACTCTTTGATTTTAGATTTGTATTAGAATATGTACCGGTTTTACTAAACCATGTAATTAGACTCGGTTAAGATCAATCTAAACCGGTATATGGTTCCCATTAGCTCTATACACGGTTTATAACTTTATATTAATCTTAACCAAGTCTAGTATGGTTTAGTGAAACCGGTACATACTGTACTCTTTTTTTTTTCTCTGTTAAGATTAATCTAAACCGTGTAATAGAGCTTCTTGCAACCATGTACCGCTTTACATTGATCTTAACGGAGTCTAATTACTTATTACATACTCTAATAATTTGATCTTAACCGGTACATACTGAAATAATTTGATCTTAACCGGTACATACTGAAATAATTTGATCTATTACATTTCCCTGAACCCAAGTTGTTGTGTGTTTGTTTTCAAGAACATTATGATGATTCTATGAACTTGACCTGTTTCAGGTCTATATAATAGGAGGAGACGGCACTATGCGTGGGGCAGTCAAGATCTTCGACGAAGTCAGCCGCAGGAAACTGAAAGTGGGGATCACTGGTATTCCCAAAACGGTGGACAACGATGTGGGCATCATTGATAGATCATTCGGGTTTCAAACGGCAGTAGAGATGGCTCAGGAGGCTATATCCGCGGCTCACGTGGAGGCTGAGAGCGCTGTCAATGGCATCGGACTAGTGAAGCTTATGGGCAGAAGCACTGGACACATTGCGCTACATGCCACACTAAGCAGCCGTGACGTGGACTGTTGTTTGATCCCTGAGATGGGATTCTACCTTGAAGGCAAAGGAGGGTTGTTTGAGTTTCTGGAGCAGAGACTGAAAGATCATGGGCATGCTGTACTTGTTGTAGCTGAAGGCGCTGGACAAGAGATTATCCCGAGGAACGAAGCGCAGAAACAAGAGAGGGATGAATCTGGGAACCTTGTTTTCTTGGATGTTGGAGTTTGGTTGAAGTCAGCGCTGAAGGAGTGGTGGGAGAGAGAGCATCCAAAGGAGCTGTTCACTGTGAAGTATATCGATCCAACTTACATGATAAGAGCTGTACCTGCGAATGCTACGGATAACTCGTACTGTACGCTCTTGGCTCACTCGTCTATCCATGGAGTCATGGCTGGTTACACGGGGTTTGTGTCTGGCCCGATCAATGGGAACTATGCTTATATCCCCTTGGAGGAGGTGGCACAGACTAAGAATGAAGTGAACACGAGTGATCCCAAGTGGGCGTGGGTACGCTCTGTCACAAACCAGCCTGATTTTGAAACTAACTTCAAGGGGTAAACACCGAGAAGATTAGATGGTAAGAGGAATGAGAGAGTGAAGTTGAAGATCTTGTAACCTAATAATAATCTGAGTAGTGTATGATCAAACAATGCAACTATCAAGGCAAGGCAATCTTAGATCCTTGATCCTCTGGTATCTATCTAAATAACAGTATAATGCTTGAGAGTGATGAGAAAGGGGGAACGGTTGATACAAAGATAAGATCTAATAAGCACATTAGTTGCAGAATCATTTTCTTGTGCATATAATATGAAGAATGGTTGAGCAGGAGCTTGAGCTCTGCACTGTATTAATACAGATAAATGCCACTTGACCATCTACAAGTATCATCAATTCTTTAAAAGTATAGAAAGATAAAAGAACCAGAAATATGGTGAATGCAGACAAGAGACTTGGGTTTTTCTGTGGCCTAACTCCACTACCTGTCTCTACTTGCATGGTACTTACGCTCTGATCCTGTTCCTTGCCTCACTAGCTTCCTGGGGTCTGTACTGGATCTGATTTTGTCTTCTCCTCTTTGGCTTCCTCCCTCGCGCATGCTCTTAGCTTTCCCTATAGAGGCTGTTTCGGGTGGACCTAGGTGAAGCTTATGCATCATGCTAGTTTCATCCGTGGGCACCTCTTTACCTCTTGAGGCGAGAACTTGGCTCGCTGCTTGACTTAATACTCCCTTGGAACTGCTCTCTTGGTCGAAGAAGAGGGCTTGGACGACAGTTCTCAATGGCATCCTCTCGTTTTTCACAGCGTGGGCGCGTACCTCTGCAGACAACTTCTGGCAGTCAAGACTTCTGCATAGTCGCTTTTTCTCTTCTTTGCTTATCTCCGGATGCACCTACAATGTAACCAACGTTTGTTCTAAGTACCAAAATTTACGATGATAGCTCAAAGTAGGCTGGTATGACTACCTTGAGATACATGTTGATTGCTTTGTAAAGTCTGTCATGGCTCTCCCGTGCTATGTCAGGCACTGCCTCAGCAAGAGACACGAAATTAGGAACTGGCATATGAACATCTTGTGAGACTGCCTGAAGATAGGAGTCAATAAGCTTTGCCACCTTCCTGATTGAATGTAGCAACTGACTGTTACTAGAGACATGCGCAGAAGTCTGTCTTCTCCAGAGCATTAAAAAACTATCAAGAACTGCAGCAACCAAGTCAGTATCATATCGATGATGATGAGAGGATGACTGTGAAGGCAACAAGAGGTCTGCAAGAGTTGCCTCCTCGAGTTGCAGACCAGCTTTTCTAATCAACTCAGTTTTTGTTGTCAGAGAAGCTCCCACATAAGTCGCTATGCTAACAAGTCTCAGCAAGAAGCCCTCTGAAACAGACCCTTTGTCTGCAGGAATCATGTTCACAACTGTGTTAACAACACGCCGGTGCCTTTCCAGCGCTGCTTCGTTTTCTTTAACGGAGAAACCTGAATGGCTTTTTGATTTGAAGTATGGTAACCAGCGACAGGTGTATACGTGCAAAGCTTCACCAATTAGCTGAGGCGGCAGCGTGAAGCTTGACCTGGCTGCTGTGATAATACAGCGGAATAAGTCCAAGTCGAGGTCTGATATGTCCTCCGTCCACCAGTCTCTTGGAACAGAGTGATGTTTTCTCTTTTGGTAGCCTGGTCTGGTGTATGTATGAGACCAAGATACCTGCAAAACAAAAAAGAAAGATCATATAGATGTGCAAGAACATCATCTGGACTCAAAACGTGAAAAACAATGAACACACCTGTGCAGTGGGAGTGAGGATCTTCTCTACTATAGAATCTATACACTTTCTGATGATTCCAAGATTCTCACACCATTCAGGCAATTTGGCAGTCGACTGCAACGTGACGATGGAGTCTTTCCAGCCTTGGAGAACGCAGGAGTGGAAAAAAGATTCAAGCTTCGGTAACAGGTTTCCCTTTTCAACAGAGTCAGACATCCGGAGAAACTTGGAGGCGCAGAGGGCATCAACAAGGTTATGAGCACTGAGGTTGATGGTGATGCCGTAGCAGAACTTAGCACACAGCTCAAACGCATCGGCTCCTCCAGGTATGTCATTCAGCTCTATGGTAACACTATCAGACTCCTCTGAGTCAGTACAAAGCCTCCGCAACAGTCCACATTTTGGAACAAGAGAAGACTGCAAACAACATCAAAACCACTGAATAACATAACATGATACACGTGTATGTTGCTACCACAGTAAACGACAATTGAAACATACTCTGTGGAGATGATAACTGGTGTTGTTGATTCTAATAACAAGATCGTTGGGTGAGTCAGTTACTAAAATCCTGCAGTGTAAATATATATAATCAGAGAGATGTGGTTTGTGGAATTTAGAGGCAGATAGATAAAGGAACAAACCTTGAACCATCTTGAGTATAGAAAGTGTCAGGCTTTGTACCGATCTTCATGAACTTCATCTTAGACTTCTCTGCGTTCAAGAGAAACATATGATGAGAAAGTGAACAAAAAAGGGGAATAAAAAGGAAGAGAATTAAATATTCAAGCCGAAACTTGATTCATAAGTATTTGGTAAATGAGAAAATCAAACCTGTAGTTTATGTACAACTCTGAAGATAAAGCAAAAGGATGATTGATTTACAAGACTGGTGTGCTCAAAGGTTGATGATATGTGAGAGGAGGAAGAAGGAGAAAGAGATGGCTAAAGCAATAAAGAGAGAGTGGTAATGATCAAATTGTCAAAAAAGTGTTTAGTGAGATTAGATGCCAAGAGAGAGAGAGAGAGTTGAATGGTAAACAAGGGTCCCGGCCTCGTCACTTGTTGCTCCCCGCATGGACTCACTCTTTAAATGGTGTCTGATATGAATTTTCCTTCACACTTAATTATGGTTTGAAAATAAACACCAGATTAATTGGGCACACATACACATATAGGTATACCGTTTAGCAGCTATGAGCTGGAGTCTGTGACTATGGATGGTCTGCTTTGGAGTTTAGAGGAAAAAAAACGAATTCAGTTCCTAGAGGTGGGCAAATGAATCATGAAACTATTCACAACCAAAAACTGAAAAGCTAGACACAAGTGTCCTTCATGCAATTACATCTTTTGCACAATGAAAACAAATTCTCACCAAACAGAAATTAAAGGGGAAAATCGCATAAAAAACCTTCAAAGTGGCAGCCACTTACACTTTAAACCCTGAGATTATTTCACAAGCACTTCAAACCTTCAAAGTGACACTTTTATCAAAAGAAACCTCCAACCTGGCTTACTTTTACATCAAGTCAAAACGGTAACCGGTACTGTTCAAAAACGATGACGTGTCGGTTTTATCTTTTTTTTTTTATTTTTTTTTAATTATTTTATTAATAAAATAAATATTAAAAATAATAATATAAAAAAATCATACAAAATAAAAAAAAAATCACTAAAAATTCACAAAAAAATCAAATTATTCACCAAAATTTTTTTAAATTATTTTATTAATAAAATAAGTATCAAAAATACAATAATATAAAAAATTCATAAAAAATCATAAAAAATTCAAAACAAATCATAAAAAGTCAATAAAATTCACAAAAATTCATAAAATTCACAAAAATATTTTAAATTATTTTATTAATAAAATAAATATAAAAATAATCATAAAATTTTACAAAAATAAAAGATTCACAAAAATCTTTATATTATTTTATTAATAAAATAAGTATAAAATACACATAATATAAATAATCATTAAAAAATTGAGACAAATCACAAAAATTCACAAAAATCAAGAATAAAATTATATGTGGTTTTATAAAAGTGACTAAGGAATAACGTGCATTGAGTGCTATAAACTGGCTACCCTCAAGCTATCATTAGTATACATTCTTCCCTAACAATCCTAAACTTTTTCAAATCCAACCAACACACATAGAACATAACAGATTAAAAAATATCCAAAATAGTAGTCTGGGTTATGATTACTCTGACTTAGATTAGAAAAATATCATTATTTTATATTTATTTTATTAATCATAACCCAGAGACTGTGAATTTTAAAATATTTAAAATATTTTTTGTGAATTTTAAGATTTTTTTGTGAATTTTATTGACATTTTATTATTTATTTTCAATTTTTTTATGAATTTTTTATACTTTTGTATTTTTATATTAATTTTATTAATAAAATAATTTAAATTTTTTTTGGTGAATATTTTGATTTTTTGTGAATTTTTAGTGATTTTTATGATTTGTTTTGAATTTTTTTATGAATTTTTATATTTTTATATTTTAATATTTATTTTATTAATGAAATATTTAAAAAAAAAAAAACGACACGTCATCGTTTTTGAACAGTACCGGTTACCGTTTTGACTTGATGTACAAATAAGCCAGGTTGGAGGTTTCTTTTGATAAAAGTGTCACTTTGAAGGTTTAAAGTGCTTGTAAAATACTCTCAAGGTTTAAAGTGTAAGTGGCTGCCACCTTGAAGGTTTTTTATGCGATTTTCCCGAAATTAAAGTGAACACACAGAAGTGGGTCTTCCACCTTTCCCTACTACAATTAAATGAAAGTGAGATTACTCTTATTTATAAATACAATGGACCACCACCCTATGACTTAAGAGTAGGGAGTTGGGTAGGCTTAATCCAAAAGAGAGTTATAATCAAAGCGAACTTGGCTGCATCATCAATATCTTCTTTCTTCTTTATATTATTTGTCATAAAGCAAATCCCAAAGCAAAGATGCATGGATCCCCAGATGATACCTTCCCTCTTCAGTCACACAAACTTTAATGCATCAGAGGCAGATTACTATTTGTATTGTACCAAGTGTTTTACTTGTTGTCCATATCCTCTGTGGAATCTCTGTTGTTGTGGGGGAAGGGGGAAGTCAACCCACATCATTAGTGTGCTATTTTAATAATGCAAAAAGGTAAAAAGGTGAAACAAGACTGGGAAGAGAAGTATTTGAGTGCAAATGTCCTCTTCTGATGGGATTTGTCTGCCTTGAAGAGAGAATTGTAAGTCACTAATGGTCAAAATCCATTGCACTCCATTTCCACTGGCCCTACTCTTTGTACTCCAACACTATTTGTAATGACTATCAAAGACCCAACTAGAATAACCAGGCTCATATCAAAACTTCAGGGTTCTTTAACTTATAACACAAGACAATGGGCCTGGGCTTAGTGCTCTATTGCTTGCTTGCTGCCATTGGATATACAAAGAGGAAAAACAACATTACCAATTTCCCTGGAATGAGT
Source organism: Brassica napus (assembly GCF_020379485.1). Taxonomy (NCBI): domain Eukaryota; kingdom Viridiplantae; phylum Streptophyta; class Magnoliopsida; order Brassicales; family Brassicaceae; genus Brassica; species Brassica napus. The sequence continues at coordinate 26,835,045 of NC_063439.1, forward strand.
GTACACATTAGAGAAGAAGAAGGGTAGCTTAAATCTCGTGCTCAAAATCAGTCAGTCACCAAACAGATCATCGTTATCATCGTCTTCTTCATCAACACCTCCACGTTTAGTTTCTTCTTTATCTTTAGCTGCTGGTTCACCCACAGAAGAAGCCCATGAAGTACCAACCGCCTTGGTAAGTGAGTCACCACTGTAAAGATCATCGTAAATCCCTCCTTTTGGACCTCCTTTTAACTTCTTCATCGCTTCCTGTAGTCTATCAGTCACACCTCTGCTCCCTGCAAAAGCTTTCTCTTCCTTCCCTTTGCCTTTGGGTATCAGTGTCACTTGCACCAGCGATTCATATTTCCCAACAAGGCTCCCTTCTTTGACACCAATCGGACCAGGCTCTGTCTCCACGTCTGCTCCATCAGACATCCCAACAACCTCAGCAAGCTCTCCTCCTAGTTGATCCCTAAAGCTAACTCGCAGCTTCTTCCTCCTCTTTCCCACCTCACCTTCTGATCCCCCCTTCTCTTTCCTTTTCCCCAGCACAGAACCAGATTCTCCATTGCTTAAACCGTACCGATTAAGCAAAGTATTGTACGCAACAACAGCTTCCTCGTCAGAAGGATCAGGAGGCGGTGGAAGCTTGATCTCAGATGGAGGAGGAGGGCGTGTAAAGAGAGCCTCGCTGTTTTTCCTCAGAATGTAGATTCTAGTGGAGGCAGCAAAACGTAATGATTGACCCACTTCAAGCTCTACAGGAGTGTCTTTCATTAACCTCTCGTTTGCAACAAAGGTTCCATGAGCTGATCCCAAGTCAATCACAAAGATACTACAAAACAAAAAACAAGACTTTATAGACACAAGAGTGACCAAGCCCTTAAGCCAAATCAACAAACCTGCCGTTCTTGTGGGGAACCACGACGGCGTGCTGACGAGACACAGACTGATGATCAAGCACGAAGTCGCAAGTCTGATGCTGTCTTCCGAAGATATGTCTCCGTCTGTTGAGATGAATCCGATCAAGGATCTGACCGTCTTTCACCACTTCTAGAGAGTAGACACCGGCGCGTGGCTCAATCGCCCAATCCGGGGGTTGCCAAGTTGACTGACTCGCTCCGATCTGAGTTTGCGGCGTCGACGGCAATGGCGTCGCCTCCGTGGGAACACGATGAACTAGTGGCGGCTTCGCTGGGGGGTTTGCGGAGACCGAGAAGGGTTCGGAAGTTTGAGACTTTTTAAACCTGTCAAGACCTGATCTTCCGTACATTGTTCTGTCTGGAACTCGAATCTAAAGCAGCAATCTTTATCTCCTTTTCACATGATCCCCCAAAGCAAAGAACAAAGGATGGAACAGTTTTAGGGTTTCTCTAGTTGTCTTGTCCGAAGATCTTCACTCAGAAAATAAAATTTGTGAACTCAGTCCTTGTACTTTATGTTTTCTCTTAAATTCGGCCTATAGTTATAATTTTAACATATTTGTCCTGATTCCATATCTATCAGTAATATTAAAAACAATTTAAAATACAAAGCATCAAAAGTGTTATAAAAAGAAATTATTTTTTTAGGTAGGAATATGGGAGCTAACTCCCAAGGTTTATTCAAAAAAACATAAATTCGGTCTACAATAGAGCTATAGTCGTGGTCGAGAAGATCCAACGACATCCTCTTGCAAAACAGCAGCAACCTCCAACGGTGCCTCATCAAAACAGGAAAGACAAAGGAAATTATAAATGATTTGAAAACAATTTCCACTCTAAAACCTCCCTTAGTTGTTGACAAATAAAAAGAAAAACCTCCCTTAGTTTGGTTTTTTCTTCAATGATGTTGTATTTTTGTAATTTGTAATTTGTAATTTGTAACTAATTTTGTAGGCAATATTCTAAAGCTGATAATAAATAGTTTTCGCTCTCATAAATTTATAAAAAAAAAGTGTGATAATTTATGACACGGAATAAAATTACAAAAATTAATAAAAGAGAAAATGATAACTTAAGTTTAAGAAATGAGGCAGGATTATTCCCACTGAAATCAGAGAGCTTAACAAAATAACACAAATCACCAACGAAGAATCAAAGACATAACAGAAAGTTCGGAGAGCTTAAGACTACTTCTGCCTCTTGTAGATCTTAGCCAAGAAGGATTTTAGCACTGCTTGGATTGCTTTACTTTGGTGAGCCTCAATCACTCCAATCAGCTTCTCGTAGCTTTTGCTCTCATACTCCTTGAACACTCCCTATCATGTTCAAACCCAGATCACAGCATATGTTAGCTATGTATTATTAGATCAAATCTCTGAGGTTTCCATTAGTTTCAAACCTCAAGGTCAAGCTCTTTGTAGAGCTCCTTCACTTTAGCAACGTTTGATGGGTCAGGTTTACCGTAGTTCTCCTAGGATATCAAAACAAACCACCTTTCACGTTCAAGAAAAGGATAATACAAAACCTTTTCGAACAACAAAAAATTTAAGATTCTTACATATAATATCTCAGTTTGTTCCTTGCTGCAGCGTTCCAATGCCTTAACCACCAGCCAGGAGCATTTGAAATCTTCTATATCCGTTCCTATCTGCACTTATCAAACGTTACCAATATGCTTTAATCAACTAAAAGCACATCAAATACAGTCAGATGAGTCTAAAAAATACTAAGCATTTGCAGGAGTTAAAACCTTGCCAAGAGTCTCGGGATCAGCAAAACAATCCAGATAGTCATCCTACACAAAAAAAATAACGAATATTAACTTCCTGACAATCAAATAGCACTCATGAATACTTAGCAGCAATAAACTCTACCTGCACTTGGAAGTAGATTCCCATGTCAACAAGAACATTCTTCACATCAACATGGTTTTCCAAATTCTCGCCAGCCATCAGCAACGCACAAGCAACCTAAGTACAACACAAGATCTAAGCACTAAGAAAAATATAAAGGCATGGTCGCTCATTTACTGTGAAACCCAAGTATGAGAATCAATACTCACAGGGAGATAAAACGAGTAATAAGCCGTTTTGTACTGGACAATACGCCGGTGGCTGCATGTTCAAAACCATTTCATCACTCAGAACATTTTACTACTCTTCATAAAATGCTCATCCATTAGTTACAAGACCATTTCAATATATATTGAAAAGGCCCACAGTTTTGACTCACATTGGCAATGAGTACTTGGCCAAATCCTTTTCGCCTTCAAAGGTGGTGATCAGATCTATCATCTGGCCACAAGCTGTCTGAAACTCTACCTAAACAGATAATTAATTACCAATGCCTCAGTTGTGTACAGAAGAGTGTATAGTTCTGCCAAGTAACAAAAGAAGATTCACCTCATTAAAGAGATCAACGAGGTCAACATAGAAAGGCTTTCCCCGGAAGTGCTTTTTGAGAATCCTGTGGATATGATTGCGAAGTAGAATCCCATCGTTGATAGCAACCATACCTACCTGAGGAACTCTGAACCAGCAAGGTTGCCCACGGCGGGTGACAGAGTTATCCATAATGTCATCAAGCACAAGGAAATAAGCTTGAAGCTACAAAGAACAGAGTGAGATTGAGAGAGAGTCAGGAGGGTATCTATAGTTTATTGAGAGATTAAAAAAAAAGGTTGAGTCTTTACATACCCATTCGATACACCAACCGAGAGCACACGAGAGAAAAATCTCTTCTTCCGACAAGTCTTTGCCTTCTTTCAAAAGCTTGAAGCTGTCCACAACGGAGAGACCTCGGTTGAGCTTCCCTGGAGAAGAAGAGAAAGAAACCAGTAGGTGTCAGAATCAGAGGATAAGGATTGATGAAACGCTAGAGACACAGAGAGAGAGAGAGAGAGAGAGGATCATCACCTCCAGGTACATTGTAATCAAGCATCTGCAAAACAAAGACAATTACGGAGGATCAAATTAGGATCTGATGAGATCATAAGGGGTTTAGGAAAGGGAAAGGAGTACCCTTTCAACCCAGAGACGGGATTCATCGGTGAATTCGAAAGAAGGGTCATGGAGGAGTTCGGACTTGAGGGTGGAATAAACATTGAGGAAGGTTGACTTGAGATCCTTCGCCATTAATAGATGATGATGGGAAGAGGATGAAAGTTGCCTACTTTGATAGAGACTGTCACTGCCCACACGGATCAGATGTAAATGCAAATTCACAGCCTTTATGGCTATTCTCATATTCCTACAACAACTCAATCTCATTCCTCTTTCTTCCCCAAATTACCCTTTCCTCTTTCTTCTTATTTACCACTTTTGCCATTCCCCAGGACACTCGGAGGAGTAGTTGTTTTTCCACTTCCACTTTAACACTTGTCAGTTGTTAGAGATGAAGCCAAATCAGCCGGTAAGAAAGAAAAAAAGTGTTTGTTTTTTTCCTCTTTAAATAATTAAGATAGAGGCCGAGAGAAGCCCAAGTTATAATGGGCCTTTCTTAATGGAACGACCTTTTGAGACGTTCATAATGGGCATTTCTCAATAGAACGGCATCGTTCGGCCAGCAAAACTCTCCTCACCCCTCTAAGGTTGTTACTACCGACTTTATGTGGACAATGTTTTATTGACTGTATGATTCTCTTTTTCCTCAAATTTTGAAAACAGGGGGTGACGAGTGAATCTACTAAACAAGAGTAACAAGATTGAACCATACTATTACACAAGCATGGTCTCTGATATCATTAAACTGATGGAGCCCCCTAGTAAGTAAAAGGGAATCATCATCTTGTTTTTTTCCCTGAAAACAGTAGTAACTTATATGTCCTGTTATTACGTACGGAAAAGATGAAAATTTATGATCTTTTTGCTCTTCGGTTAATAATTAATCTGGTGATCCATTCATCATCAGAAAACATGGCCTGATGGCTCTAATGAAAGCATGAGATGAACACATTTGATATGTTTTTGTATGAAGATTTTGAAGTAGGTGAAGAGCTAAATGATTGAATAGCAAAACAAGGTTCCCATTTAAACTCTTAAAAAGTACTTCATGCGTTCAAAAGCACAGCCTGTTTTTTTTTCATGACATAGGCGTTACTCTATAGTAATATTATAGTCTTTTTAGACTGCTTGGTCCAGAACCACGTGATGCGTATTGATAATAGAAACTATGGTCATTATCGAGGAACACAGATCTCTTGAGTTTGAGATTAAAAATAGGTTCAAGTCCAAACTGCATGTGATGTGAATTGTCAGCGAATATTCCGCTAACTGCAAAAGTTAAACAACTAATGATATATAAAGAACTTCATCCTCATTTTGTCTGTTTCTGCTGTGTTTTCATCGTTTGTAATTAAAGAGTACAATAGGTGGAGGGGGCAATGGTAATATCATCACATGATTTGAGTTTTGTCATGTTGTAACCAATAAGTAGTTTAACGAAGAAGTTGCAAAGGGCATAGGAACATAATGAGGGGAAGTGAGTACAAATCGTAATCTGCTTTTTGCATGCCTTGTTTTTCTCTTCTCAAAAGTCATTAATGCTTACAAAGACCTACTAACCATAGCTCTAATTGTCTCCATAAACATAATCCATCATTATTTCAAAAACAACTGTCTTTTCTCACGTTTTTATAAAATAGTTAAATATGAGAAATTTATCTTCTAAAAAGCTAAATATCGGATAAACTGATTGTAAAATATAATAAAAATATTTTTTTTAAAGAGACAATGTTTTACACTTTTTAAGAAATTAAGAAGATTTATAGGCATGAGGTTACTAGCCGAATCGGACCGAACCTGCCGAACCAAACAGAAAGTTCAATTCTGGTTCAGTTCAATTAGAAGGTTTGGTTTATTTCAACAACTAAAAAATCGATTTCCGTTTGGTAATCGGTTAGTTCAGTTTTCTAAAAATTTCTTTAGCCCATTTCCAATGGTTTCTTTCATTTTTTTCCTCAAACTAAAGTAAACTCAAAATGAAGTTGTGATTTGCTCCAATGGTTCTCCTTATTTTTTCCCTCAATTTTTATTATATTCATTTTTTAACTTATTATTTATTGCAAATAACACCTTTTATTTTATAAAATTTTAGACTATACTCATTTATTTTTAAATTCTACAATTTAACCAAACTTTAACTTATAAAAAACAAATATTTATTACATTAATAAAATTACATAACAATATACAAAGTAATAGTAGAATTTTACTTAAACAATACTATTATTATATTTTTCCCACTTCGTATTAGTTATGTATTTCCATGGTATTGTTTTTTTTTAATTATATATTATAATTTATAAAATTATAAATTATAAATTATATTTTAATAAATAATTTTTGGTAATTATATTTCAAGAAGTTTAATCAGTATATACATATTGGATATAAAGTTATAAAAGTTATGTGTTAGTGTTAATGTTTTGTTTATGCATAAATAAAAATTATTAAAAGTAAAAAATGTAATTAAAAAATGATTGACATCGTTTTGAATAGTGTTTCCTCAAATTGAAGTACCATTAGAGATGGATTTTTCTCATTTTTTATGTTTTCTTTCATTTTGATGCACTATTGGAAATGCTTTTACCAAATAATACTAGTTTTAACCAAAAAGATCAAACTAATTGAACTACCCAAAATAATCGAACTTAACTATTTTTGAATTTAATTTAATTTAAAGTTTAAACTGAAAGTTTAACCGAAAACAAAAAGTTTCGGTACAAAATTTTGGATCCAAACTAACCAAAAATCCAACCAAACCGATTTTTTCGGTTCAGTTACGGCAAAGTTTTAACATACTCGAAACTAACTGGAACTAGCCGAAAAAACTGAACCGGTATGTCTAATTTATCTTTTTTTTTTTTTTTTTTTGGCTCAACATCAACTTTTCCATTAACCAAATGATTCTAATACAATCAGATTATGACCACATTGCCTCATAAGAGGCTTTAACCACAATGTGACATGAGGATGAGGATACAAGTATCACCCAGAAACACTCATTTGGTTCCTACGTTACCATATCATCTCATCCAGTCACTTTGACCACATAATTAAACCACATAGTTACAAAAGACCAGACCTAAACCGGTTCAAAAGAGAACAAACACGAGACATCAGTTGAAAGCAAGCAGTGATCTCCTTATGATCAGAATGAGATACTTGGATCAGCTACCACAACACACTAAGTGCTTATTGCTCGGACTCCTCCTTCTTACCGGGGTCGAAGTCTCCGAACTTTTCACCAAAGGGCGGAACATAAGGCCGTATATACAAGGTTTCATCACACCCAAGCTTTCCCAGATATTGCAATTATTCACCACGCTATGGTCTCCTATGATCAGAGTTCTGTGCGTGTCCCATTAGCAACTTCACTCAGAGGCGCTCCACTAGAAGAAGCTTGAGGTCGTTGATGTTCCTTGCTATAAACCTCTGCCGCTAGCGGACTGAAGGTCCGACTGATAAAAAACCTAGAGACCAGGAGGGGTAAAGACATTGATACTTCAGCTAACCATGACCCAATCCGGTATCTCTTGCAAGTTCCCTCTGATGTCTCCAGAGGATAAGAGTCGAGTTCAAGACCATCAGAATCATCGCCGAACGGCGCAACCCGGATTTGAGTCATACCACCGTTGTTCTTTGCCTCCCATCATGGCCAAGCCGGATACTTGTCCGGAATGAAAGGCAGATTGTGATGATAGAAAAACGCAAGAGGGAATCTGATTCAGGTTATGGGAGTCGAAACTCGCCGTTGGCCCCACTAACCTCTGTTCGTCGCACCTCTCCTCCACCCATCTCGCCACAACACAAGGAGGAAGAGTCGAGTTAGAGGAGACGTCTATCCTTCTCCACGCGCCATCATCAACAAGGTCTTCAACTAGATCTGGAAAAACAAAATTAGATCTGTTCAGACCTACAATCCTAAAAGCCGACTCTCTTCTTCTCAGCCTCGCCTACGTCTCGCCGCTACTCCACTCAAGGTTCGCCGACTCCGACCAGCACCACGCAGTTCCGGAGGACACAACATCGTCAGAGAAGCGCGCATATCGACTCGGTCTGGATCTGGGAAGAGGAGAGAAAAAATAAAACAAGTAAGGAGAAGAAGGTGGAGCCTCCGGCAACGCCAAGGCGGCGGCCGGAGCTAGGGTTTAGCTCTCTTCGGGGTTCTCTCTCTTTCTCTCTCTCTCTCTCTTTTAATTATTTTAGATATATTGTTGCCTTAAAACATTTACAAGGCCCGTATGTCTAATTTATCTAATCATTCAACTTTCTTTTTCTTTCTTTCTTTCGGCAATAAATTCCCTCTCTCTCTCAATTTTTCTTTCTTTATTTATTTACTTCTTTTCTTTTTTTGTATCCAATACGGATATTGATGCAATTAAAGAAGCTCATTTAATTTTATTTCAAAAAGACAAAAACAAAAAATTCAAAAAAGAACAAAAGCGAAAGGTGTTATCTTGTAATTTAGCTTTTATTATTATTTTTTAATTTTAACAAGGCTTGGGGCTGTTCCGACTTTTAGATCCTCTCTCTCTCTCGGGTTCTTGTCGTGCGTATCCGGCGAGATGAAACAACACTAGTGAAGTTGAAGTGAACCAACTAACTGCATGTACTTGTAGCAGCCGCTAGCAAGCAACTACCTTTCTTGTCCCTTCTCCGAATCTTTGTCTGCTCCAATCCACACCCAAGGTATCTCCTTCCTTCTCTCTTTCTAGGGTTTCTCCTAAAAAGTTGCTTCCTTTCCTTAGTTTCCAGATCTCCCTTGTCTCTTAGTTCTTCTTCTCATTTGAGATCTGCTCTTTTAAAGTTCATCAAAGAAACTCCTTCTTGTGTGGTTTCTATCTAATTGATTCTTATGATCTGAGTAGGTTTTGAAGAGATGTGCCTTTCCTGTTAATCTATTTTTGCATCCAATGTCGTCCACACGAAAGCCTAGTGGTAGTCATGGAGCTGAACTCGAAGCTCAGAAGCGCTCCTCTTCAAATAGTAAAGCTACAAATCCAGGAGTTCCCGAGAGCAAACGGTTACCTGAGCCCTTTAAGAAGCGATCTACTGATCCTAAACCTGATTTCACCTCCTTGTCCACCGTTCTAGAGCATGTGGATTCGTTAACCATCGATAGCAACGACCAGGAGCAGAAAACGTCAGGCTTCGGCAGTGCGAAGGTGAGTGATGGCACGAGCAGCCTCGCCAAGACGAGTGGAAGCCGCCTTGATTTCATGGAGAGTGGCAAAAGCAGTATCTACAGAGGAAGCACGAGCAGTGACATCAGCGATGAGAGTAGCTGCAGCAGCTTAAGCAGCACTGTCAACAAACCTCACAAAGCCAACGACTTGAGCTGGGAAGCGATCCAGGCCGTGAGGGCTCGTGATGGGGTTTTGGGTCTGAGCCACTTCAGGCTACTCAAGAGGCTAGGGTGTGGAGACATAGGGAGTGTTTACCTCTCTGAGCTGAAAGGGACGAAGTGTTACTTTGCGATGAAGGTTATGGACAAGACGTCTCTCGCTAGCCGCAAGAAGCTTCTTAGAGCTCAGACGGAAAGAGAGATTCTCCAGTCTTTGGATCATCCTTTTCTCCCTACGCTCTACACTCATTTCGAGACTGAGAAGTTCTCTTGTCTGGTGATGGAGTTTTGTCCTGGAGGAGACTTGCATACTCTCAGACAACGCCAGCCTGGGAAGCATTTCTCCGAGCAAGCGGTTAAGTGAGTCATCCTTCTCTCAAAGCTGTGAGAATATAAGCTCATACATCCGGAGTTTAACTGGGACATGAGTAATATATAAAACGTTACCATTCATTTATCACCAATTAGTTTTAAGTTGGAAGCTCGTAATAAACCCTTACGTTATATTCTCAGAAAAGCCATTTGCTATTATATCTCTTGTTCTTAGCTGACTAAAAGTGTTTTTGTTTTTCAATTGGGTGGTAGATTCTACATAGCAGAGTCATTGCTAGCTATTGAGTACCTGCACATGTTGGGGATTGTATACCGTGATCTCAAGCCTGAGAACGTTCTAGTTCGAGAAGACGGACATATAATGCTCTCTGACTTTGACCTCTCACTCCGATGTCTCGTCAGCCCAACTCTAGTGAAATCTACCGCCATTGAGTCAGATCCTTTACGCAAAAACGTTTACTGTGTGCAGATGGAGCCCTCTTGCATCCAACCATCATGCACCGTCCCCACCACTTGCTTCTCTCCGCGTCTCTTCTCAAGCAAGTCTAAGAAGGAGCGTAAGTCCAAGAACGACACAGCAAATCAAGTTAGGCCATTGCCAGAGCTGGTGGCTGAGCCAACGGATGCACGTTCCATGTCGTTTGTGGGAACGCACGAGTACTTGGCTCCGGAGATTATCAAAGGTGAAGGGCATGGGAGTGCGGTGGATTGGTGGACTTTTGGGATATTCCTTTACGAGCTTCTCTTTGGGAGAACGCCTTTCAAGGGGTCTGGCAACAGACAGACGCTGTTCAACGTGGTGGGACAGCCTCTGCGGTTTCCTGAGTCACCTGTGGTGAGTTTTGCAGCGAGGGATCTTATCCGGGGCCTTCTCATGAAGGAGCCTCAGCAGAGACTGGGGTTCAAACGGGGAGCTACTGAGGTTAAGCAGCACCCGTTCTTCGAAGGTGTGAACTGGGCTTTGATCCGGTGTGCTACTCCACCTGAGATCCCAAAGCCGGTTGAGCTGGAGAGGGGGCCTGTGAGTAGTGTTGCAGAGTCACCAACGAGCCAGAAGACAGCGGCAGGTTTGGTTCTGAATGCTCAGAAAGGGTCTGATAACTATTTGGAATTTGATTTCTTCTAGAGACTATGGTACTAATTCTCTATTCTTCCCTAAAAAGACCATGAGATGATCAAGTGTTGTTATGCTCTTCATAGATTGGCATGAATATGTATGTTTGTTTCTGTAGTTTATTAAAATGTTTGTAACTCTTTTCATAACCTTATTAGTTTTTATCATAGTATCTTTTTTACTTCCTCTATCCAAACACAGAACATAACAGACAAATGTACTACATCTGCATCTTTATCTTTCATTCCACTAACTGGTAGTTTTGGGCTTACTAAAGCAAATCCAAGCAAAAGAGTCACTGGATTGATCTTTCTTCGGCTGCAGCTGTATTGAGGGCTTGGAGGGGCTTCTCTCCGTCGCCGGCTTTTCTATCTCTATCTCTTTTCCTTGGCATATGACTTTGACCTCACATGTTTCTGCTGAGGAGCTTCTCATTATCTGTTCTGCAACACTGTTTCCTTTTAGTGACTTTGCTTTCCTACAAGAAAGAGAGTTAGATTCATCTGACAACTCAGTGACTTGTGTAAGTCATCTTCTATATATGTAGAGGCATACCTTGCATTAGACTTGTCGATCCCAAGAACAAGCTTCTTAATGTTAAGAATGGTAGTGAGGTCTTGTATAGCCTTTGCCACCGAGTCACTCTCTACCAGTATTGTCTCTACCTTCACCTGTTTTTGGATCTGTTAGTTCACTATCTTAATCAAATACCAAGAGAGAAAGAGATGGGACCTTAGAAGCAGAGCAGGCTTGGAGAAACTTGTTCAACAGAGTTCTTCTCTTCTCTCTTTCCTGAGACATAAAAGCATCAAGTTGTTCCTGACTAGCTTGCTCCCTCGCCAGCCTCCCCACTACACAGAGATCATACATACAAACACACTTGAGTTCCAACAAACAATAGATTTTAAAGATCAAAGGTAAAGAAGTGGTAAGAGAAGGAGATATACAGACAAGGGTAAGGGATGAAGTGAGTCTCAGGGAAGACATGGATGAGGAAAAGAAGAGTAGAAGAAGAAGAAGGGATGAGATTGTCAAGTGCCCAACGCAATGCTCCCATGCTTGAGTCTCCTTTACCAACTCCAACATATACGTTGTCCTCTCCGCTCAAAGATACTGTTCCACTGCTTCCTTCAAACGGGCTCTCTCGCACAGTCTCCAGGCTTGTCCTTCCATATCCTTCTTCATCCTCTTCTTCTATCTCATTGATCCTCCGTTGCATCTTCTTCTCGTTGACTTTTTTTGGCTCTTTTTGTTTTGTCCCCTCTCTACCCCATTCAAACCTTCTCACTTTTCTTTAATTTATAGTATTGCATTCTACATGTGTGTTTTGTTTTGTCGAATATATGACTTGATTTTTTGGTATCTTTTGCGTGTGAGTTTTGTAAAAGTCTGAATTTTCCAAGACATTTACATATCATGACCATATACAGGGTTTTATTCACACACGTTTGTGTCAGTTTTAGAATTCAATAATATCTGTAAAGAAAACAAATCACCAAAGAACAAAGGTTATTAGTACCATAATACTACAAGAACAAAAAAAAAGTGTTGGAAATTACTTTATTTAATTTTCCAACTTAAAGAAAGAAAAGTATTTTATTGGCCAAGCACAAGAATATGAAACTCTAAAATGGGTCAACGTGCTTTGCTCGTTGATTATTGGCAACTCTTGATCGAATATCCGAATCCCACAAGAATCTTTATGATAATATTAAATAAATTTCTTAGCTGTTGTGGAAAAAAAGAAGAAGAAGCAAACCTTATGCATCAGCAGTAAACGTTTTGATGCTTTCTCTATCTGACATTTGAGGAATCATTTCGATGTTTAATGTTAGGCTTGGAAAATTAGTAACAAAAAAAAATTGTTAGGCTTGGAAAGTTTCAGCCCTTAAACATCTTGACCCCAAGGATGAAAGAAAAGTCGATGAAGAAAAGCAATGCAAAAGAGCCAAAGACTTATAAAGTTGTTGTGTCTTTTTTTCGTTGCAAATAACAAGAAAGACTTTTCTGTGAGATGGGCATGTTCCATACAAGGAAATTGACCTTTGAGTAACACATAAAGCAAACGCATTCATGCTATATATGAGAGTATATCCCCGGCCCCTAAACCTTCTTTCTATAAAGGACATCTTCAGCAACTAACCTTATTTTAAGAATGGATGATTTTCTAAATAAAAGTTTAAGGTTGAGTTAAATTTCAAATATATCTTTACATTTTTACATTTTATATTTTAGTTTTCAACTTTTTTAAACTAACTAGAATCGCTAAACTTTTATAAATAAGTAATATATACATAATAAGAATGTAAAACATAATATTTAGTATAACTTATTTGTAGGTATTTTGGTTTCACCAAGTTACCAAATCCTTAATTTATTTTAAAAATTCCAACTAGAGTGAAAAGTTACGAAATAGGCCAATTGGATGTATGTAATATTTCTATTTTACATCATATTATTTTATATTAATAATTCTGGTTTTAATTTTAACATTCTTATATCTTATGTGTAAATAATAATTATATACAAAATATTTATCTTAATATTTAGGTGAATGTGATTATAAAGATTAAAGTGATACAAAATTAATATTAGTAATATTATATATAAGACTTATAATTGTAAGAAGTAATTTTAAAAGTAAATATAGGGGTTGATTGGTAAGTGCTGTGATTTCATTTTTTGACTGTAGAAATATTGATGTGGTTTTTATTGCTTTGACTTTGGATTTTTAATTTTTAAAAGTCTTTAAATTTGGGCTGTAGATTTTTGTCTCTGCAGAGAAATTGTAAAGACATAAATTTAGAGAAGTGCTGTGGATTTTATAAAATGACTGTGAGCTTTAAAAAAAATAGAAATCAAAATTGGTGTAGAATTAATGCTCTACAAAGAAATGAGGCTGTAGAGAGCACTCACAACCACTACCAATCACACCCATAGTGTTTTGAGTTTCTTAATAGTAAAACCTTATTTTAAAGGTTTGATGGTCGATTAGAAAATGAAAAACCTCAAAATTTATGGGTATGATTGTTGGAGATGTCATAATATTTTGACATTTTTAATATAAATTGTTTTATCTAAAAATGAATATAATTTTTTTTTTAACCAAATCTTTAGGAATATTATTAAACATATAAAATAAATATAATTCAACGAATCACAAAAACTGCATAATGGATCATTGAAATAAAATATTTAACAAATCTAAAACTTGCATATATATATTTATATTATGAAACATATGAAGTACTAATTAATTAACAGGAAAGTAATTTAAACGTTTCTCTAAAAAGACAACTTTGAATAGTTGACTTAAAAGAACTTTGAATACCATTATCCCATTTTTTATATTTCTTTTCCTAAATCATCATAGTTTGAATCTTCCTCTCTTTTTCTTGTTACGTTTGTTCATTTTTCACAGAAAAATTCAAATACTTTAAACTTGTGCTTATTGACCCACAACCACAAGAGGTGTAAAATTACATGGGATTTGGGAACTGGATTGATTTGATTATTCAACATATCCCATAGAACTCACAAGAACTCTGAAGCTGCTTTTTTTTTCTTTTTAATTTTTGTTAAAGACTTAAAAAGAGGGTCTTTGTCAAAGTAGTTATCTTCTTAAAGAAGACGAGTTTAATACAATATATTTTTGTTGGTGGGGTGTTTTCCGTCTCCTACCACCTCTTTTGACCTTTAATGATGGCCTCATAGTTTGGTAAAACAGAAAAAAGAGAGTCGATCTTTGGAGATTTTTTACTTCTCTCTGGGGAACTCTCTCTGTCTGGCTGCAGAGGAAGTGAGAGTGGAACCAATGGGGATCGTGTCGGAAGAAGAAGCCATTGATGAACTCCAGAAGCTCATAAATCAAGGTCTGACCCTCTTCTTCCCTACTTTGATTTTTCTCATGTCAGTAATATTACTAAATTGGGTAAAGTTTGTTGTGCACAGTTGAGGGGCCACTGAAGAAAACATTTGAGGTATGTTTTTGTTTGGCTTCTACTTGAGTTTGTCTTGTTTATTCTCTCTGTTCTTTGAAACGGGTCAACCCCCACCATTCGAATGATTAGATCATTATAGATGCTTAAGATTGTCCACACATGTCACGTTTTTAAGAATGTATACTTTGATATCTGTAAGCTTGAGCGAGAATCGTTTCTTTTATGCTCCACGCTTTGTGTTCGTGTTCGTGTTGTTTCTTGAACTGAAAAAAATCAAGTAAAAGGAAACGTGTTTGTGAATCTGCAGAGAGTCCATCAGGGATACCTGAGGGAGAACTTGAGTCGTTTCCTGAAAGCACGTGACTGGAACGTGAGCAAAGCTCATACAATGGTAATCTACTACATCTCCCAAACACTTCATTATCTGATTTTGAGTGATTGTTCCACAGAGTCTTGTCTGATTTGTGTAATTCACTTTCAGCTGCTTGACTGTTTGCGTTGGAGGGTGGATAGTGAAATCGACAGTATCTTATCAGTGAGTTATTGTTCATTTCCTCTTTTTCTTGGTCTGTCATGTAAGCTCTGTGACACACTAGGATCATGGCTTTTGGTTTCTGCAGAAACCCATTGTTCCTAGTGAGTTGTATAGGGACGTACGTGATTCTCAACTCATAGGAATGTCTGGTTACACAAGAGAGGTAGCCCCCCCATAGCTTTTATCTGACCAAAGCATGTATCTTCTCAATTCTTAACTGGTGTTATCTTAATGTCATAGGGCTTGCCTGTGTTTGCTATTGGCGTTGGCCTTAGCACATTCGACAAAGCTTCAGTAAGATGCTTCCTTGTCCTAGTTTTCACAAAATGAGAAACAACAAATGAAATGTGCTTCTCTTCATCCACTTACAGGTTCACTACTATGTCCAATCACACATCCAAATCAACGAATACAGAGACCGTGTACTACTGGTGAGTACATTATCAATTGACTAAAACTTCTATTTTCGGTTTCTTTCTTACTGTAATGTGTTAAAACACTGTTACAGTCTTCTATGTCCAAGAAGAATGGGCGGCCAATCACCACCTGCGTCAAGGTTCTTGACATGACAGGGTTGAAACTTTCAGCGTTGAGCCAGATTAAGGTAATTGCAAGTGGTAAGTAAGTTCTTGAATTCATTTCCATACTCTTCTTTATAACTTGTGGTGTGTCAACATTTTTGATGCAGTTAGTGACAATCATATCAACCATAGATGATCTAAACTATCCAGAGAAGACAAACACTTACTATGTTGTCAACGCTCCATATATATTCTCCGCCTGTTGGAAGGTAAAGCCTTTTTTTTTTGTTTGTAACTCAAAAAGTGTTTTAGCTTACTTGGCATTATTCATGTATGTGTGTGTATTATTCAGGTTGTAAAACCTCTTTTACATGAGAGGACGACTAAAAAAGTTCATGTGTTATCCGGTTCCGGAAAGGATGAGTTGTTGAAGGTATGCATGTGCGTCTTATCATCTTACTGTGAAATGTATAGTTAGTGTTCTAAGTCTTGTGGTTCTTTTGTAGATTATGGACTACACATCCCTCCCACATTTCTGTAGAAGAGGAAGCTCTGGCTCATCTCACCATACTCAGAGTGTTGACTGTTTTTCTGTTGATCATCCCTTTCATCAACAGCTGTACAGCTATGTGAAGCACCATTACGAAACGCAGGGACAAGGTGAACCTGCAAAGCAAGGGTCGTTCCACGTGGGTTTTCCTGAGCCTGGAGCTGATGGTGTTCAGATAGTTAAAACCATTGAATCTGAAATGCACAACCTTGAGAACTGTAATGGTTTGGGGAAGCCCGTTGATGACAGAACAGTCAGTCCATGAAAAAACTTGGAAGATGATCACAACCCTGAATGTTTCTGAAGGAGTTCCTTTCAGTGCCTTCAAATGGACAAGTACTGAGCACTCAGCTCTGTGATCTCCTTAGCCATTCAAACGTAGAGTGAAGCAAAGAGAATAAAGTCTTGAACTGAATGTACTCCTGGATTCATGTATAGTCTTATTTGATCCTCTTGTTAAGACATTTGTAGCAGATTTATATATGATTTATATTCTCCGACTTGGCAACAAGTTGACATTAAGAGACTTGTATTGAGAAAACATTAATTGGCATTACATGTTGTGGAACAAAGGCAAAAAGCTTTAAAGCCTTGAAAGCCATTTCACACTCATTTGGAACACAAAGACCATTACATGTTGCAGTTATCACTAGACAAACGAGTTGCTTGTTACAAACTAACATTACCCCCACACATGTGCATTCATTCTACTTTGTTCCAGGACGATCGATCAACTTGATCTTCAACTCAATCTCACCCGATTCAACAGCGCACAGCTTCAGCCACACGCTCTGCACCACCTCTCCGTCAATGCAACTGATTGTGCTCTCCCGAGATACACAGTTGTCAGAATCAGGCAACACTTTCCTAAGAGTCGTCTCGCCAGAGGAGACACGCACTATATGCCTTAGTCTGGCTACTGAGATGAGCGGTTGAAGGCTGAGAGTGGCATGACCCATCTTGTCATCTGCCTTGAACCTATCTTTATCAAACACTTCCTGCCACATCAACAATCTCAGCATCCTCACCACGATGACCAAATAGTAATGAAGATGAAAAAGCATACCAATGAGAGAACTGCTGCAGGGTCTTTGAGTGTAAAGCTCAGTTCCTCATCCCACACAGGATTCAAGCAGTTGTTGATCACTTTGGTCTTGGCTGACTAGTTTTTTCAAGACAATAAAATATCACATTAACAATATCCTCAAAACCATTTAACCTCAGCATAAAAGAAAGAACACAAGAGTGTTTGTAACTGATCAGGACAACGAGTTCTTATGGTTATTATCACCAAACTTACCTCAGTTCCCAGTTTGACAATCACGTAAGGATCACTTGACTTGAAGTCTCTGATAACCAGTTTCTTTCCTCGAATAACAGTCACCTGAAGCAGTCCTAGCGGCTCGCCCATCTCAGATCTTACAAACACAACAAGCTAAAAAACGTTAGAAGAAGAAACCAAGTCATCTAAGCAGCTTCACACACTTCTCATAAAATACGAGAAATATAGCAGCCTGTCTTTATTAGACATTTAATTGAATATGGACCAACATAAAACACAGACAAAGAGAAAGAATCACAAGTAATCTGACACAAAACCAACAAAAATCACTCGGTTGTTCAGCTTCTTTTTAACACGAAAACAATTTCTGGGGAAGAGATAGAAAGATGAACAATTGATCTCCAAGCAACCAAGAGAGATAGAATGCAGCTAATGTACAGACACGTGTATATTTAGTGAGTATGCTAAAGGAAGATACCTCAATCACAACCACAGCTTGATCAAGAAACACTGAAGGACTATGCAGAAAACGGATAGTTTTTTTTTTATTTTACAGAAAAGGTTCAATCTTTGTGGATTAAAAACAGAAACTCGAGTCTACCAGTTTGAAATGATACTAACTGAAAAGAAAGTTTCACAGAAGACCAAGGAACGAACAGTAAAGGACAGTTAACAGCCGAGAAACAGAAAGATTACGAAACAAAGTTTACCAATTTGGAAATAGAAAATGTCCAAAAATGCAAAAGGATTCCTTCTTCCACTTCTTGTTTGCTTGGTTGAGAGATATGAAGCTGAGAGAGGAGGTAGGGAGGATGCAGAATTGCAGATTTTTTACAGTATCACTTGTTTTGTTTCTTTATAAATGAAAACAAATGATGTCATAAAGAGACAGATTCGACGGTCTCGAGACACGAGGTTGCAAAAGAATGTTTGACCAGACCAAATAGCGTTAACTTTAATAAAGTTCTGAGTTTTGGAGAACGTAGATGCAACGGTAAACAATTAGAATTACTGCAAAGATTAGGTGAAACCTAATCCTCTTCTATAAAATTAATTTACTCCTAAGTCTTTCGTTAATGGTATCGGTAAAACGAAAACAGAATTGTTTATCTGCTTAAAATCAGAGTTGGTCTCTGACGACACGCTTTGACTCGGTCTAATATGTAAAGCCACATTTAATTTGAGTCCCAATAGTTTTTTTAATTCTCGTTATTCTTTACTCCGAATAATGCTCAAGTGCAAAGGCAAAAACATGTTATTGTGGAATTTATATAGTTATCATGTTTGGGAACGCGACATTTAGAAATTAGAAGACGAACTTTTACTCAACATGTCGTCGTCGAGTGGCTCCATAACACAATGGTCATGGAGTTTTTCCAATAAAAAATAATGCAAGATAATCTTCATCCCAAAATAAGAGGCAATAATAAGTCAAAATCAGGAGGATTAGATACAAATCATCTAATTGTCATAACTTTTCTCCAAGTAAATTTTAAGAAATATATATATGACCCACTATGTATATTGTAGTGTAAAACATAGCATAATGAAAAAAGATATTGTTATTTAGTAAATTCACTGAGAAATCATATGCGAAATATAGAATAATGGATCGTGGCCTTTGCTTCTCTTACTTGCGTTTGATTTCAGTTAATTATGATGGGGTTACCGAACTTCCTCTTTGTTCTCCTCGCCATTTTCAGAAGCCTTTTTGCTTCTTTCTCTGCGTCCCAATCGAACTTAGCTCCTGAAAGTAACATTACATACTTTAAATGAACTCTTTTTTTGAGACAAATATGAACATCTTTTTACTTCTTTCTATCTACCACAATATGTCATTTTACCATAGAATCAACACACTTCTCCATTGCTTCCAGAGAAATCAAGTTTTAGAGATTCTTTGTTCATACCTTTGGCGTTCCCGTTGAGCATACATGAAAAGCCTCCGTCTATATCTTCATCTGAGTCTATCACAATACAACCTTGTTGAAACTACATAAGAATTGAATTGCATATTTCTCAGGGTTTGAGGAAGTTCAAAACATGTGTTCTTATTCATTACAGCTGACCAGTGAGAAAATCACCTGTGTACGAGTGTCTTCTGGTTTTACTTGCTTTCTTGCTGCGCTCTTCTTGAATGTGTTTTGTTCTGGTTTCACTGTCTTCCAGCCTCCAACTTGTATCTTTGGGGATAAAGATGTCTTTACGGTTCTAGATGATGGTTGTTTCCTTTTCGGTGTAGCATTAGAAATGGCATTTCTCTGCAGCTCATATTGCACATATATGTTAGTAACAGCTGAGCTTGTAAACAAAAATAGAGAAGAGAGATGTGTTAACTACCTTGGCTTCTGCTCCACGCTGCTCAGGAAAGTTTTCCTTTGACTGCTGTTGAACAAAAGCCATATTAATTGCTGAAATGTTTGGCTTAAAAAGCAACGAAATGGGAAGCGGGAGAATAAACCGTCAGTTGTGGTGCTCTTGGAAGACGATCTATTGGCTCAGGCTTCTTCATGATATTCAAAACCTATAGTAGATTTGGTAGTGGCATCAAAGCATTACATATCCTTTTATCCTCACGTGTCTGGAATTTAGAGTTACCTTCGCTGATGGACCCCGATGTTCAGGCAGGTTTTCCTTAGCCTGACGTTTAACGAAAAGTTACCTTAATTGCTGAAGTTAGTAGCTTAAAAAGGAAAGACATGTAAAGCAAAGAAACCTTCACTTGTGGTGCTGCTGGACCCTGAACTATTACCTCAGCCATCTCCAAACTAGACAAAGCCTGTAAGAGATTTGGTAATGAGAATTAAAGCATTACATGTGCTCGCAAATATACAGAACGACAAAATTCAATATGATAAGACTCTCTGGTGAACGTGTGACAGAACCTGAGACTCTCTGGTGAACGTGTGGTAGATATCCCTTTGCATTTTCTGCAGAGCGGATTCTACTTGTTCTGGGATAGCCTTTAGCATCAGGATTATACTTTGTAGCTTCTCTTCACTGAAATCTTTGCTTAGTTCCTCCAATATCGATTTAACACCTCCATCAAGACTAGCTTTAAAATTCGCTTGTTCCTTTATCTGCTTCCCAATTAATCATTTTAATAAGCTTCAGTTATTAGTATAAGATGATTAAAGCAACAGAAAAAAAACTGCAAATATTTGGTTCTACCAGCTGCTGAAGTGAAGTGTCTTGGAGAATCAACTTTTGCTGTATGCGTTCAGCTGTAGTAAACATATGAAAGTAAAAGGTTAGCAAAGTATCTGTTGAGACCTTCACATGGAGGAACTAGGAGTCGTTCCTCAAATGGAATGCTCTTTAACAGATGATAAACTATTGGAGAAAACAATCTTAATAAGTGAATTACTCTTGACAGTATCACGTTTGTAAAGAATAAGAGTAGCATTAAAGAGTACTGGTAAGAAAAAGCGTATGGTCAAGCAATGATAATCAAAGGTTATACACATTCCTAACCCCCTTGGTCTGTTTCTATATCACTGGTTGGCACATTCTTTGAGAACACATCGAATTTGACATTTTCAAATATTCGTGTAACTAGAAAAAACATAATATCATAGAACTCACTTATAAGTAATACTTCTTTAGTTCCTCTGTTGGCTTGCATGATGTCACTCTGAATTGAATCCAACATCATCCCAAACTTGCTCAGTGAAGTTTCCATCACCCTAAACCGTTGCTCAAATTCTTCACTGAGTTGAGCTACACTCACAGTGACGAAAGGCAGAAAGGTGAATCATATTAGCGGACACCCAGTGACAAAAAAGGAATGTATTTCCAAGCTATATCGTTAAACTCAAAAAGTTTATCCAGAAACATATTTGTTTATTAAGTAGTCAAAGCAACTTTTTGATTTGGGAAAAGAGAAAACTTACATTTAGACTCTCCGACTGAGTCAGAACTCCATCTTCTCTGAAGACCGCTAGAAGATCTATACGCAACAAGCTGACTATCATCTCTTCTATGACTAATTGGGGGCAAGCAATTAACCTTCTTCAAAGAGTGATCTCGTTCTTGGGAACTAAATCTCTGTACAGAAAAAGAAGATACAACACAAGTATGTAATCAAGACTCACTGTTCTTATCCAGAAGAAGAAACGGTTTACAAATATGAAAAACAAAGACGTTAGTTTCAAACCTGATCGCTTATCACGAGTTCATCAACCGAGCCCTGAGTCCTCTGAGAAAAACAACCACGCTGAGAGTAAGACGAAGGTCCCTGCGAGAACGACTGCTGTGACTGCTGAGATCGAAGCTGCTGCGACTGCTGTGATCGCGATGCCTGTGGTTCCAACGGTCCAATACTCGATCCCCTGCTAAATAGAGAAAGATAAACGCGAATCGAAGTAGCAAAATCATTAGCCAACACGCAAAACGATAGAGGAATACAATTCGAAAACCTAACGGATACTCATGGAAGCTATGAATCAGTTCGTAATACTTAGATCGAGGAAGAAACTCCACAAACAGATCATCGAAACTCGCCTCCAGCACAAACTAAGCAAATTCGTTCGAATCGCTGTGTAATCACTGCGAATCAAGTTCTCTAACTGTTCCGTGAAAGAGATGACGAATAGAAGCGGGATCGTACCTTAGATTAGGAGGAAACACGGATATTGATTTCAGATCGCAGGCTTTGTTGATATTCATTTTCATCGGTAAGATCCAACTCGTTAGAGACGAAGACGAAGCTGTTCTTCAAGTACTCTCGCCAACGATCAAGAGAGGGCGAGAGAGAATTGTAACTGAATTTTGAATTTTAAAAAGATCGAGTGTGTAGCTGAAACCGGAAAAAAATATTTATTTATTTTTGACAAAGCCCAATGGCCCATGGGCTTTTTTAATTGATATTTAAATACTTCCAATGAATGGCAAGAGGAGGTATATAGCATGTGAGAGCCGAGACCTAACCTACTCTTATCACTAGGTTTTTTTTTTGTTTTTGTTTTTGTTTAAATTAAGCAGCTACAGATAAAGTGAAAAAGCATAACGAGCATAAAAGATCATCTATGACCAACAATAATGTGCATACAAGAAGCGTAGAAGAAAGTGGCAAAGTATTGAGTAATCGTTTGGGAATAGAAGCTGTCAAACTATTACATAAGAAAATCATGAAACAGTCCTACAAACTAAAACACACACAGAGAGAACTACAATACATGAGCAAATAAGCATATGGAGGAGCTTCTTGTTGCCTATTATCCATTCCATCATGGTGGTTAGAACAACTATGTATCACTAAACTCTATGAATCTCGCATCTTTTTTTTACCACAGATAATACACACCAATACTAGTTGAGGCCAAACACGGCAACTTCTTTGGTGTGTTTATTCTACATTATGGCGTTCAGCACCTATGCTGATTTTCTCGAGCTTGACTTGGCCACTTTACTTTTCCACGCTCCCTGCACAGCCCATTCAAACACACATAGATCAGAACCGAGAACCACTCTACTCATCTCTCTGTTATAGAGAAAAGGTAGGTAGATACATACCAGAGTCTCATTGTCAGAAGCCTCAGCATCAACGGCATCTTCCTCAGCTTCTATCTCCTCTTGTTTCCCCTCAGAATCTGAGTTCTCAACAGCAGTTTCTTTCTCCTCAGAGTCCCCACTCGACTCTGCGTTTGCCTCCTTGAACTCAGCTTCCTCATCATCCTCGCCTTCTTTCCGTGACTTTCCTTCGGATTCTGATTTCTCTTCGTCGGCCTCCCCACCATATTTCGGGTCCTCTCCCATCTGCTCTGTGGATGATTCCATTTTCTCTTCACTTGCTTTTTCAGCAACTTCCACGACTGCATTATTTCAAAATATAATAGCTCAGAAACAGAAAGTTACATTGAATCGTTTAATAAGGTTATCAGACACTTTTTATGTATCTATACGTGCATGAAAGTACATAAGTTGAAAGGATTTTAAGTGGGGAGAGGTTACAAAATTCAGCATGGAATTGGAAAAGTAGTTCAATGGAGCTTACCTCCAGAAGCTCGGTTTTTCTTGGTTCTCAGCTTTGGTTTCTCATCTTCTAATGAGAGACTATTTGCTGTGCCTTCCGGGTCCTTGCGTTTTATGTTTTTCTTTGGAGTTCTTTTCCCTTTTGGCCTAGATAAGACAACAATAAGGAAAAAACAAAAGGTTAAACACGAATGCAGAAGATACGTATAAGTGTAAACAAAAAGCGAACGAATGATTAAGACTTCTAATGACACAATTTCACTTACGTAGTAGGAATTGGGTCTTCCTTCCTTTGTAAGCCAGATCTACTCTTACGCTTACTCTCCGAAGATCTAAAGGAAAGCAATGGAACAAGAGAACAAGATTGATATGTCACAGAAGACCAAAGAACACAACGAGACCAGATTACAGAGAGATACATTGGCATAAGTTGCAGAGTGTAAGTCTTACCCTTTTTTATTAGAACTTCGCTTTGATGCACTGGACTTCTGCAGAAGGTGAAATAGTGAAAGGATATTTATTAGGCTAACAGGAACGGCAGATGAAATAGTAAAGATCGGTTGATAAAAGACAACAGAACCAAAAACGCAGAAAATCTCAGAACCTTAGCGGGCTTCGTCTCTATGAGCTCCCAATGTTCTTTATCTAGGCGAAGTACTTCGACATCTCCATCCTCATAAAGTATCTGCATATCACAAGGACAGAGTTGGATGGACCAACTAACCCAAGAAAAAGACAAAAATCAAAGGGCTAAAGCCTTACCACATGTTTCTTTTTCGTGGAATCATATGATTTCACTGTGCCTTCATAAAACCTGTTGATTACACCGAGATGCAACTTCTGGTAAGATTCAGGAAAATAATACCACACTTTGCTGGAAATGAATTATTGCATCAACTAAGTTTAGAGTTACAAAATGTGATTAAGATTGTGGAAATAAACTAATTGCTTCAGAGTGTGCATTTAAATGGGAGTAATATGTGACAACAACTCGTGTACCATTTTAAGGACTTCAAAGAAAAGAAAATAAGCTCCAAGGAAGTATAACAATGAGATCACGTTTAAACTATCAATCCAAGGAAAAGTACTAAGAAAATACTAACCGTTTATCCATAGGCCACCAAACATCTATTCTGCAACCGATGAGTTCATCAGTAACCATTTTCTTTTCTGCTGTGGAGCACTGCAAGAGAAATCAGGCGAGGCTATAAATATTTGTTATCACTTATCGTAACTTCAATTTTTATAATTTGACACTATGGAAGGTAAACCTCCGCACCTTAGTCGGTCCTGCGATGCTCTTTCTTTTCCGCTTTATTGATCCAGAAGCAGACTTCAATTTGTCACCATTTTCTGCTGACTTACTCTGCTTTCATTTAAAAGAAAATTTTCAATCAAAAAATTGAATTAGATTACAGATACATAAGCGGTTTGATACTATTGTTGATTTTTACCTTCTCACTGCAGTTGCCATCTTCGCTTTGATTTTCCGGGTCAGATTCTGAGTTCTTTAATTTTGCTGAGAAGCTTTTCTTTCTTTTTCGGGAAGATCTGCTTTTTCCCTTGTCCGAGTCCGAGGAGATATTTGCGTCCATGTCTCTCTCTTCAAGCAACTCTTTTTTAGAAGCTTTCAGTGGATCACTACTTGAGAACTTGAAAGGACTATGTCCCGAAGATGATCTTCGGCGTTTAGGGACTGAAACTACTGACGTTGCATTACCAGCACTCCTTTTGTTAGCCTTCTGATCACTATGAGATGTGTCCGCTTTCTCGACAGGGGAATGTGTATGTCCATTACTGGATTCAAATTTATCCAGCTTTAAGTGATCCAGATTTATCTCCCTCACCATTTTCAAAACATCCACATCCTCCTTTTTACCATTCTCATCATCCTCAGCTGGAACAGATTTGTTCTTTTTCCCCTTTCTGCTCTGAGCTCTCAAACGCTCTACAATTTTACCCAGAGGAAGTTCATTCCCATCACTATCTTCATTATCCATAACCTCAATCTCTGTCGTTGGGGGTATCTCCTGAAACAAGGACAGATATAAATCAATACAAAAATCACTAGACACTGCACTGCAACTCAGATTTTAATATTGAATAACATACAGATATATCAGCATGACTCTCCAACATAAGAGAACTGAAGTGTGCCAAGACGGTTTCATCAGCTAGCCACAATTGCTCTTCACCAACCTGTTTGAAACAAAATGCAATGGGTTAGCAAACATAAACCAGTACAAAGTATGAGGTTAAACAGAGTAAATATTTAAGAAAAGACACTAGACAGTTCAGATCGCCACAGATCACTTGAAGCAAGCTCATCATGAAGTTAAAAATCTGAACCAGGGACAAGTTCTCGGTTGTTACCTGAGACTTGTCACCTTCATTTTTTTCACAAGGTTTATACAGCGTTGGAGGCAGTGATACTGGCGTGAATTCCCCTTGTAGATCGAGCTCTTTCTGAGTTAAATGTTTAATTATTGACAGCCCAAGCTCGCAGATGGCATGTGAGTTCTGTTAATATAAATTATGAGAATGTCAGGTCCATGGCACCGTGACAGGGGAAAGTTATTAAAAATAGTCATGGCCTTGCTGTTTTTAAAACAGAACAAGCTCAGGGAAAGGTTTTACCAACCTTTGACTTTGATGCATCAGTGACATCTTCTGACTGTTTTATACTACGAAAGATGGAGATAATGGTGGGAACGCACTCATGTTCCTTGTCCCTATCTTCAGCCTTCCCATCTTCCTCTTTATGGAGTAACATTGAAATGATCAAGTGTAATTGTCTGAAATATATATACGATCAGAAATAGAAGTACAAAAATATTAACGAAAAGGACTATTTAAATCGCTAGTGTCACAGTAATAGGCAAATCAAAAATATCTTTACCGATAAATCAGTTCATATTCCTCCACATCCTTGGATTTCTCGACGTCAGGACAAGAAAGATGTGCAAGTGCGTGAACTAGATAAGGAAGGATATGCTGAGGGTAGGGAGAAACTGAATTTGCATCAGTCTGCGCAGAGACTTTCCTCACTTTTGTTTGGTAAGAATGTTGTATTATATCAGCTAGGTTCTGCTTTTCCTGTTATGCCAATCCAGACGCATAGTTTAGTTAGTTAGATTAACAACATTCTCAATTCATAAACATCGTATATGTGTGTTTTAAGTAAAGGGAGATAGCATACCTCCTCTGATACAAGAACATTTGATCCAGTGATATCAAATAAGAATGAACATGCATACTTTGTCTCCAAAACCCGATCCTTTATATACTGGTGAACTTTCCCTAGAAATATTTTCTTAGCCATAGGAAATGATATCTACATGAAAGGTTAACATTTGTTAAAACAGAACCTAGATCAGATGTAGGATTAGCTTGAAAGGTGCAAATCGAAAAACCAAACTGAATGAAGGTACCTCAGGGGTATTTAGTGTTAAGTGGAAGATATCAACCGGGATTTTATCGTCCCAGTGCCTAGAAAGGCGAAGGACTGCCTTTGCAGCAGCAAGTTTCAAATGGGCCTTGTCAACAGAACTGTAAAAATGCTGCGCATGAGTGTCTCCATTTTTTTTTACAGAAAGTAACATATTAGCATGTTTAGCACTAATGTTTACTAACCTTGATTCTATATCTTCAGATACTTCCCCAAAGGAAAGAATGTTTTTTAGTAATTCAAGAAGGTCATCAACACCAGTACGTAGGTGAGCATCGTTGAAAGGCAAGTAACTCTTAACCAACGTCTTGATCCCATAAATCTATTTAAGAAAACAAAAGAAAAATTAAATTGACAAGAGAGAAATAACTTTATCAACTTTGACACAAGGTCATTTGCTACTAAAAGATAAAATCAGTTATAAGAAAACTTTCGTCAGACACGAACCTTAAGTTGACACATCTCACTTTTGTCATCCCAGGATAACTTATCTTCGTCTGCAGCTATCTGCAAAGGGGTTTAAATGTCTTCCAATAAGAAAAAGAAAAGAAAACTGGAAAGAGGTAGTGAGGTTTCACAGAAAACAAAACATCAGTAATACATACACTTTCGCTTTTGAGGATCTTGTCTCTAATAAACTCAACGACTTCGGTTTCTCTAGTCTCAAAGACCGGCATCGCAATCTGAGCTATGCATCCAAGACTCTGAAGAACGGCTGGCTGATGTCTCTTGTCATCCAGCATGTCCACAAGACCCTGCAAATTCACAAATTACAATTCCATATACTACATATAAAGTTATAAACTATATCTTAGTGATAACTTAAAGCAAAAGATAAATGACAAAACAGAACTGCCACCTTGTATAGAACAGAGAGCGACTTCAAGCCATCATCCTTTGTAATTGATGCTAGTGCATGCACAGCATACTTAGCCTTCTTCCGATTACCTTCTACACACATCCTCTCGAGTAACAGGTCCACAGAACTTTAATGGACAATAAGAGAAACATTATCAATTAGAAAAAGCAGGAACCTAACAAATGACGTGAACTCCATGCTAGATATATATATATATATATATATATATATATATAAAGAGTTCAGACTTTCACCTCGCTGAAACAATGAGATTCTCCCGAATAGTACCACCTGCCTTTGCCAGAATTTTTAGAGTACCTTCCTTTATAATTTCATCATCATCTTTAAGGAAACCTATCAGTTCTTCTTCAGCCCCGTCAAACAGTGATGGGCAGAAACTTGCGAGAAGCTAAAATCAATGCACAAGCATCAATTTGGTGTATTTGGTTATAAGTAAATGGGGAAAAACAAAATATTAAAGATATGCCAGGCAAATGATTACCCCTAAGAAGTCCATGCAAGATTGAATTCCTGAACTAGTTTTAGAAGCTTTTCTCGCAGAGACTTCCGCTAATATCTCTTTCACATATTCTTTGCTGAATAGCAGATAAGAACATTTTATGGAGAGAGTGCCGAGAAATTCATAGAGAGAATGCTTTTCAGAAAGTATTTTTAGCATATCATCCTGCACACAAATTAAAACCACAACCAAGTTGTAAGGTTAGCGAAAAATTAATTTTTATTTACTTACAAACTTATTCTCACCCGAATCTTGGACGCTTGCATTATGCTAGTGTTGGGATCAACCAGATTATTCAAAATCTTCCAGATATTAGCATCTTTCAGTTGATCAAGAATCAAAAAGTTCTGCTCGGTCTTTGCGGGATCAGAAAATGCACGTGACATAACTCTGAATCCAAATAGGATCTTTTTCTGCATCTCAGGAGAGTCAGCACTCTGCATTGAACATAAGGTTACAGATATACGCAAAATAAATCCAACCTAAAGTCAAGAAAACAAGTTCTGGTCGAACCTGTTGCTTTAATGACAAATATTTTTGCATTTCTTGTTGCACCCTAAAGATCAAGAAGAAAAAAGATCAATCTTCAATACCAAAAAGGAAAGGACAGGATGATAAAGATCATGCAAAAGTATTAGGTGCTGTGAAAAAATCATCAAATAGACCTTTGTCTTTGCTCCAGTATTTTCTCAAAAGCTTTTGTTTCCGCACTTTCAAACCCGGAAAAGATTTCTATCCAATGCTTAACTTTATCTTTAACAGAGAAATCACTTGGAAACAGTGATCTGCATAAAATATGTTCAATCGTATCTGATCTGCAAAACAAATAACATAATTATAAAGATGTGAACAAATTAAATATATAAGAAGACAAAGCGGCCGAATTACAAAAGAGTTAAAGATTAATGTCCTACCTGAAATCTTTGTCGTAAAGACATCTCAAAATTTTGCCAGGAATCCAATCAAAGTCGCCAGTGCCTGCCTTCCCTTCAGTACACCGTAGGCAATATACCCGGAACAGTTCAGACAACCTTTCCATTGTGTATGTTTTAACGAGCATCTGATAGAAAAAGAAAAATGAGTTCCAATGACTTCATGTTAGCATATAAGTATCTGAGACACCATACATATAACTTACAGCTTTGTCTCGAAGCCGTTCAGCGACTAGCTTTATGGTATCAATTGGAATCGACGCCAGTTCACTCACAGCCACATCACAGATAACAGAAACAACTTGTTTGCGGATATTTTCATCATAATCCAGGAGCCGGTCACGAAGAGCAGCTACAAAAGGATTAACGGTATAAGATTAGTCAGTTCTAATGTATATCAATGACATGATAAAGAAAGGCTTACATATAATTTGAGAAGCCTCAGCTCTTGAAGGATCAGAGAGCAAGCAATTTTTAATATGGTCAAGGATGACCATTCTAACTTCAATAACTCTATCAGTCAGCCTCTTCAGAAACTCTAAAAAGATTGAACTGAACTCTTCGGATATGACACGTCCAGGCAAGGAAAACAACTCTCCAACCAATCCAACCGCTTTCAAGCGAGTGTCCAAGTTGTCAGCCTGTATACGTTAATAGTACGTATTATGTATTAGAAAAGATGAGTAGGAACAGCAAAAGGATAAAAGTGACTATTCAAACGTAATACAGAAGAACAATAAATCTGATGAATGGTTCAAGTCATGATGGTGTTTGACATCCAGAATAGAGGCAAAAGACCAGAATAACAACGTACCAAAAGCTCTCCAGTGAGATATGGTGCAATTCCAGATAGGGTCTGCGGAGCACAGCGGTACAAATCATAGATAACCTCATGGTAGTCAATTTGACTGCTGGAAAATCGGCTGTCTCCAGAAACTGAAGAGATAAGGAACTGCTTTATGTCAGATTCAACTTTTTGCGCACACTGCTCTATGACTTTCATAGCAAGTCTCCTAGCAGCATCTCCAACGTCCTGCCGTCATAAATCCAGAAAATGAGCTGCCTGCTAAACCATACAGAAACAAATCCTAAACTATAATACTATCAGCCAACGTCAGAAATGCTCACACTTCTATTTCTGCCGAACTTAGAGAGTAGGATTAGTAACAGCTGCTCCTGTATATCTTCACTCTCTTCTAAGAGAACAATCATTATACTTTGCATTGATGAGAGAACAACCTCCGGGTGGTCATCTCTGCATATACAGATACAAAACAATCTTTCAGTAGAGAAAAAAAAGCAACCATATCTGGTATTAAGCTAGATTAAACGTGAAACCCACCTAGCAACATCAAGAAATGTAGTAAAGACTTCTTTCACCAGATCATCGCACTCCAGATCCAACATCACTACACATGACCTGTACTTTGCAACCGTTTCTAAGATGACAACCCTCCTTCCAAATGATGGTCCACCGACATCATCCAACCCAGAAAAGGCACTCACAATCAGTTGAAAAATATCCTGAAACAAGATTTAAGAAACGGAACAATCAGCAGTGGATATGTCTGCGACCACGTTTACAGAGGAAAATTCAGGACAACCAACCCTCATAATATCATCACTGTAAGGCGCTTCAGGTGCTGTGATACGAGTTATCTCAGAAACGCAGCTTGCAACAAGAAGCTTGACATCCTTGTCTTGATGCCTGAGAATTTCAGGTTTAATAACAGCATCAAGAAAAGGCTGGATGGACTTCAGTACTGCTGCTGGTGGAGACTGCTCCAACTCAGAGAGATGAACAGCAGCTTCCTGCATGTAGCACCACACCAAGTTAACGACACTGGGAGTTTAATATGTTTAAGGCTTCAAGTGAGCATTACCATTTAGTCACATCATCAGAGAGAAAATAGGATTACATTTCCACAAAGTGATTGATAAACAAACATCATAATCAAATGGAAGCACTAATCTCTTGCATCTATCAAATGAAGATAACACTATTCAGTTCCAGCATAGCAAGAACTCAAGGGAACCAGGCATGGATATCAAACAGCCGAATCCTAGATACTTGACATTCTAACATGAACATAAGCTAATTATACACACACACAGACACACCTTGAAATGGTCTCCTAAGGAAAGAAAAATTGCAAACCTAGTAAGAAGAAAGCCGAACGATTCAATATCAAGACAAGTCTTAAGTGGTCATTCACATGCATCTTCCATTCAGAAAGGAGCTAGACCCAAGTTTCAAATCTGACCTAATTTTGCAAAAAAACAATTTATACGAAGGGCACGCAAAACACAGATTTGTTTACAAAACAACCCCTAACGCAGCTCCAAAGAACACACACTAGCTCTATTAACCAACATTACCAAGAAAGGATAACTAACCTACAACGCTGAAACATTCCCTTTAAACTAAAAATCGAAACTTTGTTCACAGAGAATACAATTCATGAGAATTAGAGAGGAAAGTTCACCTTAAAGAGTTTGAGCAATGAATCTTTAGACGAAGGAGGTGGGTCGAGCTTCGATCCGAGCTCCTTCAACAGCTCCTCGGGCTTTTGAGCCATCACGAGTGAAAACTAAGAACTCTTAAACCTACGATGTGCTCTTCCCTTACAGACAGAGCACTGCAAACGAAGATGGAGAAGACGAGAAAAGGGGTTTTCTTTCTTGTTCTTGTTGGTTTCTATTTGGTGTTCAGAGAGTCTCACTCTTTCGAACACATCCGATCTGAGCGCTCTCTCCAAACAACAACAGGCCGATTTGCTGACTTACGGGTTTGTGTCTCTCATCGCTTCTCTATTTTCCTTGTTTTTATAATTATGCCCTTCATTTTCTCTCCTATTTGCATCTTAAAGCCCTTATTAATGGGCCCAAAAAGGCCCAACAGCGAAATCTTTACTGAAACGACGTCATTTGTGAGCGCCATATGGCCCATATCGTTTCCTTCTTTAATCCTAGCTCTTGGTTTTACAGTTATACCCTCTAGTTTCTCTTCTAATTGCTATGTGCCCCATCTAAAGTCATTCATTAATAGGCCTTAACAACTGGGCCGTTAAGGGTGGTCCAGTAGTGTGAGATTTGAAAAGCCTTTCCTAACAACGATGTCGTTTCGACTGTTTTCCGCCTTTTCTGAACCTTTGCTGTCTTGCGTTTCGCGGCAATGGTGGCGGCGGCGGCAAATGACGACAACGGCGTCGACAACGACCTTAAACCGGATTCTGAACCGGCTCCGGCCAACCTGTCCCCTCCGGCGGAGCAGAAACCTCTGTCTAAAAACGCACAGAAGAAGCAAGTAAAGCAGCAAAGATACGAAGCGAAGAAAGCTGAGAAGAAGGCGCAGGAGAAGGAGCACAAGAGGAAGGAAGGCGAGAGAAAGCACAAGGAGTGGGAGGAGACCCTAGCGAACGCCACGGAGGAAGAGAGGCTGAAGCTGATCGAGTCGAGGAAGAGTCTCCGTAAGGAGAGGATGGAGAAGAGGTCTGAGGAGAAAGAGAAGAAGATGGAACGGCTCACTCGAGCTAAAGAGATAGGTCAAAACGTCGTCGTAGATGTTGATTTCGCTCATCTCATGTCCGAGTTGGAGATCTCCAGCCTCGTTCAGCAGGTGGGTCTTTTGTCTTTCAACAAATTGTATGTAAAGCTTCAAGCTTTCCCCTGTTCATGTATGGGCCCACTGATTGGTTAAAGTTTGTTGCTTTTATTGTTCAGATAATGTATTGCTATGCGGTGAATGGGAGAAGCGCGACCCCTTGTCATCTATGGTTAACGGGAGTGAAAGGGGAGATGAGTAGGCAGCTTGATAAGCTTCCTGGTTTTGAGAAATGGTTCATAGAGAAAGAGAGTCGGTGTTACATTGAGGCCATGGCTGATAGGAAAGAGAGTTTGGTGTACCTTACGGCTGACTCTGAGACTGTTTTGGATGAGCTTGACCCCGAGAGTATCTATATAATTGGTGGTTTAGTGGATCGAAACCGGTTCAAAGGGATCACTATGAATAAGGCACAAGAACAAGGCATTAAAACAGCTAAGCTTCCTATAGGGGAGTACATGAAAATGTCTAGTTCTCAGGTATGGACCCATAGGTTTTGTAGCACAAAATGTTCCTCTCTTTTGAATACATTGATCTCCAATGTACATTTGCTGTATTGTTGCCTATACTTTCTTAAGCAAGACCATGACGTGGGTTTGGTTATTATTGATTTAGGTTCTCACTGTGAACCAAGTTGTGGAGATACTCGTGAAGTTTCTGGAGACGAGGGACTGGAAGACATCGTTTTTCACTGTGATTCCTCAGAGGAAACGAACTGGAGGTGATCTTGTAGACTCTTCGAAATCAGAACCTCTCTCTGAAGAGCATCAAGATAAAGAGGGTGATGAGGACGAGAAACATGATCTTCTGGAGAGGAAAAAGTTATGCGTTGAAGTTCCTCTGGAAAATGGTAGCTAGATGAAGATTATGCATATGAGATATGTTTCTATTTCTATTTCTATTTCCGTTGAACACTAATCTCTGGAGCTGAGGATTCGATGTATGGAATGTTAAGTCACTTTATATGCGAAGTCCAGATGCAACTACAATTTTTTATTGTCGGTTTATTAAATATTGAGCTAAGTCTAAGACGCATGCTATTTGGAAACATAAGTGTTTACCTTTTATTGACATAGGATCAGCTGAAAACACCATTCAAGTTCAAGGATAATAAAAACAGAGAGAAAGCATCATTGTTTTTTTGCTTAAACTTGAATACATAAACTGATCCATTTAAGGGGTTAGATACCAAAACAGCTGTCAACTTTCATTAGCCATTGTTCTCAGTACTTATGTTGCTGAGTTGGAAACAGTTCAACTCTGGAACCATTAGCTGCTGATGATGGACCACCCATTTTGGAATCAGGTTCATTACCACTGTAACCATACCCATTCTGATGACGATAATGGTACGGCGCCATGTGCATCCCTGGCACAACACCGTAGGCTCCATACTCGGCCATGGCACCATTAGGCCTCTTGACCACCATGCCACTGGTCATACCAACGGAACCAGTATTGTACCCAACTCCTCTGTCACCCTCCAACTCTCTGTAGCGGTGGAGGTACAACGTGAGGGGTTCTATGTAATCATCAAAACCTAGCTTGCTCATGGCCCACAAGACATCCTCGGCAGTGATGGTCTTGCGCTGCTCCCTCTGGCATCGCTCATTGGCCTCTCCTGTTATGAAGCTGATGTACTCCGAGACACACTCTTGGATCGTCTCCTTGGAGTCGTCAGAGATCTTGGCGTGAGCAGGTAAGATCCTCCGCATGATCCGTATCACGTTGGCAATAGGCATGAACCTGTCTTGCTCCCTCACCGTGCACTCCTCTTCACCTCCATTAGCGGTTTTGTTAGTCTGGTTGGGCTCTGATAGCTGCATGCTCCCCTCCGCCATCAAAAACTTCGCTGGTATTACAAAACAAGTAGATGTTTTAGTTACAAAAAGTTTGAGCTTCTATGACGTCTGCATGCGCCATTAGTACACTAGAAACATGACAATGCAAAGAAGTGCAGAGAATGTTTTCGATGCAAATGAAAATGGCACTACCTGGTTCAGAAGGATTGGTGGTGTTGAGGGAGAACTTGCGGTAGCCATGGAAGCCTCCACGTTCCATATCCTTCTTCAAAGTCAAGACTTTGGGGTTTGTGGCATGTATTAAAAAAAAAACAATGCTCCAAATATAGAAGCATTTGAAGCAAAGAAGAAGATGATAAAGAGAAAAGAATACTAAGAACTTGGCAAGTGTCAGTGTTTGTAATTGCAGAACCTCACAGCCTCCACAACATTTCAGCCTAAGTCGATGTAACCGAGGATCCTCTTCTCGTCTCCCGTAGCCGTTACAAGATCCCAATCACCAACAACGTTTTTTGTCTTTATTTCGAACCTTCTAAAACTCAACATCATACAAATACAAAGTCGTAGGTTTATTTAACTACACCAAAAATCAAATTTAAACCCTGACAAAAAAAAACGTAAATCTTAATCTTACACTCGAACCCCCCCCCCCCCCCTCACTCTTCCTTCTCTACTACTGAGTTGGTCTTGTAAAGCTTCCCTAGTTTCTCAAAGTAAGAGCGAGTCTTTCTGTGCTCAGGTTGCGTCTTCTTACCTTCAACAACTCTCTTGTAGTACTTGTTCATGTTCTCCCACTTCTCCTTACACTTTTTAGCAGATCTATCATACCTCTCTCCTTCATTTTAGCTGATACGTCATCCCATATCGCAACCCTGTGGAACCCTGTCTTCTCTTCCACTTGGCTTCTGCTATCTATCAACGCTTGCACTTCCTCATGCGGCCACCTTCTTCCGCTTGGAAACACAAACTTCACATCTCTTTGTCTCTGATGAGCCGATTGTTTGGGAAGGGGAATAGTGAGGTTTGGCATCTCGATATCTTCTTCTTCACCGATAACGCTTTTGATGAAAGGGATGATAGACGAGCTGTGTGACATCTCTCGCATCTGTGCCTCTTCGTTCTGTTTCATCCTCTCTATTTCTTGCTGCCTCCAAGCTTCCTCACTAAGTGTTCTCTCGTGCTCCATCTTCTCCATCACGTTAATCAGTTGGTTATGCATCTTCTCTTGCCGCTTCATCATACTTCCCACCAGCTTCTCCACGAAATGATCCATCTTTTCTCTCGTTTTCCGCTTTCTTTTCCCCTTAAGCCCGCCCTGGAAAGAGTCGCTATCGCTATCAGCAGACGAGCTGCCAAACCAAGAAAAATGTTCATTCAAACAAGACTCATTATCTACAAAAATAATAATCCCCTTACCAGCTCAGCATCTATAACAAAACTTTGATGCACATTTGAACATACTCTCCACAGAATCAAGCAACAACATGTAGAGTGTAGACTAAACTGCTTACAAATGGTATAAACAACATTCAAACCAGAATAAACATTCACTGTACAACAATATGTTAGCTATCTGATTGAAAATTAAATGATCCCACAAGCCAAAGAGAATGTGTTTAGTTCAACACTTCTACCAAACAAAGTTTCTCTAATAACCGTAAAAAGTAAATTACTTTCCACAGTAAAAGATCCAAACTTCAAGTGTGACCAACCAAAACGAACATGCAAAAAGAATTTACCTCAGAGACACACCATCACGTCTAGAGACTCGACCTCGAACCTCCATTTCAACCTCATCCTTCGCAAACCCACGAGTCAATTGACCACTCTCCTCCACATCAGCAATCTTCGAACCCAAGGAGCCTCAAAACACCCGCCGTCTCCGAGAAACCCCATCTCCGGAGGCAGCCTGTCTAGACTTCCGGCGAGGATATCAAGAGGATGTTGTCGATCCTCAGAAGGAGGCTTGACGACGCACCTGATGGGTTTCTGTTTCTGAGGAGGCGACGCCAAGTCTGCGAGCGTGGCCAAAGCGTCGTCGTTTCCTTGAGTCCTCAGTGAACGGCTTCTGTACATCCACTCGGAGCTACCGAACGGGTCGACATCCTCAGCGAAGTCATCGGCGGGTCGTTTCCGACAGTTGCCGGCGAGAAGTTCCATAAGGAAAGGTTAAAAATTGGCGGCGTGAAAGATGCAGACCGAACCGAGTAACAGCAGTTCAAAGGGTAAAAAAAACAATGGTTGCAACTTTCTGTTTTTTACATTTATGCCCTCGAACGAGCAAGAAAACCTCCATTTTATCCTTACTTCAGTCGTTTTCTTACCCGGTCCTAAACCCGGATATACGCTGGTAGTATGTAATTTGCATGTAGTTTCGTTTGAAAACAAAACACTTTTGGCGTGTGGCTCAGCGCAGGCCACGGAGATACAAACTTTATTTTCTTCCCTCTGGGCCATGATTATTAGCCTTACAAAAAATGATTCTAGTTATATCTGAGGTGGATTGCATGAATTTGCTGAAAATTAATCAAGGTTCCAATAGATTGCGGCAGATTTTTTTAGTTTTTTTTTATATATCGATTATATATTTTCTTTCTTGAGCAACCGATTTGTAAAATTTAAGTTCAGTGAGGGTCGATCGTGAAATTTAGAAGGTATAAATATTTTAAAGAAAATTTAAATTTAAATTTTTATTTGGCAATTTAGAGACCATACAAAATCTCAAGGTTCTAAAAATCGGTCTACCGCCTAGACCCGCACATAGGCGGTAACTCGGTCCTATCCAAAACAATTTTTTAAAATCCGATTTATACCGATTTATATGATTCAAATTGGTTTAAACTGTTCTAAATCGGTTAAAATTGGTTAAATCAATCTAAAATTGTCTATATATGTTAAAGTAAGCAATAATATTATTACAAATCTACAAATTTGTCTACATTCTCCTGTTTTGTATATCTAATTTTGATAATTCATCACAATAATTTTATAATTAAACGTAAAAACTAAAATATATCATATAAATGTATAAACTATATAAAATAAATCAATAATTTGCTAACGTCTAGGCCTCGCCTAGACCCCGAATAATCCGCCTAGTCGCTAGTACTCTATAAAGTGCCTAGTTACCGCCTAGCGATTTTTAGAACATTGCAAAATCTTGTATGTAGTACTATCGTTTTAAAATGAGCTTATTTGTCAAATAACCAAAAAAATTTTAAAAATTAGATTTTGAAAAAAAGAGTAGAAAAAAATAGGAAGAGAAAGTAGGAGAGAAGGGGAAAGTTTTAACTTAGTTAGTGTATTTATATTTTTTTGTTGTATATAGAATGCAATTTTCCTTTTAAAATTTAGAGCCCAAGAAATATATTTTATCGGGAAGTACGTAGAAACCCAATGGTTATTTTCAAAAATTTCATCAGAATGAATTTGTTTTATTAAAAAAATGTTTTATTTCCATTGTTGACTTTATTTTTCATCTCAAAAAGAATATTCTAAATATGTTTAATTACTACTATTTACTAATAATTATAATTAACACTCTTTGTTTTAAAACTTACAAATTTTATCCAAATATAGTTTTATTTAACTAAATGTTTATTTTATACATAAATTTAGTTTCATAAAATAGACAATGATTTATATACATTTATAAGTTTATTAATGATATGTAAATTTATAAGTTTATTAATGATGGTATTAACAATTTCAAAAAAAAGTAGAAAGCACATTTATTTTATACTTTTAGATATAAAATAAATTAGATGAAAAATAAAAATCAAATTGTAAATAAAAATTCAATAGTAAAAATAAGGTTGCGAAAAATATTTCTTCAAATTTGAAAAAATACTATTCATATCCTCGTTTTTCCTTTAAAATAATGCATCATTAAAGTAAAGTTTTTTTTAAATGTTCTCTCTCAAATGAATATTGAAAATAATTTTAGGGCTCGTACAGATCCCATTTAGTCTAAATGATCATATTAGTTCCTTAGTTAAGAAGCATGAATAAGAAGTTTGAACTATTCCATTATAAGCCAGCTCTCTCAGTTGCACACAAAAAAAAGCCAGTTCTCGAAAAAAAAACTATTCCGTTATGTCA
This sequence comes from Brassica napus, assembly GCF_020379485.1. Taxonomy (NCBI): domain Eukaryota; kingdom Viridiplantae; phylum Streptophyta; class Magnoliopsida; order Brassicales; family Brassicaceae; genus Brassica; species Brassica napus. The sequence goes on from NC_063439.1 coordinate 26,873,811, forward strand.
TGTTAATAGAAACGACCTCTCGGATAATTGTTCTATCAATCTAGTGTAGGATTAGGTAACTTAATATATGGTGCTAGTTGAAAAAAAAACATATGGCATAGGCATACAGTTGTGAGAATTAAGAGATGATATATTCTCATATTATTGAGAAGAAAGTTATGTGTGACACCTTTTTCTTATTGACCGTGAATTAAGAGATGATATATTCTCATATTATTGAGAAGAAAGTTATGTGTGACACCTTTTTCTTATTGACCGTGTCAAACAATCCAAAAACTAATCAGCATATAATCTTTTGAACTTAACCTTAAACATCAGATTAACGGTTTGGATGGCGAAGCCACGTTAAGCACTATGGGTGCAAGTGCACCCAATATATTTTAGATATTTTATTTTTTACATAGGAATTATAAGAAGGAAGTGGCTATTTGGTTAAGTTTGCACCCATAATTTCCTAATAACCTAGGTTCAATTCCCCCTATCCTATTTTTATCAGTTATTGTGCACCCAGTTAAGAAAAAATCTAGCTTCGCCCCTGAGTCTGTGATGTTTAGTTAAAAAAATTGAATTATTAAAGCATATAGACAGAGTACGAAAACAGATTTGACGTGGTACCTTTTGGAAAGCGAAAGTGCGTTACTGTCAAACATGTTCTATACGTTCAACCCTTCAAACCAGTGACCAGCTGAATTTTCATGTCTTTGTGTTTCCATTAAAGTTTTGATTTTAATCATAGATAGTATTATAAAAATCAGTTTCGAGGCAGAAAGTTCGTTATTTTTTATTTAAACTGATTTCATACGCTAAGGAGGGAGAACAGGAAGTGCCATTACTTGCCAAACAGGATTTCTATATTTAATCCTTCAATCTAGCAGATTAGGTTCGATCTTTCAGTTATTTACCAGTCTTGTGCAATTGAGTTTCTTGTGTTATTTTTTAAGAGTAGCCATTTAGCAATATTTATACCTTCTAAATTTCAAGCCTACTAATGGGGAGTCTGCGTTTCACAGTTTCACCACGACGAGGAACAGATACATGTCTGCTTCTTCTTCTTCCTCCACGAACCTGCTGACCAGCGAGGAGGCAAACGGCGGCGTTACAGTCCTTCCAGGTGTTGAAGACAAGTACGGTGGCGTGGTGACGGAGATAAGTCATCCCATAGATCCTTCTGCCTTCTCTGCACTTCTCCGAACCTCTCTCTCTAACTGGACTCTTCAGGTGCTCGCTCTCTCTTCTTCTTTTCACCTCTTGTTAGATTTTCTCTGCTGGTGATGGATAGAATGATCAAGAAATTTTTTATAACCGGCGGTTTCCATTTACTGGTAGTTGATAGTTAGATGGAAATGATTTTGTGTGTACGGAATATGAGATTGATACCAATTTATTGCATAGAATCATTGCAAAAGTTGGGGTAATAAAGTGTGGATGTCACTCTCTTCTTGAAAATGAGTGTATTCTAATGCGGTCCAGAGAGACACTTTGTTACTTTTGCGGCGAAGTGTATTCTCTTTTCTCATAAAGACAATGTGGAAAATGTATTAAACCCTTGCTCTCTCCACTTATCTAGTGCGGAACAGATTCGGGTTTCATGTCCTTCGGTTCTAAAGATTTTGGTCTGGCTTGAATAACCAAATTTTTGTTTGTTATAATTTGGTTCCAAACGGATCGGTTCTTTATATATGAATCTATCAGAAAGTAATAAAAACATGTGAACTGTATTGAAATTGTATATATATTCGAGTTATATAAATTGTAATTTTGAGTATTAGTTTATTATAAGTAGGAAGTATTATTATAACTGTTATTTTAAGCTGTGTACTTATATTTTAGATAATCCGGTTCGTATGTTCCAATTTGATAAGTATGATAGCTTGTTTACAAACATTTTCGTGCATGCAGGGAAAGAAAGGAGTATGGATCAAACTGCCGAGGCATCTTATTGGTCTTGCTGAAACTGCTGTTAAGGTGTTGTGAACATGATGCATTAACCTGCAATCATGTTTATGAAAACTCCATTTTGTACATATAACAAAAACTGGTTCTGTTTCATATGAGTAGGAAGGGTTCTGGTTTCATCACGCGGAGAAGGACTACTTGATGCTTGTGTATTGGATTCCCAAAGACGACAATACGCTTCCTTTTAATGCATCTCACCGTGTTAGCATCGCTGCCTTTGTCATTAACCACAAGAAAGAGGTGTGGTTGAGATTATATTTTCAGTGTCTTTTTCTAGAACATCTCCAAGACTGATCACATCTCTGTTTGAACCCAAAGGTGCTAGTGGTTCAAGAGAAGACAGGAAGAACTAAAGGCAAAGGTATCTGGAAGTTCCCCACCGGAGTAGTCAATGAGGTTGCTGCTCTTCTTATTAAATCCCATTACATTACATGGTTGGGTTCCTCTCTGATGCTTTGTGTTGACTCAGGGTGAATACATCCATGATGGTTCGGTCAGAGAGGTGAAAGAAGAGACCGGGGTAAACCTTTTCTTCATGCATTATCATTGCATTTTTACATGAGACCAAGAGCTAATTAATCATGGATCATAATGTTTTTAGGTGGATACTGAATTTGTTCAAGTATTGGCGTTCAGGTTCCAACTCTCCAACCATATCATCTGATTGTTTAATACTAACTCTGACTCCTGTCTGTTTTAAATACTGGCAGACAGACCCACAAAACATTCTTTGAAAAGTCAAATTTGTTCTTCGTGTGCATGCTAAAGCCCCTTTCTTTTGAGATCAATGCACAGGAGTCAGAGATAGAGGCAGCTCAGGTAACACATTTCCCTTTTCAATGACTCTTTAATCTCTACCATCTAAACACTCGCAAACCTGTTCCTGAAAATGCCTGATAGTGGATGCCATGGGAGGAATACACCAAGCAACCATTCGTACAGAACCATGAGCTACTAAGGTACATGACAGACATTTGCTCTGCAAAAACCAACGGAGACTACGAAGGCTTCACTACTATCCCCGTCTCTGAACATGATCAACAAGGCAACTTGTACTTCAACTCCCGCGACCTCCTTCCCCGCCATTAAGCTTCTTTCTCACAACAACCAAAGCAAGTCCTCACAGTGTTACCCAAAGCTGGTTTCTTTGTTGTCTCTCTATCTAAGCGCATCATGACACTTGAATAATGTTAACTCTCTCACCAAAACCATCCTAAATAAAAAAAAAAATTTACATTCAATAGTTAATTACAAGATTAAACGGTGCAGATCGATCCGTTACATAGCCGCAAAGTAAATGCACATCTGATATTAGTACATAACCAACATGACACTTAAATAGAAACGAAGGCTTATTCACTTAAGTAAATCATGCATGAACAAAGCATTTCCCTCTTCCTATCTTTATGTATTATTCATCTGGTGAGAACATAACCGAAGTTAACAGGTCTTGTTATGTTCCATAAACTAATGGAATTGTAATCTCCACTTTGTCACGTTTAGTAGTTGTTGTGATGTAGTATAGTTGGTTTCATTATTTTATTGTGTATATAAAGACATTTGCAGAGATGCATGGAATTTGTCATCTTCAGCTAGCGTCTTAGTTGGTGGAACTTCAATTCTCCAGTTCATCCGCCTACCAGAAGCTTGGCGCGCCTAAATGCAACTCAACATATATTGTTATGAACTTATGAGTGTGAGACCTGTGGGCTGTGGTTAAATAGCTACATGGCTTGGAGATCATTTGAGCATGTGGAAGTGACGCATAACATACAAATTGGTATACAAACAAAGAGAAGAATGTTCAGTATTAGCGTAGGGTCATTTGAATTTTGATGGATCCAGCTTATATTAACTTGGTTTTAATCAGCTTAGGGAAACAAGCTTAGATTGTGAAAACAAGTGACATGAATCACTAAGTTCCATAATAGCAAGCACAGACAAAAGCAGGACTAACACATAACAGTCTCAAGTCTCAACTCAAAAGTATGATTTTCTAAGCGCATGATTAATTAACAGATAATCACCAGCTCCAGCTCTGTTAAGCTTCTAATGATATACTTAATGAGCCAAGATATTCGCTGCTCGAATATAAAAGCCTTTAAAGTAAATGGACCTGTAAATAGATAAGGTTCGTTTGGCCCAACTCTTTTTCAGTATTTAATTTTTAGAAAATGTGGTTTGGTCAACAAAACCTTAAACCCAATGAATAGTGCTGACTCCATAAGACTAGATACGCCACCACGTGGCGTCGACCAAACCCACAAAGGTAAAATCTCTAGGCTTAAGTGTTTGAAAGCTAAAATGTGGGTGAGACTTGAGAGAGTATAGTTGGGGGTAGGCTTGATTCTTTGTTTCCCACTCCATCGCAAATTGTAGCTTATAGATAAACTAATTAATAAAGAAAAAGGAGGAACGTCACATTACATACACAAACGTAGCACCAAATCCAATTTAATACTTGATGAAGTTAAATGAAAGAGTAGGCGAACCACTCAGTAATTGCTTCCAAGTGCCGTCTCTCTTTCTCTTTCAACGACGGTTGATTGATTCATTTCAAAGATTGACCTATCTCATCTAAGGTCAGCCATTAATAAAAATTTCTATATCTAATTAGAAAATTATATAATTATAAAAATGAAAAAGACTGCCGTACAGAGCTGTGTTACCTGAAGCCACGCAAAGAGTCTCTCTCCCCACCTTAAATACATCCTCTTCTTTAACTCCTTATATATAGTGATTAAACATGCTTCTTCCATTTCTTAAACAGAAAGTAAATATTTAAAATGGGAAGCTTATTCATCCTACGTTGCTTCTTGTTATTCTTCTTCTTGTTTCAAGGAGCGTTTGCAGCTGCAGGGAAGATATGGAGCAGAACAGAGATGGTGGAGATGGCTGGCTACGGTGAACAAAAACTCTCCTCCGTGATCATCACCGGATCTCTTCTATGCGACAACACTTCGCGTCCTCACCTTCCCTCTATAGCTATTCCAGGTACCCTACCTATTCACGAGTCTCTCTATATGTTTTATTCTTCTATCAGAATACTTAACATGATTAATCAATCCTCACAGGCGCCACTGTTGCCATCAAGTGCCACACTGGTTACAAAAGGAGATCCAAATGGATTAAAGCTGTTACTGATGATTTGGGAGAGTTTGAAATCGATCTCCCTTCCCAACTCCACGCAATCCCCGACATGGAAAACACGTGCGTCGTTAAGCCAGTACATGTCCCTAAGCTATATAGATGCAATCACAGGTCGAGCAATACACACAAACGCATCAACCTTGTTTCCTCTACCAACGGCTTCCGAGTCTACACCTCAGGGAAGATCAAGTTACAGGGTCACAGTTCAAGATCATAGCAAGCTGCATGGTGTCAATATTTTAAACTAAAGATTTAAAAATTAAACAGTATAATTTCTTGTTTAGCTGGCGCTTCAGTCACAGAACCGAGTTAGAGTCTCTCTCTACATTGTTATTCATGTTTCTACATTGTTGTTGATGTTTCCCACTATGTAATTAAGAACGATGGTTGCATCATATGTGTAAAGGTTCTCATGAGATTGATACAAAACAGCAGTGTGGTCACATTTGAATATTTGAGATGAAATGTAACAGCAAAGACACAAATGAAATTTTGCTGATGTCTCTAGAGTTTGATCAACAGAAGGATGAAACTCTGAGGCAAGTCAGGACTCTGACGCTTTGGGGTGAGTTTCAGAGACAATGTAGGTAGCAATATCAGCACAACAAGTAAGGTTATCAGCTTTATCATCAGGGAGAAATGAGAGACTCTGATAGATAGAGAGAAGAAGCAGAGGATAGAGAATAGTAATCTTTCTGCAGGCTGGTTGAAAACCTATTTGGGCTTTAGATTTTTTAATAAGGGCCAATTAGTTTTAATGGAAACATAACATAACTATTAATGAGGCTTTTCATTAAAAAAGAAGAACATAAGCATTGTGAGCTTATGGGGCTCAGTTCTTATCAAATCTTTTATTCCCGATTTAGCAAGGCTGCTTAATATACGACGTAGGGTACTAGTAGAAAAACCTTTTACCTGAGAGCATGATTATTGGAGGTTCTTAGGATGTAGTTCTTATCAAAATATAAAAATCTGTCTCTTAATTTTTAACTAAAAAAACTAAGAATCGGTTCTTAAATAAGATATTTAAAAACCGATTCTTAATTTTTTTAGTTAAAAGTTAAAAAACGGATTTTTATATTATGCTAATAATTCCACTTTAAGAACTTCCTAATAATCATGTTCTGAGAGATCATTAGTAAACATGCTATAAGCCTAAGGTAAGTATTAGGGTTTTTGGAGGATATTCAGTTGTTCAGTCGCATTAGATTTAAACATTTGCTCAATACGCTTTAATCCGAGAATCTAGTGGGTAATACGAATTATAAAAATGTTGGACTAGCAAATAAAATTAGATGATGTACCATCTATGAAAATGTTTTAAAAATAGATGATGAACTATGTGATGCATAAAACGGTGGTGGACATTTGACCTGTACAAAAATTACATCACCAAGAAATAAACAAAGAACATAGATAATATACATATTCCTTTTGAGTAAACGATAAATTTTCTAAAACCTATATGATAATTGGACCTGGAGAATGGAGAATGGTCTATAAATCACATGTTGCATCTATTCATAATGAATAAAGATGAATGAAAAGTAAGCATTTGAAAGTTGGTAATTGTTATTTGGATGCTTTGTGTACTTGAAACATATCTTCCTTTTTCTTTTTTGAAACATATCTTCCACTTGGTGATTGAGTTAACTTTAATATCATTTCATTACTAAACTAATATTTGTTTAAAGCAATATATGTACAATAAAATTCGTGGGATGCCAATCTTTATCGTCATCAACCATTCCCCCCATGTTATTGCCCACGTTGATTCCCACAAAAGCTTTTTATAAAAAAACTTTTCATGCCATCTTCATTTTATAGTAAAGCTCAATCAAATTATTGTCTATAAATCACATGTTGCATCTAATCATAATGATCAACGAACCATGCCTTGCCATTTGTTCGATGAAAACAAATAAAATAAAATAAAATCATTTGACCTTACAAAATAAATGGAAACAAAAGAAAAAGAGAATTTGTACTCCCTACACACCAAATATTCCCTATTTGCATTCCATACACTATATCCCTCCAATTTTTTTCTCCCCATCATTACCATTTTCCCCCTATTCTATGGTATCTCACCCTTTTTGGTATATTCAGCAAATTAGCTCAAAGAAAAATCTAAAAAGTTTGAGTCAGAAAGAAATAGTCTATTAGTAGGAAGATATCAGGATAAACCCGTAATAACGCTGATTTCATTTTATGATGCTCTTCTTAATAATCATCATTTTATAGATTTTGAATATCAAAAATATTCTAAATTCTTAAAGAGGCCAAGATTTTTTAAAAGGTTGCAGACGTTGGTACACACTACAAAACCATTACCAAAACGTCGTTAATATGTAATTCTTCTTTGAGCTATAAATTACAAAAGAGAAGAAAGATAAAGACGAAAATGCCATCGTCTCTATAAAAAAAGAAACAAAAAAAAAACGTAAGAAGGAGCTTCTCTTTCCTTTTCCACTTCTCATCTGCTCTGCACAAACTCCATCCATTTTTCTTTCCTCTTTGCCCATTTCAAAACTAAAACAGTCAATCCTTTCTTTTATTATTGGACAAAAATCAAAAAAAACAAAAAGAGAGAGAGAGAGGGCTCTCTCGCCCTCTGATTGATTATAAAAGCTTCATCCTCTCAAAGCTTTAGGATTTCAATCTCCTCTCTTCTCCGTTTTCTTAAACTTTCGGTAATCTAAAAGCTTCTTAATCCTCCATCATGGGTTTTTGATTTCTTCCTCCAAGCTTCCACCTTTTTGATCCACACTGTGTTTCTCTTTTGCAGGAATACAGGATCGTGGGTCGATCGGTTCACAGAATCCGATCAAGACCCAGCTTTTCGTTTTCATCGTTACTTCCGTTTTGCTTTCCATAAAGGTTTGCACTTTGCACGATTCGAGTCTCTTCTCTTCATGAATGTAGATGGTGTTTTCAGTTAGATCAAGATGTAAAGTATACTCCTTTTTGCAGAATGGATATGGAGTCAGGTAAGCTCTTCATCGGTGGCATCTCTTGGGAGACCACCGAAGACCGTCTTCGCGAGTATTTTCAGAGCTTCGGCGAGGTTTTGGAGGCTGTCATCATGAAGGATCGTGCCACTGGTCGTGCTCGTGGCTTTGGTTTCCTTGTCTTCGCTGATCCCATTGTTGCCGAGAGAGTCGTCTTGCTCAGACACGTCATCGATGGTAAACTTGTAAGTGAAAGTCCCTTTTTAGAACCTTATACTCCAAGCAAAGCTATTCTTTTTTATGATACTTATTTTTTCTTAGGTTGAGGCGAAGAAGGCAGTTCCAAGAGATGATCACAAGAGTAACAGCAGTCTCCAGGGATCACCACCTGGTCCAGCTAACAGTAAAAAGATCTTTGTTGGAGGTTTGGCTTCATCCGTTACAGAGGCTGAGTTCAAGAAGTACTTTTCTCAGTTTGGGACCATCACTGACGTTGTGGTGATGTATGACCACCGAACACAGAGACCGAGAGGCTTTGGGTTCATCTCTTATGAATCAGAGGACGCTGTAGACAGAGTTTTGCGGAGGACGTTCCACGAACTCAATGGGAAGATGGTGGAAGTTAAACTGGCTGTTCCCAAGGACCCAATCCGGAACCAAATGAATGTCAATGGCTTTGGGAGTGGTAGAATCAGTGCATTGCTGATGAACGAGTACTCACAAGGGTTCAGCACGAGTCCAGTCTCCAGTTATGGAGTGAAACCTGAAGTTAGGTACAGTCCAGGAGTAGTTAATAGGGGTGGATTCTCACCTTTTGGACATGGATTTGGGATTGATCTGAATTTCGAACAAGACCAGACTCAGAGCTATGGATCTGGCTCCAGTGCAGGCTTTGGAAGGCCCTTTAGCCCAGGATATACTCCGAGCCTTAGCAGAGCTAACGGTTCTGTGCTAAATGCAGCAGCAAAGAATCATTTATGGGGGAATAGTGGTGGTCTAGGTTACATGTCAAACTCACCAGTCTCTAGAAGCAGCTTCAATGGAAACTCAGGAATGTCTTCACTAGGCAGCATTGGAGACAACTGGGGAGGAGCGGGTGCACGTGCACGTAATAGCTACCGCAGTGAGGGAGGAGGCTTAGGATTAGAAGCAATGAGAGGAGTTCATGTTGGTGGTTTAAGCAGCGGCTCAAACAGCTTGGAGGCAGACTCTTTGTACAGTGACTCGGCGTGGCTTTCGCTGCCTGCAAAGGCGGATGAAAGATTGGGAATGGGAGCATTTGACTTCATGTCTAGAGGACCGGCTGGATACATCAACAGGCAACCAAACGGAGGTATGAACAATGAACACCTTTTTTTCATCTAAGAACATGAACATTTGTGTTCTTATGGGGAAAAAAAACTGATGAATCATATGGAAAATGGTGTTGTTGCAGGAATTGCAGCTTAGAGAAATGATTTGGCTATTTGCAGGAGAGAGAGTTTTTAGAAGAGGGAAAAAAAAGTTTAAAATATATTTGTTCAAAAGAAAAGTTTTAAAAGCTTTTATTTACTTTTTACTATTTTAATTGTTGCTATAGTTTCTTTCATTTCACCTTTGTTTGTTATCTAATTTGGGGTTTTGTTTCTTTAATCTTATAAAAGAAAATGTAAACTTATATATAAAAAGACAAAGAAACACTGAAGTGTATGAAGTTATTGTCTCTCTTCTTTGTTAAATCTTTAGAGATATTGACATATTCAAACATGAACGAAAACGAATTAAAATAAAGAGAGCTAGAGAGCAAAGGTATTGCCTAGAATGTAGGCAACGTAGTGTGAGGGCAACATGTGGCAAACATGTGGATGATGATAAGCCAAGAAGGACAAAGGAGCAATCCCATCATCTATCACAATAATATCCATTTATTATGTGAAGTGGACCAAAAGAGAGAGAAGGCGAGTGTTATAGTCCTCAAAATACAGACGAAACATCCTAATCCTTAGAGCTTCACGACTTCACTGGAACCCTCACCACCATTGTCCCCACACTCTCTTTGTATAAGGTTTACTAAAACCACAAGACACTCTCAATAAACAATTCACAAGATGCGTTTGCTAGTAGAACAAGTAGCTACTAGAGCTTCTTCACCATTGTCCTCTGCTTCTTCTACAGAATGTAACTCTCATACTTGCAGATGGAAGCCTTACTCCAACTCTACTGAGTTCCAAGCAAACGTATCTGTTCTCCTCATCCTTGTCGTCTCTGCTCTCATATGTGGCCTCTCTCTGTGCGCTGCGATACGTTGCTTTCTCCGCCCAAATCTCCAAACTGACGACAACGAGCACAAGCCTGATCCTGAAGAGGATGTTTCATCCACCGTGCCAACTCCGACGCTTGTCTACTCCTCAGACCTTGAGCTTGCAGGGGCTCAAGCAGAGTGTGCCATATGTTTGTCTGAGTTCGAACCAGGTGAGAGCATCCACGTGCTGGAGAAATGTCATCATGGGTTTCATGTCAAGTGCATCCATAAGTGGCTATCTTCCCGCTCCTCCTGTCCTACTTGCCGGACTTCTATCTTCTCACAGAACAGCTTAGACTCTGCAACATCAAGGGTAGCTCCTTCAACAAACCAGACCAATGCTTAGCTTTCCTCACTTCTTCTCTCACGTTCTCATCTTTCTTCTTTCCAAAAGGTTTAGACCTTTTTGTTTAGTCTTTCCTTGTATCCAAAGCTTTAGAGTTATATTATGGTTTGCTTGAGATTGTTGTTCTATGCTCATGTTATGTACCATAACATTAGTTACCACTTGTATGCATCAAACTATAATAATCATAAGCTCTAACGACAGAAAAATGGCAACTCTAGCAAAGAAACACATAAGGACCGATCAAAGGTTTTGTTACATGTTCAAAATGCAAGATACTAGTTTCTTGGTAAAATTGACTTTTCATAAGATGATTCCAATCATTTTCAGCGAGAATCAATAATCAATGTTGCACCTACTTGATCACGATCTAGAAACTGCATCCAACTTTTCATCAATAACCTCTGCACCAAACTCTACAAGAGAGACTTCTCACAAACTTCCCCAAATCAGTGTTTTCAAACCGGACCGAACAAGATTAAATCGTGAACCGAAAACATATTCACCAATGTTCCAAAACATGTTTTAGGCGGGGCATACGCAGTTTTATTTTATGATTAAATTATTGGAAATTTTAATAACTAAATCCAATTAAGTTTGTATAAATTTTGCAGAAGATAAATAACAAATTATGTATTTTTAGTTCTTATTTTTTTTTCAGTGTTTAAACTCAATTGAATAAGGTTAAATCCGGTTTAATATTTAAACCCATAATTTAAAAGCTTTTTCGGTTCGGTTTGGTCCAATTTTGAAAACATTGCCCCAAATCAAAGCAGTTTCAAATTCTTGGGCTTTTTTGTTATGTCCCATATAGTTTTATGTTTCGTTTACTAAAATAATCGGGCCGACTAATGGGCCAATACTAGCTTAAGTCAGCCCCTTCCGATAGATAGTAGTTAGAGACGCACTAGCGCGTAAAATCACTCGCTCTCGTTTCATACTTGCACTCTCCACTTCCAAAACAACGTCGTTTGAGTATGAAACAGTAAATGATCGCTGACGTCAGCGGCGGATTCAATGTTTCCTCTGTAAAAAAAGTGAAGATGAAAGCAGAAAAAAGTTGTCATATTTAAAGGTAAACAGCTCATCGTTCACTCGGATAGTTTTCACGGTAAAAAAAAAACATTAAAGGTAAACAGAGTGACGTAGTGGAGGGGATACGACCAGTCAAATTGTTTTTACCCTCCGCGTCGCGACGAGAGCCTCTTTGAGGTGAAATTAAAGAAGCCAGCTATAGAGTGCCACGTCTACATAGCTCGCACCTCCTTCTTCGTTTTAAGTAACTTTGACAACAAAATCAAAAACGCCATTTTTTTAAGCACGAAAGAGAGAGAAAATACAGAGAAAGAAGAAAGAGAGAGAGATGGTTGGGTTCACCACCTGCATTGACATTTCGACGCTTCCCACCGATATGGGTCTGTTTCTTTCTTCTCTTGTCTCCCTTTAGTTTGTTGATTTTTTCCATGAATATCTGTTTCTTTGGTGATCTAAATATATGTTTTTTACTGTGTTTCTTCTTCGGTTCTGTCTGCTCACTCACTGACGTTCTTCTTACGTGTTTTCCAGAGGGTTTTTACGCGACCAACAACCAGTTCCAGAAAAGAGGTCCCAAGGGTTTCATCCAAGTCAAGGTTCTCGACGACGACAAGCTTTACGTACGCGTCGACTTGCCCGGTGTTCCAGACGACGCTGTCCACCACAGAGTCGACGCCGTTAGGCAAAAGGTGGTGTTTTTCTCTGCGGTGGCTTTCAACGACGGCTACGAGAAGCAGGGCGTGCGTGAGTACTCTGGAACCGCTGGTCTGGGCTGTGACTGCTGTGAGATCACCGGCGTGGATGCCAAGATGAAAGATGGAGTCTTGAGGATGATTCTCTCAAGGGTCAAAGTGAAGGACCATGACACCAAGTGTACCCACACCGTTCCTCCTTTCACAGGTTCGATCCCCTTCCTCTTTCAAAAAGTTATCACCTTTTTACGTATCAGTTACTGAAAAATGCTTTACGATAGGTAAATCTGGAAGACGCGTGGAGGAACATCCGTTTGTGGTGAAAGGTCGCAAGCGAGCCTTCGTTGGAGAACCAACAGCTGATGGTGGTCTTTTCTTCGCTGTGGATGTGCCTGGTGTTGGGGACGGTGATGTTGAAGTGCTTGCTAATGAGAGTGAAATTAAATTCACTGCTGAGGTCAAGAATGTGTTCGAGCACGACGAGAGTGCAGGCCGTCTTTACCTTGGAAGCATCGACACTTCTTGGTCTGGTGACTCTGCAGCTTCGCTTTTGAGTCATTATAACATCACCGGTGCTGTCAACTTTGGTGTTCTCAAGGTTCTCATTACCCCTCGTCCCAACACCGGCGGTACCAAAGAGTAAATGCATATCTCTCCACTGCGTTTTGGTTTAATTTCACATATCTATGAATCTATTCCTTTTGTTTTATGAGTACTTGGATTGGATTAGTCTTTGTGTGTTTTAAGTTTTTAAGTTGGGATTTGAGACTGTTATGGTTTAGTCCTGCTTTTGTGTTTGCTATTATGGAACTTAGTGATTCATGTCACTTGTTTGCACAATCTAAACTTGTTTCCTTAATTAAGCTGATTGAAACCAAGTTAATAATAATATAAGCTGGATCCATCAAATGGCTTACATTAATACTGAAAATTATATTATCTTCATTCGGATATCAATTTCTATGTTCTGCATCACTTCCACACACACAAATGATCTTCAAGCCATTGTAGTTGATTACCACACACCTTACACGTACTATCCTCACTGGAAATCTCAAAATTTAAACATTATTAGAATAAATGTCAAATTATCACACACGCAATCTAAATCAGATTGGATTTCAAACCACAATTTGTCAGAAGACGTATATACCATATTGAACAAAGGTTAAACACTTAAGGTCTTTGTGTAAGCCATTGCATCTGCACACTGGAACAGAGGCATACTTTGGGCCGAGCTTCTGGTAGACCTGAGGAAATGATGAACATCTAATGCAAAAAAAAAAGTCCCATCCACTTAGACGCAAAAGATGACAGATTCCATCTCTAAAGATGTCTTTAACGCAACAAACACAATAAAGATAAGGATACTACAGCACAACTACTAAATGTGACAAAATGGTGGTTACAATCCCATTAATTAAATGAAACATAACAACACCGGTTATATTCTCACCATATGGATTCTTTAAAGTCACTTTGCTCATCCACTCTAAGTGAATCAAGAAGCAATAATACTATACTCGGTCGATAACTAGGCCCATTTACTCGACTCTTTTTCAAACCCTAAAGTAGTCACATTAGTCATTATCCCTTCCGTTATAAATAGTACTGGAACTCACTCACACTCGTTACATCACAATCCACACATCCCAAAAACAGCAAAAACAACGTCGTTTTCAAGAATGAGTAAAGCAGGAAGCAACTCCAGCGGAAACAAGAGCCACGGAAGCTCCGGTAGCGGTGTCCCGAGGAACTCTCCACCTGTCCGTACGTCCTCCTTCTTCTTCATTACACTTTTTTTTTTATTACAAAAGTTAATCTTCTTCAATGACTAATCTTTTCGTTTCTTTGTTGTTTGCGTTGTAGCGAGGAACCGTTTCCAGAAAAGTGGCAGCCAGGCGGTGTACGAGGTGAAAGAGACGGAAGACACCGTGATCTACAGGGTCGACTTGCCTGGCTGTCCGGCCTCCGACCTCCAGTACTGGGTCGACGGCAACAACGTCCACTTCTTCGCCGACGAACCCGCCATGTCCGAGTACGACCACGACGGTCGCAAATACGGAGGCACCATGGTGTTCAACCCAGTGGCGTACGACGTTAGCGGAGCCAAGGCAAAGCTTCGCGACGGTGTGCTCTGGATCACCGTCCCTAAGGTCGCCGGGGTGAACATCAAGCTGACCGTCGTCGAGAAGATGCTCAACTGCAAGATCACAAAAGACGACGTGGTTTGATCGATGAGAGTCCGTAACGTACGTACGTATTTTGTCTTTATCTATGGTGGTGGTGTCTGTCGTATGATTCGTATCTCCTGCGTGTCTACTGTCTTAGGGTTTGTCTGGTCTTTTCTTAATTTCTAGTTTCTAATAAATGTGAACTTTTGTTGAGTCTGGTTTGTGCTTATTTTGATTTCCTTCTACGTATAATCTCATCTTTTGAATGTCGTCAAAACGTTTCGTCGAATCTACTTTCGTCATCTTTAACGGATATTTTATAAAAGTAACAAACTTTATATTGTTGTGAAGAAAACAAACGAAAAAAACTTTAAATAAATACTACGTGGAAAACCATGAAAAATAAGCTTGGAAACATCTTCTGGATAAACATCTAAAAACGATTAATTCAAAAACAAGGAAAGGAGACGTTGCATTGCATTGTTAAACTTTTGCTTGTCGTATGTATGTACTGAAAAGTAGATTAGTAAAAAAAAAAGTTTGACAGCTAAACCAAAGAGAATAAGTGACGTCAGCGGCTTCTTGCATGCATTAAATGATCTTCTGTAAAAAAAAAGTTTGAAGTAAAGCGAGAGACGAGGTTGCCCTAATTTCCCTATTTTGTCGCATTTAAAAAAGCATATTGAAGAAGATGGACAGCTCATCGTACTCTAGTGTTCTCATCACGGTAATAATTTAAGATGGAAAGGCAATGTTTTTTAACAGTGAGATGAAATGGGTAAAGCAGGTTAAAGTATAAAAAAGATGAGGTAAATATGATATGACCGGTCAAAGATGAGGTAAATTTTGGATTTTAACCTTTTCCTGAGACAAAGAACGAGTTTTTTTTTAACCCGTGGTGAAAAGAAGCCAGCTGTAGTGCCACGTCACAGACGATCGAAGTTATTTAACCTCTAGCTGCTTCATTTCTATTTTTTCATACCATTTTTACGCCAATAAGAGAGAGAGAGAGAGAGAGAGAGAGAGAGAGAGAGAGAGAGAGAGAGAGAGAGAGAGATGGCGATGAGAGAATGCCTCAACTTGACGGGAATCCCTTACACCAGAGGTCTCCTTCTTCCTCCTCTATTTTTCTCACTGTAACTTGTTCCTTTTTAGGGTTTCCTTCTAAAGTTGTTGACATTCATGAACTTTACTGCAAAGGTTTTACATTTTTGTTTAGTCCATGATAGTAAAGCTTCCTTTTTTAACAGAGTATGAGTTAAAGGTTCCTTCTTTAGTTGAGTATGAGTTAGCTCTTTAGTCTTTCCATTGACCTTTGCTTCTCTTTACTGAAGTATCAAAGCTTTCCTTTTTGTACGTTCAGAGGGTATCTACGCGACCAACAACCAGTTCCAGAAAGCTGGTCCTAAGGGTTTCATCCACGTCAAGGTTCTGGAGAACGACAGCCTCTACGTGCGCGTCGACTTGCCCGGCGTTCCTGACGACGGCGTCCGCCACAGAGTCGACGCCGTGAGAAAAAAGCTTGTGTTTTTCTCCGGCCAAACTCCCGACGGGAACAGGAGGGAGGGCGTTCGTGAGTACTCTGGATCCGCCGGACTAGGGTGTGACTGCTGCGAGATCACCGGCGTGGATGCCAAGATGAAAGATGGAGTCTTGAGGATGATTGTCTCGAGGGTCAAAGTGAAGGACCATGACAACAAGTGTACCAACACTGTCCCTCCTAACGCAGGTTCGAACCCATTCACTCTCTCGAAACAATATATGTATGTTTTTTGAACCATTGTAATAAATGCTCTGTTTGTGTTTGTGTTGAACTGTTCCGACGACAGGTAAGTCTGGGAGACACCTTGAGGATCATCCGTTTGTGGTGAAAGGGCGTAAGGGAGCTTTCGTTGGAGTTCCATTACCGGGTGATGGTCTCTACTTCGCAGTCGATATACCTGGTGTCCGTGGCGATGATGTTGAAGTTCTTGCTAACGAGCATCAGGTTAAGTTCTACGCCGAGGTGAAGAACGTGTACGAGCATGATGAAGGTGGTGGCCGTGTTTACTTGGGATGCGTCAACAGTCGCTCTTCCTCCTCTGACCCTCCGCCTTCGATTTTGACTCACAGGTTAGGGTACGACGCAGAGTTCGGTGTTCTCAAGATTGTCATTGCACCTCGTCCCAACAATACCAGCAGCGACTAAGAGTAATCATGATGCTCTCTCTAGCTACTACGTTTATCTATCGTTTATTTTGGAAGAACCTTTTGTTTGACTACTAGTTTTCTTGTTTGAGTTGTGACAATTTTAAGTTTGCTATGGTATCTGGTGATTTAGTTTCAGTTCTTTTCACAATCTTTAAATTTATTTTCTCCCTAAGATGACTTGTTTGGTGTGTTAAACTGATTCCACCAAATTCCCTAAGATGTATATATCACTTCCACATAATTAAACTGAGAATCAAATCAATTACGGACCAAAGCTAGCACATTCACGAGTATAGTTTAAACATTTGGTCCATAAAAGAAGTAGTACACAGAGAAGTTAAGATATACAATGGTCAATGGCAAAGCTCTTCACACACTTGGAAGAATCACAAGCTTTTTAGTCACATATATCTGTAGTTAATTCCCATGTGAGTGTGATTAACCAACAAAGCAAAGTTCATGTAAACATGGAGATGCAATTAAAGCTTCCAGGTGTATATATGTAATTGCGAAACAACTCGTATGTTTAAAATAAAAGCTACTACTCGTGGTAAAATGTGTGATTGCATCTCCACATGTTAATAATAAACCTCTGGTTTGGCTGAAATGTTGACTTCTTAACGACGTCGTTTAGAGCTTTTGATCAGAAGGTTGACACTCTCTTACGATGCCGTTTAGAGTTACTGAACAGTATAATGCGCAGTCTTACGACGACGTTTAGAGTTTTTAATCAGTACTACCGATTGATTTGGGATCAGAAGAGAAAACTCCGAAACGAAAATGGCAGGAAGATTGAGCGGTGTGGCGTCAAGGATAATGGGTGGAAACGGCGTCGTTGCACGATCAAACGCCTCATCTCTCCGCCAACGCGCCGGCATGGGTCTCCCCGTCGGCAAACACATCGTCCCCGATAAGCCTGTGAGTGTCAAATAAATCTCTCTCCAATTTTTGAAAATTTTGTTGTTTCGATTTTTTGAGACACTTTCCCCTTTGAATTTGCGTCTCAGCTTTCGGTTAACGACGAGCTGATGTGGGACAACGGGACTGCGTTTCCAGAGCCTTGCATTGATCGAATTGCTGACACCGTCGGGAAGGTTGGTTAAAGTTTTCTTCTAATGCTTTTCCGGTTTAAATCAATTGTGTTAGTGATTGATTTTTGGATGAGTGAAACAGTACGAAGCAT
The DNA here is from genome assembly GCF_020379485.1 of Brassica napus. NCBI lineage: Eukaryota > Viridiplantae > Streptophyta > Magnoliopsida > Brassicales > Brassicaceae > Brassica > Brassica napus. The sequence continues at coordinate 26,891,769 of NC_063439.1, forward strand.
TGGGATGGTTGTGTGGCGGTTTAGGCTTCTTTGCGACTCTCGGTTTGCTCGCTGTTGTGAATGATAAAGCTTCCAAGGTTCCTTTTGTAAGTGAAATTATCTCAACTTCCCTATGTGTTTGCATAGACTTTATGTCTGAGGGAAAAAGGTTTTTTTTTTTTTTTTTGGGGTTAGAATCTTTAGGTAGCAATCAAGAAAATGTGCTATATTGTGAATCTACCACATCGTCATTTGCGCTGACTCTGATATTAAACGTATTGCTTGATTGACATGGGTTATTTTGCCAGAATCTATAGATAGCTGCCAACAAAATCTGAAATGAAGTTTTGTTTTTGAAGTATTTTAAGTTATAGAAGTTTAACCGCACACTAGGCTTAAGAAGATGATTCTCTTTGTCTGTCTATACGTGAGATGAATACCTGACGTGTCATCTCTCTGCTCGTATTTTCTCTTACCACTGGGGTACTTGTTTTCCCCATTTCATGGGTTATCTCTTATTGTGCTGTTCCTGCAGACACCACGAGTGTATCCGTATGACAACCTGAGAGTGGAGCTTGGTGGAGAGCCATAGAGACCTACCTATCAAGTGATCTGCTTATCAAACTCGAGCGTGTTTTCTTCTAAACTTGTTTTAGTTTCCTGCTCAGAACTTACAGACAAAAGAATAAAAGAGACATCGTTTTCATCTAAATGCGTTGTCTCTGTAACTAACAGTGACCATTTGGGTGTATTCAAAAGAGAATACGTCTGGCTTTTCAACAAATCTAGATTTTTTTTCTTAAGGTTGTGTTTACATAAGTGAACGCAAAGCAGTAGCGACATGTGTCATGTTAAGGTTTAAGCCTCGTACGATTCTAAACAAAAGGCTAAAGAAAAAAGAAGACGCAAATGCAATTTTCTGTGACTCTGGCATGTTGTGAGTGGGGGACGTTGAGAGGGACATGAACTATTGTTCGCGTCCGTTTACGATTTTCCAAAGTCATATTGACAAAAAATGGTTTTCCATTATCACCGTTACGTATTCGGTATCAATTTCACCACGACATGTCGGTTAGGAAAAAAACAATTTGTCTCGGGCCTTGAACATGTTTAGATGAAGAAATAGGCTTTAAGAAACATACGAGTATAAAATAGTCTAATCTAAATGTTTTTAGTATGGGATAATGAGTGGGATTTGAGTTGAACTTATACAAAGTTTAACGTAGAATTGGTAACAACTAAACAAGAGATTTAATCAAACAAGAAAAATAGGTAAGTTTGGAGACCACATAGTCTACAACTCAGCAGATTAAAACTGATAATCATTCATATCTGGTGACTAAGCGGTGGAATCAAAGACAGCCACATGAGTTTAGAGATATTGATTTCTTTCAATCTTTTCAAATTATCCCATTTGTTTCATCTTTAATCAGCAACCTGATCTGCCTACGTGTCATATTCCCTATGGCACTTCTTTTTCCTGGTTGTTCGTACCAAACCTCTCTATTTCTCTCTCATTATGTTTATAGGACTTATCTTATATGCAATTATCTAAGGGAATGATTCTCTGTCTTCCCTTTTGCTGGACTTATGGATATAGCAAAACTTGTCCTACGTATATAGTATACAACTATACATGCATGTATGTGCTGATTTTTGTTAGACCAAGTGAGTAGTGAGTACATATATCTTAGAGAGATCTAATATCTGGTTATGCATCTAAATACATGTCGATTCTATCACCTGAATATTTCTTCATATTTCGTTATATATATTATATAAATATAATAATTACAAAAATAATTGGAGAAAAGGACAAGAAAGAGGAAGGTATGAACCAGGGAAGTTGGGCTCTGGAGGACTACCAAAGGCTGCACTTACTAACGTGTGATACTCTCTCTTGACTCTTGCCAACTGTTTGGCTTTCTTCTTTCTGTTTTATTTCTCTTCGTTCGTTTTTCTTTATTTCTAAAATTTTCATAACCTCTAAGTCTTAACCACAAAAACAAAACATTTAAATAACACTAGAACTGCACCAAAAAAAATTGAAATAAATTTAGGAAAAATATAATATACATTTGATTCACAGCTATTATTAAAGTAACCTCAGGTTGTAGATGATTTATAATATGCGAGATTGTGAATGTTAAACGAAGAAGCTACAATAAAATCTATCCATTATTCTTGGAACTAGGTCTTTATTAGCGGTTTCCTGTAGCAGTATATAAATAGTCTTAAATCGCATGATTACTTGTTATCTTAATCTCTACTGTCCTTAATCGCATGATTACTTGTTATCTTAATCTCTACTGTCCTTATGCGTCATCAGATTCCAGAATTTGCAAGCCACCACAACTTTGCCACTTGTAACTTGTAAATATGTAGAGACACCATCATTTTCATGGGCGATGGGTCCCCCGTCCATTTATACATTATTATAGTACTATAAAATCAAATAAATATAAACAATAACTCTCTTAGATAACTTGAAAAATCATCAATTATAATTCACTGTAGAATGACCTTTCTTTATATTTACACATTATCCAATCAATAATGCGATTTGTCTTCCAAGAAAAAACACCGTCTCTTTTCATTAGTTTGACCCTCATACATTATTCATGTAATTAATTAAAAACCAGCAAATATCGGTGATATACACGTTGAGGCAACATTTTATTTCATGTACAACAGAAATTAAACGAAAAACAACATTTTACAGGAATAAAACAGTTCTTACTATCAACCATGTGTCACTCACTCTCATAAACCGAATACCATGTTTTATGACCACACAAATTAATTGTTATATGAACCATAATATAAAACGTAGATTTTTTTGGCCGAGCACATTTGAATAATTCAATAAATTGATTTATAAAAAGGGGCTGTCTTCCCTTCTTAGTTATCTTACATTTCTCAGTCTCTTCTATCTCCTGCCACTTAAAACTGAATTAACAGAATGAACGGTGGTCATCTCCCCGCCGCCGCTTCCGACGATCTGAAATCTCCCCTCTTGCCGGTTGTCCATAATGACGAACCATTCGAAAAACAAACGCTGGGGCACCATCTCCGGACAATATTCACGCCCAAAAACTGTTACATCGCTCTTGGTCCTCTTCTCTGCGCCGTCGTGTGTCTATGCGCACGGCTCGGCGGAGAAGATACGACGACTGCGAAGAACATGCTAGGAGTTCTTGTGTGGATGTTCGCGTGGTGGTTGACGGAAGCCGTCCCGATGCCCATCACCTCCATGTCGCCGCTTTTTTTATTCCCACTCTTCGGAATCACGACGGCTGATCATGTGGCAAGTTCTTACATGGATGACGTCATTTCCCTCGTTCTTGGGAGCTTTATCCTCGCTCTTGCCGTCGAACACTACAACATCCATCGCCGACTTGCTCTCAACGTAAGTCGTTTTATCTATTTATCTTTTTCATTACAATATTCTTGTCTTTTTCTATTTTAGTTATTTTTATAATAGTTTCACCTTCTTGTGTTAGAAAACATGACGATTTTTTTATCATATGCGAATTTCTGAATATGGTGCAATCTGGATAAAACATTTACTCATGTAGTTGATAAGGATTCTGATTCTAGAAAGTATTTGAAGTAATCATATGATTTTAAATGGGTCCATGGATGAGTTAGTTACAACTATGATATAGGTGGAGAGCTTCAATTGAATCCCCACTTATTAAATTAAGGTTTTCAATAGCATTAAACAGGTAGTAGTGCTCTATGTCTATAAAAGGAATGGATGCAAATTATTCTAGATGTATTCAACAAATTGTGTTTATAAATAAAACTTTTGGTCGACGAGGTCCCTAAAATCTGATAATAAAAATTAAGTAGCAGAATATTTTAGAACCGAACATAACAGAGTGACCTCTATTTATTTTTAATTTAATATATGTGTTATATATAGGAATATTTATACTTTGTTTAATAACCTTTGAATTATTTGCCTATGCCAATCCAATCCATGTATATATCATAAACACGTATGATAATTAGGTTGCAAGTTACAACTATTATCATCAACAGTCAATACTCAATAGTATACAATATCCTATATAAATTAATGGAGCTTAAATAAATAATAAGCTACCACATATCTAATAATGATAAGTTGGTAACATAACGATGGATAATCTAATTCGTGAAGATAACGATGGTATTCTGCGTGGAGCCTCTAAACGCGCCGCTGCTTCTTCTCGGCATCTGCGCAACAACGGCGTTCGTGAGCATGTGGATGCACAACGTGGCGGCCACGGTCATGATGATGCCAGTCGCTACAGGGATACTTCAGAGACTGCCCTCTTCGCCTTCGTCGTCATCTGAAATGGTGCCTCCGGCGGTGGGGAAGTTTTGCCGAGCGGTGGTGCTCGGTGTGATATACTCAGCGGTCGTTGGTGGAATGAGCACGCTGACAGGAACAGGCGTGAATCTGATACTTGTCGGAATGTGGAAAAGCTACTTCCCGGAGGCTGATCCAATCAGTTTCAGCCAATGGTTCTTCTTCGGTTTCCCCCTAGCTTTGTGCTTATTCGTGGTGCTTTGGGGTATTCTATGTGTACTGTATTGTCCTAAAGGGTCAGGGAAACTTCTCTCTCCTTATCTTCATAAATCTCATCTTCGTACAGAGCTTGAGATGTTGGGACCAATGAGTTTCGCTGAGAAGATGGTCTTGTCTGTGTTTGGTGGTTTGGTTGTGTTATGGATGACAAGAAATATAACGGATGATATCCCCGGGTGGGGTTGCATCTTCAACGGCCGAGCCGGTGATGGAACGGTGAGTGTGATGATGGCTACGTTGCTGTTTATAATCCCAAACGGTATTAAAAAGGGAGAGAAGCTAATGGATTGGGGTAAATGCAAGAAGCTTCCGTGGAACATAGTGTTGTTACTAGGAGCTGGGTTCGCTATTGCCGATGGTGTACGCACAAGTGGCCTAGCTGAAGTTTTATCCAAAGGACTCGTGTTTCTAGAAACAGCTCCTTATTGGGCCATCGCTCCAATGGTTTGTCTCATCGCTGCTAGCATCACTGAGTTCACGTCAAACAACGCAACCACTACACTGTTGGTTCCATTGCTCATCGAGATTGCGAAGAATATGCAAATCCATCCTCTCCTCCTGATGGTCCCTGGTGCCATCGGGGCTCAGTTTGCTTTCTTGCTACCCACGGGAACACCTTCCAACGTGGTGGGATTCACAACAGGGCATATTGAGATCAAAGACATGATTAAAACAGGGTTGCCTCTGAAGATCGCAGGAACCGCCTTTCTCTCTGTCTTGATGCCAACTCTTGGTATACTTTTAATTTTATCATACCCACCTTTATCAGTATGAAAATTAGTTGCTTATCTATATTATTACATGGCAGGGACTTACGTGTTTGGATCAAAAGGAGGAGTTTAGTTCTATGGGCTGAAGTACTATCGATTCATTGTATTATATTCTTACAAGGGGACATCAGTCGCAGGTGAAACGGGAAATGTGGATGTGGTCATCAAACCGGCCCATTTTTGTAACCCGGGCGAGTATAGTATCCGGTACGATTGCTTTCTTTTGTGCTTACAACGTACCGGTAAGTTTGGTCCTTTTTGGTTTCATGTGTATTGTATATTGAGACAAATATTTTAATAGTATATAAATATGTATGTGTATAAATTTCTGCATTCGGAAGATCCTATTCGTAAATCCAAATAGCATTTTAAATATTGAGTTATTTTAGTAAATCTCATCTGAAATATTTAAAATGTGGTTTTAAAAAATTAGACTACATTTTTTTTTTTGCCATCTATATTTTATTAAATGGGTCAAGTCCAAACACCAAAAACCATACAGGAAGGCCCAACCCTACAAGTCAAAAACCAACGGGCCAAACAAAACAAAAAAAACACAACGGCCTCAGGCCCAAAACTAAGTCGGGCAAGCCGACAAATACACGTCAAAGACACGTGTGAGCCCAAAACCAACAAGGGGACACGCGTCACACAACCAGCCATCGTCACCGAACGAGACCAAACTCGAGGATAACGTCGGCGGACACGGAAAACAACCGCGAGCTTCGCCGGAACACACCGGGATCAGAACGACAACATCGAAATCATCCAGGACCTTAACCAGAAACACCGCACCCACCTCCAACGACAGTATTGGAAGTTTATTGGAAACAACTTCTTCAATCAAACGCGTTAGAGAGATCAATCGAAACGAGATCGAGATCTCATCCATGCTGAGGTCCACAATCACCACAAACCCGACACATACCTCAAACACCGCAGGCGAATGAACCGGTTCAAGACAGCGCACTCACCGCCATCAATTCTTCTCCACCGTAAAGAAAGTCAACCGCCGGACAGTTTCGTCAAAGGAGCGCAAAACCGCCGGAAACAAAGCCGGCTACACAACTGTCGAGGGGACCACCGTGTACCAGAATCGGTAATCTCTATTCGGAGGGGAACCACCGCGACTTACAATCTCTCAAAGTCTCAGAAAGAGAGAAGAGAGAGAAGTCTACCATTCCCCTACCATAGGTATTGCGAATATCATATTCAAAAATTAGACTACATATCCTCAAAAAGAAAAAAAAAATGAATTACATATCTAATAGTTAAATACTATTAAAATTTGTGTGTGTATGAGATAATCTGCTTTAAGTTCATATCAGTTAAAAACACTCATAAAAACACAGTTGTCAATCCATCGAGCGGTCCTACTTGTCCATATCATATCCACCTCGTTGATAATCCCGCCACGTCACTGTCCAGCGTGTCTTTTTCTGTATACGAGTTTCGACAACACGCAAAAGAAATAAAAGAAAACGCTCGTGCCTTAGTTTGTTTTACATCAATAATTGTCTGTCTTTGCTTTTATTACTCTTTGTCCGTTACCCCCATTTATGTTGTTTATTTGTCCTTTGCAATGCTATATAGTTGTGAATTATTACTATTAATTAATATGATTATCATTATTATATTTCTGGTATTTAATTTTGTAGATGGTAGTTGGGCATTGCAATATACATAAATGATTGGCTAAACTGATTGGCTACTTGTTAAGCTATCACTCTTGCAAATACTAGACCTAAAGCTTAGGCATATAAACCGAAAAAATCAAATTAAATCAATATTCACAAATAATCAAGCGATTTCTATATTTTTAGAGTGAAAAACAAAACCAAATGGAAAATCGAATATGCAAATATCTAATAATATTAAAAAATATACAAATCGATTTCTTATATTTTGAAACATCCTATATTTTCTAAAATAATCGTTAAAAGATTTGTATATCTAAAAATATTAATTAATTTTTTATTGTTAACGGAACTGAACTGAACCAAAAATTGAAATAATCAAACCAAAGCTAAAAATAACCGATTGGTTCTTATTTTTAAAATTCAAAATTGGAACAAAAGGCCGAATTGGAACTGAAACTGAAAATCGAATATGCATGCCTAATTAAACCACTGATTTATTTACAAGGTTAAAAATATAAAATAATGAAAATTTAATTTGATTAGATTTTCGTTAAGCATTAATTAAATATCTTAACTTTTTTCTTCTCTTTATGGCCCATGTATCAGAAAAATCAGCAAGAAATTAATTAATCCGCGCCACGTCACGCCACGTCACGTCACGCCACGCCACGTATCAGGCCTCTACTATAAAGATCACTACCTAAACTCTGCCATTACCAATTCCACAAAAAAACAACGGTTACAAAATACAGACTGCGAAAATGAATAACAAGGCAACATCCATTCTTCTCCTCTCTCTCGTTCTCCTCCCTCTATACGCGTCTGCGTCGCCGCGTGTCGGCGGATGGCGTCCCCTCAGCGACGTTAATGACCCTCACGTCGTAGAGATCGGCAGATTCTCGGTGTCCGAGTACAACATGCAGAGTAAATCGGGACTCAAGTTCGTGGCGGTTGTTAGCGGCGAGACTCAGGTAGTTGCTGGCATGAATTACCGGCTTATTGTTGCGGTTAATGATGGCGTAAAGATAGCCGGTGCTGGTGCCAGCAAGAACTACGAGGCTATTGTATGGGAGAGGGCGTGGTTGAAATCGATGAATCTCACTTCTTTCAAGCCTGCCATTTAAATAATGGCTGTTTCCTCTGAGTTCTTCCAAATGTAATGATCTGATAAAAACAGTAAAAAAGTTAAATAAACAAAGAAGAAATTAATGTCGATTTCTGTATTACTATCTGGTTTCAAGTTTCATGTTGTTGGCTTGATTTGATTTCATGAAGAAATGGTTATGTAATTGATTGAACAAGTGGTGACACATCCGCTAATTATGCCGGTTAATTTGCTGTATAGTTTATGGAGTCACGAGACCGTTGAGAAAGAATAAGAAATCTTTAATTATTTGATTAGCGAACAAGAATGTCGTTTATTCGTAAGAAATTACAAAGGAGGAGCCACGAGATAACCACATGTGAGGGCAAGTTGTTGTCTTTGTTGAAGGTGTAAAGCTAACATGTCATTTCTCTTTGGTCCACCATAGTAAGTAGCTCATCACATGTGACCAGTATTTATTCAACTACCAGTTTCACATTTTTTCCTCATTACTGTAATTTTTGGTATAATCTATATTATTAAAACTGAAGTACCTTTTGATACTGTTTGGATACAAGGATAGCAAACTTAAAAAAAAATTGATTGTTGTTTGGACACAAGGTTAGCAGGACAAAACGTTTTCTTTGCTGACTTTATTAATGTCCTTTTCGTAATTTAACAATATACACAGCTTTAACCAAATTCGAAATCAATAACATCCGTATCTCCTTAAAAGCAATCGAGATCCTCCATAATTAGTTACCTAAATCATTGCAAACAAATATAACAATATATTAATGTATTCCGTAAGAGAAAAAAGAATATACCCAAATATCTATCAATCATACAATCAAGCAATATCTTAATGGTTAGATTTTCCTTGTGATATTTAACGTGCTTACCAATTTTCGTAACCATATATATATAGATATCCCTCTACGACTCAATTTCTTCATCCTCAACCCATCACCAAAAAATAAATTTTTACAAGATATGTCGAGTAACGCGAGTTGTAACCTGCTTAAGGATGTCAAGCCTTACAAAACCGGGTGGAGAGTACGTGTGAAGATGCTTCATTCCTGGAAACAGAACTTTGGAGGAGAAACACTTGAGTGCATCCTTGCAGATGAAACAGTAGGAAAATATTTTAAACATATATATTTATATAGATTACAAAACTGAACGTACTTTCATGATTAATGTATGAACTACTCATTTTTAAATTATACTAACCTTGGTTTGTTCGCAAGGTTGGCAATTCTATTTGATATTTGTGATCCAACGGTTACTGATCTTTCTTCTCCAACATGACCAATTCTTATCAATGACACCTTCATCACCTGAAAGCATACAAAAACATAGAAAAAATAGATTGATCATTGAATCTTTAGTAGTCAAACATGACAGTTTTTTCACAGCCAATTACTAAAGGAAAGTGAAGATACACTACCTGATATGCAAGACAAGTTGTTTATGCTTTTCATTCGTTTGTTTCAGTCTTTGTTTTCCTTCACTATGTGTTTCATATCAACCGTGTAAAGGATAAGACATGCTTTTAGTAAACACATAATAATTTCAAAAGAACAAGGAAAGAGTTTTAAAAGATGTAAACCTGAACTATCACCCGCTGCTTGTGCTCTTAGTAAAATTATGAATAGAGAATAATGCTTCGTTAGGATCATCTCTGGAACACAAGTAAAAAGACAAAAACATTATCAACTATAAATAATCAAAGTTGTCTTTTTCCTTTTGTGAGTTATAGAAGTGACAGAACAACCAATGAATATTCAAAATAGAAACTAGAAGAAAAAAAAGAACCTACCAAACAGAAATCGTTTAAGAGAAATAGAAACCTAACTTTGCTTCTGTCATAATTCAATAGAAAGCGTTTAATCAAATCATCTCCTTTTTCTTCTTTACGGTACCTTGCAATGATTCCAATATCTGGCCATCATGTAATTGAGTTTCGATGTACACAAAGATTCCAAATTAACACTGACTTTATCTATTACATGTTAATCTTCAAAGACTTCGGTGATGGCCAATCTACTATTAGAGATGCCAGATCTAAAAAATATTTGAACAATTTTTATGATTAAAAACACCTAATCGTTCACACTGTCAATTGAATAAAAAGAATATAAATAGTCTAACCTTTTATACAATAAATCAATGAACAATCTGATGATCATGGATTAGGATTCCTCCGATTTTGTATTTGATATTTTTTGAGTAATAATCGAGACGGAGATCAGATCAAAGAGAGAGACAGTGAAGGGGCGACGGAGAAGTTTATGAGAAAGCAAAAAAGTAGTTGAGTTTTACGCATACATTTTTTTTCCGGAGTAATTAGTTGGATTAGTTGGACCAGCCCAATTCTTTAAATAATTGATAGACTAATTTTTTATATACTCTAGCCCAGTTTTATGACCCAATTCACTTTATTATTTAGTTTAAGCCATTTGTTTAAAATAATTGACATATTAATTATTTAAATAAAATAAAGTAGATTTATGGTTGTTGTTTCTTTGTGGTGAAAATAAAAACAGAAACTATAATATATAATATATAATATAGATTCTAATCTGCTACAATACAATTTTCAAGAAAATAAAATATCATAAAACTATAATAATTCATAGAAAACTACAACAAAAAAAATTAAACGTTTTTTAAATAAATAAACTAAAAAACCCAGTAAGTTAATATATGAATCTTACACTTATATCAAATTGCATCAAGTTATAGAATTATAGATATAATATTATGTAGAGATTGAAAAAGCTCTTAATATAACATTTTTACATTATAAATCATATATATTACTCTAAATGGAATTTACAAAACATAAAAATATAAATGGACATTTTATAAAATAAATGGTTTATAAATTTACATTGAACAAAATTTAAATCCAGCACCCGCGCGGGGGCGCGGGTCAAAATCTAGTTGAGAATTAATTCGTAAGTAACGACTCCATTTCCGTTTTCAATTGTACGTCTTGGAAGCAATCTCTGTATATTAATTGATAAACATTACAACATTGTTTTGTAGTCATGTGTCAGCATGAGAATGAAATTCAATATTTTTTAGAAAAATACGTTGGTACATCTTAATTTATATTATATTTTTTATTAAATTAACTATCAAATTGATAAATAGTGTATAAAAGAATATTCTCGCAATTTTCCTAAATAAAAACTACATAATTACCTATTATGATTAACGTATATATGACCATTATAATGATTATGAATAATAAAGATTTGATAACAATTTTTGTATATTTCTTTTTTTCTTTCTAATTTTATATTATTAAAAGAAATTAAACAATTACATTAACTATATAATAATAAAATTTTAGATTTTTTCGTATATGTTATATTTTGAAGTTTGAGAAAGACTATAAATTATTAGAAATTTTAAAATCCCACTTTGAAAATTTTGTGATCAATGGCTTAATTTGTTTTGTTGTAAAAAGATACAAATGATCATAAAATTATATTAGTATGAATTTTTATTTTATAAATATTCAAATTAAATATAATATATATTCAGCTAATGACTTAAAGCAAGAAAATGAACTGCATCTATTTAGTCGTCCAGTTGAAACTCTTCAAAACTATACGGAAGACTAAGATCAAAGTAATTCGATTTCGGAAACAATACTAAGCTGTTGGTTCTAAAACCATTAAAATAGTTCTCAGTGATGTTAAAGTAACATATTAAAAAAGTTGTAGAACCTGTTTTGTAATAAAAATTCACTTGATGACCACATTACGATTTTTATAGGAATAAACATGGTGATAAAAAATTTAATCTCAAATCGATCAGGCTCATCATAAATTCAAAATAGATTTCACTCCACGATTATAATTACAAATGCTCGGTCCAACATATAGATGATTATATTAAAAAAACACTACTGTATGCATATTAAAAAAAATTCAAACACATATACATGTTTAATTTGTTATGATTATATAAAGAAAACATAACTGTATGCATATTAAAAAAAAATCAAACACATATACATGTTTAATTTGTTAATACTATATATTTTAAATTTTTATTATATAAGCGCTCGGTCTTAGCCTAGTTAACTTATAAGCCTTGATCATTTGCATGTCGCTGGCATCTGTAAGTCCGTAACTGGTCCCAAACCGCACTTTAATGTTCATTGTGCTATCACACAGTTTACGATCAAGTTGTACATCGTTGAAAACAATTTAAATTTATACGACTTATGATTAATCATCGCTGCCTGCGGCAACCTGCAGCTAAGCTACATACAAACGAATATAGCTTTAAAATAGTTTTTTTTTGGCCAATTTAGGTGAATAACCAAAACAGAGAAAATAATTAGGTGATCATGCATTATTTTTATATATTTGCAAAACCATGTATAGAGAGATGGTGATTTTACGGTTCTGTCCAAAATTGATCACCGTTTGAACCTACCTTAAATTTCATTTTTTTTATAAAAAAAATTAAAATTACATTAATTATCAATCCCAAAAGCCATCGGAACAGTTACAACCACGGCAAAACAACAGCATTAGGTTACAGAAAACAAACAGAGAACATCTATACCTAATCTAAGCAAAACGGAGAGAGAAGTTGAAGGTGAGAAGACAAGGGAAACGAGTCCCTTCCTCCAGTGAACACCGACGGGCCTTATCGGATTCCGAAGTATCTCTAGCGGGGGTGTTCATGCCCTACACAGATCCACCAACGAAAACTTCAAATCTGCCATCCACAGAGTTGTCCCGCGGCTCCAATTCGCCGGATACAAACCGACTCCACGAACCCTCACCGCCGCAAAGAGGTTGAAATCTCACGCTGCTCAAGGTCCGAACCACCACGTATTACCTTCCACCTAGGCGCTGAGAGATGAAACCAGATCTGATGGAGACGAAGCACAGGGAACCGCCATCCCTTATGAGCCCTCCGCCGTCTCCCGAAACTCTCTAGATTGGCGAAGACAAACCCCGGGCCAGAGGACTGACTTGCGGTTTCGTGACGGCGTCTCCGTCGTTCTCTAACAGAGATCAACCGCAAAGTCTCCGACGAGCCAGTGAGCCACCAGAGAAAAGAGTTTTCCTAGGGGTCCTTCGTACATAAGACCGAACCGAAACGCGAGGGAGAGAGAGAAATACCACCATCTATCACCGACGAGAACCATTCTGTCACGTTGATCGGTATCCGGGAGGGGGAGGTCACCACGAACGTCGGATAGACACCGGACATCAATTTCTTCTACTAGATCTTCAAGAAACTCAACGATCCGAGAAGCAAACATTTTGATTTCGATAATAAACTTGATATTGTGGAGAGCTGAGAAACTGAGAAAGAGATCTCTAAAGTATATTGAAACAAAAGATACGTTCAATGGATGCTTTTGGTTTTTTCATTAAACTGAAAATATTGTCGGTTGCGATTTCAAAGATTTTCATCATTATTACGGAAGGTGCATGTGTGAATAGCAAAAGGTTGCGTCTGTGATGTAAGGTTGAATAGGGTTAGTCTCGGTATTAATAAACAATACACAGTACTATGTCCATTTAGCTAATAAAATTTGTTCCTATGTGTATCCAGTGCAAATTCCCTTTTTTTTTTGTTGTTGAGACATAACACATAGCTTAAAAATAGTTAAATGTCGTTATTTGGACATTTTCACTAGTAGAAGAATCACAATTAATATATTTGTCTTTTACTTTAGGAAGCATGAGATAGGAGAGAAAATAGCTGTCTCTCTCTCTCTCTCTCTCTTTCTTAATCCTGCAACGCTAAAAAAAATGGAGGGTGAGAGGAAGATGGTGAGACAGGAGGAGATATAGGGAAACGATTCAAAACCAAGAGATATAAAAGAGAGACCTCCAATTTTCAAAATACTTTTTTTCTTTTTTACTTTTGTTAAAATTGTAATTTAGAATAAAAGGGAAGAGAGGAGGGTAAAGAAAGATAGGGTCGTGCGTGTCATCGAGAGGAGGTGCTGGACGAGACCCTTCCGCGCCATCGCGGAGGCTCTCTTCCCAGCACCTAAGCGGAAGCCTAACAACCTCTTCTTCAGCCACCGGAGAACCTTCGGATCAACCCGATCTCGGCGGTGCGAAGATGAAGGGGCTTTTCAAGTCCAAGCCTCGGACTCCGTCTGACCTCGTCCGACAGACGCGCGATCTCTTTCTCTACATCTCTCTCCCTGACTCCAAACGCGACGACAAGGTGGTGATGGCGGAGCTGAGCAGGAACATTCGTGATATGAAGTCCATTCTCTATGGCAACAGCGAGGCTGAGCCTGTTGCTGAAGCTTGTGCTCAGTTGACTCAAGAGTTCTTTCGAGAGGATTCTCTTCGTCTCTTGATTACTTGTCTCCCTAAACTCACCCTCGAGGTTTGAGTTTTTTTTTTCCCATAAACACGATTTTTTTTGATGATTAGATTGAGAAAGTATTGTCCTTTTTTTTATTTGGTTGATCAGACGAGGAAAGATGCTACACAAGTTGTTGCTAATCTGCAGAGGCAGCAAGTCAATTCTAAGTTGATTGCTTCTGATTATCTTGAAGCCAATCTTGATCTCATGGATGTTTTGATAGAGGGGTGAGGCTTGTTGACTCATATCATTGAAGTTGCATTAAGCTACCTGTTGGTAGATTCTTTAATTATAGCTTTTGATGTCAGCTTTGAGAACACGGACCTGGCTTTGCATTACGGTGCTATGTTTAGGGAGTGCATCCGCCATCAGATTGTTGCCAAGTGAGAACATCATTCCTTTTTTTTCTTCTGTTTGCAACCTGTGATGCAATGGCAATGGGTTTACTTACATGATTCCCTTGGATTTTAGGTATGTTTTGGAGTCGGAGCATGTGAAGAAGTTCTTCGATTACATACAGCTTCCTAATTTCGACATTGCTGCCGATGCAGCTGCAACTTTTAAGGTTCTTTTAAATTTGCTACAAAACTTGCATTTTTCTCACTATCAAGTGTCAAAACATGCAATGATAACTCCAACTCTGTAATATGTTTTTTTACAGGAACTGTTAACTAGGCATAAGTCTACTGTTGCCGAGTTTCTCACCAATAATGAAGACTGGGTAAGTTTTTTCTTACAATGTTATGATCTGTGCGTTAAGGCAGAACACTATGAATGACTTATGCTTTGGACAAGTATAATTGTCGAACTTCTTGATTTGCAGTTTTTCGCGGACTACAACTCAAAGCTTCTTGAATCAAGTAATTATATAACCAGACGGCAAGCTATCAAGGTAGGGTACAAATTATAAGAGAGTCTAAACATTAAAACAGCGTTAGTGTGTCATCAAGCTCATGTATTCGTGTAAACAGTTGTTGGGTGATATATTACTGGATCGATCAAATTCAGCTGTGATGACTAAATATGTGAGCTCAAGGGATAACTTGAGGATTCTCATGAATCTTCTGAGAGTATGTCGCCACCTTCCTCAAATCTTTTGTTCTTGATGATAATAGTTTGGGAAATAAACTCAATCCCTTTTGAATTACAGGAGTCCAGCAAGAGCATCCAGATAGAAGCATTCCATGTTTTCAAGGTATACTTTTTTTATATATCTTGTGGAACGTAATCATCATTTGCGATGATGATTGTCCTGCTTGTTTAAATGTGGTTCCAACGTGATTGTAATGAGATTATCACCACTGTTGCGCAGCTGTTTGTGGCGAACCAAAACAAGCCTGCAGATATAGTCAACATTCTGGTGGCAAACAGGAGCAAGCTTCTGAGATTGTTGGCTGATTTAAAACCAGACAAAGGTATGGAAGTCCTTTTAAGTGACCACACGCTTTGTATTTGATTCTTTTCATCCTTGATAAATGCTTTGTTTCGTTCCATTTTGGTGGCAGAGGACGAGAGGTTTGAAGCAGACAAAAGTCAGGTCTTGAGAGAAATTGCAGCCCTTGAGCCGCAAGATCTTGCTTGAACCAACCAACCAACAGAAATCATCCTTCTTTCCCTTTTTAAACACTCAAAAGACATTTTTGGAGCATCAAAGTTTGTTGTTGTTTCTTTTATTAGGTAACAAAGCTCTCTCACTTTCTCTTACACACATACACAGACGAGATATTTATTTGATTATGTAATCACTTGTACACATTTCACTGTTGATGCAATAAAATGGTTTTGTTAAGCGCATATAAGTTCGCATGTACCACATGGTGAAAGTGTAAGAGAAGAGCAAGAAACAAGAAACAAGAAACAAGAAACAAGGCTTCTAAAGCCGTTTAACTTCAACAAATAATAAAACATCAAATGTATGTAGAGACACCCCAAAAGCAAAACCAAAACTAACCAACAGAAAGCTGCTAAACAGCCGGTTAATTCACTCTCTAATCTTTGCACGAACAATGTCTATGCGTGTATTGAGACAAGACCACCGTTTCCAAGCTGAGATGTCTTGGCAGATTCCTCTTCTTTCCTTCTCTCTATGACTGCATACCAAGCAAAAGGCTTCTAGTACGGCTGCATCTAAGCGGTCAACACTCCCCCAATCACTACTGGTTACATGTCTCCTCCATTAAAGCTTATAGGTGTTGTTGGGCTCCATTTGAGTTAAGACTATATTACACAGGCTTCAAAGATTTTAAATATATGACACTATAAGCAAATATATTTGTTTGAATAACAAGTGATACAAATGAAATTAAATTCTACCCAAGTGAAAAACAAATTTTTACAAAAAATAAATATAGATTCCTAAGGAACTAAATAAATATTTATAAAAATGAACAAATCAAATTCTACCAATCAGGCTTTTAGCCAGTTGTGACACTCTTTTAAGATTTGTGAATAAAAGGGATGTAAGAAAGACACGTAGGGCCTGCAATAAAAGAGGTCAAATAGGTCCAGTGAAGGCCCAAACTATTATTTCTTACGGCCCATTATAATAAATTCCGAACCGGAATGGAAAAATGTCCGGTTATTCTCTCTCTGCCAGAGTAACTTCATTTCATTACAACAAGTCTCTTTGATTTCCCCAGCAGAAGAGCGTTGAATCCCTTCGTTTGCTTCTCCTGATCCATTCCATTTTAAGGATCCCATCTTATCTCTTCATTGGTTTCAACAAAGGTAACTTTTTCTTTTCCTCAACAATTCCCCCCTTGTGATTATATTATCTCTGTTTATGTTTTGATTTTGTTTAATTATGTAAAATGGGTCTGCGAAAATGATAAATTATACGATGATCAGCGTTTTATACTGTGTGTTTGGTCTTACATTTTGACAGCAATGTCATGTGATCGATCTCTCCTGTAACTTTGAAAATTCTATTTCTGTCTGATCTTCCATTACACGCTCTGTTTGTTTGTCTGAAAAAAAAATTCTCAAAAAACCTCTCTTTCACTCCTTCTCCAGTGAGATTGGTTCTCACTTGGGTTTAGTTTCTTAGGTGAAATTTCGATACTTTTTTTGTGTGTGTATGTGACAAAGATCTCATCTTTTCAGAAAAAAAACTTGGCCTACCCTCAATTGTATCATATTCCGTATTTTGAAGATTCAATATCCCTGCAATAATCATTTACTGATTTATCTTGTGTGTGAACCTTAATGACAAGACTTGAGGATTTCCATCAGTGTGTTTTTAGGCTGCACTTTGTGTGATCCACTCATGAGTAGTTGTTGGTTGGTTTCTTAGGGCCCGCGCTTGTCTCTTCTGTCTTAATTCTGTTTTTCTTGATAGAGAGAATATTACTTCTGCTTTCTTATTGGTGGCTTTGATGCCTTGTGTGTACTTCTTACTATCCATCCACCGGCTTCAACTTTAGATTCTCAGGGTTTGCCTTTACTTCTTGTTATATAGGTGTACACACTCAAGTGATCTTGTATAGCAGTATCCTGTAGGAGGTGGTGAAGAGGTAATTCCATACTTTAAGATCCAGGATGCGTTTATGTGCTGATTACCTTTTGCTTGTGGTAGATTTCCTTAGGCGGTGAAGAGCTGAAAGTTTTGTAAATTGGTCAACTTTGCTCCACAGAACCTTCTAGGAAGCTACCTCACTAGACAGGTGATTTTAAAAGATTCTCTTGCATCTTCTATATTGTTAACTCTTAGATCTGTTTCTGAATGTTTCCTTTCCCAACTCTCTACTTATTCTTGTCTTTCTCTCTTCTCACTTTGTTAGCACAAGGCAGTGGTAAAAAAAAATATGCTTCTGTAGAAGGAGAGTATTATATAGCAAAATAACAAGGAGATAGATGGCTTTTCATTCTGAGGACGACAAGAGTGAAGACTACCTCTTCAAGATTGTTCTCATTGGTGACTCTGCAGTCGGGAAATCAAACTTGCTCGCAAGATTCGCTAGGGACGAGTTCTATCCCAACTCAAAGTCGACCATTGGAGTGGAGTTTCAGACGCAGAAGATGGATATCAACGGGAAGGAGATCAAAGCACAGATATGGGACACTGCAGGTCAAGAACGTTTCAGAGCAGTCACTTCTGCTTATTACAGAGGTGCTGTTGGAGCTCTTCTTGTTTACGACATCAGCAGACAGCAGACTTTTCAGAGCATTGGTAGATGGCTTAACGAGCTGCACAGTAAGTAACACATCACACACAAAGACTCATCTCTCTTTTTTTTTTTTATCTGATACTAAACAGTCTCTTGATGCAGCACACTCTGACATGAACGTTGTGACGATCTTGGTGGGGAACAAGTCGGATCTGAAGGACATAAGGGAAGTGCCAACATCGGAAGGGAAGGCGTTGGCGGAAGCGCAGGGGCTTTTCTTTATGGAGACATCGGCGCTGGACTCGTCAAATGTTGCAGCTGCGTTTGAGACGGTTGTGAAGGAGATATACAACATATTGAGCAGGAAAGTGATGAGCTCACAGGAGCTGAACAAGCAAGATCCTGCCTCGCTCAGCAATGGGAAGAAAGTTGTGATTCCATCTGATGAACAGGGAGAGTCCAAGAAAGGTGGTTGTTGTTCTACGTGATTTAGACAAACTATTGTTTGTTTGATTGTTTCTCTTGTCCATGCTGCCATGAATGAATGTTGAAAAATGATGTGCTCTCTGTGTTTAGGTGTAGTAATCTGTAAATGTTCCATTGCAGAAGCTTTATGAAACTTTAAACTGCTCTCTTTTAAGTTTACCACATGATGATGATGGTCACTTATGATTGGAATAACATATAGTTACAGAATCTTGATACTATTGCTAATCCATAATCATCACAATCCTTTTTTTACTATAAAGTGGCTTGAATGTAAATAAAATATTTATTGTTCTGCCAATGAAGCATTTGACATCGGGAAGAGGATCAAACTGAAGTTCAGTAATCAATCACACGTGCAGTTGCATGTGTGACAGATTGGCTCCACACATGATTGCATTTATCGTCCTAGTACGAGATTCCACACACAAATCGACATCATCAGTGATGTAATATTTCCTTCAGCTCAAACCGGACATTTTCCTAACTATTGGCTTACGATCTAAACCGGTTTGCATTTGGCTATTGGTTGTTTCGGTTTGATTCGGTTTAATGGTCTCAATGATCTCCGCAAGTCCATTCATGGCCTGAAAAGAGGAGAAAGACTATTAACAAAACCTTAAGCATGTACAAAGTGAAATTATAGCTGAAACTCTAATGCTTCTCATATCTTTTTCTTACCCTTTTTGTTTCATGAAGTGACATCTCTAACATTTCAATTCTCTGCAAGAACCAACCACACCTATCAGAAAAAAAATGTTACTAGAACCATGCAACTAAATTCCTAACCTTCTGTGCTTCCTTAACAGCATCTCTCAGGGAAGCATACTTCTTCAAAGTAATCATGTTCTTGCCTGAATCTTCCTGCATTTTATATTATCCTTTTCAGCTTTGATATTGTATTCAAGAATTCGATTTTTATATATACACATAATCCTTTTATACTTTTTGATTGGTTGAAGCATTTTCTGAGACTTTATCCATAGTATGTTCCTCAGAATCAGCATCTCCCATTGTGAAAGTCTCCTGAAAATATTGAAACTAATCCCCTCTATAGTGAAAATAACTGTCTATTTGATGAATATATTCAAATGGTTCTTGCATAAACCTGGATCTTTGCCTTGATGTTTGGATCATTCCAGGGTCCTTCATCACTGAAAAGACACCCTCCACGATCTGAACAGGTGCAGTTTCCTCCAAGAAATGTTGGTAAGTTGCTGTTTTATGACATCAAACACAAACAATGCTGAGATTCCGAAGCAATTCTCATATACAAGGCATATATATATTCTTTCTCACTGGTTCTAATAGAGAAACTATAAAAGAAATTGGCTGGACCTTGGATCTATTGCTTCAAGTAGCTCTCCAAGGTAGTTGGGTCCTAGCACCTGTACACAAAAAAAAAACATTTATTATCTTTGTGTCTAAACCAAGAAAGCACCAAAGGGAATATTCTTACCTGAACTTTGGCCAATGTCCGAGCATCAAGAAAGGTCTTGAGTGCAAGCCACAGCATCCGAAATCCAGAATTGGCATTCACAACGAAGAGGCGATGCAACGTCTGGACCCCAAAACACAAATCAGAATTACAAGCAATGTTCATGAAGCTGCTAATGAAATCCACCTACCTTAACCTACCTCAGGGTAATAGTTGCTGTCTATCTTCTGAATCTCCATGAAGAGAGATCTTGCAGATTTCGAAAAGTTTGACATTCCCTTTCCAAGAAACAACCAAATTAGCCAGCCACAAACAATATAACATGAAAGGGGCAGAAGACATCAACCACTTACCAATCCAGAAACATCCAAGATCGTTGTGGTAGATGAAACATGTTTCTCTGAAGCAATCGAACACGCCGGGTACCTCAAGCTCAGCGTTTTCTCTTGCTCCTTGATATGATACTTAACATATCTCTCAATGGTGGTTGCTTTCGAAAACGCGTTCAAGTCAACCATCCCTAGCCTCTCTATGTATATTGGCCTACGACTTTTGTCTACCTTATGAAACCCATGAGGGTAATGCTTCTTCACTTCACCGTACTCCTCATACTTAAACTCCTGTCAGACATTTCGTCGAACACTTTGTGAGTGAGCTGATCTTAAATCAACGAAAACAAACCAAAGTTCCAATCTTTTTAATTACCTTAGAGATCAAATCCACTTTAGAATCCACACGCCACTTCATGTAACTCAAAAACGCATCTTTGGCTTTCCCCAAATCAAAATCCCTCATCTTTAGAAACCTGATACCATCCATCAGAGATCGTAAACAGTTTCAATCAACCATGAAAGTTTTGGTTAGATGATGATGATGGTACCTGAGAAGTGTATTGGAATCTCCGTGCTTTGCAGGTAACTGGCCGTGGAGGAGGAGCAAGTTACGAAACGCTTCAACCATTTGTTCATTGTTTGAGTTTTGCTGTTCGTGCATTGAATCTTCTTCTTCGGAACCATCAGATATGTGTATGTCTCTGACACTCACCTCTGTTTCTTGCATCTGTAACAATGATCATGGGCTCAGAGTTCAAAACTAATAATGAAGAAGGAGAAGTGAAGTAGAGAGCAAGGAAAAGAAAAGTGGTGAAAATCGAATAATAGGTTTCTCTCGGCGCGGGAAAAGTTCGGCTGAGAGAATAACGGCCAATGCATTCATTCCCATTGTGACGTTTGTTTTTGTATTTTAAAGAGATAAAATGGGCCTACCTTAGCCCATGGGCTTACTGGACATAGTATGTGTGATTACAAAGTATATATATTCTCTTTAACTTCTTTTTTTTTGGTAAAATATACTATTCTCTAACTTCATTTATTATAACAATAAAATCAAAGAAATAATTGAATTATACAATTGCTGTATTATTTCAATTAATACAAATCATCTCTTACAACATAAGAAGAATGTGAAAATAAGCTTGGGTCCCATGAGCCCCCATGAAAGATTCCGAACTAGCATTTCTAAAGTCGGGGGCAATTTCCATCGGAAAAAGCAACGTAGTGAACGAAAAGGTAAATTGTAAAGCGGATATCCAACTTTTCTGAAAAGAAAATTTCCGTAATTCATGTTGTCGAATATAATCACTCTTACCTAATTAATTAGACTAGATTTTTTAACCGCGCTACGCGCGGATAAGATATTATACGTATTTCTCAATTCTAAAAAATAATGTATAATATTGTATTATATTATTTAAAAAATATAAAATATGACTACATAACATAAATATATTTTTTAAATTTTTTTTGTGGAAATCATTATGTTGTTTGATTGTTGTACTTGATTCACATATTTGCATAGATATTTGTGATAGATGAATAACTATATTTTTATTATCAGTAAATAATATATATTTATTATATAATATAAGAAAAATAAAATTATTTACTTTTTAAACAAACTTGTCTCATATTGGGGACTCGGTTATAGACATATCATATACGAATGAGACATTTTTACAGTTATCAATCTTCTTAACATTGAAAAAACAAATCTACATATCAAAACAATATCTCATACGATCTATTTGTGGAATAATTACTCTGAAGAAATTGAATTTAGTCATCAAAAAGGACTGAAAATGTATGTGCATATATGTTATCTAAGTCTGCTTCACAAAGTACTATTCATAGTTCATATATCATTAATGTCCATCCTATTTTTTTGTCCACCATTTCTTAAACATCTTGAAATAACTGATGCTAATTAATAATAAACTTTTTGCTGGAAAAAAAAATCAAATTTGTCTAATTATCGCTTAAATATTTTATTAATATGGTCTAAGAAGCTTTTAAGTGATATCATAGTTTAATTTATTAGTTTTTTTTGTTAATTTTTAGAGGTTTTTGTATTTAAGATTTTTTTTCATATTAAGCTTTTATTTCTTTCACAGAATTGATATATATATATATATCATAAAAATTACCATCAAATCAGTTTTACTTATTTATTATTTTGTTTTAACGAAAATACACTTTTTAAATAATTTAATTTTAAAAAAAAAATTATATATTAATTTGCTGTATTTTAACAATTTCATTGATTTAATTAATTTGCTTTGGTGGATAACTTAAAAAGTTTTCATATGAATCGGGGAAGGTAAATTTATGTTGTTATATTATATTTATTTTGTGTATATAGAATCTATATATAAGGATAATGTAATAAAGAAAGAACATTATTTTTTTGTAACTTCAAAAAGATACATTATTACAATTTAAAATGAATCAAAATTGAATAAAATGGTAATTAAATATATGTAAATCTAATTGTTTAGTTGGATTCTCATGAAAAAAAAATCGATTGGTTAAACAAATGTTTCAAAATTTGTTGTGGTATTGTTTTGTCTATAAATTATAAAATTTATTGAATTAATATATTTAATTATTGCATCCTTAAATAATATTTTCTTAAGACATTAGAAAAATATGTTTTGAGTTGTTTTGTCAAATTGTACAAAAATCTATGCTTTTTCATATTTGTAACTTCAAAAAGATACATTATGATAATTTGAAATTAATCAAAATTGAATAAAATGGTAATTAAATATTTGTAAATCTAATTATTTTTTTATCTTGTTTAGTTGGATTCTCATGAAAAAAATCGATAGGTTAAACAAATGTTTCAAAATTTGTTGTGTTATTGTTTTGTCTATAAATTACAAAATTTATTGAATTAATATATTTAATTATTGCACCCTTAAATAATATTTTATTAAGACATTAGAGAAGTATGTTATGAGTTCTTTTGTCAAAATTTTACAAAAATCTATGTTTTTTCATATTTGTCACGAAAATTTATATGTTAAACTTACTTTTACAAAATTCTTAACTTTGTCACCAAAACAAAAATCTATGCTTTTTCATATTTGTCAACGTTCTCGCACTTTCTAAGAATATATTAGCTTAGTCACTTACTTATTTTTTTTTTACAAAATAAAGTATCGGAGTCTTGAAAGTTGAATTCATATTATTGTAAATGTACATAAGAGTTTGTGATTATATACTTAGTGGTTCTTGTATATGTGTCCAAGAAAGTTTCAATGGCTTAGTGGTAACTGTCCTATATATATATCATACTAACCCGGGTTCGATTCTCACCTTCGCATTGTTTTTTTTATTTTTTACGAAAAAAATGAGATGACATGGCAATTTCGGGTTCTCTGATTGGTTGATTTTTCTATCCTATGTGGACACCCTCTCCATGGCTTATATCCCCCTTTTAGTATAGTATAGATGTATAATATTAAGCAATTTCATTTTTTATTTCTTATTTTAAATTAGTTTGTAGAGTTTTGGTATTTTGGTTAAAAAAATTAAAGTTAAATTGCATATATCCCGTTTACCTATATGCTATGTTGCATGGAAACTCCGTTGAAGGTCTGTTTTACGTTTCGGAAACGTTTCGGTATCGAAATCTCTCGGAAACTCGCGAAAACTCATTGGAAACTCGTTTCTTAAAATTTCCTATTTGGAAACTTAATGGAAACTCGCGATTCTGTTTTGGAAACGCTAAAAACTCTTTTTTTATAGAACAAATTGTATAAATAGTTAATAAATATAAGGATTAGTTTGTTATTTTGATAATGGTCATGTTTGATAAAACTAATGAAAATGAGGTTGAAGATGATGTTATTGATCTTTGACTTTGACTTGTTGTTATGATTTTTATTTTATTTAAGCTATTTAATATTTAAGTAATGGGTTTTGTTATTTTGAATTTTATATGAGTTTGATGTTTAATGATGATTTATGTTATTTTTGTATGATTAAATAGAATACCTATTTGTTTATTTGTATTTTAAGATATACTAAACATAATAAAAATGAATGTAAATATTAATTATATATAAATATATATTTATAAATGTTTCTAAAATGTAACCAAAGCAAAAAAAATCAATAATTATGTTTCCACGTTTTGTTTCCACGTATCCGTTTCCGTTTCCATGAAATCTAGCCTATATGCATATATCCACATCTTCAAATTTTAGTGAAATGATATATGATATGTTTCAGTAAAATTGGCGTTTTTTTTTTGTAAAATTGAAGGTTATCCAAAAATACATTTTTTTGTAATCTGAAGTTTAAGCTAATCACGAACCGGATCGGATATCAAAGAGACCATGGTCCCATGTCGGATTGACAAAGAAGGTTTGGAACAATCTCCAACGGTCAGTAAAACAATAGGTTTGATAGGCTGATGATGGATTGAGTGGTACTTTTCAAAGGTAGTGGGACCAAATGGCTTCACGTGACGCTTATAAGAGCATGATTATTGCAAAGACCCATATTAGGGGTTCTTATTATTTTTTAATGCTTTTAAGTACAAAAAGTGATTTAAGAGACAAATTTAAGAAACCCTAACATTTAATTGCTCCATTGCAAGGTTCTTACAACATTACTTTCACTCTTCTTATTTGATCTTCTTTAGCCAATGTTGTTCCAATGTCAAAGACGATGAAACAGAAACAAGAAAACCTCAATAAAATGAATCAATAACCAGAACCTTGAAACATGAAACAAAACAACAAAGCATATCATTCTCATTACTCAAACAGAACAAGAACATTAACATGAAACAGAGACAGAATAAGCAAAACAACGTGTAGTTCCCCGTACGTCTTGTGCAGCATTGTAATTCTTCACGGAATCAGTAGTAAAAGTTATTTATTAAACCGTTCTAACAGTAGTAAACAAACATCCAGGTGCTGTGAAAAAAATCTATCAATTGAAACAACGATCTTCCTAACAGAGAGCAAGCCATCATTAGATTCGTGAAGCTAACACACACACACATATATAAACAGAGCAATACTCAACTAAAACAACGCAAGCTGTTAAGGGAAACATATGAACCGTTCTAATAGAACCAGTAGTAACTCACCAACGGAACCTGAGACAAAGCTAAGGTAATCTTCTGTCAAACCCAGGCAAAGGGATAAAATATCCAACACGGCTAAGTACAAGCAACACAGACATCACAAACAACCTCCTCCTTATCTCGCTCTTAAAGAACCTTTCCGCTGCGGTATTGAGCACTGAGTTCTCTGGAGGAACAATCTCCACATCCAAAGCAACAGTGATGAAACCAGTGCCCTCGAAATTAGGATTTCATTCAACATGAAGCAACAGACTGTGTCCTGACAAGTGATTGCGCTTTTATTCAATCTCTTTGCTTTGATTCGGTATGAAACAGAGGAAGAGAAGCTTACCCTTTGAGACGAAGCCGTAGGAGGGTTGCTGCAGAAGCGAGATTGGTTGAAGAGGAGGAGAATGGTGGAAGAAGAAGACTCAGCTTTGTTGTTGTTGCAGAGATAACCGCGGCTCAGAGGTAAGGACGAAGAAGAATGCGACAGCTGTCTCATAAGAGACGTCCCTTGCGGAGCCAAATTAAGAGACGTCTTCTCCGTGTTTTGTATTTTTCATTTTTTTTTAATCACAATAACCTAAGAGACATGCTTAGGAGACTGCGATAATGGTGCTCTAAGCTCCGCACTACCATAATAAATTCACGTAACTCCCAACTATTATTATTTTCGCCCATACTTCTTTCCCTCATATTTCTTTTTATTTTATTTTATTTTATTTTTGCTTCTCATCAGTGTTCAATACAACCGTTTTATTATCATACTCTTTTTATCATATACTCATTACACATTGATCGACTGCATGTGTATGCAAAAGTGCAATATATATATATATATATAGAGAGAGAGAGGGTGCTACATTGTGGCTAATTAGTTGAAAAAGATTGGTTTAAGTATCAAGATTATGGGCATTCCAATATAATTAATTAATATATATGGCAGCTATAGACACTATGAATTAAAATTTTAGTTGAATTACGTCTGAGTCCAAATTCAGGTAGCTTAAGCTCTAATTGGTGGCTTTAGGTAATACAAGAGGTCTCAGTTTGTAAATGTAGTTAAAACTTTTGTGGTGTAAATCATGTTCCTCTTCGATTGGTTAATAAAAAGTTGTTGATGAGTTAAAAAACAAAATTAGTTGCAGTTAAAATTACGAATCATGGGCTCCTATCTATATTTTACATTACAATAAAGCTTTTTTTTTGTTCACTACATTACAATAAAGCTATATATCACTGGTGGAATCTGAAATAAAGACAAACCCTGAACTCAAAACCTGAAATAATTAGCCAAACACTTGATTCCAAACAGAAACAAATAGCGACCTAACACGATAATAGATAGGCCACTTTGAAAAATAATATAAGGATCAGATTTCTTGGTTTAAACAGTAAAAGGTAAAACACATGAAGACAAGAAAAAAATTATAGATTTTACAAAACAAAAAAAACTTGTAGACTCTTGTGTTCGTTGCCAATGTTGGCTTCTTTCCACCACACAAATATGACCGTTAAGACTCGAAGGACCACTTTATAATTACTACATGGATGTATAAAATATATAGATCGTCCATTGTCATTTGCTTACTTCGACCATTTATTTCTCGTCATGGCGCAACTCGGATCTTTTACTTATTCCCTTAGTCATCTCTTTTCAGTTTCTTTCTTAGTTTTCATATTTCATTGCTTATGTTTTCGTTTCTCATTTGTTGCAGCTTGTTCAAACTCCACCGAAGAGCAACACCATCACCACCGGAAATGGGTGGGTCCCTCAGGTCACAAAGTCATCACCGTCTCACTTGACGGCCACTCTCAGTTTCGCTCCGTCCAAGACGCTGTGGACTCCATACCAAAGAACAATAACATGAGTATCGTTATCAAGATTGCTCCAGGATTTTACCGGTATTTATTTTTATTCCTTAACCTTTTTGTTATGTTTCATGCACACATGCAACCTATAGCTAATGGTTAACATTTAACTTTTCATCTGTACATTTTCCAGAGAGAAAGTGGTGGTTCCAGCGACAAAACCGTACATAACGTTTAAAGGAGCGGGTCGGGACGTGACGGTTATAGAATGGCACGACCGTGCCTCCGACCGCGGTCCTGATGGTCAACAGTTACGTACTTACCAAACAGCTTCCGTCACAGTCTTCGCTAATTATTTCTCAGCTAGAAACATTACCTTCACGGTACTAATTAATTCTAATGCAAAACATACAACTTTAAACATATGTATAATCCGCATTTTTTCCTCATAACATTTTTCATAATATGTGAAGAATACTGCGCCGGCGCCAATGCCGGGAATGCAAGGGTGGCAGGCGGTGGCATTTAGGATCTCTGGCGACAAAGCTTACTTTTCCGGCTGCGGATTTTACGGTGCACAAGACACTTTATGCGACGATGCAGGCCGTCACTACTTCAAGGAGTGTTACATCGAAGGCTCTATCGACTTTATCTTCGGTAATGGCCGCTCCATGTATAAAGTAAGCAAACCAAAGATGTGAATATGTTTCGTTATGACTTGCATTAACAAATTATTAGAATATCAAAATGAAGATGCCTAAAAGATATTGACCAATTGAGTTATAGTTAGTTTTGTGTTAAAGATTCATAATAAAAGAACTGATGGTGTTAACTGTTGGTGAAGGATTGTGAGTTGCATTCGATAGCGTCAAGGTTCGGGTCGATAGCGGCGCACGGGAGGACATGCCCGGAGGAGAAAACGGGTTTCACGTTCGTGGGTTGTCGGGTAACGGGGACGGGTCCTTTATACGTGGGCCGGGCCATGGGCCAATACTCACGCATCGTCTACGCCTACACCTACTTCGATGCTCTTGTTGCTCATGGTGGCTGGGACGATTGGGACCATAAATCCAATAAAAGCAAGTACGTACTATTTTATTACACTCATAGTTACTATATTAATTTCAATATATCATTTTGAGTTGATCCAGAAATTTAAAAAAAAATCAGGACAGCATTTTTCGGAGTGTACAATTGCTATGGGCCAGGAGCAGCAGCGACGACAGGCGTATCATGGGCCAGAGCTTTGGACTATGAGTCAGCCCATCCTTTTATAGCTAAGAGCTTCGTAAATGGGAGGCATTGGATAGCTCCACGAGATGCTTAATAGGAATCAACTTCAAATGCTTTTCCACTTACTTGCCCCCCACTACACTACTGCACTTTGTTCTCATTCTTTATATAGCTTAGTTATCATTCTTTTATTTATTTCATTATTGTGATTCATTTGTAATACATGTCCAAGATTCTTGTCAAAATGTGTAAACTTATATTTATAAAGAAATCAATATATACTAGCAACAATGCTGGATTACAATCAATTAGTGAACTTAGCTTCTTGGTGTATTTAAATCCCGTACAATTACATTGTGTAAGTGGTTATCTCTAGGAATATGACTCTGTTTTCAACGTTTCATAGTACAATATCTCGTGAACCCAAGCAAGTTGAAAGCAACAAATAAATTCATTTACAGAGAAACTAATTTATGTATATTGTTATCTATTATTATTACAGTTACATCGTCACAAACATTTCAATTATGTAAACATATATTCCATAAAGAAAAACAATGGTCAAAGAATGTATTAAAAGACTGATACAAGTTGTGTAACATAATAACATTGTGCAACTCCTCCTCACCTCTCTTCACAAAAAGAAAAAAAAAGAATACCAAATACAGGAAAACATTGGACAGATTTGACCTTATTATAAAAGCTATAATTTTGCACTTGTGGTTCCATTCTCAAAACTCAAATGAAGCAATGAATCATCTATACTAACTGCAATATACTGCATGCCCCTATCGTTGAAGAAGAAGACGAAGGAGGCTCCCTATTTTCCTCATGGATCAATAAGGAATTAATTGGTTCATGTGTCGAGAACTTCCCTACCTGCAACACTGATCAAGAACTTGGTGACTTAAAGTTCCACTTCCTGAAGCTCCTCTACTATGCTGCTACCGTTTAGTAAGACTGGTTTGAAAGTTGATGGACTAGTAGGAGACGTAAACGAGGTGTTGAAGTTTCCGCTCCATGAAGCTGTTCTTCTGGAAGCAGGAGGAGGATGATGATCCCCATTGGCGCTTATTCCCAATCCATTCATTTGGATGTTGTCCATACTTGGAAATCTCTGCATCGTCATTTGTGGTGGAGCCCCTGAAGATGCTGCTACTTCATCTGCAGAGTTCTCCTCCTGTCTTGTCTCAGAAGCAGCCGGTTCCGTTGCATGGCCGTTTGAAGACGATGCAGGTGTTGCTGGGATGAAGAATTTTGCTTTTGCAGGGATTGGTGGTTTAGGGGATGGCATGGAAGATGAATGAAACATGGTCTGAGAGTTTCCACGACCTTGATTAAAGGTGTCAACGTATCTGTCCCAATAGAGAGGAAAACATTATAACTATAATCATGTACATAATCTACAGTGAAACACTAACAAGACTGCAAACAATTACAATTGATAAATTGTTAACCGGAAACTGCTTCATCTTTCCTAGTACTAAACCAAATGTGGCTTAGAAATATCCTCCTAAGTGCCATTATAATGCAACCATAAAACTGCGTGATGGTTCAGGATCCAGGATAGTCTACAATATTCTAATTCTAAAGTGCATCAAGCTATTTGTTTACCTTGCACGCACACCCATACGTCCACGAGCTGAGAATTGATTGGAACTCTGTGAGACTGGTGGGATTCCCGAAGAATTCTCTGCCGGAGTTGGGCCGCCGGAATTCCAGCTCCCACTAGGTGGATTCATGTCAGATTTGTTTTCATAACCCAGTGAGTTGTTTTTGTACGTTCCTAATTTTGGAGGAGGAGGCAGTGCAGCTTCCTCAGCTGGGGGTTCCACACCTTTCTCCACCCATCTCTTTAGTTTATCATCATAGTAGAACTGATTTTCTGCGCCAAGTTTTGCCTTATTCCAAAACATGACCAAAAGAATTAGAATAAGCCCAAGGATGAATCACCAAGACCAAAAGCGTTTAGAAGTGTACCTCTTTCGATGATGACCGAGCTTGTAAGACCCTCCCTACCGTGTCCTTCAGCATGCCAAAACCAAATCTACTAAACCGGGAACCTGCCACACTCCCGGATGATTTCAACTTTGTCACCCCTTCAACCTTTTCTTTTGGCGAGTCAGCTAGATCCTACAAAAAAAAGGCAAACCATTCATACATTCAATATTTCAATCCGTTCTTAGCGTGATAATGGTTTTTTGGTATAGACCTGTATTGGCGTTCTACCGAAATCTGGCTCTGATACACTTCTAGTATGGACTGCCGTTCTCCTCCCGGTACCACCGGACTCATGTAAGGATTCCATTGAAGCGGGTGGCATCAGTGATGACATTGTATTCACCGATTGACTATATGGTAACTTAGTGGCTTCCTGCTGTTGATGATGATACTCTTTTGCCTGAAGGCTTCCTGTTGTTGAATGTGGTGCAGGTGGTGGCATGCCCCCAACAACACGATTTGCCGTGCTATCAAAAAGGTTTAGCAGTCTTCCAACAAGCTTTGTTGGGGCCAAATTCGCAGTATATCCACCCTGAAATAGATAAATTTCCGGTTAAGTTGGACCGTTAGAGAAACAGAAAATAGACCGCTAAAAATCAACAGTTTCACGTAAGTCTACTGGAACTAGAAGTTGTGTGGGCTGTACCTGTTGGTGGATACGGATTCTCTCTTCCAGTGACGAAACACACTGTTTCCATGTGTCCGCTTCAGGAGATCGGCCAGTTTTGAGGCATTTTAATACTGCTTGACAGTACCTGATTCAGCCACAGAACAGCGACATCAGGAATACATATACAGTCTAACCAGGGAAAAGTTGGTAGAAAATGAATCTTCTTACTTCTGTGCAGCTGAAAGTTTACCAACTTCAGCCAGCATATGGGCATATATGACTTTATATGGTTGAAACGGTAACAGGATAAACTGAGAGTTTCCCAGCGTCTTAGAGTATTCATACAACTCTGTTCTCTGCCCATGCAAATATCAACCAACAAATAAGGAAAATATCAAACAAGTAACAAAAAGAATGGTGTCCGCCATGAATTTCCTTGGACTTGCGTATAGAATCATTGGAGATGCAAAAATAGAATCTTCCAGCTAGTATGATGATATATAAACCACAGTGACAAAAAAAATCACCTGGATAGCCTCTGGACTTGCGTATGTTCGAGGATATTTCCAGTGGTCCCCTCCGACAAGACAAAGTCTGGCACTATCTGAGTATTGATCAAAGTTCTTATCCGCGATCAAATAGCAAATATGCGCTGCAATTATCTGATTTATAACAGTAGTTAAAATGTTAACAGTAATTTAAATGTCATGAAAAAAAAAGCCATGACAAATTTTCCATGGACTAGAACAATACTACAAGGCAGAAAACTACCTCGCCTCTTTCTTTCCACATGCAATCTCCAAGATGAGTTATCACAAGTTCATCATCTGTGGTCCTGTTGGCCGTTATTACACCCAGATTTTCTTCCCAATTGTCAAGCATGCTGCTACTTCCAAACTGCAATTCAAGGAAACAAAGACACTGTTAGCTGCAACTGGGTAGAAATTATGTCCAGAGAACTTGTTCATGAAAGGTACGTTTTATCCGCAGGTATGTCCTGAAAATTAGTTCATGAGAGGCATGTCCTGTTTAGTTATTTTAATAAGCTCTTTACTTTAACAAGGGTATTTTTTATTGGGGAATACTTTGTATTCCTATTACCATTGTAACTTTTTTTCTATACATTTTCTATGTCATATTCTCGGTATATGTATTACCTGGGCTTGCTGTTGAGGCGAACCAGGAAAGCTGAGATCGCTTGTACTTCCAGTGGAGAACACTTCAGCGGGTTGCCCTGCAACCAGCAGGCACAATGTCCGTAAAGGTGACCCAGGTACGAGCTGACGAAGGGCCATTTGTTTGACAGTGTCACCATAGAACTGCATCGATTTAAGCACCGATCAAGTCAGTAAAGACCCACAAGAGCGGAATGTTAGACCTATAGCAATAATAGGATAGGAACCTGTTGGCCAAGTTGTGCCGCAATGACAAGTGCTGGTCCCCACAAATGACCTTCTTGTGCACATTGGAGAGCTTCCATTTTCCTACCAGAAGCCAGAAGATTCTGCACCTCTGACGCAGTTGCCTGGAAAATTCTTCCAAATGAGTTAATATGTAAAAACATTACCGTTGTAAATTTTAAAACCTTTTGCCTTGAAAAAGTTATTTAGGATAAGATGTCGAATACTCACTTGGAGTTGTGATTCAGGTGGTAATTGCTGCAAGCACTGGCTAAAAGGAGCATAACCATTCTGTACGGCATCTTTCTTGGCAAATGCAAAAAGTTTAGCGACTGCTGCCTCGGCAGAATCCGTTTCCTATTTGCAGTGTATATACAAGGATGAGAAAATTGTAATACATATCAATGTTAACTTAAGAAGAAAACTGAGAATATTTATCCTTAACTGCTCACCTTTTGCGTTGTATCAGTTCCAAAAGGGGACCGGAGTTTCCCATAATACTGACAAGATATTCTGAGCAAAGAAAGAAGCATCTTTAAAAGTTTCCCTCTTGAAAAGTCCATAACGGAAGATTCACAATTCATAATTCTCTCATCAAGCCACTTATGCAAGTCTTTACTTCCAACATTTCCTCCAACCAAGGGACCTGGAAGAGATTGTTGATTCAGACAACTGAAGTAACTCAACGAGTTGTCCCCAGGACTTGAATAAGAGGCACTCCCACTAATAACTTCTGCCAAGTTTAAGAGAGAGATATAGCTTCCACCAGTTCCTTTCTGCGTAATATATCAAAGGGTTAACAGTACAAACAGATTTGCAATTCACTTGATGATGTTATAACTCACGAATGTATTTATTACTAATATTGAAAATATAGTTTTCATACACTTCCAAGAGTGTAAAATGACAAATGAAAAGGACTAACCTGACTCCCAAATGATGAATTCTGGAGTGAACCATTATCATCCTTCACAACAATGAGCTTTCCTCCAAATCCAAAATTGACAAGTGCATGTGGTGGACGCCCATCAGGTGATCTTCCTGCACTTGGGGAGAAAAGCTGATTGCTCTGAAATGACTGAACATCATCTACGTATTGCTGCTGTCCATTATAGAAATCGTTTGAGAAACTCAGTGGTCCATTCTGCGTAATACTAGCCACATTCATATGCTGAGGGATGAAGCCTTGAACTCCCATCTCATTTGGCTTAAACTGTTCAGCCACGGATCCTGTCCTGTACAAATTATTTACTTGCTGGTTTCCTCCAAAATTTGGTGACGAGGCAGAAGTTACAGCCGCCTCAGCCTGACTTCCATTTTCTGATTGCCATGTGTTTGTAGCTTGTTGATTGTTGGCATAGTAAGATTGGTCCCA
This sequence comes from Brassica napus, assembly GCF_020379485.1. NCBI lineage: Eukaryota > Viridiplantae > Streptophyta > Magnoliopsida > Brassicales > Brassicaceae > Brassica > Brassica napus. The sequence goes on from NC_063439.1 coordinate 26,926,075, forward strand.
GCTTCCTTGTTGGCTCTGTATACCAAATTCTTGGCCTTTGAATGTCTGTTTTGTATCATTAACATTATACATGCTACTCTCAGTATTACTGTGATACATGGCTGTAAGAGAATGACCATTCTGAACTTGCTGATCATGAGCTTGACCAGCTCCAGCTGTTTGAGAAGCCTGGTTGTAGCTGTCCAGAGATCGCCATTCTTGAGCAATAGTGTCATAGTACCACCCTGGATACTGCGCGTCAAAGACCATGTGTTCTGGATATCCATTGACCACTTGCGAAGCCTGGTTCCAAGCTGTACCAGCCACTCCAGATGTTGAGTTATCAGTAGAAGCAACGCCTTCCCAGTTATTTGCAGAGTTTCCGTAGCTCCCCTGTGAATTAATGCTTGCATCAACTTGATACCATTGGCCAGTATTTGCATCATATCTCCATCCAGGATACATATTTTCCCAAGACTGACTGTTATCATCCACGTACTGCCCACTTGTAGAATCCTGAACCATTTCACCCTGATGTTGCTCGAAACCTGCCGAGGCAACAACGGTTGTGTTGTTCGTATCGTTTCCTCCAGCGACCACATCAACCTCCGCCTTTCCTTGCAACTGTCCGTCAAACTCAGTGAAGAAATCAGAGTAAGAACCAAACCCACGACCGTCATTGACCGATGAATCCACACCAAACGCACCCCAATCAATCTCCTTAACCCCATGAGTCCCGGACTCATTAACTACCTTGCTGCTTTCTTTAGCTGTTTCAGACAGTGGCACATCATCACTTAACTTATTAGCATCAGTCTGGACGACATCTACTTCACTTGAGCCTTCGTTTGCAACATTGTTCCCCGGATCTGCTGCTTCATTCAATGTTCCATCTCCATCAGGAACATCACCAACAGAACCGTTAGAAAAAGCTCTGACGTCATCAGAGTCACTACCGTCGTCGAACGTCAGCTGCTTAGCAGAAGAAGATGAAGAAGCCTGAGCTTGGCTGCTGGGAGAATAGGAATCATCAACAAGTTTGTCGAAGAAATCCTCATCGTCCGTTTGATCCTCCTCCATCATGTATTGAGAAGCCGAAGCCATCAATGAGAAGAAAAAAAAAGAGATTAAATGCCAAAAAAAAAAAAAAAGTAATTCTATAGAACACAAGCGATCAATGATGCCATAGACTCCGATCCAAAAACCAAACTATTCGTCGGTTAACTCTACGGTGGACCGATCTGTTTCAAGGGATCGTTCAAACGCCAAGATCTGTGTCTCCGAAGACGTTTCTTTGTGCCGACAGCTTCATCAATCAAAACTAATGTTTTGTCTCAAATGAGCTTTGATTCTAATCTTCAGAGAATCAAATCGGCTGGGGAGATGCTCACAACGTGCTCGACGAAATGCTTATGATCCCACATGTCATCTCTCCTACCTCATTTTTTTGATTTCTGGTTTTTACGTTAGACGAGGAAACTCTTTGGGCGTTCTAAAGCTCTCCCACAGATCTGCTGAATCCAACGGTTGGATTTCTCCCTTAACCAACCGTTTCATCCGTTGATCAGTTATTATAGCTCCATCGGAGAAGTTAAATAGTTAAATTATTTTTTTTTAATAATATTCACTACACCCGAATTATCGGCCCAATGATTAATGGCCAGCCCGTATAAACACAAAAATCAGATGAATAGGCAGGCACGTGCGTGGCCAACACCAACGCATATCTCCGCATTACCGGTCCAAAGCGCGCGTAGAACCAACCCATTATTTCGGACACGCAATGTTTTTGTTTATAAGTTTGTTATAAAAGAGAAATTTATGAATAGTGTAAAGGGGAAAAAAAAATACAGTACAGATTTGCCCCCTATCATTTGACTGAAACGAGTCTTTTTATATGTATTGGGTGAACTCATGGATTAACATTTGGGACTAACTGTTACAATTGGGACGATGAGCAAAACTTTTTGATATTACATATTTCACAGAGGCGGACCCACCGTGGACTTTGGGGGGGGGGGGGGGGGGGGGGGGGGGGAGGTTAAAAATATTTTTTTAGCAATTTTGTTAGCCGGTATTGAAAATCCCGTAGCTCAACTTGTCTGTTTCTTCCTTATTTGATCTATCTTTAATTGTGCAATCCGAGTTCAAATTTTCATTTTGCACCTCCTTTAATAATTTTCCCTTCATTTTAATTTTAAGTTGGGTCAAGCCCAATTAGTGACGCCCTTAAAATACAATCTTGGGTCCATCACTGTTTCAGGTTACAATTCTACTCTCAGAAACTCTTCTTTTAAGTTGTTGCTGCTGCTACTGTTCAGTGGGCTTGGTTTGAATGGTGATGGACCTGTAGTGACACTTTAAATTGTTTTTGAGATCACTCAAATTCACTCCTGGGTCCACTGGGTCCGACACTGGTCACTTTTATTCATGACCCACTTCTTTTTATGTTATCTAGACTTGGAAATCTTTGTATGATCATTGGAGAGGGTGTCGGGAACTGGAATGAAGACTGGCTTGTTGTTGGTGGTGGTGGTGAAGCCTCCGTAGAGGCGGCTACTTCTTCTGCTGAGTACTCCTCCTGTCTGGTTTCAGCAGCAGCCATTTCCGTTATATGGTCGTTTGAAGACGATGCAGGTGCTGCTGGGATAAAGAACTTTGCTTTTGCAGGGATTGGTGGTTTAGCAGATTGTGCAGGAGGTCACTGATACATTGGTCTGTGAGTTTCCACGGCCTTGATTAAAAGTGTCAACGTATCTATCTGCCCAAAAGAAAGTAAAACTACTACTTATAAAGTACTTTATTATCTACTTAACAAGGTAACATCTGATTTCAATGCATGCAGCAGCTTTTCTGAAAAATATATCATACTCACAACCATGGACAAATGTCTCAAAGTGGGCTATTTACCTTGCACGCGCACCAATACATCTACGAGCTGAGAATTGATTCGAACCCTCTGAGATTGGTGGGGTATGACTACCCATAATGATGCTCTTATGTATTTGGTTTTCTTTCTTTTTTTGTAAATGGCTTTCATAGTATTTTGGTGAAATGTGATAGAGAGAAAGATTTTGATTATTATTTTTTTCCTTCACTTTTCCTGAACTACCCATGTATATGTATTGTATGACTATAATTATGAGCATTATCTACAACGATTAATTATGTTATAGAGATGATTATGAATGAGCACATGATGAACCCAACTTGGTTTATTTTTGGTAACGTAGTCCCCCATTGACCCCATAAGTTTCTATAAAGATTATTTTCGTTTTTTATAATGTTTATGCGCTGCAGCATAAAAATATGAAACAGGACTGTGTGTAAAATCTTGACTACAAATATAGAGCCTACAACCCTCCATATATGTTGGGATTGTGAAATCCCGTGTCCAATTCTATTTTATCTTATTAGTACGATATTGTCCACTTTGGGCCTTAGGAGGCTGGCCCGCATGGATTTACTTTTGGTTTCCATCCCAAAAGGCCTCGTACTATTAGAATTGGACATCTCTTTATATATTAGACACTCCTTGTCTAATTATCCAATGTGGGACTTGGATTGACATCTCTCAATATATTCAATATCTGACAATTTTTGTATACAGATTGATCTGAGGGAAAGAAGAAAAAAAATTTGTCAAGACAAAAGAGGCTTCTTAGCGTCGAATTCACACTCAAAACTCTCAATTTGTGAGAATCCTTCTTTGCCTTTAGCCCATAACACAAGGTACAGTCCTATAAACATCAACGCCATTCCTCCCACACTGCATTTTTGTTAATCATTCATTAAAAACAAACAAACATGAATTATTATTATGATCATATATCAAAGTTTACCTTCCAAGGCAAATGGACTCTCCTAATGTCAAAACAGAGAAACCAACTGAGATAACCGTAGCGAAAGGACTAAACATAGAAACCATAACCGGTCCACGTTTCTTCATCGCCCATCCATTAAAGCTAACACATGCTCCACTCACCATCCCTCCCTACCAATTTCAAATACTATGTGTTATAACCATAAAACTATTCATTATTTATGTTTATGAAACATTTATTTAAGCTCACCAGAAGAGAAAAACCAACGAGGTTACCAATACTGATGAGTGATCTTGTAAGTACTTTCCCGCTCTCGTTTTGTAATAACTGTACCAGCATTGTTATCAACACTCCGATCAATGCCGTTATCGCACTTAACGAAATCGGAGCTGGAAACTCAGCTAACGTCGAAGCCTGTAATCATAACCGAGTTTTAGACCAACACTGGAAACTAAACCGACCCGGTTACGAAGAACCGGTTTACTTACTTGGAGGACGACGTTGGTGGATAAGACAAAGACAGCTCCGAGAAGGTAGATACATCCCACGACTCTGTCTCGATCAAACACGAATATTGAAGCATTATCTTTTTCATCTTGAATGATCGAAGCGCTGTGCATTAAGCTCATTGTCAACGCGCCGAACACGCACAACAATGTCCCTAAGATCTTCAGTTTGCTGTACACGCATTTCATATCCATCTTCTCTAACCTGTCCAAGAGAGCAGAACATAGACAATTTAGTGAATGTTGGAGCATTTGATCGACGTTGTTTAAAAAGTGATCTCAACCTAACGATCCAAGCAATAAAGAAAATGAGACCAGGAGCGAGATTAGGCATCGCTGTGGCCATTGCTGGTGACGTCAACCTGATTCCTTCCAGAAACAGAGACTGGAACAGAGTAACCCTGTTTATTTCAAAACACAGACAAAATTTTAATAACGTTTTATACTTTGTTATGACGAAAGACTAATGGAGGATGATACTTACCCTGCAAAGGAGATCAAAACTAGCTTACCAATCAGCCTAGCGCTAAGCTCTTTTGGCCATTGCTTCCTTCAGAAACAACAAAAAAAAAAAAACAAAGACAACATTGTTACTGTCTGAAGAGAAGAACTAAGCGGATTTGTTTATGGACAAACCTTTCGAAGAGAATGGCGAAAGGGGAGAGGATTAAGAAAGTGGCAAAGGTAGAGAAGATGACAATGGTGAAAGGGCCGAGACCGAGTGACATCAAATAACTCATGAGCAAAGAGTTGCCTGCGTATACAAATTGTACCATTACTAAACCTCCTACAATCACCACCTCTTCTATCATCTCCTTCTTCATCTTCTCCTCCTCCTCTTAGTGAAATTGGGATTGATAGAAATCTATGGGAAAAAAACTGCATTGACAAGAAACCCCATTATAAAGCATAATGTGTTCAAAAGATTAGATTGCAATCTTATCTCTTTCTCTTCTTTACCTTCATCCAGAAGATATGTCTGAAATCACCATTTTCTTCCTATCCTTCTCTCTCTCTCTCTCCTTTTACTCCCTCATTATATCCTCTAATGCATTGCTTCTTGTAAGAAAGAAACAGACCCTCCATTCTTATTCCACCTATATTTGCTACTTTCCAAATAACTTTTATGTCTATTTTAAGTCTTTTCTTCATCTCAACCTTCATTCTTCCCCCAAAATAAATATCCACATTTTTTTTAGAAATTTTAGCAAATGTTTGGACTTTGATTATATATGATGTATCATGGGTTCATCTGATTATGAAGGATAAATTCAAATGCTAAGACTTGTGTCGAAGAAAAGTAAAAATCTCGAAATAGTATTACACAGTTTTCTTCATGAATTGTGTAAAGATCTCGAAATAGTATTACACAGTTTTCTTCATGAACAAGCGTTTGGTGTCGCAAAAAAAAAAAAAAAAAAAAACTTCTTGTCTCCTCTGAGGCCCTGATAGTAATAATCTTCATGAATGTAGCAGGTGGTCACCTTGGGACTGAAAGGCCCATCTCTAGAGTAGTACACAGGAAGAGAAAGAACGATTAGGACAGAGACAAAAAACTGGTCTTTGGTTAAAGAAGAAGGAAAGACGGATGCTTTCCGCTTATATGTTCTATATAGTAAAAGTCTTTTAAAAGTGAAACAACAAAGTAGTCAAGCAATCTCATCTAAACAGATTCCTAAATCCAAATTATCATCACCAAGGCATTTTGTTGACAGAGCCCACCTTTAAAAACAACTGCAAATACGTCTCACGTGTCATCGATTCCATCTGGAACAAAAAGCACTTTTACAGATTACTAGAGTATTGTTGGACTAGTTTTTCTTACATTCATATCAAAAGAAAACATCAAGAAACACAATGACAATATGACACGGCTTCAAAATTAAGTCTTTACGGGGGCTTTTTGTTTCCTACTAATTCTTGTTCTCCAATACTTTATTTGGATTTTACTATAACTCAAAAAAAGGTTCGTACTTGATAAAGATGCAAGGATCGATCCCACAATGGTAACGGTGAAATTATGTGCCTGCATGAATCAAGTACTCATAATTAGACAGACACAACGGCACAAAACTCTATTGCTACTCTATAAACATTAATCTACCAACACTACACGATGCAACAACTATCCCGTCAAGCAAGAAAAATTATAAAGCTAAGAATCAACGTAAACAAGAAATAAAGATAGTCATAAAAGAGCATGAAACACTTCATATGTGCAATCAAACAGTTCATCTACAAGTATTAACCTTTCCTCACAGCAATCTAAAATGTATTAGAGGTCGGGAGAGAGAGTACCCTGAGAGAGAGCTCGGCTGCTTCTTGATGTTACGCTAAGGCACGACGTCAGCCTAGCAGCCGCCACCGTGCTGTGAAGCGGCAACAGCGACTGAACACAACCAAGCTCTGATGGACACCTACACACAATTCACCAAACGAAACCCCTAAAACGACGACGACTCACGATGGACTACAAGATTGATTGATTATGAGCATACCTGGAGAAGGAGAATCGGGGAGAAGCTGCCGGTTTAGACGGAATCCGAAACCCGGCGGAGGAAGCACTCGGCGGAGTTCCGGTGCCGATTGGGGATTTGTGAAGCGCGGATCTGACGGCGGATCTGAGAGACGAGACGGAGGATCTGTTCATGAATCTGTTGCAAGCGGAAGCCATTGCGAGATTCGAGCGTCGTCGTTTTCTTCTACGGAGAGGATTTATAGGGTTTTAGGAGACGCCGGAAAATAAAATATCGCTGTTTTTGTTGGGCTTGAGAAATAGATGAGGAGAGTCCATTAAGGAATTTTAATGGGCTTAGGCCCATGTAGTGACAAGTTACGTCATCCAAAGTTGGTGAGGTTTATGACGTGTCAGCCCAAACTACTCGCACTAGAAAGGTACATTTCCATTTCCCTGCGATGCCTAATTTATGTTATCTCTCCATAAACCTTTTCGTTTAAATAACTGTTGATTATTCACCCTTTCTATTTCAACTAAGTATTGAATATTTTTCGAAGTATCTGGTGGTAAGACGAATAAAATAAAATAAAAGTCGGCTCAAAAAAGATAATCTTGTCGTCATCGTGGAGCACCTTTTCCAAAATTTATAACATTTATCTACAAATGTATGATCGATCTATTGGTTTGCTGCTCGCTGCGACTTGTGATTGAATCGCAAAATTACAGATTGTTGTTTGTTTCTTTATACTTTATAGTTGTGACAAAAAAGGAACATCACTGACACAGTCTCAGCAGTCTTGGCTTGAATGTGTGCCCTAAATATACAACTTCGAGCAGACTTGGCGCCCTTGAATATCTAAAACCTTTAAATATACAAAAGATAGAAAAAAAATCCCTAGTTGAATTATGAAAAAATATCTAAATACTTTCACATCTATTCGAACCTATGACTTCCTAAAAACTACTAGCAGAGATGGATAAATATCATTACAGATAGTCAATTCTGATCCCAATTCACTCTCAAACGGATAAGTATTCTCTCTAATGTTAGTCTTTTGAGTATAATAGAATAAAAGTCATAATCGCATCTAGTTAAAACTCGACTTTCGGTTTTTTTTTTTGAAAAATATAAACTGACCAAGTCTACTAACTCCAAAATTAAACATCAAACGTATTTAGATTAATTGACTTTATAAATCGTAATCCCTACAAATATACTATTAGCATATCTTCCAACTTATCTAATCCAATCCGAACTTTAAAATGACAAATAGTTAGTATAATAAGATCATCCATCATTATTGGTGTGACATAACGTTTATTTAAACAGCGGAATATCGAAATGCCAACAGAAGATTCTTATCCTCACATTATATTAAACCGCATTATAGTTGTCACTAATCATGTTAAATATTTCCTAACCTTCGATTAATCAAATAAGAGGCGGTTTGGGCGGCATCCAATAATGCTCCACCACGTCCTATGTGCCCATCATTGGCTCATGCTCTTCACTATATAAACTAGAGCCATGCAAAGCCTCAAGAACAGAAGAAAAAAAAACCCAACACACCAAAAACAAACCAAAAGCAAAAGTCTTCGAGTTTTCTAAAAATGGTGAAGATCGCAGTTGGAAGTTTGGGTGACTCATTCAGTGTTGCATCTCTAAAGGCTTATTTGTCTGAGTTCATCGCAACTCTTATCTTTGTATTCGCTGGTGTTGGCTCTGCTATTGCTTTTGGCAAGATAACCTCTGATGCAGCCTTGGATCCAGCTGGTCTTGTCGCCATTGCGGTGGCCCACGCCTTCGCTTTGTTCGTCGGAGTTTCGGTAGCAGCTAACATCTCCGGTGGCCACTTAAACCCAGCCGTGACTCTTGGTCTTGCTGTTGGAGGAAACATCACACTGATCACAGGTTTCTTGTACTGGGTTGCTCAGTGTCTTGGCTCCACCGTTGCATGCCTTCTCCTTGTCTTCGTTACCAACGGCGAGGTATGTACTAGTTACGTAGAACTAGTTACTCTTGTTTTTAAATTCACTTTGGTTTGTATCGCTTTAAGAATATTTAATATGTTTTTTACATGTTAGCTTAGGTTTGGACCATTTTAGGTTTATTAACTAGGTGGTTTGGTTATCAGTGATTTGACGAATACAAATATTTTTAAGAAGAAATATATACCCTCAGTTTGTAATAGATGATGTTTTAGAATATTTTTTTGGTTTAAATTAAATGATGTTTTAAATTTTCAATGTAAAATTGTTTTATGTTAATTGACTTCTTATATTATGTATATTGTTTTCTTATTGGTTGAATTATGATTAGTTAGATAATTAATAATATTTTTTATTAACATAAATATAAAATTAAATATTTTTAATTTATGTGCACAACTCCAAAGCCCAAATAAAAAAAATGGAGAGAATATATTTAAGACGTAGAATGATTTATTTAGTCACTAAAACTTGTTTTAAGTTATTAAGAATATCTGACAAAAATTATATTACACTAAAAATATTATATTACATGAACATGTCTTAAAATAGTTTGTTTTGTTATTCCGGTTTGCTACAGAGCGTACCTACCCATGGAGTTGGAGCCGGTTTAGGAGCGGTTGAAGCTATCGTGATGGAGATCATTGTGACATTTGCCTTGGTCTACACCGTTTACGCCACAGCTGCTGATCCAAAGAAAGGATCGCTCGGAACCATCGCACCAATCGCTATTGGTTTCATCGTTGGTGCCAACATCCTCGCTGCTGGTCCATTTAGTGGTGGCTCCATGAACCCAGCAAGGTCGTTCGGACCAGCTATTGTCAGTGGAGACTTGTCACAAATCTGGATATACTGGGTGGGTCCACTCGTTGGTGGTGCACTTGCTGGACTCATCTACGGAGACGTGTTCATAGGTTCTCCTTACGAAGCTGTTGAAACCCGCGAGATCCGAGTTTAAATAACCGGGTTTGTGATTTACTTGATGTTTGCTTGTTCATTGGTTTGATGGTTGTGTGTTTGCTTTTCTGTATGTTTGATCTCTCCTTTCTTCTAAGATTGTACGTAGGGAAAAGAGTCATCTCTTGTTCATAATAAGAAAATGTTTATATATTCCACTTTTGTCTTGTGAAAATATGATAGTTTTATGGATGCCAATTTTTTTTTATAAATGATACAAAATTATGGACTCGTAAGCTCCTACATCCCCTATTACTAAGTTTAGATCATTGTAATTTAACCATATCACTCCTAATATGACTTTAACATGTGACTTCTTAAATTCCTATTTAGTAATTTATAGTTTTAATCGCTAGACCAACTTTTTTTTTTTGAGAAACATCGCTAGACCAACTTCTTGTTGGTTTGAATGGCAATATATATTGTGTTATCAAAACAATTCATCCTCACTAATATTGGAAGAAACATGAACATACTTATACCTTTCATCGTCATTTTAATTTCATTATACATGTAAGTTTTAAAAATATATATTATCATTTATACAAAATAAATATCTAATTATAAAAAAAAATATACACCCGCACAAGCTCTAGTAGATATTTAAAAGCTAATGTATATAACAAAAAATACACAACAGTCGATGGATATTCGAACCATCTATAACACGATCGAACTCGTGGGGGAGTATCTTTATAGTAAAAGCGAAAAGTGTTTTATGGTTCCGTGTGATGACAATTATATAGCAGAAAGAAACTGGTCGGTACAGTCACAAACTCTGTTAAAAGTTGTCCGGTCAAATCTTCTTTGGACTCAAAAGGACACGACACAAAGAGCAGCTTACGGCTCTTAAAACAATGCACATGTCTCCATGTTATCCTACTCGCTGTCTTAATTATTTCATTTACATTCTCTAATCTACATTTTGTACCCGTTTGATGGGACATTCCCTGAATCTATGGACTGCGCTCAAAGCACAACTACTTGGTTCTGTGAACCCTCTGTCTACACCTCTCTCTCTCTCATCACCTATATAAGTAACCTGGAGCTTCATTGATGTACATATAGTATTTTCTGACTGAGTTTGAACATTATCTCTAAAACTTCTACAATCATTTTGTTTTTTTTGTTTTGCAAATTTGAGGAGAAAATGGAAGGAAGGTCCTATTTAGATTGGAATGAGAGTTCTTCATCGTTATTTGGATCAGAGAATCTGGAGGAAGAGTTAGAAGTGGTAACTGTGAGAACTGAAAAGGCTTTCTATGGGATTGCTCAGCCTCAGACACCAAGGGAGTCAATGAAGTTTCTGTCCAGATCATGGAGTCTATCCGCTTCTGAAATCTCCAAAGCTCTATCTCACAAACAGAGACAACATCAGAGTCTGTCTACTGTTTCCCATAACAGTCCTAATGTCTTCTTCCAAGATGCTGCTGCAAATCCACTCATGGTATGATCTAAGACCGTTTGACCGGTTTTGAGTTCTGGTTTTGACGATTTGTTGGAAATGCAGGCAGGGAAGATCATGAACTCAAGTGGCAAACGAAAATCAGGGAGGTTATCAATGTGGTTTCACCAAAAGCAACACACCAACTCAAACACCATGAGGAATCCGAAGAGGAAAGACAAAGCACGTGTGGAGAGAGCCCATGTCCACTCTGCTGTGTCCATTGCAGCTCTGGCAGCTGGGTTAGCGTCTGTGATATCCGAGGGAAGCTGCGGTCAAGGGTCAGGCTCCATGATGACGCTGGCTCTAGCCTCAGCTACGGAGCTACTGGCTTCGCATTGCATTGAGATGGCTGAGCAAGCAGGTGCTGATCGTGAATGTGTTGCTGCCACGGTTAGGTCTTCAATTGATATACACAAACCTAGTGATCTCACCACTCTCACAGCCGCAGCTGCAACTGGTGAGTGTTGTATACTTTGGTTGGGTTAGCACGATGGGTGTTTGGTCTGATTTTTGTTGAGAACTGAACCAGCTTTGAGAGGAGAAGCGGCTTTGAAGGCGAGGCAGCCAAAGGAAGCAAGGAAGAACGCGACTATTACACCTTGTGAGAGGAGCTTCTCTGACTCTAGCTGGACTGCAAATTTTCAGTTTAGATTTGATGAACCAAATCTTCCTTTAGAGGGGGATTTGGTACAGTGTGCACAAAACGGTAAATCCTATTCTTCTATTATCAGGTCAAGACTTGTTCCACTAGTTAAGATGCTTATACTAAACTTTGTCAGCAGGAGCACATCGACTTAAGCGAGTTTGTGTCTATATCAACAACAAGTCTCAGGTACTTGAGTTAGAGACACAGATTATATTGTTTCATATTGTATACTAGAAGCTTAACAATAGAGCTCTATGAATTTCTCAGGTAATGATCAAACTCAAAAGCAAACACATCGGAGGAACATTCTCCAAAAAGATCAAATGTAAGTGTTTTCTATTATTATTTTTTCCAAGAGTTAGGGAAATTACTTGAAACATGGAACTCTGAAGCTTCTTGTTTCCTTTTGAAGGCGTTGTTTATGGAGTCTGCGACGAGATATCTGCATGGCCTTACAGTAAAGATAGAGAAGAAAACTCAGAAGAAGTCTATTTTGGTCTTAAAACAGGACAGGGTCTTTTGGAGTTTAAGTGCAAGAGTAAGACTCAAAAGCAGAGATGGGTTGCTGGGATTCAGTCTACTCTCCGCCAAGTAACTTGTCTCGAGGCTGACAAATGCTCTCTCGAATCTTTGAGCCTCAGTGATCGTATGCGATAGAGAATCCTGTAAATAACTTGTTCACATTAACTGCAAGTGAATCAGAAATCTTCAAGAGAATTGTTATAACTTTCTTTTGAGTTATTCATACAACAAATAGTCTTTGCTTGTTCTATTAGAATACAACAGTCTTGTTTGCTCCATAAGGTAACACACGTAGTTCGCAGTATGACTTTATAGCTTTTGTTAGGCATTTTTTCTCGAGGTCCTCAGATTTCTGGACAAAGCTCCTTAGATTGTCCCGGTGGGAAACACTCTCAACCTTTAAAAGTAAAAATCAAATTCAGACAGAATAATTGAGAAGATGATGAAGAACACTAACATATTCTCAGAAGGAAGGTACTAATCAAATAGTTGGTAGACAAAGTTACCATTTGTTCAATGATAGGCCCTGCATCAAGTTCCTCAGTAACAAAGTGACTTGTTGCTCCAATCAGCTTCACACCTGCATCAAACGCCTGCACAAAGAATCTAGAATACTAAGAGACACATAACAAAGAGACAAGGTATAAAAGCCATGAGAAAACCGAAAGACCTGTTTGGCTGGATATCCGCCCTTGAATGATGGCAAGAGACCATGGTGAATATTGATTACATCCTTTCCATAACCTTTCAAGAACTTACCCGATAGAATCTGCCAGAAGAAAATGTCCTTTCTCGGTTTAGAAAGAGGAGTGACTAAGTTGTAACATTCATCCAAAAGGCTCAACATGACTGTTTAGTTTTTAGTAACAATCTGTTCCTAACCCCATTTGATTAAGGAAAGAAAAACAGATTAGGCAAAGACGAACAAGAATCTGATATATACCTGCATGTATCTAGCGAGAACTAAGAAGTCAGTGTCTTTAACCAAATCCAAAATCTCATCTTCTCGTTTATTATCTTTAGTTGTGGCTACATAATGATACGGAATGCCATGCCTCTCAAGAAACCGCATAACATGAGTGTTTGAAGCTCTCTCATGATTGCTGTAAACACACATGCTTAGATAACATATGGATTCAGCTTGATTAAAAAGGAACTATTATCACACCTTATCACACATGTTATATCCACAGGGAGCTTTCCGTCTTGCCATCTATGCAACATTTCCACCAGACAATGATCCTGTTTAGAAAGTAGAAGAGCAATCTTATACTTGGGATCTATAGAAGGAACACGAACAACAGAGTTCATGGCACCGAATCTTTGCGCAATAGCTTGAAAGTCTTCACTCATTTGCTCTCTCGGCCATTTCACCGGATCAAATATAAACTCACTGTCAAAAAGAAACCATCTTTACAACATCACCACTATCAAAAGCTTTTGACTTTCACTCTACCTGCGAGAGTAGAAGACGTTGTTGTTCTCAGGAACAAAGACATCGTAGCCGAGAATGTTTCCGCCTTTAGCTGCAATACAATCTGATAGCTTTGCTACGATTCCAACTGCGTCCTGTAACCAACCAATGGGATTCGAATTTGAAATCGAAGAGGAGCAAAAAAGGAAGAGACTTTTTGATACCTGGCAGTGGAAGACATGGACGCCGGGAATGAGAACGGGTGAGACGGAGGAATCGAGAGACTCGCCGTGAAACCGCGAAGCAGAGGATCTGAGAACAAAGTTCTTAGAGACACAAGTAGCTCTCTCGGAGATGATTCTTCGCATCATCATCATCCTCTCACTCTCGGCCTCAACGAGACCAATCACGGTCCCGGTTCCCGAGAGGATCCCTCCACTATCTTTTTTTTGTCCTACTTTTACTACTTTTTTATTTTCTTTTTATATCAAAGTTGTGTTGTCTTTTTATTTTTTTAATAATGTCCGAACTCCGGGTGAACAATCGGGTATCCGTTTAGATTCGGTTCAGGTCTATTCAGATTTCAAATTTTTGAGACTAAAGATTTTAATTTCATTTGGATATTTATAAAAATTTGTTTGGGTTAGGTTAAGATCTTTGCGGGCTCTGTCTGGATTCGGATAATATGTTTAAACTATTTTAAAAAATAATTAAATTTATATACTTTAAATTTCTCAAAATATAAAAATAAAAATAATATATAACATATAAATTTAAATAATTCCCGTCAAAAAACATAAAATTAATATAAAAATTGGTTTAACTTGAATATTTGGATGGGGATCAATAGTTATTTCATGTGCTTTTGGTGTTTTGACTATTGTTTAGCCATTTTAGGCATTCACTTTTGACTACTTGTATATGTTTTATGCATTTTGAAAAATTTCAAGATATCTTATATAATGGATATCTTTTGGATATTAATATATAAATTATTAATATATTTAATTTTATAAATTTGATTCGAATATATTCGGATATCCAGAATATTTTGGTTCGGGTCGGATTCAGTTTTGGTTTTCTAGATACCAAAGTTTTGAACCCGTTCGGATATTTAACAAGTTTTGGTTCAGGTTCGATACTAATTTTTTAGATCATATTTAGTTTAGTTCTTAGGATTTGGATATTTTTTATCTAGCCTTACCGAAGACTATTAAGAAAATTGTCCCTTTTTTGTGTTCTTCGTCAATGGGTCTCCATATGATAAGGCATAGGCTATAGGCAATGATATGTGTTGGGCACTGCTTATTTGTCAGATTAGCTTATATCTGCCTTTGACTTCCTCTTGGTCCAGCACCAGCTTGCTCTTTGTTGTTGACTGAGCTTTGAGAGATTTTCATTTGGTTGCCGTCAAAGAGAGAATGGGTTAGAAAGAATGTGAGTATCTTTCGTTATTCTCAGGGTTGAGATTGCTGGTTTTGTTGGCATTTCCTATATATGCGCTGCTCCATTAACTTTATGCGTAGGTTTTGTTGGCAATGGTGTCTGAGGGGGTATTCTTAATGTTGTTTTAGGCATTAGCTTTAACTTTAAATAAGAGATATAAGAGACGTCTCTTAACTTTTTTTAGTTAAAAGATAAGAGACCGTATATACGCTAAAAGATCCAATCTAAGAGACGTGCAATAAACATGCTCTAAGCATCTCCTTTTAGAGATAGAGCATTCCCACAAAAACAGATATCTCCTTCTGGGGGAGTGTTGATAGCAAGAACCTTCCATGAATCAGATTTAAAATCGTACATCTCATAAGGATATTGAAACAATATTAAAATCTCTTTTGTAAAACTGAGCAAAGTGGTAACACACTTAAATTCATGTTAACTCAGGAGTAAGAAACGGTCAACGTTTCTTTTAAAGACTAGTTATTACTAAAAGAAAAAAGAGGTTATTTGATCTTGTAACTAAACACGTGTGCCTGAACCCACTCGTAACTCAAAAAGAAAATGGTGAGCTGTATGATTTCATTTTCATTCTATCCAAACGTCCAAAACCCCATGCTACGTGGAGACAATAGCATCGTTAGTTTGATGTTTGGTCGGAGAAAATCGTAACTTGTCTTTCTGCTTTCAAACGTCGGTTAAGATCAACGAAGATAGAATCACTACGTAAGCAAGGAACGCAAACAACGCTATCTGTATCAACAACCTTGGATTCTCTCTCATGTTTGGTGACGTAACCGACCTATTGCAAAAGCTTTTGTTACTAACAAAGCCACCAAAAGTAAGATTTGGGATTGTTGGTTTTACCTTGCGATACGCTGCGAGAGCCGATGGAATGGTAAACTTTGGATGAAGACGATGCCTGGTCCCGTTAGAGTCGCCATTACCACGTTATCACCCTTTTCGATTGCACAGAGAGAGTCAGATAAATGAGAGAAGTAATGAATCTTCTACTCCTTAAAAAGTTTAGGATGCAAAGGAGAGTGTAAATATACCCCGAATACTGCTCGTCTCAGAGGAGCATTATTGTATTTGATTTGGACATCGATAGAGGGAGTGAGAGCAGCGATGCAAGACACGTCAATGTTAAGAACTTCTCCTACCTCCAGAACTTTTTGTACAACTAACATGTTTGAGATGGTAATGTCAGTCTCTTTTTGGGGATAAGGCGTAAACAGAAACAGCATTTTGGTTGAGATTAAAACTCACCTGAGCCACCTGCGAGGCTAGGATGAAAGCAAGACCTTGTCCAGATAAGCGCTGTCCCAGAAATCCCTACAACAACAACCTTAACGTGAGTATAAGCCAGACAAGGATTTATAGGATTGGTAATAATACTAATGTAGAAACTGCATCTCTTTAATATGCGAGGCTTTCCTATGTAAAAATAAACATATCAGTAAAGGTAAGCGCAGTGAATTGTTTCTTCTTACCTCTGAACCAGCGACAACGATGTTTCTTGCCGTCTGGTCAACGGAGTTGACAACTTTTACATCATTGATGGAACAAAGAAATGCATCTGGCTACTCAACAACAACAAAAAAAGACAAAAGGTTTTTAAATTTACGCAAACTCTGAAGAACCTTGATTTAAATGAGGAAGAAGCTGAGAGTTTAGGAACAGAGACTCTACCTGGCACAAGATCTCACCTCCAAACATTGCCAAATCGATCTACAGGGAAACAAAACTACCAAAGATCAAAAATACAATGAGAAACTTATACCAGACGAGGGTGATAAAGAGGAGGATTATAGCAACATGGAAAGCTTAAAATCACTAACCGGGAGAATCCTAGCCAAATAAGGTGCAGCAATACCCACAAATCCATCGTTTGGCCCCGTATTCCGAAGAACTACGCTGCTTACACTCTTGCCCAAAATCCACTGCAAGACTCCAACTTCTTGTTCAGGAGTATATGTATTTTCCATCTCAACGGACCCAGACATGTAGCACATGGAACCTACAATACCGTAAAACAAATTAGTAACACAAATCAATAGTAAATAAACTGAATAGAGAAGTAATTTTACAGGGAAGTACCAGGACTTTCTCCTCTGACTTTAACATTATCTGCTTGGGAACAATCAGTGGCTGTAATAGTTATAAGGACGATATGATTTATAACAACAAGAAGAAGAAAAGATGAAGCTCTTTTACCTGAACAACTTGAGCTTCACCACCAAGAATCTGAAAAGGTGTAATCGTATCTTGCTGACTCTGCATCACATGATCACTTATAAGATAACACAAGATTGATACAGACGTAACATTGCTTATTAGTGGCGTAATCACATCATCTCAGAAAAGTATGACCAAGGAGAAGTTTCTCAATATTAGGTTGAGCAATCATAAATCTAAGTATCACCAATTGGCCGGATCATCCGTTCACCTATTGAAATCAAAACTAACTGAAGAAGGCGACAACAAAATCCACATCGAATTATCTAACTCCTACTTACAATGAATCTCAACTACCATCAGATTGCAAATAGAATACATGATCATCTTGAGCGAGATGATCGAAGAGAGACAATCAATAGCTAGTGGCAGCAACACGTAAATACCCAAAAAAAAAAAACTCGGTCTTAATGCTTTCGAAACACTCTCCAAGAGAAGGAGGGTCATCATTGTGCTATACCCATTGGCCATTACATACTATACTTGGGACTTTCTACCAAATCATCCTAGTGACAAACCTTTTGAGTACAACAAACACGACATATAGAAATAAAAGCGTTAGAAACTTCTTGGACGCCATGACCCGGAGGTTGACTCGAACACCATATTTTCTCATCAGCTGCAACACCGAACTACACACCATCACCACCCCTCGCAGTATCATCCTCCCCGCATCTCCAGCTCCAGTAACGTTCCTCGCATCCACCTCAGATACGTCTACATACGACACCGACTCTGAATTCTCCTTCTTGTCATTGTTGGTCACAGGTTGGTTTAGCGCGAGACGTTCGTTGAGCCAGATGGAGATGTTGATTAGTAGCTTAGCCATCCATGCAACCTCGTCTTCTGACACGGGACGGGTCATCCAGTCTCCTTTGTACTTCACACTGCTTGCCATTTGGTTCCTAGCACCGCGTGGCTTGAAGAGCTCATCGCGGTTTTTTTGGGGATGGTCCATCTCTAAGGAAAAAGCGATTGGTTTTATGACATGCCCGCCAAAGAAGTTAGACACCACTTGATTTAGTGAATCTACGCATTTTAGGGCTTCCGAGAGGTTTTTCTCTGGCACAGCTTGCAGTTCGGCTTCTGCGCGCAGAATGAATAGCTGCAATTGTACAAAAGAACAAAGAGGGTATGAAAAATGTTGAAGACATTTAAGCTCCACTTCACTAAGGGATTCAAATGCCTCTACAACTAAAATTAGATAGCAAGTGCGCAGATGTGTTCTCATGGACTGATGGCTCCTCGATACATCTAGTAGAGGACTAAAACAAACTACGACAGAAGAATAAGTTTTGAAAGTATGTTTACATAGAGCAATTTTCAAACACAGTTCTAGATACTATCCTACAAAATATCAACCTCCTTCTGCTTTATATTCCTAAACTGTCACTGCAGTAGATAATAGAGGGAAGACATTAAACCTGAAGCAGTTGTTGCCCGCCATCTTCGCAATCATTAAAGAGTTTCAGGTCCTTGTTCCAGTTTTCATGCAAGAATGACCCATCAGCATTGCTCTCGCACAGCCCATCTTCCCAGTCCTGAAGTTCAACAAGCAATTAAACATGAATTTCAAAGGGGTTGCTTCTGCAGTGTTTTGCTTACTTTAACAAAAGTGTTAGTTGCAAGCGCCTAAATTTCCAAGGGTGCTATGATGACGAATAAATAATATTGAGGGGTTGCTTCTACAGTGTTTTGTTTACTTTATGATGATCCCAGAGAACAGAGAACAGATAACAAATGGTATTGAGGGAAAACATAGGCATACCTTCAACTGCTCACGGATAGAAGGAACAAATCTAGAGAGCTCGTTCACTGTTGAATTTCCTGGTCCAGTTTGTTTAGAGTGAAAGGCTTTGTCAATATTCTTCATCAGAACCAAAAGATCTTTGGACGATGTCAATATACTCATCACCTGTTTAGAAAAACGCAGTAGATTCATTCAGTCACGTTAAGATTTAGAAACAAAAGTCTTGCAATCCATATTCTAACACATGAAACCATGTCTGAGAAATATAGCTTAAGCAAAGGATCAAACCTTCAGAACCATCTGAGTTATTGTTTCTGGATCTGTGTGAAGGAACTTGTGCGCAAAGCCAATAAAATGCATAACCAGAGAACTGTAGTAGAGATAATTTGATATCACATAGCTCTGCCACAAAGACGTGTATCCACAACCACGTGATTCATAAGACTCTTCCTTTTTAGCATCTTTTATAGATCCATTTAAAGCAGCTTCGAGATCTGAGAAATCATCCAAACTGATCATCCATGGTTCCAGGTACGCAACCCATATAGAGAACACCTGAGATGCATTCTTAATAGAACTCCCAATGGGGCAGAACAAGAAACTCCTCAATATATACCGATAAAGAGGCCTCTGTAAATGGCTATTCCAGGAAGTGAGTGGCCTGAGGCTCAAATTAGCGACATGGGATGATGATCTTGAAGTAGGTGTCTTCCACCGTGGACTCTCGCCATGCTCAATATAGTTTTCACTACCAACACCACATGTAACCCAGCTCAAATTCAGATACTTGACAAGCAACTTCACAACTTCTTCCAACCCACAAGTAGGCGGAGGCGCAACACCAAAAGACTTAGCCGTAACAACAGGAAACGGTGAAAAGTCATTCTCAACAATCCAATAGTGAACAAACAGACTCACCAAGAACTCAGCTCTCGCCATTAAAGACCCATCAAATCCATTTCCGTATTGCAAAAGAGAGCTACGATAAGGCTGGTGCGCGTTCAAATAAAAAACAGGAACAAACGCTTTCAGATAGGAGTAAAGAATCTTCACGTAGAGATTACACTCCACCTTCTGATCTGAATCACGCTTGCTACTCCCTGGAAAGCCTTTGATACGCGTCCAGCTCTCTAACCTAGACATCTTTTTCTTTGGAATGGGAATCATATTCATAGACGAACTCTCGTTGTTTCCTCTACAAACGGGATAATAGGAGAGCCAAAACATGTAATACTCGAAAACATTGACCCGAACTTCACACGATGCACCTTCCTCGATTTTACCTTTCAGAAAGGGGCACAAATTAGATAACGCGGTTCGATCTTTCTCGCTTGATAGCATGAACCGAGCGTACTCAGGTAAACGTTCGGTAGGGAAAACGTATTTAACGAGAGATAACTTGTCGACGGCAAAGATTGAGCTCATGAGTATTCCACTAGGGGATAAGAGAGAGAACACTCTTCCCGATAGATCTGAATCGTTACCCGCCGTGATTACATCGATCCAACCGTTCGGCGGGGAAGACGATTGAGCCGGAGATGGAGCGGTTGCGTCGCCGAAGCCGAAGATCTTGCAGATTAAGCTCGGGAAGGTGATGGAGAAGAAATGGCGGCACTGATCAGGCGTATGCGAGTGAAGAAACGATTCCACGGAAGAGCAAGCCGCGGAGATAGCCGACGGCGTCGAAGCTGCGAGTATGGTTGATGCGAGGTCTTGCGATAGCGAGAGTGAATCGACGGTGTACGAGTGCGGAAGCATAGCTAGATACGGTGACGAAACTAGGGTTTACGCCGGAGAAGAAGGGTTTGAAATGTGAGTGAGACCTAAATCGCGCCTTGTGAATGAGAAACCCAAAAAGGCCAAATGGGACAAAAAGGAAATCAACCAGAGGAAGAAAAAGAGGGCGTTACGTGACACGTGGCGTCGGCTTATGTGAGGGCGGTTAACTTCTCATTAATTAACTTTTACCGAAGAGGTCATCGGGTGAACGCGGGAACATTCTCGAGTGAGCGCCCTGAATTGAACGCTCCCGATTTTGATACGTCATTAAGGCCCATTACAAGCTCATTTAAGTCTAGCCCATCTGGATTTCTGCATCTGTGCATCTACTCAAAGCTGCAAGCAGAATCCAGCCAAGGAAAAAGTTTCCAATATGATCTCTTAAAATCTAGAGGCGATGTTATCCTATGTATTATCTAATTTATCATGCAATGGGGTCTGGAGCAAGTAAATGTTTGTTTGATTGAGGTTCTAATAAAATTTGGCCCAAACTAAAGAGGGTTTTTAATTGTGGTTGACCCAAAGAATTTTGGGCCTACGCAGATCCTAAGGCCCAAGTCATGTCTGCTTCCGAAAAAATTATTGAGATGGTAATTATGAAAATTTTAGTACCATTTTTTTTTTGTTTGGTGAGAACTAATTCCAAAAAATATATTGACAAAAATGAATTGAATACAATTCAACAACCATAAACTTGAAGAAGAACAGAGAGAAAGTTGAAAGAGAGAGAAAGTAGATCTGCGGTGGTTTCGGCGTTCGGTCGGCGCGTGAGCGTCCGTGCCGACGCCGGAGTCCGTCGTCCTTCAGTTTAATAGTTTTGGAATTGTCTTCTCCTCATCTCCTTCAGTGGCCGCCTTGTCTGACCTCTGGCCAAACACCCACCGTGGTGGTTCTGATCTTGGAGTGAAGACGCGGTTACTTGGAGGGTTGGCGCGGTGAAGATGATAGTTGGTTGGGTCCTGTTTCCGGGAGGTGGAGGCTTCCACAGCTTCGCCGCCGCCGGTTCTTGTCGCCGCGAGGTGGAAGCTTCTTCAGTTTCGCCGTAGTCGGTTCTAGTCGCCGGGAGGTGATGGCTACCACAGCCTTGCGTCGTCGGCTGTAGGTATATCAGTGGGTTTGTTTAGGGTTTTTAGGATCCGTTCTTTAGATCTGGTTGGTTGTCTTGCGGGTTTAGTGTTTGAGAGGTTGGGCCTTGTCGGAGGAGCTCTCGAAGAGTGTTGAGGCTCTCCGATGAGTTGATGAAGCGAAGAAAAGAGATGGTTTCGACGGAGGCTCTCCAGGTTATGAGCTCCGGCGAAAGGAAGTGGCGGTGATGTGGTACCGATGGAGACCTGCGGCGAAGACGGTCAAGTCGAGATGGTGGCGACGCGTGTCGTCCTGAGAGTTTAGATGCTCACACGTGTTCAGTTGCCACCCTCCTTGTTGCGTAGTTCGGCCGACGTCGTTCGGGAGTTAAATGGTTGGGCCGACGGCCCGTTAATGGATTCGGTTTTAATGTTTTGGGCCTGTTGCCTTTTAGTTGTATCTGGGCTTCGGAATATGTTATCTGGGCTTGGCCCGTTTTCTTTAATTAAAAATTATCCAGACGGAAAAAAAAAACAATTCAACAACCATGTCACTGATATTTTTTGGAGACTACTACCATTTTCTCATATTTCCATCCTCTAGGATTAATATGTGACTGAAATGGGTGATTTTTAATTTATTAAGGATAGTTAAAAACAGAGAAAACTAAAATTATTGGCATTGCTCGAATTCTTGTAAACACGGACGGCCCAAAAGGTGTTCTTGCTGAGTTCAAGCTCAATCTTGATTACGTTGAATCTATTTGATAACTCCATTAATGGGTTGTTGAGATAAACCCTTGAATTTCAGCAATGTAAGTTACTCTGGTTGTTTATTATTGTACACCAGTTGTTTATAGAGAGACTCATATAATAATAAAACTCAACAAGAGCTTTCTGTTTTGTTTTGTTTTGTTTAATAACACTTCTTCACTAAAGTACTTTCTGGTTTATGATATTTCTAGTGCATCTTCAGAGCGAGATCTCCAAGTTTTTCGTGATGGAGCTTCACAATCTGCCAACCATTTCACAAAATGCAAGTAAGACCCAGTAATTGCATTCTTATGATTATTATTTTTACTACAGACAGAAATTCTCAAAATCATCGTTTGTAAAGAATGTGCAGTGTTTTAAATTTAAATATGTGAAACCGACCAAATTTAGATAATTTGTTAATTCAATTGCCTAAACCAAATAATAAACATTCTGATGCTTATAGCTGAGTATTTCAATATTTTTTGTTTTGTCTGAAATATTATGTTCATACATGTTAGCTTATTGTAAGACTTTTAGCTCCTAACATTGAGAATAACACTTTCAAATTCATGTACTCCTTTTGGGATTGCTCAACTGGATATGATATATTTGTTTAACTAAAAATTAAAACAAGAAAAAACATGTAGAAAGAATCAAAGAAGAAAAGGATGAACGGATGTTTGACCTTTGACTACAAATATTTTAACTAGAAGTGCACGTGTGGGTGTCACACACACGTGTGCTTCGCTGTAATGGGTGGGTTTTGTTCGCATAGGAATATGTGCACCACGTCAGTTCCACATGGTATGCTAAGAACTAAGCACTAATCAACTTGGTCCTCTTTTTCCATTTTTTATTACAATTTCGAAGCTTGCTTTGAAGATTCTTCAGACCATTTTCATTCTTTTTTTTTTCGGTGTAAATGTTAAAATTCATACCAAGACTTTCCTTTTACAATGTTTGTGGTGATCCACTTATTACAACAAGAAAATAGAGCAAGCAGTTACAAGTAGAAAGAGCAGATTAGAGCAGAACATACTAGGGGTCAGGCGGTGGAATGCGGAAGTACACCAGGAGGGGAGAAGGAGCTGCATCAGAAGGCGGCGGGATGGAGATGAGGCGGTCACGTACCAGGCGATCTACACGAGCAGCAACAGCAGCTTCAGACGACGACTCTCGCCGGAAGATTCGAGAGTTCCTCTCCCTCCAAACGCAGTAGATAATGCATTGCAGCAGCAGCTTAATCACCGCAAGAAGAGACGCAGAAGAAACCACCTGGTGATTAGAAAGAATAACAGCAGCTTCCTGAAACGACAGTGGTGGTGAGGCAATGACATGACCACAGAAACGTGACCAGACCGCACCAACATAAGGACATCCGAAGAAAAGGTGCGGATGAGATTCAAACTCCGTAGAGCATAGAACACACTGCAAGGGAACAGCAAGACCCCAAGAAGCAAGCCTGTCTCTTGTTGGTAACCTTGATAGCATAGCCATCCAAGTAATGAAGGAGCATCTAGGAATCTCCTCCTTGAACCAGACCATTGAGTATCACTGGACCGTAGGAGCTATCTCACGGATGGAGTGCCAAGTTGCCTTAGTGGAAAACTTAGGAACAAAGTGGCCTTCCCTGTTACGCCATAGATACTTGTCGCTGCCTCTCTCCAAGATTGGAGGAGTCATAGTTGATAGGACCGTCTGAAGCGTCTCCGCGACGTCCGATCTTGCTGCTGGAAGAGACCATTCTCCATTAACGGTGGCCTCAATGACAGAAGCACCTAGTCTGATACGGAGATTCCGTGGCCCTTTCTGGCCAAAAGCTTGAATCAGGGGGCCTAGATCAGTCCAGAAATCATACCAGAAACTGGCGGTTCTACCGTCACCAATACAGCATCGAAGAAATCATACCATTTTCATTCTTTCCTTATAATCATTGACGTAATTAGACTTTCAATCAAATTTGTCTATATAGTATATATACCATTGATGAAATTCTAAATCGGTCTATTTATTTTGGGCATGGGAATCTCAATGATCATATTACGGACAGTCATAATAAGCCTAGATTTAAACGTCAGAAACAATCAAAATGTTACCCTTTGATATATGTTCATAAAGCTTCAGTTATATGGAAAATATAACAATCCAACAATCATGTGATGCAAATTTGTCTGATGATTAATCTTTCCCTAAATCTGGAAAAGAAAATTAAATCAAAAATTCCACTTAGTAGTTTAGGTACATGTGATAAAACAATTGGACAAAAATATTTAGTTAGAAAATTATTGGTTAGTTAGGTCTAGAGAACATATTGAATATCGAAAAATGATTAGATCTCGCCAATGATGACTTCATTCTACGGCCAGTGCTGTAAAGATCAATCAAAGCTAATATACACATGCATGAAAGATATGATTAAGCAAAACCACAATTATTAGTCCTACACAATGCAAAACACATAGAATGATTACAATAATACTGTTATATTATTCGGTTGTCTATGATTTTTTGTTTGGTTTGCCGATTGTGTTTAATTTCTATTTTCATAATATATATACTATCATGCTTTGTCATACTGCTTTGTTGGAATGTGGATTCCTTTTTAATCAAGAAGAAATGATTATAAGAAAACATGCGCGCGTGAACGAACGCGCATTTAGTTAATGCGTGTGCTCGTGGACACGTGGGACAGCAGATCACACTGAAACACTGCTCCGACATACTGTCGGATCTTCTGTAAAAGCGTGGGTCCTACAAATAATGATACTTATTGCCACGAAAATCATCATATGCTCTCAATAATTGTCGCCAATTGCCGAATTCTTTCACGCTCTACGAGAGCACGTGATAACACTTCCTTTACTAATTAGTTTGGATTTGGAATAATGCCGTTAAAAGTTTTTTTTTTTAAAAAAAAATTGAGCAAATGCTGTTAAAAGTTCACATTTCTTTTTTTCCTCATCTTTTTTTCCTCATCAATGTTCAGTAATAATTTTGACCAGATCAATTCAAGCCTAATTTTGATGGAGGTAAAACTAGATATAAACCTTTTTCTAAAAAGATAATAAAGTAGCTCTAAAATAATTAAGTATGTGCTACAATTATTATGGTGTATGTGGGTTTATTCGTGGTATCATGGGTGCAAGTGAAGTGTGTGATCATTTTGATCATAAACAGACTATACGTCTAGAAATAGGTAGAGAGAGTTGTTGTTATGGCTACTGTCATTAGAATGAATACTAGCGAATCTGTAAATGAATGCTTCATTACAAGATTGTATCTGAGTCAGACGTGTTAAGGGAAAATTCAATAAAAATATTTCAACTAAATTTTAGTAAGTTTTTTAATTTCCAAACTTTTTCACTACCCAGTTTAATATTTTAACCAATTATTTTGCTCATTTTAATACATAAAATTTTAAAAATGTGTCTTGTTTAAAACTCAAATTTTGTTTATTTTAATATATAATACTAATAAGTTTTAAGCAAAATTTTCAAATTTTCTAAAATTTACAAAAAGAGTTCAGAAAATTCCACTTTTATTTGGTGTTTGAGAAATAAAAGTAACTAAACTGTGGATGATATTTAATTTTGTACAAAAATTTAAGTTTTAAATATTGAGTTTTTTGTTTTGAAATAAAAAACAAATTTATTTTTTTCCTTCGAATTTTTTTTTTGAAAATTTAATAATTAGTTGGGGAACTGAGTAACAAAAAGTTGAGTATTAAAAAGTTTAACTAAATTTAGCTGAAATATTTTTATGGAATTTTTCTATTTGTTAACTTTCAAATTTTTCTATTTGTTAACTATAAGATGTTTTTTTTTTTGAGAAAATCTCTAAATTAGACGTTCCATCAAGTTTGTCTAAAATTTGTAATATAACTATATAAGTTATTATATTTGCAGATTTAAGATGTCACCAAAAATATTTTCTGATGAAATTTTAACCATCTTTGCCACCAAGGCAATTATTAATGTATTACTTTCATCACATTAATTGTTCTAGTTTCTTGTTTAAGACTATAAACATTGGTTACATGTTTACAACACTCTATTTTTATTCCGCATCATTTTCTCTTTTTTATCTATCATTTTTTAGAGGTGGAAAAAAAAACCAAATCGAACCGAGTCAAACTGAACCAACCAAACCGAAATAGATTCAAACCGAACAAAAGTCAATTTCAAACCATTCGGTTGAAGATTTTCCAAACCCGAATGGTTCGGTTCGGTTATAACCGAGAAACCGATGTGTTTATCAACCATTGATAAATCTTTTATTGTAAGTGTATAACTGGTTTCTCTGCTACCACCTGCAAACGTAATTTTTGCGGTCGGTAGCGGTTGTTTGCGTTTTACAACAATCACTCAAACTGCACTAAACTGTTTCAAACCGCTCTAAACCTCATAAATTCAAAAACTTGGTTCAACTAGCGTTTGCGGTTACGGAAGAATAAATCTTTTTTCTTTTCTTTTAAAAAAATAGAAATACAAAAATAAAAATATTCAGTAAAAATTTTAAATTGAAATTATAAAAATACTAAAATATATCTATTATATTTTAATGGGTAATTGTCAATAATAGCACCTTTTGAAGTTTATGTCTCAAAAATAGCACTAGAAGGAGAAAGTCACAAAAATGACATTCATTAAAGGGTAAAATATCCTTAATACCCTTGGTTTAAAATTAAATAAACAAACAAAAATAAATAAAAATTAAAAAATGAAAAAAAGATTTTTTTTTTATAGTTTCAGATTATATGTTTTCAGATTCGAAATTTTTACAACTTTTTTTTTTTTTTTTTCAAATTTTCTTTTTATAATTTAAAAATACTTTTTAAAACTGTTTTTAAAATTTTTATTTTTTATTTTAATATTTTTTTTTTATAAAATTTTAAACCCTAATTCCAAAACCCCACCCCTTAACTCTAAACCCTAAGGTTTGGATTAATTAACCCAAGGGGTATAAGTGTATATTTACCTCTTTAATGAAACCTATTTTTGTGACTTTGAACCTTGAGTGCTACTTTGGGAACATAAACTTGGTTTGGTGCTATCCTAGTCTTTTTCTCTATTTTAATTAATATTATAAAATTTTAAAATAAAAATATTTTCTATAATTTTTAAAAAATTTAAAATATAACTTTCTTAATATAGTTTCTATATTTATTATAATATTATGATTTTTGATATTTTTATAATTATATAAAATGTAAATATTTTTAATTTATTATTTTACCGTCATTGCATTTGATAGTTAATCAGCCATAAATATCCCGCAAATGCACCAATTTCTAACTATATAACCAGTCGTACAAATCTTTTAAAACCTATAGAAACTACAACAATCCGTATCCTCAAACTTACGTAACTGCAGCCGCTGCATTTGAACTAGTTAAACACTAACTACGAGTAGGTAACTTCTTCGCCAAAAAGTACGCCAAGGTTCATTGATGGAGGCGCGTGGTTTCGCACGGTGTCATTGGCGCGTGAGGAAACAGCAACGCACGATCACACGGGATGACCCACATGCTCCATCTCCCATGTTATTGTACGCAAAGTAACTAAAACCCTTGACCAATATTGCTCACATTTAAAACTTAAAACATGTTAAACTAAAGTTAGAGATAAAGGCAAAGCACAAACGTTACTGGAGGAATAAAAAGAAAGGAATAGCTTTGAAAATGTCATTGTTCATAAAAGTAGAAACCATGATGATGTTGTTCATATGTAAATATTCACCTCACATGTATATGATTGGTTTATAACCTTTGATTGCCCCACAACTTTGAAGAAGTTCAGATTCATACCGATTGTGTTTTGTACCAACCACTCGATTAGTCAATTCTTTCATTATATCCAGTGTTATCTCCAACCCCAAAACTATTTCCATTTTCTCAACTATTTTTTTTAAAAAAATCTGGACAAATAATTGGCTACACTGTTGGAGACTTGACTCAGTCTGGCATGCCGTAAATCAAAATTTAAACATTTTCCAATATATATTACATGTAAAGCAAGAAGCTGGATAATTCTGAGATACTGTATATTATATTTAAGTATTAAATTCAAGTATCCATTAACTTCTTTCCGAATGGTAACAGCGGATTGAGCGGTGCGGGACAAGCGGTTTAACTGCGGTGCGGTTTTGACAGTTATAAAAACGTATAGATATATGGTATATATAGAGATTTTTGTTATTGTTAAGTGCGGTGCGGTGCGGGACGGATGTTACCATTCGAAGCCTTTATACATCACATGATCTAAACTAACCATGTTCTTCTTGAAGCACTATTAAAATTCTCTCAATTGTAGAACGGACAGTTCTATTGCTTTTAATGACACTGGTTTTAAATCTCAGGACCCAAGACACAGACACAACTATGCATATGTGTACAACACAAAATTGAGTACATGGGTTCTTGTGGGAAATGAAAGATAAAATATCAATAATGCTGAGAAAGTACAAAAAAAGGAAGACATGGCAAAAGCTAAAGGGGACAAGTTGAGGATATAAAGTAATAGACTATAGAAAATAAAACCAATAATGATGGATTGTAATTAGCCACCTGACAAAATCTCATCATTCAACTCCTATATTAATCCCTTCTTTGCCTTCAATATCATCACACACCATCTCTCTCTACTTCTCTCCACAACAAACCTGATCTCTCTCTTTAGAAACAAACCATTTCTCATCTGTATCTTTCTTCTTGGTTTCTTTCTCTACAAAGAAAGATCAAAACCCTCTTAGTCTTCTGTTTTCCTCTGTTCTCTGATCTTGTCTAGATCTATAAGAATAGAATAAGTCATGATGATGAGAAAAGAAGATCTTGGTTTGAGCCTAAGCTTAGGACTTTCACAAGATCACACACCTCTTCAGCTGATTCAGAATCCTAACTCGTCCATATCCAACAATCTCCAAAGGTTTCCATGGAACCAAACATTTGCTTCTACATCAGGTAATTTCTCCACAAAACTCTCAGATTTCAACTTAATCACTCAAGATCTTGTGTTCTACTTGAAGCTTTTCAGTATTTGACTGTCTTGTTTTTGCTTCAACGCAGATCTTGGCAAAATAGATGTGAACAGTCTTCCAACAACGGTGGATTGCGAGGAGGAACCGGGGGTATCCTCTCCTAACAGTACGATCTCGAGCACCATAAGCGGCGGGAAGAGGAGTGAGAGAGAAGGAATCTCTGAGCACGATGATATCACTCCGGATCGAGGTTACTCTCGTGGAACCTCCGACGAAGAAGAAGACGGCGGCGAAACGTCGAGGAAGAAGCTCAGATTATCTAAAGATCAGTCTGCTTTTCTTGAAGAGACTTTCAAAGAACACAACACTCTCAATCCCGTAAGTTGAACAAAAAACTCTTGTCAGAGAGACCAATGGTTTAATTGTAATAACTCTGAAATAACGAGGGTATTTTTGTAATTATACAGAAACAGAAGCTCGCTTTGGCCAAGAAGTTGAACCTGACAGCAAGGCAAGTGGAAGTGTGGTTTCAGAACAGAAGAGCAAGGTGAGATATTTTCTCCAATTTGCAATAAATTGCATTTATATCCGGTTTAGTTTTGGTTCGGTTTAACTGAGATTTTTCTTGGTTTGGTACAGAACCAAATTAAAGCAAACGGAGGTGGATTGTGAATACTTGAAGCGATGCGTCGAGAAACTAACGGAGGAGAATAGGCGACTTCAGAAAGAAGCTATGGAGCTTCGAACTCTCAAGCTGTCTCCACAGTTCTATGGCCAAATGACTCCACCGACTACACTCATCATGTGTCCGTCGTGTGAGCGTGTGGCTGGTCCATCATCAAACCATCAACACAATCACCGGCCCGTTCCGATCAATCCGTGGGTTGCTTGTGCTGCTGGTCAAGTGGCTCATGGGCTAAATTTCGAAGCCTTGCGTCCACGATCGTGAGGGGAAGCGTGTTTTGTTGATTTTTGTTGCTGTGTTGGTTTGATATTAATGTGGCTGTGTGGGGTCATTGTAATATTGGATGATTGGCCTTCTTTCATTTAAGTGCTGTGTATGATGTAACCTTCATATACATATAAATTAGTTAAGATTAGTTACAATAGTAACCAAATTGTGAAGCTATTTTAAACTAGTTTGATGTAAAAACAAAAATGATCTTTCTAGTAACTTTGGACTAGGTGAGAAATCTTAATTACAACTCTGGCAAAATCATGAAACTATTTATCCTAAAACATTATTCATTTAACGAAGTTCTGGATCGAGACTCTATGCTTTTTGTCTCTAATGTTTTTTTTTTCTTCTGTTGAGTTAACTACTTGTTTATCCTACACTATTTTCTTATTAATACAAACAAAAAGTTAAAGTAACTTTATTCATTTGTTACGTTTAAATTTAATTACTTAGAGCAACTCCATTGGGTAGAGACCCTTAGGGACTCTAACAAATAAAAAAGTAATTGATATTGTGATTTGAAAAGTTTAGAACAGTCTAATTAATTTTCTCACCTTCCAATGGAGAATTTCGTTGAGGTTCTTAACTTTTTTTTTTTTTTAAGAAAATACGGTAAGCAAGCGCGACAAGAAGTGAAACAGCTCTTTCTACTTTATATCGATCATAAATGGTGGAACACAAGCAGACACAACTCTAACAAGACAGTGATCTCGGGTTTGTCTGCATTGGTGCCAAATCAAAAACAGACTCACTGCTACTGTAAAACAAGACAGTGAACACAAGCACACTTTCTAACATACAAAGCAAGAAAGTGAACACAAGCAAACCATCACAATGTTAACCAGCAAAGGAGAAACATACTTTAACCATTACAGACTCAGACACAAAGCATTAAGACAAACAAACTGAGACACAAATCATAAAGACAAACAGAGCGACAAAGAAAGTAAAATTAAAACCTTGGTTTAAATGGAACTAAATTTTGAAACTATCACAGAGCCTTAACAAATTTTATCTTCTTGTTAAGCATCGGTTAGATTGTTTGAATGGAACTAAGTTTCGAAACTTATCAATACTATTAAAACAGGAACATGCCCAATTGATATTAGTTGAGTCCAACTATTTAATTCCTTTATTTAAGGAACCATTAATTATTCTCTTTATATAATTAATATATTTTTTTAAACACTAACTACCGCATTATCTTTTTTTTTGGTAACTGTATCTTCTAAAAACAGTTTCCTCTTTCTTTTTTTTTACGATTGTTATGACCTACTAAAAAATAAACCAAGTATTATAATATAATAATTGATTATCTTTCTTCCTACAGATTAGTTACATAAGCAGTTACCAAAACAATATGAATCAATTTAATCTCGGCTAAAAAATCGTTTCATAAAAAAAAATTACTATTTTGATTTTTGAATGATTGCAATCGAATATTGGCTACCGGATCTGTATATTTGAGTCGTTTAGAAGCCGTTTATAAGAAAAAGGCTAAGCTGTTAAAGAAACTCAGATAGCAACCATGGTGAAAGTTACATGAAACTTAAAAGCTGGCTTTAGGAGGAAGACAGTTTAATTACGATTGTGCCAATAATAAAATGAAAATAAATAAAAAAAACAAAAAAACTTCCCAAAATCCGAACACGAGACAAATTAGCTAACATTCCTTACCACAACCGCTAGACCTGAATATCTTGTGCTTTATAGTCTTATTGTCTTTAAATATTCCAATATAATTAGATTTTTATCTCAGTTTTATGAAATAAAAATTATTTGACTAATTTATTATGAAATTAAATTTAAGTTAATTTTTTAAAGATCATTAGATTTATCTAGGTTTTTATCGGGTCAACCATAGCCAAATCACGGGTCAATGAAGAACTTACAAGGTTTTAACCAGATTTTATGGAGTTCTTAAATAGAAATTTTATAATTTAATTCAAAATTGGAGATAATTTATATGCATATCATTAGATTTCTGTGTTGATCGTGGATTCTTATCAAATATGAAAACATCGCATAAAATATTATATTACAAATTAAGTTCAGAAAAATTTAAATAATTACTTTATATCAATATTTTTGAGTATATATGTTGGACTTAGTCGGTTTCGATCTAGACTTTTAGGTAGGTTCAACATTAGGTTTTAGAGTATGAATATTTTTTAACTAATTACGTCAAAAAAATTCTGATTTTATTTAAATCTGATTACATATTTCATAATAAAAATTATTTATATTAGAATGTTAAACATATTATAACCTGCACAAATTCAATAAAATTATCAAAACCATTACTAATCATCTAAAACTATATATATTTTACACAAATATGAATATATGATTATAAAAATAAAAATATGATGCAAAGAAAAACACAAAAGGCAATTCTCTCAAATATATATATTTTTAAGTTTTGTGTCACAAAAATAGACCTCAAAAAATAAAATGACCAAAATAGACTTTTTTATTTTGAAAATTTTAAAATTTTTAAAGTTTTTAAAATTTGAAATCATACCCCCAAAAGCCCACCGTTTAACTCTAAACCCTAAACCCTAAATTATTAACTCTAAACCCTAAATTCTAAACCATAAACCCAAAAACATACCTCTTAATAAAATATTTTGGTCATTTTGATCCTTAAGGGCTATATTTGTGACAAAAAAAAATTTATGTGTATCCTACAGAATCTCTCAAGCACAAATATGAAAATTAATTTTTTAAAAGAAATGTAAACAAAAAATATACCCGCCCTTTAAAGGGCGGGTCAAAATCTAGTTTCACTTTGAAACAGAAGCATCATCAATTGTTAAAATCAACAAACCAACACAAGATCATTATCATCACTTGTTAAACGAATCTTAAGCATCATCACTTGTTAAAATTAACCAACCCAAACTCTGTTTCTATGCTAAAGTTTCGATATTTTCAACAGACACTACTGTAAAGGTTTCACCTTCCTCAAGATCATCAGATAAATCACCATCGACATCAGTTTTAAACAGTTTTTAAGAAAGCAGACAAGGGATGTTCGTATACTTACAGTCTGATCTCGCTTCTTGTATGAGTTTCATCCTTGCATGGATCCTTGCTTTCACTTGAAGCTGATTCCTTTGAAGAAGTCGCTTCTCTTCTGATCTTCATCATAGTCTCACCGAAGGAGATCGACATCAGAACCAACAGAAAAGATTGAGAGATAGAAGAATCGACAGAGATACGACAAAGAAGGTGGAGAGATCGATGAATGGACAGAAAATCGCCAGAAAGAAGATGGAAAGATCGAAGAAGGAGGAGAAAAAAAATTGGATTTCACGTGAAACTCTGAAACAGGAGAGAGAGAGAGATACATCGGCTGTCAAATAGGAAGATGACACGTAAGGTTCCTTATCAATCCTTAAAATCCTAATTTAAGGGGTGGTCCTCTGATTTCTTTTCTTTTTTCATTTATTTTTTTGCTTTCTTTTCTTTGGAACCCCATCTAGGAATCCCCGATGGACATGGTCTTACGAGCTGAAAAAAAAAAGAATTACATTGAGAGACAGTTTTAAGTTTTTTATAACATGATAAGGCAGTTTATGCTACAAAGACACTTTCTTTTAACAGCTTCTCTCTTTTCTAAACAACTAGTCAATTCACAACTAAACTTATGACAAATCAAACCAGTGTATTCGCGGGAAATAACCTCAACCACACATCTATCTTTCCACTCAACGGTCCAGATTATATCTATTTTCTTTATTGGTAGGATTTCATCGTAGCCCTTCATTCTTATAAATAATCTGATGGTCAAGCTAATTATAGACAAAATAGGCCCCTCTATCTTTCTTCTTCGTCTTCTTCTTCCCAAACATTCTATTTTATTTTCTAAATTGGAATCTGATTTTTCAGATTATTTTTTTAAAAAAACTTGCATATAATTATTGTCTATGTTGCTCAATCTATCTTTTAAGATAGGTCAAGGTACATCTCCGATAATGGTTTTATAATGATGACATATACGAAAACGTCATCAACGGCATAGAACTCTGGCGTAGCAACGACAAAGACATAGACGACGGTGGAGCAATTTTGACAGCAAAGACGATGCAGAAGACCCGACATCCACCATGGAACAAAATATGAAAATCAAGAAATTCATCCACCAAGACCACCACCGGCGAGAATCATGACTGTTTTATTCCGGCAATTTTGATTGACCCACAATCTCAAACCATGACGAGCATCTTTGCCTGTAGTATCAAACCGCGAGGCCACCTGCCTGAGCCGCTACACTCGTCGTCGCCGTCAAGTTCCAATCGCATTCGCAAAGAGAAAGCTCAATCAACAATGGTCTACTCTCTCGTAATTTCTATTGTTCATGTGTGTCCACATGTACGCTGAATTTACATTATCAATGTGTACAAAAAGACCGTGTGTACATCTAAATCCTGTAAGAGACTAAGCTACAAAATCACTAGAAAGTGATAGAGAGTTTCTCAAACTGAGAACATTGGAGTTAAGATAGTGAGACAAGCTGCTTTCGAACCAATATTTTCTACATTTGTAAAGCCACATTTGTTATCTTTTCTTATACATAGTTTCTCGTGGACAACAATGTCAGAATGTATATGTGTGTCCACATGTACGCTGAATTTACATTATCAATGTGTACTAAAAACCGTGTGTACACCTAAATCCCATAAGAGACTAAGCTACAAAATCAATAGAAAGTGATAGAGAGTTTTTCAAATTGAGAACATTGAGCTAATATAATGAGACAAGATGCTTTCAAACCAATATTTTCTACATTTGTAAAGCCACATTTGTTATCTTTTCTTATACATAGTTTTCCGTGGACAACAATATCAGAATGTATATGTGTACTAGATCGATCTGAATGTACAATTCTTGATGAGCCACTTGTATATTTTTTGAAATACATCCACCTTACACAATGTATACATCATAATGGACATGTGGACACTATCAACAAAGTATACATGTATACACTATGTATCCAAATGTACACTAGTGCTCAAAATGTTTTCTACATTTGTAAAGGCACATTTGTAAGCTTATGTTATACATCCACCTTACATAGTTTCCCGTGGACAACAATATCAGAATGTATACATGTACTAGATATATCCGAATGTACAATCTCTTTCTTGATGAGCCACTTGTATATATTTTTTTTAAATACATCCACCTTACACAATGTATACATCATAGTGTACATGTGGACACTATCAATAAAGTGTACATGTGTACACGATGTATCCAAATGTACACTAATGCTCAATATTTCACATCTACATAATTTTACTTATACATGGTACACAAGCTGAGTGATATCTCATGATTTTAATGAGTTATAACATTTGCTATTTGTTCATTTAAGTTTCTCTTAGGACTCATTTAGAGTTATCTCATGATTTTAATGGTACACAAGGTGAGTGATATCTCATGATATTTAACATCTCATAATATTTGCAAATCAGAAACAATTGAGGTATAAACGAAATGAAACAAAACAGCAGGGACCAATGATGCAAAATCAGAATATTTGTTGGTCTAGATTGTACAATTAAAAATATTGGGGCTAATTGTAAAGAAACTTGAACATATTAGAAGTTTGAGATAAATTAGAGAATAAACAAGAGTTGGAGGACCATATGTTGTAAATAATAAAAAGTTCACCATTGTTGCTCCTATCAAGCTTTCTCTCGGATCTGTGGGTGAAGCGATGATTCCGGCAGCCACAACTACAATCTCGAGCATGACGATCATGGCGAGGAGGAGACACGTTGACTTTTAAACGTATTGTTGTAAATGGAACTCACAACCGCCGTCGTCTCTAACACTTCTCCTCTTTCTCAATTTCTCTTTCTAACATCAATATCCGTAAACAAAAAAAATTAAACATTGATGGAATATTAAATCCAGTTAAACTTATTCTTCGGGTCCACCATTCACTTTCTCATTTGAAATTCAAATTGCAAAACGACAAAAAATAAAAGAAACTAAAATAACTTGAACTCAGTTACGCTTTTTAAGGGTAAATTAAGTCATTTGTCATCACTAGTTGGCATAAACTATCTCAGTATAAGAAAGTGTCTTATTCTGGTATATAAAGTCAGAAACTACTTTTATATGTAAATCACTCCTGAAAAAATGTCCTTTGTCAAAAAAAAAAGTAGATCAGAAAATGTAATCATGCGCAGTAATTAAATTTCATCAAACGATCGCAGTTGCTGAATAATATATTTCAATATATTTTGGCGGGGGTGTTGTTGACACAAGCACGTGACCTTGTCTTGTTACTACAGTACAAATACAATACGAGACTGTTATTGGGTTTCTAATTAGATGTTAATGGGCCGCACTATATAGCCCATAAACTGTACACTCTTCGTCATCGTCTCCACTGAGCTAAATTCTCTTTTCTCTCTCAATCAATTCTCTCTCAACTCCCGTCGTTCCTTCTAAGATCTTCTCAATCGCTACACCTTTGCGAACAGCCAGATGCTACTTCACTTGATCCGTCGTCGTGTCTCTCCCTCATTTCAACACCAACCCTCAAAGCTCTCACCTTTACGATTATTATTCTCCACAACTGTCTCACCCGCCGAGAGACTATACAACCATCTTCAATCATCCACGAGCAACCTCGAGACAGAACTAACCTCTTTGAAGGCCAAACTCGACGCGTCTTGTATCAACGAGGTATTAACAAGATGCCGACCAAACCAATTTAAGTTAGGTCTTAGGTTTTTCATATGGGCAGGAACTCAATCCGGACACAGACACAGTCCTTACATGTATTCCAAAGCTTGCGACTTTCTTAAAATTAGAGCTAACCCAGATCTGATTAAGAACGTTGTTGAAGCCTATAAGAAAGATGAATGCTTTGTTAGTGTTAAGACGATGAGGATCGTTCTGTCTCTTTGTAGCCAAGCGAAGCTCGCTGATGAGGCGTTGTGGGTGTTGCGGAAGTTCCCTGAGTTCGAGTTATGTGCAGACACCGTTGCGTATAATGTAGTGATTAGGTTGTTTGCTGATAAGGGAGATCTGAGTATGGGTATGAAGTTGATGGAAGAGATGGAAAGTGTTGATCTTTGTCCTGATGTGATGACTTATACGTCTTTGATCAATGGGTTTTGCAATGCGGGTAAGGTTGAGGAAGCGTGGAAGCTGGCTAAGGGGATGAGTAAGAACGGATGCGTGCTTAACACCGTGACGTATTCGAGGATTCTGGAAGGAGTTTGCAAGTGTGGTGAGATGGAGAGGGCGTTA
Organism: Brassica napus; assembly: GCF_020379485.1. Lineage (NCBI taxonomy): Eukaryota > Viridiplantae > Streptophyta > Magnoliopsida > Brassicales > Brassicaceae > Brassica > Brassica napus. Next base: position 26,964,058 of record NC_063439.1, read on the forward strand.
GAGTTGTTGACAGAGATGGAGAAAGAAGAAGATGGTGGTGGGTTTATTAGTCCTAATGCGGTTACTTATACTTTGGTGATTCAAGCTTTTGTTGAGAAGAAGCGGGTTCGAGATGCGTTGATGGTATTGGATAGAATGGGAGATCGAGGATGCTCGCCGAATCGTGTTACCGCTAGTGTTTTGATCCAAGGGGTTTTGGAGGATGGTGAGGATGTTAAGAGTTTAGGTAAGTTGGTCGATAAGTTGGTGAAGCTAGGTGGTGTTTCTCTTTCTGAATGTTTTAGTTCTGCTACTGTGTCGCTGATTCGTTTGAAGAGATGGGAAGAGGCGGAGAAGATGTTCCGTTTGATGTTGGTTCGTGGGATTAGACCTGATGGTCTAGCGTGCAGTCTTGTCCTCAGGGAGCTGTGTTTGTTGCAAAGGTATCATGATTGTTTCCTTCTGTATGAGGAGATTGAGAAGGCGGATGTGGTGTCAACGATAGACACGGATATACACTCTGTTCTTTTGCTTGGTCTATGCGATCAGGGGCGGTCTTGGGAAGCTGCAAAGCTTGCGAAATCGATGCTTGGTAAGAAAATGAGGTTGAAAGTTTCTCAGGTTGAGAAAATCGTTGAAGCTTTGAAGAAGACTGGTGATGAAGATCTCATGCGTCGTCTCTCTACCAGTTAATTCCATTGTTTTAGATAGGTATGTATATATATATCTAGATGAGTAAGGATTCTTGTTCTGTATTTACTTGCTGCGAATGCGAATGGAGGGGAGGCTTCCACTTGTAGGATCAGATTCTAGTTTTTCCCTACTGTACTGTCCTTACACTCTGCAGCTGAAGGTGAGATAAGAAACATCTCACCTAAACTCTTTTTTGAGATTTACCTTTAATGGCTTTGGTTATATTATGTACATTTTGATCATTTCAGCATTCAGTTAATGGGGAAAATTGGTTCAAACTGAAGTTAGAAATGGAAGGCAGCAAGTCTCTCGGCCTTGTGGTTGTGCACTTCTCTTTTTGGTTTTCTTGTTAAAGGGATAACCATCACAAACATTTGTACTTCGCTTTTCTTTTGTTGTGTTTTGCCACACTAATAAATGGATCTGAGGTTTTTGATAGAATGAATATATGTTCTTTAACTTGTTACATGTTTGTCTCTTGAGAGAGCCCATAAAAATCTCTCTCCAATGTTTCCTAGATTTCGTAGACAATAAGAAAAACAAGCATCATAACATACGTCTCTGCAATATTTTCTGGTGATAAAATACTACTAATGTGAGAACCGCATCTCTCTGTCAATCGTCTAGTGTTTCTTTGCAGCCTTGGTTCCCCGAGATTCTCCATGCGTTTGTTGTGGCAGTTGAATGTTCTGATCCTGCAGCTTCTCTGCTTCGACAGTGTCACCTCTCTCTTTCTCCTGCTCAACTCGCTGTCTCTTGGAGGATCCCACAGCAGAAGGATGTGCTGCAAATCCATGTCCATCAGTCATTAGCTTAACCATCTGGTCAGTATTGCACTGAATCCGACCTAAAGTAGTCGAAAGATTCTGCCAAAATTCGGCTGCTGAAAGAAACCAAACACAAGGTGTGTGAGATTAGGCAGAGGAGAAAGCTGAGAGTAGTTTTTTACTTACTGGGATAAACTGGCTGCTGCTGATGAGAGGCTTGAAGCGTTTGTTTCTCTAGAGCTTGGGACTGTCCTGCTTTACTTGAACTCTGCTCCACAAAGGCTATGGGATTACCATCATGTGCATAAGCAGCATCTTCAGGCACTTGGCTTCGAGCAGACTCCCTTACTAAAGAGAAGCAAAGACATATATGTCAACAAACAGATTCTTTAAGTTTAAGTAACTCAAAAGAACAAGGCACAAGTTTATCTACCTTGTTGCTCTTGTTCTCTGGCCCTTGTATCAGAGCACAAACGCGGTGCCTTATCTGACTCTCCCTTTGGTGGCGAATCTTAGACAACAAACAACCACAAGAAGAGAATCAAACAAACAAAAAAAAACTCAGAACTCTGTTTTATTCTCATATCTACACTAACTTGGAGTCTTACAAGATCCAGTTTCTTCTTTTAACTGAGCAAGAGCGGTTTCTTTTGCCAGTTTAGCAAGAGCTGTTGCATCTTCACCAGTCGCAAAAACCAATTATAAATCAAAAGCATGAAACTTGCGTGACAAGCAAACAAAAACATGGTATAGGGTTTCTATTTTTGCGTACTTGGTGCACCGTTCTCAAAGTAAGTTCTGAAGAATTCTGGATTCCATCTTTCAATATTGCCCCAAGCTACAGAATCAAGAATTAGAATCACTCCCAAGGTTTTTTTCTTTTTGCCAACAGACCAATTAAATTGATTCAGCGTAAAAGGAGTGTTACCTATCTCTGTGCATCCGTATGCGATTTGATATCGATCACGTAGATGTCTCGCAGTTTCTTCCTTGCTCATGTACCTCTGGATGCATTCCCCGACTCTTTCATTAACCTGAAACAGATCAAAGAAAGAAATAAGAGATTGATAGTATGGATCCATGATTTGGATGGATATTTTGACTTACGTAATTGGAGAATTGCTTTCCATTCGTACAACCTCCAGGAAGATTCACCATTTTTGGGAAACTTTCACAGATCAAGAAACCTCTCACTGCCTTCTTTGGAGAGAGGGCCAAAGGGGTTTTAACGTAAACGAGAGAGAGAAGGAGAGCGCGGGGAATAAGTTTTCTCGTTTGATACGCCGACTGTTATTTGGGGCTATTTTAAAACTCGGCCCATTTGTTCTTATTGGGCTGTCACATAATCAACACAATTAAACCTACCGTAAACAGCAAGAAAGTTTGACTTTAATGACTTGCAATAATCAGAATTCAACTCTCCCTTTTGCCTTTTGGATTTTATATGATTAAATACTTATCCATTCTACCTACCTACCAGGTTGAAACATTATTGACGCTTTGATTATAGATAAGTATGTATATTATGATAACTATATGAATAAGGATTGTTGTTCTACACAATCATCACTAAGGTGATGAGATATTTTCTCTTTTAAGTATGCAAAGGCTCCTTCGTTTTGCGGTTGAATCTTTTTTGTTCGGAAGAAGGTCGGTTTTGGAGATGAGGCACAACGTATTTGACGATATCAATATTCGATATTTTGAGGTGTGCGCCATCTATACTCACAAACTCCACTTTCCCAGTATCAATCAATGGTTTCAGACCGATCCAGTCCTCTTGAAAGAGTTTTGTCTCTCGAACGGTGAGAAGAGGTCCGAAATCACCATCCGGGTAAAACCCGAACCAAGACGAATCTTTTGGAACAATGACCTTATCGTCCTCAAACTGTCAAACAAAACATGATCATCAAGAGAGGATTCATTGGGCTTAAAAATTAGAGAAATGTTATTTTGAGGAGGTCGAACCTTGATAAGAACCAAGTTGTGTAAGCTGGCGAAACGTTCTTTGTAAGTGGAGTTTCTTTGGTTTGGTATCTCATTGTTAAGCTTAGGTAGATACTTGGAACTTTCTAGGTACTTTTTCATTTCCTGAGAAAACCAAAAATAATGATTATAGTAAAACCTTATAAAAAATGTTATTAACCTTCTAAACTAACTAGTTTGAGTGGAGCATACCGTAGGGATTTTGAGATAACCACTAGGAGCAAGATGATCCTGCAAAGTCATTAAAGATGTTATTAATTAAACTAATCCTGATATATAGATATATATAGATAGATAGAGAAATATATATATTTACTTGAATGAAGTCGCTATAAATATCTGACTTGATCAGCTCATCTGCTATTTCACACCATAATCCAGACTTTACCCCCCCAAAAAGACAAACAAATTAACAGCAGAGAAACACTGTCATTGATTAAATAAAATCAATTCATTTTGAAAAATAATTGAGGTTAAATAAGAAAAACTTACACCACACATAGGAACAGAGGAGATTCCAGCATGAGGACCTGCTAAAGATACGTAATTGTAAACCGGAGGTCCACCATCGCAGAACTCAATCAAGCCTCTAGCCACTAGATTCCCCTGTTCCATCAATCATCTATGACATCAAAACAGTGAATCTGATAATGTATACATATGTATTAATCTTATCATACTGCAATGATTTTCGTTAGTAGAATCAAACCAATAGCGATTCATACAAACTACAACTTTATAAGACTCTACTGGGCTAACGCTAGACACTTTAAGATTTTTTTTTTCAAACATGCTCCCATTTTGTGACGAAAAGGAAAAAGAATGAACGATCAAAAACTTATATATATTATTGGGTTTTCAAGAACCTGAGATCTTCCAACAATGTTGTATCCTTGACGCAACTCTTTCATTTGCTTCACTTTTTCACACGCTATTTCCGCTTGTTTCGCAAGTGGCATGAACCATGAATCGAGTTCTCCATTTCCAACTTCTCTGGATTCAATACCAAAACAAAAAGAGTTTGATCATACGATAAAACTTGGAAAAAAAAAGATAAGAGGATGATGTTATGTGGATTTACAGGCAGAAACCAGGAGAGCCAGAGAAGTTAGAGAGAAGCTGTGTGAAGTTAGCTTCTTTGCCCTCCGAACATGCAGCTGCAATCCCATGAAGCACTACAAACGGAACCGATACAGAGACTTGAACCAATGTTAAGAATACAACCGCAGCCGCAAGTCCAAAACGCTGCTTCTCCATAGTAAACGCGAGAGTTGCGATTGGCGTTTGTGTTTATGTTTTGTTGTCTCCAGGAAGTTTTGAGATGGGAATATAAGTAGGGAATAGAAAGAGCGTGATGTGGTTGGGAGTTGCGGCCAAGTAACTTAAGTGTCTTTGAAAAATGGACGGTGACGATTGGCTTATGTCTTCCTGCGATCGCATTAACTCTCTTCTTCGTGTTTTTTTTTGTTTATCCTAGTCTTATGCTATCTTCTCGCAGCCTCTTTTAATATGCGTGTATGTTTTGTGTGTACTTGTATGTATGCGATAAATATGCAAGGATTTCATATTAATTAGTCTGGACCATGTCATCTATATCTTTAAATGTATTTATTTTTTAATTTATCAATGAATATATTGCACATAAAATACCTTTTAAATAAATGTCAAACTATAAACTAGTAAAATTTTAAAGGATCTGTGCTATACAGTTAAAACTCTATAAACTAATAATACTGATTTTATTAATTCATTAAATTTTTAATCTACAAAAAAAATATATACATATATTTAGGAATATGTAATTTGTAATATAAGAAAATAGTTAATTTTACTGATTCTTGTCAACTTTGTTTTTTCAACTAATTTTACTGTTATAAATTGACTTTTATATTATTTAGTATATATGTATAATAGGAAGTTATATGAGTTTTAGGTATAATTTTACAAATATTATCAAAATATTTTAAAATGTTAAGCAAAATAGAAATAGACTCAAATGGAAATATAAAACAAACAATATAAATCATTAACTTATGATTTTAATTGAACCATATATTTATATATAATTTTTAAAAAATATTATTTTATTAGTTTATTGATCTTTTTTTCCTATTTAACCAACCCAATTCAAGACGGATAAAATTTATTAATTTATTGTGTTTATTATTAATTTATAAAGTTTTTACTATATATACAAACTAATCAACTGAAATGAAAAATAAGTGAAATGGAACTCCATATATAAGGGATAAAGAATGATAAACGGAAAAAAAGAAGAAGTGAAAATGGAACTTTATACATAAGTATGATGAGAGATGTGAATGCCTGTTGAGACTTGGGAGGGATAAATGTCACGGCCAGTTTGTTGGTTACTTATTATGCTAACATTATTAGCCAATCGCTGTTATAGGTCTTCTGTTGCTCATCTTAAAAACTTGGGAGCAAATATTTTGACGTTGGATGCCGATGATAGATAAGTTGTATTAATAGTATCTTCTATCATTGGAATGTAAACTCATTTAAGAAAGAAGCAGTAAATCCATCTGACGTCTTCCATGGCCACATCTGGTCCCCACAGGCCATTTACAGAGAGTTATTGTATACTAGTATTTTATAATTATTTTCACAAAGAAAAGAAGCTAAACAAAATTATTATTACATTGAAATGCAGAAAAACCTTCCATATTTGTTGACGTTTTTAATTACTTTAATATTTCTTGTAATCAAATGTTTACATATCCAATATGATCTGATTTATAGATTGGTATAGATACAACATAAAACTTTTCGTTCTTTTAGCTCCTAAATCTACAAATAGATTTCATAACGTTATGCAATATATTTTTAAACTCAACCTAAATTTTATCATGTGGAAATCTACAAATAAAACTCGTGGGTTAAGTTAAATTACTCGTTTTCTAAGGCCAGCCTTTGACTACTTTAGCTACATAATGTGAACTAGAGTTAAAGACCTTAGGCTAGAAGACATCATCATCTCTGTCCATATCAAATCCATAACCAAACAACTGTCTTAAATTGATCACAATATTTGAATACTAATTAACAGCATCGCAGATTTCATAATGTATGACATACAAATCAGAAGTGTGAACTCAGAGAACATAAAGAGTTGTCTTCAGGAGAAAAGGGAACACAAATATTGTCAAACAAGTTCACATCATAATGTCTAAACTCACTACTACCATGGGTTCTCACTTAAATTCAGATCTTTTATACATTTCTAGACCCAAAGAATATACTCAGAAGATGGAAATTTTCAGACAAATACTCGATTCTGCTTCCATAGTGATATTTCCATGGGGGTGGTGGATGGATGCTTTAGAGAGCTCAAGACCGCTTCAACATAGGAGACCCATCGCTTGGTTCTTGTAGGAGCTCACGGGCAAGTCGCACTGGTCTGTCTTGAAGATACGCAATGTCGCTGTTTGGTGCTGTTATGAGATGATGATCTTGTCCTTCTCCATCTGTCTCGTCTGAGAGAGAAGATGCAACAGATTCTTCTGATCCATCATTATCATCTACAATGAAGACAAAACAACTAGTTTCATCAGAAACCAGACAAGAAGAGAAAAAGACGAGATTCTTTGGAACTAACTTACCAGAGAACTCAAGGGCTTCGGGCTGTCCAAAAGTTGAGAGCTGTATGCTTTCTGGAAGGATACAGTTACAGAATGAACCTAGAACGAAGTCAAGTACAAGCAGCCATGTAAACAAACAAGAACCAACATAAGAAACAAGCTGGAAGATGAATAAGATAGTTTGATAGTCTTACCTACACGAGCCATCCGGTTAATCCATCCTGGAATAGGCTTTCCAGTTACCTGCAAGCAAACTTCTTCAGTGAAATGGTTACAGTTCTTGGCAATCAAATGGTATGTGTCCCCATGATACTTCCTCGAAAGCTTCTCCATGAATGAGCGGAAATCTGAGGGAGACATGCTTGTGGTTCCCAGCAAAACAGACCGCCTGAAGATGAAACCTGGACAGTTCCTAGGTTCAACCTCAAACACGCCGCTGCTTGAGTACTCATGAGCACCATATCCATATTCGAAACCATGAGCTAGTAGGAGGTATACAAGTGAAAAAAAAACTCATGTTAGATAAGCATTTAGCAAATTATAAAAGCCCTAACTCATTAGGTAAGTACTAAATGTAAACAAGGATTTGAAAAGGTTTCCAATCACATTCCTCAATATTGATTACAAAACCACATCCTAATAATGACACAACATTTGTCTGAAGAACCAAACATTGTTGCCTAATCAATATATCACACCAACCAAGATATGTATGAACAAATAACATTGTGGATAAATATTTGATTATAGGTCAGTCAAGTTGTAGAGAAAAGAGAAGAAGGCAGAACAATTACCTTCAATACCAGAGTGAAAGATGCCAAGACCAAACCAATAGAGATAATTGTTGACAGGTGTTAGATCATAGACATTGAGATACACAGGTGTGAGACTTGAGGAGTCTCCAACCATCTCTTCAACCTCCTTCTCATCAGTAGAGCATAAGCTTGAGCTCAAACCAAGCACCCGCATTTTACACAGATTCACCAACAACTCTCTCTCTCTCTCTCTCAATTCAAATCCAAGATCAAACAATCATTCTCCCCCTCCCTCCTAAAATCTCTGCAAAAATACTTATAATCAATAAATCTGAATTTGTGACAAAAAGGAACTCCTTTTGTGGCTAATGAGAACAGATCAAAGAAACCCAATAATCAAAAACCTGAATTTCGAGAAAAAATCGGAAGGCTAAGCACACGAGGAACCCTAACGCATAGGATAGATCCCGAAGAACAAAATCAATAAACGAGACGGAGATCTAAGTCCGTAGAGAGAAGATGAGAGCGAGAGCTTACATAAGAATCTGGGGATCGGAGATTAGAGGAAAATGACGTTTTTTTTTTCCTACAGGTTGATTGATCTGTCGGGAGGAGAGAGAGAGAGAGTCTGTGGACAATGCTGCGTTAATGTAAGGGAAATTAATGTAATGATGTGATAAGGTTTTTCTTTTAAAACCGAAAAGTTAATTTTTTTTTGTAGTCAAAGTTAATTAAATTTATTTCGGTTTTTGAAAATCTTATATATTAATTGAGAAGAACATTACAATAATTTTTTTGTAATCACGGGTTATCACTATATAGTCACGTGTCATCATTAAAATGATTCTTAAAATCCTTAAAAAATTAATTGGTAATCTAAATCCCCTATATATTAAAAGGCAAACATTACAACATATTTTTGTAGCCACATGTCATCACCATAATCATTGTTATAATTCTTAGAAAATATGTTGGTCCATATAAATATATAATAATCTTTTTATTAAACAACCATAAATTAATCATAAATGTTCTTCATTGTTTCTTTAAATAAAAATCGCGGAATTACCTAATGTAGCTAAAATATATATGACAATTAATGATTTTGAATAATGATTTGATAAAAATTAGTCTATTCTCTATCATTTTTAAAATTTTAACTTATTGAAATAAATTAAACAACCACATCAACTATATAATAAAAATTAAGATTTTTTCGTATATGTTATATTTTGAATTTTTAAAAACGAATATAAATGACTAAAATTGTTAAAAATCTCACATTGAAATTTTTGTGATCCATGGTTTAAAATTTATGTTATAACAAGATACAAATGATTACGAAATTACATAAGTAGAAAGTCTCATTTAATAAATATTATATATATATATATGTATATTAATATTTCTTAAAAATAAATTATATACCATATAATTTCGAATTTGCTTTGATAAAAATTACAATTATTGACAACTTAATATTTAGATTTTAAACTTTGTATTGAATGTTTTTAAAATTATAAATTACTAAAATTGTTAAACATCCCACAGTTTTTTTATTGTTATCATTGATTTAAAAATTTTGTTATAAAGAAATACAAACGATCAAAAATAATATGAGTATAAAATATTTTTTAACAGATGTCAATATCTAAAAATGTAATATATTTCTATGTTAATATCATTTAAACTTAATTTTATAACATATAAAATAAAAAAGTGTTTGTGTGGATTAATAAAATTTATTTAAGTATTTTTATTAATTTAATTAGATACGTAATAGTTACTAAATTTTTAATTTTTTAATATATATTTATTATTTCATAATATGTAAAAATATATAATACTTAAAAATAATTTATATATAATATTCATTCCGCGCAAGTCGCGGATCTTAACCTAGTGTATATTAAAATTGATTATTAGTGTACACGAAAATATTTTCTTTTTTTCTTTAAATAATAAAAGCTACGGAATTACCTAATATGATTAATATATATATATATGATAATTAATAATTTTGAGTAATAAACATTTGATAACAATTTTTATATCCTTCATCATTTTTGTTTAACTTTATATTCTTAAAAAAATTAAACATTAAAAAAATTAAACAATCACATTAATCATATAATAAACAAATTACATTTTTTCTTATATGTTATTTTAGTGTTTTTTGAACAATTATAAATTACTAATATTGTTAAAAGTTTCATTTAAAAAAAATTATGATCAATAGTTTAAGTTTTTTGTTATAACAAGATACAAATGATCATAAAATCATATGAATAAGAAGTTTCATTTAATAGATATTTGAATTATAAATATAAATATATATATATATATATATATTTATATTATTAAAATTAAACTATATACCATATAAAAATACATAAATTTGCTAATTTCAAAATTTTCTTTGCAAAAATATTGAGACCTTAATATTTTAATTTTGAAATTTTCATTGAATTTTTAACATTTATACATATATTATATTTATAATTAAAGTAAATATAAAATTGATTAGTTGTGTACAAATTTATTTTTCTTAAATAAAAGCTATGGAATTACTTAATATGATTAAAATATATATGACAACTAATGATTTTGAATAATAAACATTTCATAACAATTTTTATATCCTTCATCATTTTTGTTTAATTTAATATTCTTAAAAAGATTAAACAATCACATTAATTATATAATAAAAAAACTACATTTGTTCTTATATGTTATTTTTATTTTTTTTAAATGATTATAAATTACTAATATTTTTAAAAGTTTCACATTAAAAAAAAATTATGATCAATAGTTTAATTTTTTTGTTATAACAAGATACAAATGATCATAAAATCATATGAATACGACGTCTCATTTAATAGATATTCAGATTAAATATATATATTATTAAAATTAAACTATATACCATATAAAAGTACATAAATTTGTTATTTCAAAAAATTTATTACAAAAGTATTGAGACCTTAATATTTTAATTTTCATTGTATCTTTAAAAATATGATTATAAATTACTAAAATTATTAAAAAGAAACTTGTTATTTATTAGAGTGGAGGGTGCTCTTGCCTACGCCTCCCATACCCAAAGTTTGAGAGTTATGGAAATACAAACAGAAATCACTTTTTCTGATAAAAAAGTTTGCGGCTTCATATACAATCTGACATATCAACCAGTATTAGGTTTATCTTCTTAGGAGTATTTGTGTGCTGCATAAGTTACCATGATAGTCACTTTCAAATGTGAGATAAATAGAATGAGGGTAAATCTTTGATATATGTCAAATAAAGAAAGCAAGTTAGCAACATACATATATGTTTTGTCACATCTTCATGCAAACTTCGAGCCTTTTCTTCCATATCCACCTTTCTAGATGTTAGTTAAAAATAATTGAACGGCATAAGATAGTTCATCTTCAGATAACTAAATATTAGGAGCCTACTGCCAGCTCTCAAGATCTGTCTCAAGTCCCTTAATACTCTGCATCTTGATTATATGAACTACAAAGACGACACATCTGTTCTTAGCCTTTTATCTGGCTGCCCTTGCCTTTCAAACTCTTTTGGTCAGACGGTTTCCTTTGGTGGTGATAGGAACATATTTACTATAGCGGTCCATCTTTGCAGAGTCTTATCTATTTATGATGAGAACTCAGGAGAAGAGCATCAGGGTTATGCCATAAATGCTCCTTATGAAATACTTGCAACTTGATGTGTGTTGGTCAGCAGGGTTATGCCATAAATGGCCCTTAGCTGGTGAAGGCAACATATATTTTATGAAAATATCAATTTGGCCATGCTTCCAATTTTTTGTAAGCTTGTATTTGAATGAAAACTTTTAAAAGAGAATTCAGAATTGTTTTATTTTGATTCGGTTTAATTTGTTGCAGTTATTTTAGGCCAGCTCGGTTTAACCGGTTGATTCTAAAGACTGCAAATACAATTGGAGTGGCAGATGGATTTGGCAGAGGAGCTAACACTATTTACTGTACTGGAGAGACTGTTAAAATACAATATACATTACATGGGGGAGGAAGTATATATACACAGAGTATTACCACTTGGCTTTTGATCCGGTCAGGTTTGATCCGGTTATTAATAAAATTCAGCCGTACAATTGGAGTGGGAAGGATCATCATCATCAACAACGTTGTAGTAGAGAGAAGAAGGCCTGCCATCAAAAGCAGATACAAGTCGATGAGGAGAAAGACCACAGTAACGATGTCTTAGTCTCGCTTCACATATTTCAATCACTCTCTTAAACATTTTGTCTCCTTTTATCATCGGTTGCTCCACAAACTCCACCAATGGCATCCACTGAAACAACAACACGAGTTATTTTATGATTTGGGACGAAAAACTAGTTATCCTGTTTTTTTTTTGTGTTAGTTGTCAGTGATCTGACTGCAAGATTTTTAGTTATGATGATTACCTTTGCGGCTTTGATCTCAAGATTGTCGATGATGATCTTATCAGAGAGTGGTTTCAACATACAGATGAAGAACAGATCAGACTTCTCAAACGCGACGTTGTGAGCATGTCTGAAAGCTATAACCTCTAAGAAATCTGTATCTACCTGAAGAACACACCACAACACAACGCCAATTTATGGTTATGGTCTTGAGAATTTTTAAATCAAAACTAATGTTTTTAAAGAAAAATTAGTTACCCCAGTTTCTTCCTTGACTTCTCTTACAGCGCCAGAGAAGATCTCTTCTGATTCATTAATAAATCCAGTTGGCAACTTCCATAGACCTGTGTTCGAGGAAGTACAATACTTTTCTTGCACCACAAGTACCTAATAAGATCAAACATTTTTTAATCAGAAAAATCTTTAAAAGAACTAAAAAAAAAAAGTTTTCGTTTGATTTTCAGATTTTAAATTAACAAATTGATCTTCATATTTCATACCTCTTTATATTGGTTTAAGACAAAACCTCCAACACCAACTTGATGTGAAGCATTTCCAGGAAGCATACAAGGCTCCTCCTCTGGTATCCAATAAGTTAACATCACATATCCTTTCTCCGCATGATGATACTCAAATCCTTGCTGCACAATCCCAATTTTTTTGAATTCACTTACATATTAAACAAGTTTCTCTGCTTAATTACAGAACAAGGTAATCAAGAAATTTATTGCTTACCTTTACAGCAACTGGGACTAATTCAGATTGTTCCACAGGTAACTTCAACCAAACTCCTTTCTTTCCCTACAATTTTTTTTTTTGACAAACTGATTAAAAGATAATGACTTTTTAAGGAAAATGGTTTTAGATTTTCAAGTTTTTTTAACTAGCTTCACCTTTCTCCTCCAATCCGATAGAGAGCTTTGAAGCATTGATGTGAAAACGGTAGGGCTTGATGGTAATCTTCCATGATCAACTACTACTCCACCATACTCATCATCAAAAGCATCAAGTAATAATCTTTCTTTAACAGAACTGATTCTGTTTTTTAGGGTTAGTCCATTCATCTTATAATCTGAATCTGCAGTTGCAGCTAAGCTTTCTCCATATACATATTGGCTCTTTGTACTGGAAACACTTGAAGATATTGCCCTTGATCCAACAACTTCTCATCCAAATACAAATATAAAAAAACGAAGCTAATTCAACTTCAAGAAGTTACTGAATGTAGATTCTTGTGAAGAGGAAGTGATATGAAGGTATCAATTTTACCTTTGGAGTGGCAGAACTTGGGAGATATTGTAACACCTGAAAATGGTTGTGTGAAACTGTGCATAAATCCCAAATGTGTTCTTCTCATCACAGTAACCTCAGAAAGGGAAACAGAATCCATTGGAGGTCAAGAAAATCTATGTGAAAACAAGAAAACAGTTTTCCAAGAAAGGAAATTGATTAGAGAACTCAGATATTTGTTTCCTATCTTGATTAAGAATGAAAAAAAGAAGCTGAGGGAGGAAATGAAGAAGAAAGAGGAACGTGTTTTGAGAGTAACGAAAGATTTTCTGAGGACGCGCTTATAATGTGTGGAGTGAAGCCAAGTGGTGGTTAAGTGAGAAATGAGAATGGAAAGAGAAGAACAGTTCAAATATCTTACATCAAAGACAAAATACACGTGGTTTCTTCGAGCTACGATTTCAACCGACCAGAGAATGCCAGCGTGGAATATTTTTTAATAAAGGTTAGGGTGAGTTACATAGATGTATCTTTTTTTTTTTTTTTTTTTTTGTCAACTGTTGTTTTATTAAAACAACGTAATATTACAAGGAAAGCCCAAAAAAAAGGCAAAGAAACTTAAACACAAAGAGGTCCAACAATAAAGCCCAACAACACGAAAAGCCAGAAGAGGACTGAAACAGCTGGACCCAAACATAAGAGCCCAATAAAAAAAGGTCTAAAGAAGACGGTGACCCAGGCTCAACAAAACTCCACCACGTGTTAGATGCAAAGCAAAAGAAAGACACGTGTGAAGGATCAAAGACGTCACCAACTTCACTGATAGGAAAGTTATCGCCGGAGAGTAATCCACCACCACCGGAACATACCGGAACAGGAGACCGAATTACTGAACCACCGACAACAAACGCTTAACAACTTGAGAATCAGTATTTTCCTTCACCGTTAGAGAAGAAGTTCGCCGGAAGACCACCACCGTCAAGAGACGCAATGCCCCAAAACAGAAGAATCACCACCGTCGCGAAGATAAAACTAAACCAACGGATCCTCGCTTCAAAATAAAACGGAGATAAGCCAGCCGACATCACCGAAAGATCTGGTGTGTCGCCGGAGACGGTAGCCGACTGATTCACCGAAGAGGCAAGTGAAACACCGGAAACAAAAGCCAGCCATGAGATGCTGAAGAAGCCACCTATGCTGGAACCATTCCCGAACGGGAATTATCTCACCGGAAAAAAGACCGACGAACCTACAGACTCTAATCACAAACTCTCTGTGAAAAGTATGAAAGAGAGAACAGAGAGAGGAGAGAGTCTACATAGATGTATCTATATTATCTTTCACAATGGTTAAAATTCGATATAAATATCTAAAATTTACATTTTTATTTACTTTATTTAAATTCTTATAATTTGGAGCAATGGGAATACTAATTTGCTTTAGTATCTATTTGAACTTGGAATAAAAGAAACAGTTCATGACCTATGAAGTCCATAAACATTCCGAAGCTTTTTTTTTTTTGAAAAAGAGACATTCCGAAGCTTTTGGATGAAAAAAGAACTATTGTAAACTGACGCACTAGTGTGCCATATTTTTTTTGTTTATCAAAGTTTTTTTTTTTTTTTTTTTGCTAAAATTGTTTATCAAAGTTATACCAGTACCGAACCAAAATAAAAAGAAAAACTTTGCAGGAAAACGGAATCAAAGGTTTGGTATCAGAGAATCTTTAACAATTTCAAGAGAGTTGTCTGTACGAAGGAATCTTCAGGAGTTCCAAGGTTATGGATAATCGGATATATCTTAATGATCCCTCTAGCCTTCATCAAGCTTCTTGCAATCTCGTGCGTTGATTAATAGGCACGTGTATCTCACGCAATAATCGCGTAGAGTGGGATAATAAAGCAGCTGGTTGTTGCGGAAGCTACGTGGCCATGTGTTAGCTCCCTTGGCCTTTCCGTAATAATAATTTTTAAAAAATTTAGTGAAATGTGTTTTACTTCGCTTGGATTTCGAATTTGTAGTTTTGTGCCTCGAATAAGATTTTGAAAACTCGTTATCCAGTGTATACACTTCCTTTGACATCGGATAACACTTTCCTCGATTAATTGATGTATACAGAGATTTTACAAATTTTATAGGTATATATAAAGACTTACTAATTAGTTTTTACCATAAAAATACATGTAAACAACACTGAGATAGCGGTGGAACAAAACAATGATAATTAAGGCTTTATTAGGTTTGCGTGGATTTGAACGAATATTTATTATGGAAAATGTCAAAATGATGACGTTTGAAAAAATGAAATGCAATAATTGAAAACCATGGAAGATTAGGTAATCTCCACGACTCCACGTAGGATAATTAGGTAACCTGATATGCTTGATGATTCACGTTCATGATAACATTTTGTCTCCTTCCATTACAATTTTAGTATGTTTGGATAATGATGCAAAAACGCATGATTCGCGGTCGGGTTTTATAAAGGTGAAATCTACATGGACATTAGTAGGATGACGCATCATGCTTACCTGATTTTTATTATTAATATACTGCCTATATAACATTACTGGATTTAATATGTAATCGAATTAGTGGCCGAAGCAAACCCACAAACTTCATTTATTTTGTTGACTTAAGAAACTCATGTTATTATATATTTTTTTATTAACTTAGGTATTCCGAACCTACAGACCTATAAAAAGCCTAAACTAGTTACCGAAAATAGGTATATATCTTTATATGATTAAGTGTAGTGAGATGTCTAAAATAAAAATAGAAAAAAGGGGAGATGACTTTCTCTCTCTTAACTCTCTCTGTATCTTTCAGAGAGAGAAAGTCATCGATCTCTTTCGCCGGTGTCGCATCTTTCATCCGGTGGATAACCGGCTTTTGGTTCCGAGAACCACGCCTTCCTTTTGGTGTTGGACCGCCGGCTCTTGGCTCCGAGAACCACACCTTCCTCTGTGGTGTGGGATCGCCGGCTCTTGGCTCCGCTTCGCATCAACCTTTGATGTTTGACGGCGGATTAGTCCCGGGTTCGCTCGGATTTTGTCTGGTCTTTTCTTCTTCGCTCTGCTCAATTCCAAACTACTCCCGGTTCGATTGATTCGACAGCGGTGATGTTTGATTGGAACTCCTTCTGAAGAAGAGTTTTTTTGGTTCTGCATCGCGGCGTATAGTCTCGGTCTTGGAAGATCAGGCGATGTGGTTGGGTTTCCTTTTCTGATTCGATTGAAGCTCTCTGAAAAATTAGCATATGGATATGTGTAGATGACGATGGATTTCCCCTACCTTCCAACATAGTCGTTGGAGGTTCTTTCGTCGTGGTGGTCCCAGGTGTTTCTGGTGGTTGCGAGGAGAAGCTAGCCGGTGGATATGTTCGATTGGTGAAGAAGATGGGAAGTTGCATGTGTTTCCCGGTGAGATTCCGGCGAAATGATTCGTGTTTTCTCTGGAGGTGGAGAAGACGAAGAGAGATGACGACACGTGTTTGCCTCGTTGTTGAGGTTCTAACACGCGTCCCTCGACGTGTTTGGGTGTTTCGGTGCAGCCTGGGTGGGCTCTCGTCTTTGGGCTTGGGCTTTATACTTTTCCTATGTTTGTTAGTTTTTTCGGTTGGGCTTTCACTTGTTCAGTGGGCTTTTTGCTTGGGTTTGCTTTTTGGACTTTGTCCATTAATAATATTATCTCAGATGGCAAAAAAAAGTGTAGTGAGATGTCTTCAAACTCAAACTTTTGCTTAAGTCGAAGCTTTTGCCTGTTACTATACCACCATCACCTGATTCTAATGTTATTTTATTGCAAACATAACATATTGTTGGTTATATAAAAGAGTAAAAGAGACTATTTTACTTATGAGTAGTAAGTACAAATCAAACTAACAAACCACTAAAAACTGAGTAAAGCTTAATTGTCGTTTGTCAACAACTCGAGCAAAATGTTCATGTGGATCCCAATATATACAAAATTCCCAAGCCAAAACATATACAAATCTCTGGAGTTCATGAAAAACATATATTTTTACTTTTTAAAATGTTTATAGCGATCCATGCTCTATTTTACCAATTTAAATCTCCCGTGTTATCCGGCAAACATTGTAGTAGCATCCATTATTTAATCCCACTCATGTAAATACTCCTTTTGTTAATTGATGAATTTGAACTAAAAAAGAATTGGGTTTCAAACATTCAACTAACAACCTGATTAAATTAAATATACTATTAAGATAGGTTGGTTTGAAACCTATATTTAGTAGCACTTCTACAATTTATAAAAGAAACAATATGAGCGCATCATTCAAACTTTATATAAATGTATGAATAACCCAAGGCCCATTAAAGAGAGCGTACTAATGCCTATGAGTAGACCCACCAACATTCATGGGTTGATTATAGGAACAAAAACAGGGAAAAGGGAAGGAGATGAAGTTCATCGTTAATAGATTCATATGAGGGGCGTAGACAGGTTAATGGGAATGTGGGCACGTGCACCCATAGTTTTATTAATATGTAATCTTTTGTGTATAGAATTATTAAAAACTTAGCTGGATGAGATGGTAAAAAATGGGTTGTGCACCCATAATCAACTTAGCTCAATTCTTCATTGTGTCACTTTTATAGTTTTATAACAACAATGCACCCAATTGAATTTTGTTCTAGATTCGCCCTGTTCATATCTAAAATAGTACTAAACTGCCATAGATATATGGCCGTGGAAGAAGTATTCTTCAGGATAAATGGCTTTCACTTTCGCCATGTAAGGTTTCTACGCACATGCCATCGCCATGGTCGTTTTGACCTGCTTTTCCATTATTTTTATCCCAATCATCAAATTAGTTGTCTGCGAATTGTTCCGACAGAATCAAGGTCGTTCATTTATGTGTCTACAAAATCTTCATACCTCGGTCAAAATTGGAGGCTTGAATTGTAATTATTTTTAGTTGGTTAGTTCTTCAACCGGAATGGCACTAAATGATGGGAATCATGGGATATTCATTTGTACAAATAACGCAAAACTCGATTCTTTGGTCTTCATTGAATGAAATAACTTCGTATTATTGTAGTATGAAAAAGAATGAACAATCAAAGTAAAAAAAAAAAGAATGAACAAATATGAACGCATGTCGTCTATGTAGCACTACGTTTAGATGCCCTAAGCAAACCTTGACCAACATATTTTCATTTTTTCCATATATCATATAAATATATATATAAAAATCAAATATTATCCAAATTTTGTATACTAATTTAACTCTATTAATAATTATTAAAGATAATTTTTATGAATTTAGTTGTAAGCAATATTTGTTAATATATCACTAATATTTTGACTATAATCAATCATAATTTACTAAAATCAATTGTTACTACAAAAGCTCACATTTAAAAGATAATATTTTATTTCTATTTTTTATAATTTTACTTATATTTTATATAAATTTTTACTTATAACTCAGAGGTCTCGCACACGCTACTGCAACGTTCTGACTAGCTTACCATTACAGTATGTCAGTATCCCACAAGAAACTGAATCGACTCATCAAAACAATTTATTTGTTAATTGTTCGGACAGAATCATGGTCATGCATTTATTATGTCTACAAATCTACATACGCCGGTCAAATTTACAACTTTGAATTCTAATTACTTTAGTAGGTTCTAATTTCTAACCATGCTCCTCAATGTGAATGGCATTAAATGATATTATAGTGCCTTGTAGGTTCAATTATTCTGAGTTCTTCTAGTGGAGTATAAAATAACGCAAACTTGTAAATTTGGTATAACATCGTATTAATGTAGTGTGAAAAAGAATGAACAAATATAAATAAGCCAAAGACATGAACACATGTATTGACGCTTTTTTTTTTGTCAAACTGACGTATATGCTTTTTAAACTCATGCACCTACGTGTATCATAAGTCCACGTTGGCATGCACACAGTAAAAAAGAACTCAAACAACGGTCAACTGCGAATACCCAAACGATGGATGAGGAGATAACGGCGACAAAAGCGGAAAGTTAAGTAACCCCGTTACGTCCCATTCGCAGAACTCCGTCAAGTTAAAAGCCTCTTTCCCGTCAACGCTTTGTTCCGTCTTCAACGCTTTCTCTACCACCGCCACATCCTCGTCGTCGTTTTCCTCTCTCTTCCGCTTCTTCTCACCGTCGGCGTCGGAGCGTGACTTCCACTTCCCGACCTCGAGCGGGAAATTCAGAATGGCTTTCGATCCTCGAAGCCTAAACGCCGCTTCGTCGTAAGCTCTAGCCGCTTCAATCGCGGTATCAAACGTCCCGAGCCAAATGCGAGATCCGCGTTTGTTCGGGTCTCGAATCTCCGACGCGAATTTCCCCCAGGGCCTTTGTCTCACTCCTCTGTAATGCCTTTGCTCTTCCGCGTCCGGTTGAACCGGTTTGGTAACTTCCGGTTGCGGATTGAATTGAATCCATTCGGTTTTGGTTGGTACGGAGATCTTCAGTGGCGGTTTACGGTTTGAATGGGAATCGTCTGAGGCACACGGGGTTTGAGTTTTGAATTCCGGTTCAAATTGATTTCCGGTTTGAAAAGTTGGTTTAAAATCGAAATCAGAAACAGAACAAACGGCCGTGTCGAATTCAAATGGAGTCGAAATCAAATCCATGAATCTCGGCGTCGAGAGATCGATGATTTCAGGTTTGATCTCTGAGGATGGTCCGAAGATCATAGGAGAAGAATCAGAGCTAGATTCATTTGCTGCTGATTCGTGTACCATCCAACAATCTTTAGCCACTGGAGAAACCACGTCAAGAAGATGCTTCTCGATGAACCAAAGTGCAGAAGATACTTCACTAGGATTGGCCATTTATGTTTAAATGTATTTTGAACTTCTTGTGAGGTTTAAATTCGCGAGAACAAAGGAAATAGAGAGAGAAGAAGAAGGTGATTTGGTCGATGACGGGATGGTTTGAGTAGAGAAGAGAGTGGAAACATGTATATATACTATACACGAGAACCATCCTTTCCTTGCAGGAGACTTTTTCAATGGTGGTTGTGAATAAATTTGAATTTAATTAAAAACATGAAGGGCCAACGAACCATCCTCTTGTTGTTTATCATTAAACTAATATAAATCAGGTGTAAAAGGGAGTACCACTTGGTCGCGTGTTTCGTGGACTTTGAGCCGTTGGATTGGATAGCGGATTCAGCTTGTCGACATCGTGACCGTTCTATTTTGCAACTGACCCGTGCCTATAATTTTCGACGTTATCTGAAATATTTGGAAGTTTTTCGGGACTAAGGGCATTTCCAACTCTACTACATTTTCTACTCCAAACATTATTTTGGAATAAAATATTCTCTAATCCCACTCCATTTTCAACTCCAAAATGGAATAATGACTAGGGTTACTCCATTTATGGAGTAATCTTACTCATTACTCCATTTTGGTGTTGAACTTTTTTTATTTGTGAATTGATCCTTTAAATTTTTAATGTTTTTATTTCTTACTTAAATAATATTTTAAAATGATACAAGAACATACATAAACAAGATATTCCATTAATTTAATAATTTTACATAAAAATATATACCATAATAAAAAAATAATAATATAAAATAAAGATAACATAAAAAGATCTATAGTTGTGTTTTGCTATTGTGAAAGGACCTGTTCGGTTTTGGAAAAAAATCTACTACATGACATCATGACTACATGTATAATTTTACATAACATAATAATTAAGGATGAGCGTGAATTTGATGCACCAACTGAACTTAGAAGAGAAGCTACACCTCCATATATCAAAATTACATAAGATGAAAATGTCTGATTTCAAAATTTTCTTGTTCGATTTAGGAATATCAAAGATAAAGAAGCTTATGTTTCATTACGAAATGCATTAGTTGATAATTGTGAGAAAAATATTCTAATGCCACTATTAAACCAACTTATATATTATCTTTTATTTTATTTTTAATGATTTCTTGTACTTTTTAATAATAACTGTTTAATTTAAATAAAAATTTTAAGGAATTTTTGTAAAAATGAAATAGTCGGGGTTAATTAGTAATTTTTTATAAATATAAAGTATTATTAACAATTATTAATAAAATATATTATTTTTGGAGTAGAAAATAAAGTAATACATTGGAGTAAAACCTTATTCCATTTTGGTGTTGCATTATTTTAGAGTAAAATATGGAGTAATACATTGGAGATGCTCTAAGAACACCTCCAATGGGGTTCTTCCCATTAGAACTCTTAAGATATGTATTATGTATATGAATTTTCATTGGAGGTGGTCTAACACAAATGTGTATTAGTGTATACAGTGATCGATATATTTAGAGATTAAAAATCTATCCGGAGGAAAACACTGATTTGTGTTACGAATCTGATGAGTAACTTTTTTTTTTTTTTGAAACTATGCTGATGAGTAACTTCATTCATTCATATTCATTTTAATCGGCTGAACCAAGTCAATTTGTAAATAAGTAGAAACCCACTATATGAAATACAAATGACTAAGGAAAATTTTATCTTAAATCATGTGCATATGTTGCTCACGCAATCCACACATCACCATTTTGTTGAAGTGTGAATGTGTTATTACTATCCGGATTCGGTTTACTTCTTCCAAACGTTACTAACAATTCCTTTCAGACTGGGTTACAAACGATGACATTCTATAAAAATAAATAAACTTCTACCTAATATCAAAGCAGAATTGGTAAAAAAGAAAAGAAAAATACATTCACACACAATTAACAAGAAAAAAAAGTTGCAAATGGTTCCTTTCAAATATGATTCTCTCCACCATCGGATCCGTGTTCCATTAAAACTTTGTCGAAACAATTATAGCATCAACTTCATTTTTCATGATTCCTTGTAACCTCTCCATCTTCATTTCACGTCCGTAGTTATGCCTCGTCTTCTTCTTTTTCTTAGCTATAAACTTTATACAGCACTACACAAATATTTTGGTTGTCCCTCTTCCATATATTGTTTGTAATCACGTTTTATTCAAAGTTGGCTATTCACGCTCTATTCAAATTAAAGTGTTATACAAAAATTAACAACTGCCAAAACAAAATGAAAAGGTTTGTTAAAAAAGTCCACTGTCAATCGAAATAAATATAACAAGAAAACTTACATCGCAAACACAAATATGTAAACGTAAATATTTTGGATTGTCAACTTAAAGCTAACTGATGGTGAATGGATTTTTATATATGTTATTTTATGTTAATCTTTATAATTTATGCAGAAAATTCCAACAATAAACAATTTCAGTTGACAAACATACAACCCACGCACACAATTTTCATACAATATTAAAACAAAAATAATTAATTATAACATCATCAACTGTCTAATTTCGCATCAAAAAGTATATTGTATTTACGTACGTGTAGCCAACATTGTATTATCCTTCTAGAAAAAGTTTTACTGGTAACAAACGCAACTCAAATGATGGTAAATCATCAACGTCTAACCAAATGCAAACTCGTAAAGTTAGCAGTTATGGTTGGCTTGATGCAGTTGAGGGTTTAGTAAGCAGGACAAGACTGAAAGAGTCAAGTCAATGCATGCGGCCTTTTATCACAAAATTTAATAGAAACATTAAATTATGTTTAATTTCGTATTTATAGGATCTGCATGCGCTGCACTAACTACTGCGATCGAATTTTCTACTAATTTATACACTTTTTATAGTAGAAAACTACACAACAGGTGAAAAAGATATGCTGTCCATTGATTGATTTGAATTTTAAAGAATGAATCAACGAGTGTCTATAAGCCATGTCTTTGCAAGCCATATTTTTTACAGGAAAATCGGAATAAAAGTACTAAAAGCATCTTAATGTACTTATTTAAAAATAAGTTGGAAATGCTCTACCTTATTTAAAAATCATTTTTATAACAAAACTTAAAATATAATATTTGATATTTTCAAATACAATAAAATACTAAAAACTATATAATAAAAACATATGGAGTATTTTTTACAAATTTTTATCAGTTTCTAAGATGTAATTCTGATCGTTTTAGTTGCCACTTTCAGAGCTAAAACTGCATTAAAAAAATCACTAGTTTACTATAGCTAAAAGTCCGATAACATGGTGTAAAACATTTCCCCCCTCAAAGTTAATTTGAACTAAGAATATAAAAATACTAATGCATGCGCTTAAACTCGTAATCAAGAGTTCAAGACTAATCAACCACGTCCAGGCGTGATGTACTGATGTTTTGTTTGTGACGACTGACGACTGCGTCCGGTCGTAATGATTGTGGTAACGATTGTGTGGGAACAAAGCTGCGTTAGCATCCTAATCAAGCCCCATGACCTGCGTGTCGTTTTCGTAAATCAATGTGGCCTCCGTTGATGCGTGTTTCTCACTTGCTCTATATCTGGTAAAGCCACCACACAAAGTTTTATTTGTTTCCATGGGACAAATCTGTTTAGCGTCACATAAATGATTGATTATTTTCCATATTAATCTATATAACCAAACTTCAAGGTCAGAATTAAAAATATTAATGGAAATAAATCATTCTAAATGATTAATTGAACCAGAATATATGGTTTTATCAATCAATATTCAGTCAACGTGACAACTACTCAGCATTATAAAATGATAACTGAAATTATAAAGAACTAATCATTCATCCTTTCATTGAGGGGTGGGCAAAAAAATCAAACCGAACCAAGTCAAACCGAATCAACCGAACTGAAACTGATTCAAACCGAACCAAAGTCTATTTCAAACCATCCGGTTGAAGATTTTTCCAATCCGAATGGTTCAGTTCAGTTTAAACCGATATGTTTTTGTAATTATTTAAATTAAAAATATTAGTAATACCAATATACTAAAAATTTTTATACCAAACCACAAATTTTCCATTTTTTATTCATTACATATATTATTCTAACCTAATATGTAATCATCAAAATATTTGATTTAAAAAAAAGTTATGTATTTTAATATTCTTATATACGTAAACGTGATGTTAAATCTAAACCTAAAACCTAAAACAAATTTATTAACAACAAAAGTTTTTCTCCACAGCGTCACATGAAAGATGATTTATTACATGATTTTTAATAATAATATAAAAGACATTACTAGTGATGTTGGTTTTTTTAATTTTGCTTTCATTTATTTTAATTCTTATATATTTTGTGACTTTTTGAGAGTTTTTATTTCAATTTTATATTGAATTTAGTTCACATAGTTTATGTTACATAATTATGTTTTAAAATATAATTTCTTTTAAAAAATTAAATTAAAAAGAACCTAATTTAACTGATCTAAAATCTAAACTGTAACGAACCAAATACAAACCGAACCAAATACAAATCGAATCGAATATAATCCAAACCGAATACAAACTAAACCGAATATAATTCAAATCGAACACAAATCAAACCGAACCGAACTAAACTGAATTAACTATAGTTTATTTCAGTTAAAATAATAATATAACCGAATCGATAAAATAACCGAAGTGCCAACCCTTGCTTTCATTATGGAGAATATTTGAATTATCATCTAACGTGCGAAAACAAAGAGTAATAAAAATAATAATTATTCTTTACGTTGAAGACAAAACTCAAACTTTGCGGTGGGAACGCACGTGCGGGGTTGTTTGCACGTATAGATTTGTGTTTGCTACTAATACAAGTTTGAAAAGTCAGCGTTCATAGTCAAACAAGCTGGATTTGGTCAATTTCAAAGCTTTGAATTGCTGACGGATCATTCATTTTCCTCTGATCGTTCCTCCCATTGTATTGTGTACCTTTTGCTTTATCTTTCCTAATCTTCTCTTTTGCCGAAAATGGTAGGTTATTTTATGAAAATATTACATTGGAAGACAGTTTCAAGTTTAATATTACACTAACCAAAGACAGTTTGTACTAATAGGGTAGTTTTTCTTAACCAAAGCCATTTCCTAGTCATAAACTAACTAAATAGCTTGTAAACAAAAGAAAGTAGGTCCCATTTCTTTAACATATGATTTCTACGGGATTTAATCACATCTTCTTTTAGCAAACAAAAGAAAATGGGTCCCATGTAACTTCTTCTTCGTTTTCTTCTCACGAGTTCTTTACTTTTTTTTGTAAAATGAATGTTGTTTTTTTAGAACTTTCTTTTTAAAAAATATGTTTATAATCAGTATCTTTATTATTCAATCTATCTTTTGAGATATGTCAAGCTATATCTCTAATGATGGTAAATCATGATGTATACAACGACGTCAACATTGTGATTGATTCAAGCTTCAATCATGGCATTTATGTCTTCTCGTGTCGCTGTACTCTGTTATTGCTTCAAAACCGCAGGGGAGCCTCAACCAAACTCGATTTCCAAGCTGCCGCGTTCATTTTCCATGTGGTGTCACACGACAATTGAATCCAATCCGTCACGTTATTCTTAGTGTGGCTCAATCCTCTGTGTTGTGTCTCAGCTCCTCTTTTCTCGTTATGATTCATCATCGCCGTGAACTTCATTCCTCTTTAGTGCCCCCTCTTACTGGCACGAAAAGCTCAAGAGTAACAATGGCTTACTTTGGCATTTTTGCACGTTTAACCCTTCAACTTTTGTCTCATTTCAGTTTTGACCCCAATATTATTTTAACGTGAGATTGCTCCTTAAATTTACTTCCAAACTGCTAAATTTCCATTTTATACCTTGCGATATGCAAATAAATACACAAGTGCAATATATACACCAAAAATGTAACTTAAAATGATTAAAATGAACTACCACAAGATATTCAAAATCATTAAATTTTTAAAATATCATAATCTTGAATCACTTACTTTTTAGATGAATCTCAAATGAATCGCTCTTGTTTATGCTAAACGATTTCAGTTGCTATTGGACAATATTGGTCGTTCTAATATTCAAACCACTAAATGTATGTTAAAACCTATTTGGTGTACAAATGACGGGTGTACATGTGAGTTTTTCTAAACAAGTATACACGTGGACAATGTTTACGGGTGTACATGTGTATACATATTTCATTGTCCACGTGTATACTTGTTTACAAAAACTCACATGTATGTGTGTGTACACATTGGTGATTTTGACCATCATTGCAATCATGGTTATGTATTCTTGATTATCAGATGTAAATATGAATCATTGCAAATAAATTTAACATATTATTTGGTGTCCATATATTATTGTACAAGTTAATTGATGTAAATGTGAATCATTGTACATGTGGATAATAAAATTGTTGTGTGCATGATATAGTGTACACGCCAAATGCTTTTTAAATTTACGGTTTCATTTATGCATTTTAGAAAATCTTACTAGTTTATTTGTGTTATTTTAACATATGTAAAGAAATTGTACACATATGGTGACCGGCGCTTACTAAAAAATACCAAATATACATAACAAAAGTCAAACTAAAGTTGTACACATGGTTTTGTGTGTTAATCATATCTAATAATTTTAAGCTTTTGATTTTTGTTCTTTTAATTCATTTTATAATGCATTTAAATATGTGCACATATGTTCTCAATTGCATTAGCATTGGGGTTGTAGTACATAATCAGTTTTTTTTTTGCTAAATCAAATAGACAATTGTTTACTTTTGAAAGTTTGGAGGAAAAAATTAAAGCAATCAAAAGACCAAGTATCATTCGTGCAATTATGATGATGTACTAGAATGAAGAATCAAAACGTTTGTGAGTGATTTTGTGTACATTTTGAAACATGTACACGTGTACAACCAAAATGAACCAATATATATAAACTAGTTGTACACATATAGGTTTAGGGTTAGATATATGCACAATTAATAAGTTTAGGGTTAAATACAAAATTATACAAACGTTAAGGACCAAAAAAACAAAAAAAAAAACAAAAGTGGCCATTGATGTTCCCGAGCTTCTACGGTGCCGTGACGGCGAGAGAGATAAGGTCACGACGCTGGAAACATTGTTGCAACGCAACGGAAGAGATGACAAAGTGAATTAACGCGCCTGAAGAGATGATAAATAATATTACAACAGATCATGGCCTTCGACAAAGTAGAAGACGACGATATGCGTTTACGGCAAGTATTCAAGTGACTACCGTTCAGTTTCTTCCTCTTCATCTTTTTTTGCCATTAAAATTATTGTTTTCCAGATTTCTTTTGGAATTTTTCTACCATTAAAAATTATTTCTCTTTAACAGAGAGAGAAAGAAAACAAAATTAAAAGGAAAATTGTGGAATCTATCTAGTTTCAATAAAGAACGTAGTTATCTTGTAGTTGTGAAAAACTACCTTAGGAGCAATAACTGTCTTATGGTGTAATAAAAACTCATAAACTGCTCTATAGTGTAAATCACTCTTATTTTATTGTTCATAAAATATCATTTTGGAATATTTCAATTCGTTTTCTTCTCTCATAAAATATAAAGCACTCTATACTTTTGTTTGCAAACATACTATTATTGCGAATCTGTTTAGAGTGGGGTTAGAGATGTTCTAAGTGGTAGAGATGGTTTTATTGGTTAGACAAATAAACCTAAATTAGACATCGTTATATAAACAAATTATTGTGTAATATGAGAAAAATATAATTCACGCATTAAAATATACATGGCGTATATGTCGTCGCTAACTGATAAGATCAAAATATAAGTTTTATCCATATCTATATCTAACTAAAAATCCGAATAAAATTATAGATTTTATATTCTCATTAAGACAAATTATATTCTTATGAGAATTTTTATCTCAACCTAAATCTCAAAGACAAATATTATGTTTTATTTGAGAAGAGAAACATGAAGATGGGAATGAAAAATATAATCATGTTCTTAATTAAAAAATATAATCATAAGATGTAACAAAAAAAAACAAGTGGATGTATGTGAAACGTCCAAGTGATAGTTTGAGGATTCAGCTGCACAGTTCAAACATGAAAACGAATGTTCAACAACTACATTGATATATTATATGCATTTGATATTGAATTGATCAAAGTAATTTTATAACAAAACGAAACTTAATCTGATTGGATCCATATATTAATGCTTAACCCCCCCCCCCTCCCCCCCACACACACACATACCATCAATTAGAAAACCTTAGACGACACAAATATTAATTAATCCTTGGTAAATTAAATGACAATATGTGATGTCTAAAATAATTGGTGTCACATCCGGAGTATAGTTTTTATTTGATTTTTAGACAGTACAACTATTTTTGGATTATGACGACATAATAGTAACGTTAAATTGATTTTCTTGCACATAAAATCCGTATTATAAACACGTTGAGGTTAATTGTAAATACTTACATACCAATTTTCATATATTAGTTGAAGACTCAATTAAAAATTTAAACGGACTTGCTCGTATATACATAATAACCCAAGAAACCAGGGTAACCAAGACTACTATTGTGATCCATTAGATCGATCGGAAAATAGTACAATATTGTAAGAGAGATTTAAATTCTATGCTTCCATGTAGGAGGTCTCTTTTGCAAGTGGACACTCGTAACAGACCCACTATATATCAATTTGGAGTACAAGCCAATATAAGGAAAAAGACGGAAATAAAATAAATTTTCAACAAAATTCCAAATTACTGGTGGAAAGGAGGAGTATATAAGACTATTTGAAGTTTTGAAAAAAATATATATGAAAAGAAACTTCATAAAGATGGGTTAAAGTGTGGCTTTTGAACCGAACTTTGCATGAAAACCAAGACAATTTGAAGTTTGAACAAACAAAAAGGTGAAATTGTTTTTCATAAAGATGAATTAAACAATGGCTTTTCATGAAAATCATTAGGAGCTTAAGATTTCAGCACTGCAGATTTATCGACTAGAGTAGCCCAAATGATTATTTATAATTCGATAAACATCAATTAACGAATAAGTTGCGTGTGTGTGTGTGTTTGTGCAACTGTTCTAAACTGAAAATAATGAAGTTGAAAATTAAGAAAGCTAGCAAGAGTATAAACGAAAGAGTAAAAGGCAAAAAGTGATCAGATGATATTATTTCGTGTCTAGGTGAAATGCATCCCGATTTGTGCAGACATTTTAAAAGTGTCCCATTCAAAATAGCTATGACCTACCTTAATATATTTTTGTTTCACCACCAAACACAAAATCTAAGCTAGATTTCAAGTAAATGAAGATATATATTATTGGCGACCATGTAATTAAGTACACATCTACAATTTTAACATCAAGTAGTTCTGTATTTTTGATACTTTATCCCATAACAAATAATATTGTACTTTTACCATTTTAACATCAAGTAGTTCTGTATTTTTGAAACTCTATCCCATATTCCCATAACAAAGAATATTACTTGGTTGAAGATTTATATAATATAACAAAGAATAACAGATTATAAGACCTTGGTCCTATAGACTAACCTAGGGACAAGTTCCTTAACAAACCCGGAACTCAAATTCAACACCGAGCGACAAAACAAGAGACAAGTTGCTACCAACGACCAATCGGCCATAAATCTCATTTCGTCATTTTGACACTTCAGCTTGATAGTGTGGATAAAACGCACGTGTTTTAATTCACGAACGTTCGTAGCAATGAAAAATCCAAAACTTTCATATTTTAATCAGCTTTTTTAATCTCCCACTACAATACAAAACTGCATAAACATGAAAAAGACTTAAGGGGTTCATGAACCTTATCTACTATATAAACCCTTTCACCGTCTTCCATAAGAAAAAAAATTAAACATTTGACAATCAAGTTAAAAAAAAAAACATTTTCGTTTACTTAAAAAAAACCACTTTCATTTGCTTCTGTAATAATAATGTACGGAGAGGGCGAGATAACGGCGGCAGCAGAATCCGATTACGCTTTGTTGGAGTCAATACGACGTCACTTGCTAGGAGGAGACAACGAGTTACGATTCAATGAGTCAATACCGAGTTCTTGTTTCACTCAGAGTTGGGGAGACTTGCCATTGAAAGAGAACGACTCCGAGGATATGTTAGTCTACAGTGTCCTCAACGACGCCTTTGAAACGCCGTCGCCGTCATCGGACTTGAGCTGTCTCAGCGATTTTAACTATTTTCCGGCGGTTAAAACAGAATCTTTGGATAACTTCGCAGCGGTGGTTGAAAAACCGAAGGCGGTGGCGGCGCCGCCGGGGAAGGGAAAGCATTACAGAGGGGTGAGACAGAGGCCGTGGGGGAAATTCGCGGCGGAGATACGTGATCCGGCGAAAAAAGGAGCGAGGGAATGGTTAGGGACGTTTGAGACGGCGGAAGATGCAGCTTTGGCTTACGATAGAGCTGCTTTCAGGATGCGTGGTTCCCGCGCTTTGTTGAATTTTCCGTTGAGAGTTAACTCCGGTGAACCCGACCCGGTGAGGATCAAGTCAAAGAGGTCTTATAAGTCTTCTTCGTCGTCCTCTTCTGCAAACGGGAAGCCGAAGCAGAGGAGAAGAACAGAGAACGTGCCATAGTTCAGGTGAAGTGCATAAGAGACACGTGTCAACCACTTGGTTTGGTATCGTTAGTTTAATGTGTGTATTGTAAAAAAGGAAGAGAAGTAAAGTGTTCCTTATGTAAATTATCTGATACTCACTCCATGAATTTCATTTGTTTCTTTTTGGTCTCTTTTACTAAACTAACAGCCATTTCCACAATTACGTAGTAATTATCTCATGATGATGTGAATACGTGCTCATTAGCTTTTAAAAGATCATATACTATATTGAAAATATGAGATGATATACATATTTACAAGAAGGCTTATCGTATCTATCCAAGAATGATTCATCATAAAAAGACACAAACTAGAGGATTCATACCCAATCGTTCAGTTCCATCTCTTTATTTGTGTATATATCTAAAAAAAAACTAAGAATTTCTTATTCAGGGGCTGTCGTGCTCAAAATTCTGATTCCTGTTGTTTCTACTACCAAAAGAGCAACCACAAAGTTTGTCTTCACTAACTTCAACACCGCTACATATTCATTCTAGCCTGTGTCGGCTCTTGACCATGGCAGTAAGGGTAATGACCATGGATCTTTGGGTCCAGAATTTTATTTAGTGTGATTTTATTAGTAATAAAAGGTTCACATTAATTTGTTAAAGAGTAAATAGCTAGTAACTTTATAACAAAAAGAACCTATAAAAGGTTCACATTAATTTTTTAATGTGTATTGTCTTTCGTATTTAAAGAAACTCATACCTATTTTCTCCTTTTTATTTGTTGTGGATTATTAAAATTCTTTAGTTGAACTTAAAAACTACAATGGAAAAATGTTTAAAATAGGATCCATTTTTTTATATTTGCCCAAGGCTATTAGATTTTTTTTTATATTTTCCCTCACATCACCATTACATGATACAAATCGATGCAATTCACTAATTTACCCATTTATTGATAGGGAAATAGAATTGGGCTGATTATAGTTTTAGCCCATCTATTTAGAATAAGGCCCAACCTTAAACATGGTTCGGGCTAAAACCGAACCCATCTTATATTGAATAAGGCCAGGCCCAAACTCTCTATTTAGCATCCCTAGGGTTTTACATTTCGTAAGCGTTCGTTCACCCACTCGCATTTCGACATCCGAAACAAAGGTCTTGTCCGAATCAACTCTTCGATCTTTAGGTTCAGATTTTATCCATGGAATCGTCTAGTCAGTAAGGTTTTTCCCTCTCGAAAAATCCATCAAGCAAGCAGTTTTCTCGTATTTGATTCGTTACCTACCGGAGATGGCGACTGTGAACCCGTTCGATCTCTTAGGAGTTGACGCTGAGGATCCAAGCCAGATCGCTGTGGCTTTGCCCAAGAAGGTCGAGAAAGCAGCTCCTTTGTTGCCTGCTAAGTTACAATCCAAGCAGGCTCCTCCTTCTCAAGCTGGTAAGATGTTATTTGGTTTGTGTACGTTTTTGAACAGAGTCAGTGTTTAGACATGTTGGGTAGTGTTTGCTTGATTCATTTCATTGGAACCTTGTTGAAAAATGTATGCTTTTGTCATGTGTTTTTTTTTTTTTACTGTTTTGCTGTCTTAACCTTAACTAGGGAGCTTTGTTTGATTATGTCTGAATAATCTTTTATACTAGAGCTAAGCTTAACTAGGGAGCTTTGTGTCTGAAAAAGTAGCTTTTTATATATTTGATGAATAAGCGACAACTGTTTTACTTTTAATTAAATTTGCGTAGAGTTCTTGGAAAGTTATAGAATGAAATGGATATTAATTTGTCTTTAATAAATGTAGTGAAGGGGGAGTCAAGGAATGCTCCTTCAGGAGGTCGTGGGCCGCCTCGTGGTTCATTTAACCCGGGAGGAAACAGACCTTACGATCCAAAGGATGGACCAAAGGATGGTGAGAGGAACGGTGGGTTCCGTGGATACCGCGAAAGTGGTGGTCGTGGAGGTCAAGTTGGTGGATTTGCCAATGGTAGAACAGGTGATGTGGAACAACGCCCAAAGAGGGTCTATGACCGCCATAGCAGAACAGGTCGTAGGTAAGCTTTTCTTTTCATGTCTTCTACTTTTGGTTACTTCTATGTTTGATTTCTACTGTTTGTGATTTTGTTTTGACTTTTGATGTTTGCTAGTAATGACCTGAAACGTGAGGGTGCTGGTCGTGGAAACTGGGGTACTACTGAAGATGACACCACACCGTAAGCCTCTTGCTCTTCAGTTTGATTCCTTCTTCTATTAGTTGCAATTTGTATGTGCTCTGTCTTGTACCTATAGATTGGAAAATAATCTCGTACGTTTGTCTAAATGTTAGACCAACCGAGGAACCGACAACAGAGGTTGAGAAGAGCCCTGTTGCTGAGAATGAAGGTGGTGAGGATGACACCACTGCTGCAAAGAAAGACTCTCCTGCGGCTGAGCAAGAGGAGAAAGAACCTGAAGACAAGGTATAAACATATTCGGCTACTAATGTGCTTGAACATGTTATATGAGATGAGAAAAATTCGAAGTTTTAAATCTATATGTGGGTTTGTTATAGGAAATGACACTGGAAGAGTATGAGAAAATTCTGGAGGAGAAGAAGAAAGCTCTGCAGGCCACAAAGGTTGAGGAGAGGAAAGTTGACACCAAAGTGTTTGAGTCTATGCAACAGCTCTCTAACAAGAAGACCAATGATGAGGAAATCTTCATTAAGCTGGTGAGATTCTAAATTATTCTACTTTCATCTCTACAAAATTTGCTCTCACGGTAATAGAGCAAGAGCTGATTCTTGTGTTGTTATTGTTTCAGGGATCCGACAAGGACAAACGCAAAGATGCTGCTGAGAAAGAAGAGAAGACCAAGAAGGTCTTGTTTCTTTCTCTTCTCACCATCCAGTATGCGAGTCTAAAACATTTTTGTACTGAATCTATGCTGGTTTTGTAGTCGTTGAGCATTAACGAGTTTTTGAAGCCGGCTGATGGGGAGAGATACAACAACCCCAGAGGTGGATACCGTGGAAGAGGAGGTCGCGGTGGTGGTCGTGGACAGAGAAATGGAGGAAACCAAAGGCATGGAGGAGCACCTGCTCCGGCAATTGGAGACAGTGCTCAGTTCCCATCGTTGGGCAAGTGAAGACCCCTGTTGGTCCTTGAGCCTCTATCAATCTCTACGCTTTCTTTAGTTTAATATTTGTTCTTAGTTCATTTTTGTTGCACTTTCTCCACAAAACAAGTTTAGAAGGCTTTTAAATTATGATGGAAATACAATATTAGAGGATTATCTATCTGATCTTGTTAGTTTTAGATATGAGAATTTGTACTCCCTACACACCAAATATCCCCTATTTGCACTCTATACTCTAAATCCCTCCAATTTTCTTCCCCCCATCATTACCATTTTCCCCCATTTGCATGGTATCTCACCCTTTTAAGTATATTGAGCTAATTTACTCTTTAGATATCCGTTATTAGTGTCATAATAACAACCTTCTAGAAGAATTGTTTTCTCGGGAATGCAACACAAATAATGTTACAATATCATATTTCGAATTATCTTTAAGGCTCGTCTGCTTTATTTGCATAAAGGGTCTTTTACTATAGAGTAAAGTTTATGGGTTTCAAACATCGAAATACATCAGAAAAAAAGAAGAGAAAAGCTATAAAACGAAAGGAAAAGAAAGTTGTCAATTTGAGAGGTCTTACATGCAATGCAAACAAATGATTATAATGGTGAGTTATGATCCAAAGAGACTTCTTGAGACTAATAGAATCAAGATGAGCAACAGCCTGATTGCTGGTTCACTGGCTGTCCGCGAATATTGACCGTCGGTGGCTTGGCACCTCCAGCTGGTTGGCTAGCCATTCTGCAAACACAAACCACAAAAAAACAGTTAAGAGTATGGAAGTGAAAGGTTTAGGGAACAAAAGTAGAATCTAATTCAAACCTGGTCTTAATAGCAGCAGTCATGGCCATGAAAGCTTCTTCAACATTGGTTGCATTTTTAGCACTTGTTTCCAAGAAAGGGATCCCCAGTTCATCTGCAAAAGCCTGTAGGAGGAGAAAACAAACTTCTTATTACTCATCTTTTCGACAAGGTTCACGGAAAAGAGGCCACTTGGTTCGTTTTGTTACCTGAGCTGTCTCAGTGGATACAACCTTCTGCGATGTGAGATCGTTTTTGTTCCCAACCAGTAGCTTGTTCACGTTCTCACTGGCGTAACGGTCGATTTCATTCAGCCACTGTTTGACGTTGTTGAAGCTCTCTTGGTCCGTGACATCATAGGTGACCTGCCAAGAAAAGCCAATGACAAGTAAACAAAGGATGGATCTATAAACAAGAAGATGATTGCTTCGTGAGAAATACAATGATTCCATGAGCTCCTCTGTAGTAGCTGCTGGTGATGGTCCTGAAACGTTCTTGGCCTGCTGTGTCCCACTGTATACACGGTCATTGCCACGAGTTATAGTAGTATACACGCTTGCCAAGTTTTAAATGAATATATGTTATCAAGAACACTTACAATCTGGAGTTTGATTGTCTTTCCGTCTTGTTCAACTGTGCGGATTTTCTGAATCACATCTAACATTAGCCAACACTAATATTTTTTTTGTTTTCCGAGTACTAACAAGTGATGGGAAGAGTAAACTTACAAAGTCAACACCAATGGTACTGATGTAGCTATCCAGGTAAGAATCATCCTGTACACACAAATTCAAGACATCAAACTATAAGCACACAAAGAGCAACAACGATACTATACTGTAACCTGAGAACTAAACAAGTATTAAACTTCAAAGACCCATAGATTTGTTACTCGTGTTCAATGTTAAAACGCAATTACCAAAGATAATACACTCATAGTAACAATGATAGCATAGTGTAAACTGTTGTTAAAAAAAAAAAGTATAGTGTAAACTATTTTGGAGAAACAAGTAATTGAACTTGAAGGACGCACAGATTGTTATTAAACGGCAATTAACACATGCAAGTAAGAAATCTAAAACAATTATTCAGCTGGAGAAAGAGTTACTTACAGCAAACCTTAGAAGCAAGCAAGATTTTCCAACACCAGAGTCACCGATAAGCAAAAGCTTGAACAGGTAGTCACTGCAAATTAAAAAAAAAGAGAGGATTAAGACAGAACGATAAACATCATTAAGACTTAAACCTATTAAAGGATTCCTTTTGCCACGTTTCGGTCGAAATGTTCAGAATTGATAAAATAATTAATCTGAAAGATACGTTGATTAAATTTGTTCAAAATCAAAACCGTGAGAACTCTATGCGATTAAAGGTAACACAGTCTCGAATTGCAACATCGAATTTTTCCAAGTCAAATTCCCCTAGATCCAATCTATGTAAGATCCTAATCGAGAATCGATCAAGCGAAATTAAAAAGAGGGGAAAAATTGAGTAGATTCAACTCAGAAACCTTACATGCCAACAAAGATCCAAATAAAATCGAAACAATTCAAAGACATCAAAAACAAAAAGCGGGTAAATCGATCCAAATCATGGAGAAGAGAAGAGTCTTACTATTCAGGATTCATGGCTAAAGTATCGTTTCTAGATCGATCTCCCAACGAATCAAACGAGAAGCTCGGGGTAAAGGGATAATATGGCGATAGTATTTTCAGCGATCTTCGTCAGGAACAAAGAAGAGAGAGAGAGAGAGAGAGAGAGAGAGAGAGAGAGAGAGAGAGAGACCTAAACGGTGAATGTTTTTTTGTTATTTATTTATTTATCCTTTTGTCCTCTTCGACTTTACTTATTAAGTTGATCTCTCTTTTTGTCAGGTATAGGCCCGGGCGCTGGGGTCTTCGGGGCAGTTCGGACCGATTCCTTTCAGAATTGAATTTTTTAGATCCTAAATATTTAAATCTAATAGATTCTTAGAAAATTTTGGATCGGATCCGAGTCGGTTTTTCGGATCCGGATATGTTCGGATCTATAATTAAAAATATCCATAAAATATTCATAATTTTTTGAATCTATATCGGATCCGGATTGGGTTTAGATATTTATGATCTAAAAAGGATATGGCATAACCAACTCTATCAAATTTAGTCGATATTTGTCATATATATCTAAAATTTTACAAAATAACTTAAATCAAACTATTAATAATTAAAATAAAACATTTTACATTTTAAAACTTCATGTTACTTAAAAAATGTTACAAAATAATAACAAATGTTAACAAAAGATATTTCAACTAAATCATACAATAGTATAAAATAGAACACAAAAAATCATTGTTTTAGAAATACATCTTCTTAAGTCGGATACAAATCGATTCTTATTGGGTCTGGATCTATTCGGATCAGTTCTTTTCAGTTCCGGTTAACAAAAAAATTAAATCTAAAAGGTATTTGTAAATTTTTGGTTCGGTTTGGTATCGGGTATTTTTTTGTCGGTTCCGTTTCGGGTTTTTGGATCTAAATTAAAATGCCTAAGCCTAGTACAATAAATAAATAAGTGGGACCCACGCTTTCGGAAAATTGTAAATGCGTTTGCTTTTGGTGTTTGAATGCTGACTTGGCAAAGCCAACCCCATAGATGCGTGGAGGCACAAATCAATCAATCATTCTATCTTTTCTTCTGTCACTTTTTTCTTCTTCTTTCTTTTTGATTCTATACACTCGGGGAGGAAAGCTAAATTTAGGAGGAGATTAAAGTTTCGAATCTGATCAACCTTACTTTTAAGATATTGATTATTATGCATTTTTGGAGGAAGAACTTCTTAAGAAAAAAGTATATTCGTTCTACAAAAATTAGAGGCATAGAAATATGAGAACATTTAAAAAAAAAATGAGAACATTATATTTGATTATCTTTTGGCATTACAGTATATATGATAAATTTTAATATTTAGCTTATCATCGTCGTGGAAGTCAATGATAACGCGAACATGTAGACGACTTGAATTAACTAAAATATCTGTAATTATTTCATTTATATTCAAAATGAATATTACTGCCTTTCAATCAACGAAAACTACGTCCAGAAACTCAAGAATGTTGGCACCAAAAACCTTCACCACACGTTCATGCAACTTGCAAGACAGGCGAGTATTGAAGCGGATTGTTTATCATAAGTTGCAAGAGCTACTGCCAATCAAAATGATGTTATCTCTTTGACTCGATGTTGTATAATAAATGATACGTACTTTGAGTGATCGTTATACACATCTTCCTGAGATAAACGAATAAGTTTGCCGACAGAGAAAATAAATAAATAAATTTAGTATATAGCTCATGCAGGCTCCACAACAACAGAAACATTGAAGCAGTTCTACAAGGAAGGCTCATAACAGTCAACAGATTATGTAATGTAATCATGTGATATTAAGTTTGTTATTAGTAATTCTCTTTCGCATGTATACAGTAATAAATGGTTAGTTACCAATCATAAAAATGATATCTGCTTTAATACTTTACCAGCCATCAAAAACGTCAACAGTATGATACTATAAACATATTTTTATTTGTAAACTCGTTATATGGACCATCTCAAGTTCTAAAAACTGGAAGATAACAAGCATTAGAGCAGGCCCTATTGGTAAATGATTTAATGTCATACTACATTTAATTGAATACGGGCCCAATGTGTAGGCCCATTAAAGTTATTGTACGCGAGGATAAGAGATTTCAATATAGCTTAAGCGCTGAAGCTACTGATAAGGCTTTCGTTACTCTGCAAACATGGCGACGAGCTCTCGTCTTCTTCCTCAGGTTCTTCATTTCTCTGACTCACAAACACACTTCACATCATGATTCTTTGAATTCTTAATTTATCTTCTGCTGGTTTTCCTTTTTGTGGCGACAGGCACTGCATATGTTACCGAGAATCCCTACTAAGAATCTAAGAGTCTCTTCATTTACACCATCAGTGAACTCTCAGATATCATTTTCTCTAAATCATTCCGGCTCCAACTTTGGCTTCGCGATCGATTCCAGGAAGAGAAGGGAGTTTATCGCCAAAGCCGAAGAGAGTACTGAAGGTGAAGACACTGAAGAAGCAGTTATGGAGGATGTTGCTGAAACAGAAGGAGCCACTGAGGTGGAGGAAGCAAAAACTCCGTGGAAGCCAAGGACCAAGCTCGGAGATGTCATGGGGGTAAGTTATAATATCAAATGTGTTGTTCTGTAATAATATGTGCCATGTTTGCTGATATTGCACCAGATATATGACATTTTGATTTGGCTTTTTGTTTATGTAGATACTGAACCAGAAAGCAATTGAGGTTTCAGAGAAAGTAAGACCGGTTCCAGAGATTAGGACAGGGGACATTGTGGAGATCAAACTAGTAAGTTCTTGTTCTTGGTATCATATGAAGTCATTATTATTATTATGTATCAAGCAGCAAGATTTGATTTTGATGTGGTGGGTTTGATTTATACAGGAAGTGCCTGAGAACAGACGTAGGCTATCGATCTACAAAGGTATAGTGATGTCTAGGCAAAATGCAGGCATCCACACTACTATTCGTATCCGGAGAATCATTGCAGGCATTGGCGTTGAAATCGTCTTTCCTATGTTAGTATCCTTCTTCCTTGCCTCTCTTAATTATCCACACACTAGCTCGGGCATGGCGTACTGTTAAATATGAATTTTAATAATATTGGAGCTTTTAGGTGGGGTTAGACTGTTTAGAGTTAAGAGTCTTTGATCATTTGGATGTTTTGGAGCTTTTTGGCTTTGGGAGTGATCAAAGAGTGTGGACTAGAAGGCAAACTCTATATGGTCATCTTGCTCTTCCTTAAACTTGAAAAATAAGGAGAGTTTTGATTCTGAATCGTATCATAATAAATGCATCAGTTATTTTCATGTAAAATTGAAAAACATTTGCTACTTCAAGTATGAAAATATACAACTACCACAGAATAGTGCATCAACCTTAGTCTTGATCACTGTAGAGCTGGCTGTTATCTTAACATACTAGTCTCCACTTGCTGTATGATAGGCTGAATCTACAATGAATTGGGGTTTAAGAGTATGTATATGATGTGTATTTTGATTTGAACAGATACTCACCAAACATAAAGGAGATAAAAGTGGTGAGTCACAGGAAAGTGAGAAGAGCAAGGCTTTACTATCTGAGGGACAAACTTCCTCGTCTCTCTACTTTTAAATGAGCACCACCAGTCTTATGCTGTCTTCAACCTCCAAAGGTAGCTAAGCTAAGCCACTCTTGTTTCCACCCTCTTCTTTGTAAGAATTGTTTGTTTGTTTGGTTGTCTTTTGGATTTTGTTTCTCTTCATGTAATAATATTACAGTGACATATGAGAAAAGTAAATCAAAATGCTTGGTGAGGCTCCCTGTTGAAGTTTTAATCTTGAGTAGGAATGTGGAGCAGTTAAATTTATATTCAGTTCTTACTGAATCAATGGACTTTCCAGGTAAAGCAGAAAAACGAATATTCTGGGAACTCATCTGAGTATTTTCTTGTCTCTTTCATTTCTAATGACTGACTATAACTACTCTCTCATGTTGTCTTCGTCATGATTAATACTAATCTCGAGTTAATAATGCGTTCATGTCTCAATATTTAATTGCCCACCAACGCTAATCATTAATGGTCAGGGAAAGATAAAGTAAAAAAATTAATAGTGAGGAATGAAAATGGCCAACCACCTGAAAGCCCACTAGTACATTTAGCTTTATATAAATTAATGAAACCAATGAAAAACCGCCACGTCTTTAGCTCTTATTTCCAGCCTGTCGCTTCTTTTTTCTTCTGGACAACTGTATAATAATAATAATACACGTGTCACAAATTCTCTCTCTCTCTATTCTTCTTCCCCGTAGTTCCCGGAGACGACGCCGGAGGAACTTTGCTTCGACTTCACGTGGCCGCTCCACGAAGCGCCTTGGTTTTCTTCCCTTCAATCTCTCTAGAAAATTTCCTGTGCCTTGGTCACCACCAACCGAACCAGAGGAGGAGAGCGATCTCCGGAAGAGAGAGAGAGAGAGAAATAAGCAGAAGCTTCTTCGCTGATCAAACGTTGGACCCGTGACTTTTTGTTTATTTTCTTCTTCAGGTTTGATCCGTATCTTTTTCTCTCAGCTTCTCACTGATTCTATTTTCCCTTTTTAGCTTTCTTGAGCCAAAAACAAAAAAAAAATAAGAATTTGGAATTGTTTTGAATTGGATTTGGATGTGTTGTGTAGGTTCGGAGTTGTAGAGATTGATTGATTGATTGATAGATTATTGTGTGGCAATGTCTGGCGTTGGGGAGAACCAGCTTATCTCCATTGTACCTGATGAACTCAAATTCCTTTGTAAGCATATTATGGTCTTACCTTAGAAAACATGAAGTTCAATGATGGTTACATTTTTTGGGGGTTGATTCTCTTAAGCATATGAATGAATTTTTTATCTGCTCTATCAAATTGATTTTGTTGGATACTCATGAGAGTATTATTGATGTTTGTATCAGTTGAACTCGAGAAGCAAAGCTACTGTGATCTTAAAGTTGCTAACAAAACTGAGGACTATGTTGCTTTCAAGGTGTTTCCGCATCCTTATCCACCAAAACTTCATTTGTTTTCTGTCATCAAGTTTTTATAACTGTTAAAGTTGTCATCAGGTGAAGACAACGTCTCCAAAAAAGTATTTTGTAAGACCCAACACCGGTGTCATTCAGCCATGGGACTCCTGCATCATTCGAGGTTACACACTCATTCATTCTTCATTACTCCTTCCATCGTAGGGACTGATTTAAGATCTTCTGAAACTGTAGTTACTCTACAAGCGCAAAGGGAGTATCCTCCAGATATGCAGTGCAAAGACAAGTTTCTCCTTCAAAGTACCCTTGTCCCTCCACACACTGATGTTGATGACCTTCCTCAAGACACTGTAAGTCACTGCTTTCAAAAGCATTATTATTATTATTATCCATAATCATGATTTTTTTGCATTTCTGGGAGAATAAAAAATTGGCACTAAATCTGTGCCATGTCTGTGTTTTAGTTTACAAAGGACAGTGGGAAAACATTAACAGAGTGTAAGCTCAAGGTCTCTTATATCTCCTCCTCCACAACCCAAAGATCATCTGAATCTGGAGGAACCAATGGCGATGGAAATGGCTCTGAAACCATCTCTGTGAGTACCAACCACATCCACTCTACTATTCAATCTGCATGTATCATTGACTTACTGCACATTCTCTTAAGAGCATTATATTTTTAACTTTTTGTGCTAACCAACCATGATAGTAACAAAAGCCTTATAGTAGAAGGATGATTCTGTAAAGTTTTGGACCTCCTGCACAGATAGACACTTTATTAAGTAGTCCCCTTTTTGTGATAATTGTATTAATACAGACTTTCTAGTATTTATCCTTCTGTTGTTTTGAGGCTATATAAACTGTAATTCTGAATCTTTCTTCATACGGTGAACAAATGTACCTCACAGAATCTCATAATTCACCACATCATAGTTTAAGAGAGATTTAGTTCTTCCCTTTTTTTAATTCCACTCTAACTTCCTTACCATTAACATGTGTGGTCAGACTATACAGCGGCTGAAGGAAGAGCGAGATGCAGCTGTTAAGCAAACACAACAGCTGCAACATGAACTGGTACGATCTCCATAAACTTTTCCTTGGTATTCTATCATTTGATTAATCAAATGCCATTGCTTAGTTACAAAGGATCTTGCCAAACATGTTTTGAAATGACATTGCAGGAGATGGTGAAGAAACGAAGAATGAACAGCGGAAATGGGTTATCCTTGAAGTTGGCAGCTTTGGTTGGACTCATAGGACTCATCATCGGTTTCATCCTAAAACTCACCTTAGCTTCTCCCAAATAAAAAGCTAGCATCATCTTCTCCGCGTGATCTACCATCTCCAACATATGTAACCGCAGGAACCAAATCGGCGTCACACATTTTGGGGGGGGGGGGGTATTCTACTCTGTTAACTCTCAATATCAAAGCTAAATCTCTCCATATCCCTCTCTCAGTCTTTTCTCTCTATGATCTGTTTTAGTTTGTTTTGTCCATCAAAAAGTTTGCTTCTTTGTCAGTTATTTTGGATGTACATTTTTTTACAACAGCAGAAATTTTCGTGATTCGACTTTACTCTTTCGCTACTTCATTGTTGGTCCCAAGTTATGTTATAAATTTGATTTGGTTGGTACATAAGATCCAACTTAAAATGCCCAATAGGGTCGGTAGTATGGAGAACAACCGTTCGGACACATGCAGTTGGTAGATTTTAGGATAATGACATCTAATGTGAGAAACACAGCATCTTTAGTTGGTTTTGTTTTTGTTTTTGTGTAAATACACACATACATAAGATCTTGAAATTGTAATACATTTCTGTATAGAATCTGATGATAGCTTTTTTTTTTTAATTCTATTAAATATACAGAATTTGATAAGTGTTTTTCTTTTACTTTCTCAATGGTAGTTGGAGACAGTAAATGAGAGTGACTCACACAATGAACTACTTTTATTAAGGCTGCTTTCAGCTCTTACCAACCCAAGCAAGGAATTGGCAGTAAGGTAGCATTATTAATAACTTTGTACATAAACAGAACACAGAAGCATCAACGCAAAAGTAACAGAAGCATATCTGACATGAAAGCAAAAGATTCCAAACCTACTGTTATGTTATGATTAGCTATAGGCTATAGCTTTTTGCCAAGCAAAGTTTCTTTTCTAAAAATCAGTCTGATACTATCTCTCCTCACACTAATGATATCTCAAGTTAGTTGAATCTTGACCAGGAACTCTACAAAGCTTGAACCTGAACACAACACTACCTCCACGTCCCTTCTCTCGCCAATACTCCTGAACCAAGTACAACCCATCAT
This sequence comes from Brassica napus, assembly GCF_020379485.1. NCBI lineage: Eukaryota > Viridiplantae > Streptophyta > Magnoliopsida > Brassicales > Brassicaceae > Brassica > Brassica napus. Next base: position 27,007,724 of record NC_063439.1, read on the forward strand.
AAACATAACACTTTCCTCTCGAGTCCTTTACGCCACGTATCACTCTCACCGGATTCTTTGCCTCCACGCTATTAGCCAAAGCCAAGTTCCCCGTTTCAAGCTTCTGATCTTTGACCACCGTCTGATCCTTGCTCGTCAAGTTACCTCCCTGGCCTGAGTAAATCATCACATCGGAGTTAAACCTATCCGTGTAGCCATTCCCTTCCGACGAAATGATGCTCGTAGCTAGCTTCAAGCCTCCTTTTCTGGTTATGTAGTCAATGCCGCCTCTGATGTAGAAATGGAGACCGATCAAGTTGAGTTCTGACTTGTACTGGAACTTATCTCCGATTTCGATTCCTGGGACCCGTCCTATCATCTTCTTATCGTTCACATGCATCTCATGGTTCATTAGGATGGCTCGTGCTTCGTAATGCCGCCCTGGTTTGTCTTTGTTCAGCGCTTTAAACACCAGTTTGAATATACGCAACACCTTTTGAACTTTCTCGCGTGGGGTAAGAGCTTTGGTTATCTGGTTTTGTCTCGTAACAGGGTTGATACCAAGTCTTTGACTTTTTGCCCTTAGCGCAGTTGCATTACCATTCTCAGGTGAGCTTCTCTGTTTTTCCATAGTGGATGAATGTGAATGTGAGTGTGAAAGTTGTCTCCTTCTACTCTGAGAAGCAATTAGCCTGGAAGCTTCCTCGGAACTTAAAGGCTTAACCTTGCTTCCACAAGATTTACTGTAAGACGAAACAGATCTTCCTCTGTCAACAACACTCCTAGCTGGGACATTGAAGCCAGCTTTCTTCATAATCTCATCCAACGAATCAGCTTCATTAACAGGACAAGCAGGCCTGTGGTGGTAAGCAACACCACTCGGTTCATGTGCGGCTTGAACAACCTCACGACCATTCACGCTTCTCTGATTCTGAACAGAACGAGTCCCACATCCATATGGAAAATCTCTTACAGCAGAGACCCTTTTTTTCTTATCGGAAAGGGATCTCATTTCGATAATCTTCCTGCACACATACAAAGGCAACATCTTAGTTAACACTAAAGTGACATTTTAGTCAAAAAAAAAAAAACATCATCTTGACTTCCAATGAATGAACAGTAACAAGAACAAAATGGTGAAAAATAAGTGTAACGAAGACACAATCTGGAGTGACTTTAATGAGATTCGGACCATTGCAGTATGCACGAACCTAGAGATTGTAAATTACGGACATAGATTATAAGTGAAAATCGATTTTACACTTGATTCAAGTTATTCATCCTAATGTTCTAGAAGCTTCGATCAATCTTCCCCTGCTAAACAAAACCCAAGCATAAACGACAAAATAATGAATGAGTTTATCTCAGAAGAACAGAAAACACGAGATTAAGACAAATAACACACAAGTAACGAAGAGCAACTGACCAATTACAGAGCGTCGTACATTGTGAAATGGTCATAAAACAGCGAAAAAAAAAGATAAATCTATCAAAGAAGACGATGAGTAAGCACCTGTGATGATGATCTTCTTCTTCTCGTAGGAGTATTTGCTTAGGGCTCGGAGAACAAGAGATGTCACTGAAAAGAAAAAGACCGTTTGATTAATTTGTGAGTTTGGATTTTTTTTTTTTTAAACGAAATGTTATTGAGGAACCGTTAAGGCCACTAAACTACATTAATGCATTTCAGTTATAACTTTCTAGCCGTAATTATGCGAATTAATAGCAAAACCTAATTAATTTTAATTCATAATCACGTGATGCGTTATATCATATGCCAATTGTGTACGATGTTGTGATGTTTAGTCTTCCACGGCATTTACTCTCATTACATAATTAAAATTTTCTTTCCTTTCTCTGTCTCATTTTACTTTATTACTATGCTTATAGAAACTCAGAAGTCTATGACAATTCAAATTTCTCTTTCTATAAAATACTCTTGTATGAATTTATTCTATATTAATATGCAGTGTTTCCTTTTTTTTTCTTTCCAATTTCTTCTTACTACTGTGAAATAATTTTCTAGATTTCTGATGTTTTGTCTCAAGTATTGAAAAAGAAGACTTGTTCAACTAAAATTTATTTTTTTGGGTAAAAAACTCAAAAGAAACCAATTAATGACATACTAGTATATTATAGCTGATATATAAAAGCCCATAAAATTAAATTAGTAGGTTATCAAATTTTATAAAAATATGCATAGTAAATTTTCAGATATAAACATAAATGTTCTTCAAATATAATTTTATATTGATCATAAATGTTCATAACTTAATAATTTCATTCATTATACGTGGATCAAATGAAATTTTCATTGAACATCACATAATATGAATAGTTAAAAACGATAATATAGAACGATTTGACATATCATTAAAGAAATAGAAGAACACACAAAACTGAGATTTTCTTTCTCTTTTTCTTAACTTATATCAAGAGCTAACATCGTTAATTGTTGTGAACATTTTACAATAATTGGAAAAAAATTCACAAACTTGTCAATAACTATATACTTTCAAGACACTTACCTTGAAGAAGATCTAAACAACTTTTGCTAGATGATGTTGTGTTGCGTTAAAGATGTGTTTTATACTAAGGGAACGGTGTCTATTTATAAGAAAAGATCGGTTGAACACAAAGTTTGCTTAGTCTTCAAAATTAATTTTTTTTCGCCAAAATTTATTATCTTAAGAGTCCAAATAGGCAAATACATTAGTCTAACATTTTGTAAAATTCATTAAATCAAAATTCCTTTGACTTAATAAAAAATTATATTCAAACGTATTCAATTTTTTACTAATTTATAAAAGCTAGTTCAACGATATTTATTAAGAAGATTATTAAATATTTATTTTTGTCATAATAAATATAAATTGTGATATTCTCTTTGGGTATAATTTTTTTAAAAAATTTAAATTTTATATATTTATAAAAGTTATTTGTAGGATTTCCTCATTTTTTAATTTCATAGTTAAGTAAATAACTCTAGAGTATATTGAGAGATAAAAATTGCACAGCTAAGTAAACTTTCTTTTGTAACTAATTTTTTTTGACGACATTGTACCTAAATTTTAGTCTCATCCTTTCATGAAAATGGAAAAAAAAATTATATAACTAAATAGTTATTTCTTAACTAAATATTAATTAAAATTTGAACACATAATATTTTATTAAATAAATTAAAATGCATTCAACATAATAAAAACACAAAAAATTATTGTAATTCACTAAACACTAAACATAGAAAATATTGTTAGTTTAGAGTATTACAAAAAATATACTTCGTTCGAAGTAGGAAAGTGTAGATATTTGTTTGAAGTTTACTCTTAGAACAACAGTTTCGTTCCATGTTTGATAAAAAAAAGTTCCATGTTTGACTAAAATCTTGAGAAGAAATCTGCTGAGAAGAGACTTCCCTACAAGAAACTTTTTCTCTCAGTATCAAATTTGTGTTTAACAAAAAAGACAAAAACATTATCATAAAGTAATTAAATAGTGAAGTCTGCTGTTCTATTTTTTGATAATGTTTTGTCTTTTTTGTTAAACACAAATTTGATACTGAGAGAAAAGTTTCTTGTAGGGAAGTCTCTTCTCAGCAGATTTCTTCTCAAGTGTGCTTTCAAAAGTTCAATTTTTGGTTAAAAGAAAAATTAACTTCGTTTTTGTGGAGATTTCAGATGAACTCACTTTTTTGTTTATAAAGGATAACTAATAAACTTCAAATAAAGTTATTACTGAAACCCTCAGGTCATTTTAACATATGCGTTGTTCAAAAGACTTTAGAGAAATCTCTCAAGAGACTTCAAACGAAATATGATTTCACAAATATCATGAAAACAAAATTTAAGTGAATGATTGTTTAGATCCGATGTGAGTCCGTGTTTAGCTTCTACAAAACTTAAGCACCTACAACTTTGAACTTCAGCTGTAGAAAGGAAACTCAAGTCATTAATAACAAAATGAAAAAACAAATTAGAAACTTGTGAAAGTAAACATTATTGTTTTCAAGTCAACGAGGTTGACCTGGAATTTTACAAAGCTTAAACTTGTACATACTCTTACCACTAACTCCTTTCTCTAACCAATACTTATCAACTAAATACAACCCATCATAGACATAACGCTTCCCTTTACCATCCCATCTCTCCATGCCACGTATCACTCTCACTTCTGTCTTGTGTCTCATGCTATTAGCTAAAGCTAAGTTGCCCTTTAACATCTTCTGATCTTCAGTTTTGTTTTCATGCTTGCTTATCACGTTACCTCCTTCACCTGTATATATCACAACACCAGCATCAAACTTATCGTTGTATCCATATCCCTCAGAGGCAACGATGCATGTCGCGTACTTCACACCTCCTACTTCCATGTAGTCGATCCCGCACATGGTCTTGAAGTGAAGCCCGACAAGACGAAGCTCAGTTTTGTACTGGAACTCGTCGCCAATGTTGACTCCGGGAACTTGTCCGATTCTCTTCTCTGTGTTCACGTGTCTCCCCTCGCTCTCTAGGAAAGCTTGTGCTTTGATGTCTATTCTAGCTGTAGCGTCAAACGAATCTCCACCGCGTCTCGCTTGTTTGTTTCGATCCAACTCTCTGTAGACATCTTTAAAAGCACGCAAGACCTCAACCACTTTCTCACGAGGTGTAGGAGGTGCAGCAACATCATGATCAGAGTGTTGAGACTCTGGTTCTTGTTTGGAACAACTTCCTCTGTGTTTGGAAGCTCCAAGAACACGACCATGATAAGAGCTTCCTAACGGGGATTCTTGTTTGAGACCACGATCGTGTTTAGAGGTTCTAAACTTTTGTTCTTCTATGAGAGAAGCTCCACTAGGTTCTGAATCTGCATCAGAATGATCAGGACTCTGATTCTCGACAACAACATCATCACTTGTTCTTGGATTCTTGAAATGATCTTTGTCAGGAACATTAGAGGGAGCAGTTCCACAACCAGGTGGAAAATCACGAATTGCATAGACAATTGGTCGCGTACGAGCACGATCCATCTTCTTGTACTAACATTACAAAATACACAATATCAAATTTCTTTAATTCAAAACAATTTCTATAGATTTTTTTTTACTCAATTTCTATAGATTTTGAGGAAACATTTCACTAGAAAATATCCAGAGAGAAGTCTTTTATTAAAAAAAAATTGATTTTATGCACCTTTTACAGATCGTTTGAGGAAATTTAAAGATAATTCAAAAAAAAAAATTAGCAAATAGGATTTAAATTCACTCTCATTTTCTTGGAGAAGACGAAAAAAGAAGAAACCTAGAACTAAGACGAATCCAGTTCAAAGAAGACAGATCCGGAATAAAAAGTTAAATGTAAGATCAGAAACTTCACGAGTAAGAAGAAAAAACAAAGACGTTAAAGATATTACCAGACAAACCACGACACGAGTAAAGACTCATCGATCTACTCTTCTACGTCTTTTTTTTTTGGGTGTAAAATGTTAAATTCATGCTTCTTTCTCTTTACAGAGCATGTGGAAGAGCACTTATTACAACAGAATCAGAAAAGAGAGGAAGCAATAACAGAGGAAACGTTAGGAGACAGCAAACGAAAGGGAGAAGAAGACCTGCAGAAGCTACGGGGAAGAAGGTGACGTGACGATGGTGGGATAGACAAGACAACAGCTCCGGCTTGTGGTGAAGTGTTGCAAAATATGGTGATTTGGCTCAGGCGAAGCGAACGAACAGTCACGGGAAAATTTGGTGAAGTGTTGAATATGATGACTTGGTGCAGACTTTGATAAATAGACAGAGATATGTACTCAATGTCTCTGTTGTTATGGGGTCCATACCGTTAACTTTAATTAAGGGTTGTGGTGATGTTCTAAAAATTAAAAATGAACCTGAAAAATGTCAAATGTACTTTATTATTAGTTGGACCACGTTTGATATGATAATGATTCCAATGTCATGTACTATATGCTTGACTAACAAAGTTACTTGGATGATAATAAGGCTAATGCAATACTCACTGTACTAGCATAAAACGAATGAGTCTTTTCAACTTTCATATGTTTTCTTTTATGTTTTAGTAACCAACTGTTAGAGTCCGGTTTCACCTTCTGTCTAAGCCGCAAATCTGATTCAGCTATCTGAAACTTATCTCCTCCCGAAAGCCCATTAACATTCAAAGCCCTATATTACGTAGAGCTAAAAATAATCAAGTCAAAACTTTGACCAAATCATAGTCGATAGTCTTGGTCAATAGTCTTGAATGGTCATCAATATGATTACTTCTTCTAAGTAGTAGCTAAGATGACTTTATCTCCACCTAGAAATCATATATAAAAGATGTGGTGCTCTTCTTCAGCGTAACGAAGCTTAAGAAAGAGGTCTGGAAGATCAAAATTCCAAGGAAGATTAAACATTTTATATGGCAAGCGTTATCGGGCTTCGTAACCTCTGCAAGTAGACTTTGTGATTGTCACTGTGCGACTGATAGAATATGAAATATCACAATTCTATCGGTTGGTGAACGCAACAATAACTCAATACATAATATCCAGTTTGTTTCAAACAAAATGCAATTACTGCTACTGCCTTGTTGGTTTCATATAAACGAATAAAGTATTCATGACACCTACATATTACCATAAATATGTAACATAAACTTTGCGTTTGTAAAAAGGTTTCTATCAAGAATTAAGAAGATGACAAAAATCTGAAAAGTTGTTTTCACACTATACTTTAGAAAAATTGATAACGATATTTTTATCTTTTATGTAAGAACGCGTATATATAACACATATACAAATTGTTTCTCTCTTGTTTTTTATTTATTTGTATATCAGAACTCTAGAAAATTAACCAACTGATGTTCTATCAAATAGTAGTCTATTGAAAAAAACTATTTGTACTATATAACATAGAAAACAAAAACTTTTGCTGTAAATAGTTAAAATAATTACTATGAAAAATTGACATGTTATGCATTAAAAAAAGTTGTTTTCACATTACATCTTAAAGGAAAATAGCATATAGTAAGCTTTTTTTTTCTAAAAAAAAGCATATATATAACTACTTTATTAGTGAATACAAATGAATTTTGACGAAGTTTTTTTAATTTTCTTAAAACCGGCCCTGCAAAGTTTGGGCCTCCAAGCAAAAAGAAAAATTAAACCCAGCTTCAAATTTCAAATTTCTCAGAAATGCCTAAAGAATAAAACAGTTTTTTTTTTCAATAGAAAGAAAGAGATTTCTGATCTTCAGTTTTGTTTGCCTTGCTTAACACGTTTCCTCCTTCACCAGTAAAAACCACAACATCAGCATCAACCTTACCATTGTAACCCTTTCACTGTGTGGCAATGATGCTTGTGGCAAGCTTAACATTTCCCTTTTTCATATAGTAAAATCATGTACATCGTCTTGAAATGAAGACCCACAACAAGGAGAGGTTTTGTATTGTAACTCGTCGCCAACGTTGATTCCAGGAACCAATCCCATTCTCTTCACTTGTTTCCTCATTTTCTCTAGCATAGCTTGTGTTTTGATGCCCATTATAGCTGTACCATCAGATAAATATCCACCTCGCCATGCTTGTTGGAAACATCTTAAAAAGATGCAAGACCTCAAGCACTTTCTCACGAGGAGTAGCATCATATGGTGATCAGAGTTTCTAAACGCTTCTGCTTGTTTGAAACAAGTTCCTTTTGGTTTAGGAGCTGCAACATGATCATCAATACTCGGAATCTTGATATCATATCCTAATACTTCTAGAAAAGCATTTAGTATCAAGATCTTATCAAATTATATGTTCTCATGAAACTCATCTTCTACATAATAAGAGCACAATAAAAGTTCCATAAAAATATTGTAATAAGGACAAGAAGACAGTATATATATCAAATAAGATCGCCAAAAAGATCCACTTACATAATATCCTTCCTTTTTATATATATATATCTGCAGATTGAAATTTCTAATGCAGGAAAATCTCATTTGGCCACATTTTCTCAGCCAAGAAGATAAAGAGTAAAATAGTTTTCTCTTCAATCATTAGAGATAAGATAGAGAGAGATCTTTGAAAAGGTCTTGTAAGTCTTTGTTCTGAGAAACTTCCTCTTCTTTCATATCATGTGAAGAAGCTCTGCTTGAGGGTATGATCCATTTGACGGCACGTCAAGAAGAAGATCCTGATCAGAAATATCATTATCTTCATAGCTATATGCCATAGACCCACCATAGCTCATATGGTTAAGGCAAGAGACACTATTCTCTATAATCTCTTTGGTTTGGATTTGTTTTGATCTAATCTTTATCATTTCTTTGGGGCTCTTCATCACAGTCCTTGTCTCTGAAGAGCAAAACTCAAAATTATCAGAAACAGACAGAGTTTATTGCAGGAAGTAATGTATTTACATGATTCAAGAATCTTTGAATTGACCTGAGAAGTTTTGGTTTAGGCTTTCACAAGGTCTTTCAATGGTTACTAGACTATGATTATCTGATGATTTAGTAACAGAGTCTTGAATCCCTTTTCTCTGTTCCTGAGGCAAAGATTTAAGTGAGCAAAAGCCGAAAGTTAAGAAACTATTTGTTTCAAGAAAGAGTATAATGTCTAAAAAAACCTTGAGCATGTGATAGCTTTCCAACAAATGGGATTTGTTAGGATCAGATAAAGCAAGCTTTGCAAGAGTCTTAAGCTCTTCAAGTTTTGATCCAGAGGAAGAAGAAGATGATGATAATGGCTGAAAGACACCATCTGCAACTAGTTGCTGAAACAAGGAGAAGTTATCTTTGAACTGAGAACACTCAAACATGCTTCTGAGGCTGGCAAAAAAAAAAGAGGAAACAGAAAATATAAGAACTAGAAGTAGCCACCAAAACAAATCTGTTGCATTGAGTTAAAACCTTTCAGGAAGATCAACAGAGTCAACTCCAGGAAGTAGTTTCATCAGCTTTTGCTGTTCTTCCTTTGTGAACTTTTCTATGAACTCATCAAAGTTGAAAACATTCTGTAGAAAGAAGATAAGTCATTCAACAAGATTATTGAAGAAACAAAACTGTCAAGGAGTTGCAAATGAATTTTACCTTCAAATCTATGTTACAGAGTGGTAAACTATGTCTTCCCAGGACTTGAGGTTTGGTCCTGCAACCAAAATTTAGAGATCTCTGGCTTTTATTAACCACAAACTCAGCAGAATGCATTGATGAGGACTTGCTGCTCTCAACCAAGAGCGAGCTAGCTTCAGATTCCTCATGAGGATCTCTCAAGAGAACACTCCCATGTCCTATCACCATCGGTGACTCGTTCTCAAAAAGCAAGTCTTCCTCTGAAGTACCAGAGAGACAAGAAGACTGTTGTTCTTGTAAGATACTATAGAGATCCTTTGTGAGCTTCTCAACTGAAGAAGCCGCCTTTGGACGCCCCACCACACAAGTCCTCTTCTTAGAAGGAAAAGTAGTCTCCCACGCATTGGATTGATCACAGCTCTCTGAGTTGGACACAACCGACCCTGAGCTCGACCTGTTGCTAGCTTCTAATTCGTCTAAGGTCCTCTTCTTGAAACCGTTGTTGAATTCGTAGTTGGTTCTTTTGACTGTGAAGTTTTCTTGATATGGTCTCCTACTGGGAGTCTTTTTGTTCATCATCATCATCATCTTTGGAGGTCTGTGATCATTAATATCATCAACTTCAGCACGAGAATGAAGGGGAGTGTAGTTTACTAATGATCCTTTCGTTCTCCATCTGGAACCACACGCATTGCACAGTACTGGCTTCTCTGGTGGCCCGTTTCTCCATAGAGGTGTGCCTGTCAACAACATTTTCACAATTATCAAACAAACAAACAAATGTCACAATCATATTCAGGTTGTATCAAGTAAAGCTTAACAATGATCTATCAAGACCAAACATCCTTAAGAGTTTGCGTTCTGATTCAACATGATTGAGCATTTTAGAGATAAACTAAAGATCCAAAAAAAAAGACTATTTTGACTTCACAACACATTTGATAGCATCACAGAACATTCAAAACTCTGCTTAAAGAGTGATCAAAACAGCAAATGACTCACAACGTGTAATTAAGGTCACATAAACATAATCATTTCATAAGATTTCAATGTTTGCATTATAAGTTGAATCAAGTTCTTCAATACACAAGCTCAAAGTTTGGACTTTTATTCAACAACAGGACTTGGGTGAGAAAACAAGAACTCACTTGTGACGCCACAGTGATAGCAAGGCCCTTGCTTTCCCATCCTTTTTCAAGAAAAGTTATTTAATATAGACTCTTTGAGAGATTTGAGTTTTAAGATTATTGAGAAGCTTCACTGCTAAGACAAAAAAAAACCCAGAAAAGTCTTTTCTTCTATAGAAGAAGCCAATAAAAAACCTGCGTCTGAGAAAATTCGAGAAAAATAAATAAAACTCTTTGAGGAAAACAAGAACAGCACAGAAAATAAAAGAGAGAGAGGAATCTAGCAAATGGCTGTGAAAAAAAAAGAGAAAGAGAGATAGAAAGTGATGAGGCTCTAGAGAGAGAGAGATGGAGAGTTTTGTGTATGTAAAAAATGGCTCTTTTTTGTATTATAAAGTTAAGTTAATGTTTAAGCTTCCTACTCTTATACTACCATTAATTTTTTTATAATTAAAAAAACTTTAATGTATGCTTGACTTGGAGATTTTCAATTACTTACTTAATTAAAAGGAAACTTTTATTTGATTTATTTCTTTGTTTTTAAAAGGATATAGTTTTCATTTGATTGACAAGTGTATAAATGGTTAAGTAGAAACATTTGGTTCAAAATTAAAATTGACATACCACATTCACTAATTTCAACTTTTTTTTAAATGTGCAAACGCACCAAAGACCATGAAACATGGTGTATATAAGCTTTTAAGATTGTGACAAAAAAAAATATAAGCTTTTAAGAAAATAAAAAAAGTAAGTGAGCTCATCTCAATACTTTAATATTAGACAATAAATTTATAAATGTATAAAATTAACTAATATTAGTTATTGGTTTTAATGTGTTTCTTTGCGTCTAAAATGCTCCAAGCGCTATGAATGGAATATATATTTACAGTTAAGCCTTTTCTTTTAGAAAAAAAATAAAATAATTGATCTAATCTTCAATAATTTATAGAGAAGCCTCTAATGGTTCGAAAGTGACGATGGGGGGAGAGGCTGTGGAGGAATATCATTGCTTGTGCCTTATGGTTCCTTCTTGTTGACTATAGACTTTTCCTCTTATTTTGTTTTTTCTTTTGTTATTCCAACGAAAATTAATGTTTCATAATGACAACAACTATAATAGTCATAACAAAGTAAATGTAGATGATGAATAACAAATTTATAAGAGTTGAATAGAATATTAAATAAAAATTACTAGATAGTGAAATTTTAGTTTTATTGATTTTTCTTCAACTTAGGTTTTTCTTATTAAAATATACTGTACTCGGGTGAATGTTTATATTACAGTTAAATATTCACAATATTATACTGAAAGAAAAGATTAATTATCTATTCATTGCCAATTAAATTAAAAAAAAAATATACTGTCAGTCTCATATCTCTGATTTTCACTATTTTAGTTAGTGTTTTCACAAATCATTTTCTAGTATAAAAAAAAATTAAATTCAAGTGTTAAACGAAGAAAGAAAGGGTTAAAAAAGGCCAAGAAGGAAAGATGAAATAAACAAGATTAGTTATTTTCCCTTTGGAATTTAAAATTATAGATATTAATGTATATGTAGTTGATTGTCTTTTTGATAAATATAAGACTAGGTTATAAGATTAGGTTTTAACTTATTCAGAACTATGTGATGGCATGACGTTTGGATCAAAATTTACATTCATTAACAGATTTCAGAATATCAAACTATATAAAATAAAATGGTGTGTGAAGTCACCGGCCGTAACGATCATGGACACAACTCTTTTCTGCACCGTTTGATTTGGTTAAAGTATTTGTAATGATGGGGCCCACTTCTTTCGTTTGGTGAATGTGATTACTGAGCTAATTTCGGGTACATTACTCGTTGTCTACGCGTATTATAATATTATTGCCACTAAGTTAACTATATACAATAACTTTTAAAACAAAATATGCGATCATCCATGATCAAGATCAACACAATTTTGAGGTTTGGTGAAATTATCACATGATATTACTGAGTTTAATCCGGATTTCAGTTCGATTTTGGTACAAAATTTTCAGTTTTTTTTTGTATTTTAATTTACAAAAATTCGCTACAATATTAATAGCAATCATTAGTAACATATTTATTTTGGTTTGGTTCGGTTCATATACTAACATTTTTTAGTTTATTCATTTATATACTAAAATTATAATTATATTTATCTTTTATAATAAATTTTAGTTTATATATTAAAACATAAATACATATTCCATACTTTAACTTTTAAACATAATAATTTCTGTTTTATTTAAATATTAAAAATAAAATTAAATAGAATTATAGTAATATTATTAAATAAATATACTTTAGCACAAATATTTATCAATAAAATTACATTAAATTATATTAAATTTGATAAAATGAGAAGAAAAATAATTTTTAACTTAGAAGAAAATAAGAAAGTTATTGAAATAATTTTTTTAATAAGAATATAATATTATAAAATAAATTATGTATATATTATTAATTTATTATAAACAATCAGTTTTTAGTTTATCGTTTTATATACCAAACCATATCTATATACTGCGACTTTTGAAAATTACATCTATTCGGTTTATTTGGTATTACTAAATTTAATTTTTTTTCAAATTTAAATTATTTTTTCTTTCCTGAACCAATTAAAACCGAACCAAATCAGTGTAGATAAAATAACTTAAATTTTATTTTCTCTGCATTTTTTCGGTTTGGTTTTAATTAGCTCGATTTTACCAAATTGAACACCAATGCAATGCATGATACAATGAGATGTATAAAAATTAGGTTTTTTGTTGACAAAAATCAGGTTTTATATTCCGAGGAAAAAGCAAAATGTAGAAAACAGTGATTATGTGTACGTAACTCCAAAAATAATGCATAGTCTCAATCAAATAATAGTACTTTATATCCTCAAGAGAGATGTGAGGGAACAATATAATTAATTAAGTAAAACTCCTAATAATCTTGTAATCGCAATAAAGAAAATTTGGCTATTGGGCTTGGGGTTACGTTACATACGGGACAATTTACTAGATGGTATAAATACTTTTGAATTATGAAATTATAACGTGCTAAATTACTATTAGCAGAATGATTAGTACAACACCAAAATAGATAAATAAAAAATCTAGCAAGCTGGTCTATGAATTACACATATATACTAAAATTTAGTTTATTCACCAATATCTTATAATATTAATAGGTTGCACGTTGATACGATATCATTAAAACTTACTTAACATTTTAAATGTCAACATTCCTTAGCTGGTTGATGATTTTTCGTTTTATATAAATTATATTTTTATCTTTTAGATTTCAATAAACATAATGTCTATATAAAGAAATTAGAAATAACATGTTGCGAGTTTTCTACCAAAAAATGTTGCGACTATAGCTCTTCCCATAATATTTTTTTCCCTTAATATTTTTAAGGGAAATATGAGTAAAAACTTATTTATATTTGTGTACTTTAATATATCTATCAAGGGGAAAAAACTATATCTTTATCGTGTTGGAGTTACAGAACAGTAACGAAAATGGTAAGAAACTCGTGACCGTAGTAGGACTGCGTGCTAATTAAGTTTAAGAAAATGTTGATGGAATAATGTAGTGAGGTTAAAAGTCGGACGGTGGATATCAGGCGTTGGAGCTAATGGATGAGATAAGGTTAAAAGTATAAAAGGTAATGCACGAGTAGTGCTTAAATAAAAACAAAGTATATCAAATGATGATCTGCATGCAATTCACATTCATTCTAATAAAAATAGAACCACTACAGCACAAAATGACAACAATTAAACAAAAGATAATAGGTCCGAACTTTTTTTATTCTTTCTATCCAATTTTTTTTTCCAAGAACTAAACTTAAAATTTAAAAATGATTCTCCGGTCCGGACAGCAGTCTGGTGGCCAAAAACCATTATCTCAAAAAAAAGTGTTAGAGAGAAAATTTCATATTAAAAATATATAAACGATTTGAGTAATATATAAAAGATTTAAAACATTTCAATTACTTTCAATTAGTTTTAAAGTGGAAACCTATAAAACTTGTCATAACTTTCTGGTTAGTTTCGACCAGAGTGATTCTAGTGTCACTTATTATCAATCGTGATTAGTTTCGTTTATCGTATGAAATTATTATTATTTTTGAATGAAATCGTATGAAATTCATCAATATTCTCGTTTGAACCAAACTTATACTACCTATTATTCTTAGCCTAGCTAAATGCGATTTAAACTTCGTGACAAAAAAAAAGCTAATGCGATTTAAACTAATCAGCAAAAGAAAAAGCAATCCCATTAACCTGTCCATCGAACTATAAGTAACAAAACTTTCTTAATTTTTCATTGAACCAGCTTAACGTTTTGGTAAACATTTTGAAATTTAGTGGTCATCTCGATAAGAAAACGTTAGCATGTATGAGAACAAAGTATTTAACATTTTACCCCAAAAAAATGTATGAGAAGAAAATGGTGGAATTATATATTTTCATTTTTCACGATTTCATCTAGTATTATATATTTTCACCAGTTCATTTACTACATAAGGTTACTATTTACTTATTTTCAAGAGTTTGGTTATGTATTAAATATGCAGATTATATATACACTTATCGAAATGAGTTCGTTTATTGTCATAAGATTTCTCTTCAACGACCGAACTTAAAGTCTATTTATCCTTAGATATTGAAAATGTTGCTAGATAATTCTGTATTGCACTGAAGATCGACTCCATCTCCCATAAGATAGAATGAATCTGTGGGTTAAAAACAAAGTTTCCATCTCCGTCCTTATCCAACTTTTGGTCACAAATCCATGTAGTTCCTATATAACAAGAGAAAACTGTCATTATTGACCTCCAATCTATTTGATACTCCCTCCGTATTTTTTTATTTGACGTTTTCCAGCCTTGCACAAACATTAAGAAAACTGATACAATTTCTATTTTAACCTTTTCAATTGCTTTAGATTAGCTTTTTAGTCATAAAGATGCTACAAGTCACGTTAATATTATAAGGGTAAAAACATCAACTTCTATCATTATTTGCATTGGACTCTGTAAACGTCAAGTATATTGACACAAAAAAAAATCACTAGAACTCAAGTATTCCCGAACGGAGGGAGTACTCATTATATTTATTCACAGAGTAAGCAAAATTTCTTAGAGCATGTGCAACAAAGAATCTTTAGCTCGAATCTATAAAAAAGAAATATTAAAATATTGGTGTGGAGCACAAATTTTGTAAGGATCAATCCGAAAAATCCTAACATAAGGATTGATCCTAGTTGCTTTTCGTTACTGTGTCGTGGGTCCCATGATACGTGGCGGCCCACGATTAGTCCATTTTTAATTTTTTTTTTAATTAAACGAAAAAGAAAAAAAAAACTAATAAAATAATTAAAATTTAACATTGGAAATCGAGCTCTCCAGGTCCACCATTGCAGGTGCCCTTATATACGGCTCTGACTCACACCCCCTATCGAGTTGAATCGTTTAAAGCATGGAAAAATTGGTCCTTAAAACATTACACTATTTTGATGAACTTAAGTTATTATATTTTTTTGGCAATTAAAACTGATGCTTCATGAGCTTTAACCTTAGGAGCCTAATAAGACCAGACCTGTTGACTTTACATGAGAGAAGTGAAGAATACAGTCTTTAGTCTCGGACAAGCTATGAACCGCGCCTTTAGTTTCATCTGCTATATTAAATGAAAGTCTATCATCTTCTCAAAGTCACATTGTTCAATTGGAAGAAAGTGAAAATGAGACGGGTGTCGAATTTGCTATTCTCACAAACCATTATATTGAAAGGAAGAAAAACTCTGTAAAATGTTAAGCAACAAGACAGTGTCATGCGGCAGAAATTATTAGTCAAGACTCAGGTGTTCACAACGTAAAGACGCCAAGGAAATTTTAGAAAACCAACATTTAGTTGTTTTGGCAAGGAAGAGATCATCACATATACATAAATACTTCATATAGGAAGTCATGTTGCCTTGGAGGCAGCTTCCTTTTTGGCAAATCCAGTCACAGCTACTGCAACCAGGGTCATGTCTATGGCGAGCAGCACCAAGCTTTGCGCTTGTGCAACATTGGTTACTTGGACCATTCTACTGTGGCATGAAGAATTTGGTTATTATGAACTAAACATAACTAATTCGCTTAAGGTTTATCGTCTGTCAACAATGTTAATTTTCTGAGGAGTTTGATCTTCAATGTTTATAGATTCTTTGTGTGCTGGCACTACGATTATACCAAACTAGTCCATCCATTTCGATGAGATTCGTCTGCTGTTGTTTCATACAGTATCCACTCTTCTCCTTCGCCTGGATTTTAATATGTGAACTGAAGAATATCCTAAAACAACAATTTTGATTGATTGACATCCTTACGTTCCTCCGTGGATCGAAGACGTAACTTTGTCATGAGAACGATGTACTTTCCTGTTGGAACCACATGTTCCTCTCTACACTTTCCTTGTTGAAAAAGAGGGGATAAGACTCAAATTCAGAGGCCCAAGCTTTTTTCTTTTCGCCTACCAAAGGTGAAGTTATCTAAACCTCAACCAACACATGATTTAGTCCACGCACCGGTTTTAATGTTCAGTCTCTTTTATGACAGAACTCGCATTAAGCAACAAGATTCTGGACTACACACCTCCACAAAGAACTTTTAGAGGTTCAAGGACTTATTCTTGCCTATTATTCATCCAGAGCGCAGTGCGATTTAAACAGCAGAACCACAACCTCAAAAAAATTTTGAAAGCTCTATATAACATTGAAGAGTAAGAACAACGAACACTACTCCAGCCACTAAAATATAAAAGGACGTTATGACGCAGTATGAACAAGAAACTAGATATGTGCCTTTACCAACAGTGGAGCCTAAAGCTAAAAACAACGGTCGTTAACATGTACTTATACAACATCTCTCTATCGACTTTCTTTGTCACATTTAGTCTCAGTTTCTCCTTTTCTTCTTCTTCTTCTTCTTCTTCTTCTCTTCTTTATCCGCCGCATTCTTCAACTGTAAAGAAAACGATCTGTCAGTGAAGGCCTACTAACAAAACAAAGCAACATTACTTAACACCAGCGACAAACGAGATTACCATAATGATGAGGATACGAATAAACACAGCTACAAAATCGGTGAAGAGGGTCAACGAATGTTTCTCATAGTCCATATCACCGAGATGTGCTTTCTCTATAATCTCTTGTGTGTCCGCCACCATGTATCCAACAAAGATCAACAGTCCAAAGTAGAGCTGCACCAACACATCATAACATTGTGAGGAGTCTAAGAAAGAACAAACTACAAAAAAGAAAGACATCTTTACACACGTCTAGTGTACCTCAAACTTGAAGATAGACGCAGAGCCACCAAAGATGGAAGAAGCAAAATGAAGCCACATAAGCATGGACAAGCCACAGATGAAAGCAGTCCTCCAAGCCAGAAGACGTTGACGATAATGCCCTTGCTGGTTATGTGTAGATTACCTTTTCGCTACCGTGACGCTCGGGCAGTTCCGGAGACTTCTTGAAACACTGAGGCCTGAGGGTCCTCCTCGCATCTCCTTGAAACTTTGCCGCGAAGCAAATCAAATACATCTCTATAGAAACCAATAAGAACTACCCACGTGGAATTTATTTTTGTTTCCTGATATACACAGTTTTCTACTTGCAATGCCAGGACTTCTGAAGCTTGCAAATTATTCTATTTTCAGTGATATGATGTTATATGGAGGTTCTATTCGGATAACTATATTTGTAGAAGACAATTGCCTAACAGTTTTGTTTTTCTTTACACTAGCGTATAATCTTTCGTTTAAAACGCACAATTAGCTACTTAATACTTTATATACAATAATAGAAAAGGAAAAGAAAAAAAGACTTCCTCAAATGTTCAAGTCAGTTGGAGAAATTTCGTAGAATCGTTCTTTGAGTTTTTGAATCAAGTATGGTTTGGTTTTTAAAATGGGCACCTACTTATAAGCCCATTGATTTGGAACACAAAAACGTCACGTAGTTTCCATAATGAAAGGAAAAACGGAAACGACATACATTTCACGCGATTAACGATAACATCTCTTTCACTTCCTTCAAAGTTCATTTCAAACCACACACTCAAAACTTACTCTTGAGGAACTGAACAGAGGAGGAGACTAGACAGACAGAGAGGAGACTCTGTGTGTGTGTGAGGAAGCAACAAATGTCCATATCCATGGCGTTATTCTCTCCGCCGATCTCCTCCCCACTTCAAAACTCTAACCTCATCCCCAAGATCTCACTCTCTCTCCTCTCCACCAAACGCCTCTCTCTCGTCTCCCTCACTCGAGCCTCCTCCGACAACGGTACGTCAACACCCGCTTCCGCAACCACCGTGGAGGCTCCAACTCCAAAGCCTGTCTCTGTAGAAGAGGTTCTGGCGGAAAGCCCCTCCGCGTCTGAAAATGGCGCCGTTGGAGGCGAAGAGATTGATATGACAACCACCATGATGACGGAGATCAAGTTTCAGGACGCGAAGTGGGTTAATGGAACATGGGACCTGAAACAGTTCGAGAAAGAAGGCAAAACGGACTGGGACTCTGTTATCGTTGCTGGTTAGTTAGTTAGTTCTTACAAAACTCTAGTTTCGTTCTTGTTACAGTTTACAGTAATGTTTCGTCATAATCCTATGAAACAGTTTGAAATAAAAATAGAAAAGGTTGTGAGTTTGGAGTTAGCAAAAAGACATGATAATGATTTAGGTTATTAGGAAGCTCATTGCTTTGGTTTTGTAATAATAATTATAGGAAGATTAGTGATTGTTGTGTAGTAATGTGTGATGTTTCTGTAATGATAGAGGCAAAGAGGAGAAAGTGGCTTGAAGATAACCCGGAGACAACTAGTAACGACGAGCCTGTACTCTTTGATACCTCCATCATTCCATGGTGGGCATGGATGAAGAGATACCATCTACCCGAAGCTGAACTCCTCAATGGTTATTTTCCAAAACACTATTATTGTCCATCATAAATATCCAAACATTATCTGAAGTTTGAAGTGGCTATTTTTTTGGGTTTATCTTGCAGGTCGTGCGGCTATGGTTGGGTTCTTCATGGCTTACTTTGTTGACAGCCTTACAGGAGTAGGACTTGTTGATCAAATGGGGAATTTCTTCTGCAAAACACTCTTGTTTGTGGCTGTAGCCGGAGTTCTTTTCATCCGCAAGAACGAAGATTTGGATAAACTAAAGGGTCTGATTGAAGAGACGACGTTATATGACAAGCAATGGCAAGCGGCATGGAAAGAGCCGGAGTCATCATCATCATCAACGGTTTCTTCAAAGAAGTGAAGAAAATTTATGGCTTAAAATGTTTCCTCTTTTGTTATGTGATGATAAGTGAAAGTCCCAAGATAATTTCTTTATTGTATTACTGATATTGAGATTGTAATCTTTCTGGCTTTAGAAATCTCCATGAAGTAGTCCGTCACAAAGAAAATCTAGGAAGGTCCTAGTGTAGTCCGATGCTGGGTAAAAAAAAGTCATCAAAATGCTTCAAAGTTTGTAGCAACTCATAAGCCGGTGTAACACATCAACATCCAATCATGAATCTTGCAGGGACATAGTATTCATGCAATTTGTAGTTCATTATCTGATGTGAAAAGCGTAGAGATAGATAATTTTTTCATGTATTTTTATGTATTTTTTAAAGATTTTGATGCAACTTGACCAAAATAACTAGAAAAAACAAGTCAAAATATCGATTAGAAAATCATGTGCAATGCAGATTAACACATAACACCGAACTGAACATATCCACCACCACGTAAACACATATCACAAAATAATTAAACAGTCAATTCAAATTGAAAATTAGGCAACAGCATTATGTAATAATATATTTTGAACAAACGTGTTGATTTTATTTGTTAGTAGTATAGTGTATATATGTGGTTTAAAAGTGTTATTATTAGTGGTTAACTATGCAACATTAACCAATAAAACCAAGAAACTTGGTCTAATTAAAAGATGCAATGATAAATCAAATCATGAGTATAAGCATAAGAAAAATTGTGTTCAACAAATTTGACTAAAATGTATTTGGTTGATTCTGAATGAATCATTGATGTGATTTCTTGAATAGCTTTCGAAATATGTAACTAGAATATGTATATGAGTTTCTCAAAGTTTATGTGTGCTTCAGGAAGAATCAACTTTCTATGTTGGTGTATTATTTTTCGTCGGAGCTTTGATTGCTCTGTTAGTAACTAGTCTTATCGACCTTTTGCAATCATTAGAACATATGTATACTACGTTTCTGATAGCAAGTGTGTTTGTAGGATAAAGTCAAGTTTTTACAGTTGATTTACTATTTTAGACTAAGCTTTAATCCTCGATAATGTTCTTATTGAGTTTTTTCGATTTGTTTTGCTTTTAGAGGGAAATGATTAGCAATGGGAGGAGATTTTCTAAAAGTAAACAAAAAAAGATAAAGTGAAGAGGCAGGATTAGAAACATGAAAAGTGTGACAAGCAAAAAATGTGACAGAAAGTTGTATCAAAAACGATATCACACCACAAGAAACGTCTTGTTGGGAGATGATCTTTAACATGCCTTTGAGAGGGCTCTTCTTATAGAGTGAAGGGGCAGGATTGGAACCATGAGCAGTGGGAGAGAAGCAATGAACATGACATGCAGATTCACACGTTAGATGTTGCTGCTCCTATTACGAAATTATCAAGTGGTGTTTTAACCAAAATCCTATCCACCTTCCTTCTCAAGAATACGTAGGCACTAGCTAAGTCTCCAAGAAATGAAAGAAAAAAAACGTTTGGAAAATATTTGTGATAAATATTTTATTCAGTTTACCTTTTTACTTATTGAAACACATAAAATATATTGGATAAATTAAAACTGGAAAAACTTAAATATTACCAATAAAAAGTGTTTTTAATTATTTATTATGTAATTATTCGTATATGTTTTCAATTAACTGTACAATATTTTTTAGTCTTTAACAAATTAATGTCTAATAATAGTAGGTTATGACTTTTTCTTGATGTTAAAAACAAATTAATTAATGAAAACTAATTTATCAATTATTATACTTATTGTTTTTTTTTTTGGTAAAAATGAGCAAAAGACACAAAAAAATTCATAACATTTAAAAAAAAATGGAAAAAAAACTTTTAAACCTTAAAAAGTGGCCGTAAAAAAAAGTGTACAAAAAACATTTTTTTAAATGACTTTTAAAGTTTTACAAATTTCTAAAGTCTAAAAATAATCGATAAATTTTTGGCTTTTATTTTTTTACATAACCACAAAGTCTCTAAAGTCTATACACCAATCAAACCCTCGTTGGCAATGAAAAGATGGAGGAATCAGAAGATTAAATGACTTGTCTAGATGTACGTGGCCAAGTAGAACTAGGAAATTTATTTTTGATGGTATTTTTTGCGTTTCGCCGAAGATCTTTGTAACCATTTTTTTTAATTTTCTGCATAATTTATTTTTTTCAGAAATTGAAACGCATACTTTTTTCTGTAAAAATTGGATTTGTTGAGATTTGAACTCTAGACTTAGGTATAAAAGCTTTAATTTTGACCACTAAACCACGGTGCTTCCGCAGAGTACAACAGTTTGGGAGCGGTTTTGTATATTAAAACTGCCACGTGTTGTACCAACAGTAGGTGGTTCAATGACTTCTCTCCAGTCTCCACTATCTCTTTCACTGGCTGCCGATTCACCGTTCCACTTCCGTCCCTCCCTCGTCTCCGGGGGAGCCTATAAGGCTATTATAACTCTATTTCCCATTTTCCCTCTCTTTTAATTAAAAAAATTACAACTTAACCCAAAAAAATACAACGGTGAAAAGAAAAAAAGAAAAAAAATATACAAAAGCTGGACTCTGTACGAAACAGACAACACTTGCGAAATAGAAAATACGGAAGAACCAGATTCGCATGAATCGCCGGTGAAGGTGTACCATAAGCTGTATTAGAAAATGAGAAAAGTCAGAGAGAGAGAGAGATTTTAGAAATCATGTATAGAGAGAGAGGAAGGGCAAGTTCGAGATCGGAGGAGGTTGTAATCAACCAACCTCTTGAACGTCCTTCTTTGTCAACCTCCCGTCTAGCTAACGGCAAGGGAAAAGGAACCGTCTTGACGGGAAAGCAGCAGCCGCATGACAGTAGAGATTCGCGTTCTGCTTCTCTCTCCAAGAATAACGCTTCAGACAGTGAAGAAGAAGAAGAAGAAGAATCTGATGTCAGTGGTTCAGACACCTCGTGGGTATCTTGGTTCTGTAGTGTAAGGGGAAACGAGTTCTTCTGCGAAGTTGATGATGATTACATTCAAGATGACTTCAACTTATGTGGACTCAGCAGTCTTGTTCCGTACTACGAGTACGCTCTTGATCTCATTTTGGATGTAGAGTCTTCTCATGGTACGTTATATGTTTCCTTTTCTAGCCAAACTAGTTAGGCACAGAATCTGCATTGAATGTTTGATATGGATTGGGTCGGTGACAGGGGAGATGTTCACAGAGGAACAGAATGAGTTGATTGAGTCAGCAGCTGAGATGCTTTATGGACTTATTCACGCGCGTTACATATTAACAACCAAAGGGTTGGCTGCAATGGTATAAAATAAATAATCTTTGTAACTCATTTACCTATTTTAAACATCTTATCCTTGATGATTTGTTTGCAGTTGGATAAATACAAAAACTACGACTTTGGAAGATGCCCTAGAGTTTATTGCTGTGGCCAACCTTGTTTTCCTGTTGGCCAATCGGATTTGCCTCGATCAAGCACCGTGAAGATATATTGCCCTAAATGTGAAGACATTTATTACCCAAGATCGAAATATCAAGGCAGTATCCTTTTTTTTGTGTCACACTTTCACTTCTTGCTGATACATTATCTATAATGCAATTTCTGAAATCTCATGTTTGATTTTTATATGCATGAAGCAATAATCATCTTTATTGAGCTTCTATAGATCTTGCAGCTGTTGTTGGGCTTTTCCTTAAAGCAATGAACAGACATTGACGGTGCTTACTTTGGGACAACGTTTCCACATCTGTTCTTGATGACTTACGGACATCTCAAGCCACTAAAGGCAACACATAACTATGTTCCAAGAGTGTTTGGGTTCAAATTACACAAGCCGTGAAGGAAGTTTAAGATAGAGACACCCTAAGAATCAAGATTATGGCTTTGGATTTGAAAAGAGAAACAAGAAGCACTGTAATCACGAAAGGTGAAGAAGCAGTCTTGGCTCTATTTTGTCATCAGGTACATACACATTAGAAGCAAGCAAAAGCATGGTTAGGAGAAAATCATTTAATGAGCTTTTAAACTTGCACCTGTATGTTCCTACTTTAGTTTCCACTGTCCAGGGTTTAGTAGTTAGTCAAGTTCTTGGACCGGGTCCGGGTTTGAAATTGCCAGACGTTAATCAAATGGTCGAATAAACCCGAGTCTTTTGCTGTGTATCTGAAAAAGGATTTGATCAAGAATCAGAATAAGAATCAGAATCAGAATCAGAATCAGAATCATGTCTTTAATTGTCCACCAAGAATACTCATGAAATAAACAGAAATCGAAGGTACGCAATTAATTTGCATAGTGAAAATAATTTCTCAAGACGTATTTAATGTGAGAACTGGGAAGACAAATTGTGATTAACAAGATCCATGTATGAATTGTGAGTATACATTTTCATTCAGACGTGAATCATTCCAAAACTATCAAACAAAATTTTGATTTTGATCTTATAAAACTAAACACAATGATAAAAATATGGTTTCTAATAAATGAAAAAATTTGTACGGTTGTGGAGATCAAAATCTAATAATTAATTATCCTAAACAACATTTTTAATACACTAGCATGTCACTGTTACGGATTCTCAGCGCAGAGTTCCCTCAAAATAATTAAGAAATGCCTTTTATAAAGCCAAGTGTCATGAGTCATGAAGGTCGAACATGGAAAGTTATAACGTAATAGAGCATTTCCAATACAGGGTATGAATGCAAAACAGGAGAGAGACAGGATAAATGCAGAACAAATATGGATGCAGAGAGTACTGCATTTAACACCCATTCACCAAATAAATGCAGAACCTAAAAGAATTAATAAAAAAATAAAATACTGCATGCAGATCATTGTGATGTTGTTTTTCTGTTCTGCAGGTAAATAGGAGAGGAAAAAAGCTCACGAAAGCAGGTGACCAATAACAGCTTTTTTTTTTCTTTTTTCTTTTTTTTCTTTTTAACCTATTATCTATCTATAAGTATTATAATATTACATTTTTATTGCAAATAAGTTATAATCTATATTTAGTATTACTTACTAAAAAGTTCACTTATTCTTTAAGAATATATTGACATATACATGTATTTTATTTTTTGTCATAAATAAAATAACAACACTAAATAATTTTTATGTAAGGTTTAAATGAATAAAGACATATATGCTTTAATTTATTTTTATATTGATGATGATTAACATAAGCAAATAATTACAGTTGCATAAAAATATTAATATCAATTTATAATATTTTTATAGAAATCATTTAAATGAATTTATGCATTTTAATAAATGCTTATATTTATAAATTTAAATAGTTACTTTTATAGAAATAATTTAAATGAATATATGCACTTTATATATATATTTATATATGTGCGTGTGTATTAAATTCTATAATATTTTTTCATAAACACTTATGTATATTAGTTGACAATATCATAAATTTAATATAATTTTAGTAAATGGTATTTAGACACATTATTTTTGTCCAGCAGGTGGGATGTGAGGACCAATAACATACGAGCATGCTTTTCTTATTAGGTACTTATAAAAAATCTCATTTAACTTATTTCACTAACTTTTAAACTAATCAAAAATCTCTTTAAATGTATGATTTAATATACTTATTTCTCATTTATATAACAATTTTATTTTTAGCTGAGTTTATTTATAGCAAAGATATACAAATAGATACTCTTATTTATATTATCTTCTATAAATATGCTAATAGAAAATTAGATATTTAAATAGTTATTTACATAGAATGAAGTATTTAAGATACTTATTTAGATTTTAATTATTTTTTGATAAATATCATACTAAAATAAATATGAAATTTAATATTTTAAGTATATATTTATTTTTCAAATATTTATATTTTATATAAATTTGGACATTCAGATCGGTTTTTTAGATATTTTTTAAGATTTTTCACATGTTTGGGTTCGGTTAATAACACTTTTGGTTCAGATATGTTTTAAAACACCATACAAAAGTGGGCATTTCGGGTATAGGTTTGGTTCGCTTCGGTATATAGAAATATAGGAACTATTTGGGGATTTGAGGGTTTTGGTCCGGTTCCGGTTTCGGTTTTGGGTATTTCTGTTCGGTTCTGGTTCGGTTCTTCGGTTCCAGTTTTTTGCTAAGGCCTATACAAAACCCATTCAGATATTGTTTTAACTTGGTACGAGTTAGTTTTTCGGTTTGGTTTAAAATTCAGATTAAGGATTTTATGTAGAGTCCTAATTAACGTCTTTGGATCTTAATTGGATTTTAATTTGGACTATAAAAATAATTAAAGTTTAATAAATACTCTTTGTCATTTTAATGAATTTTATATAATTTTTAAGTTTCAATATATTTGTTAGAATGATATTTTTTTTTGTTTTACGGTTTTTTGTTGTAATTGTGTTTACCTTTTATATAATTTTTAAATTTTTTTGTATTTTTAAATTAATAAAAAATAATTGATAAGAATTTGTATTTTTGTTTTAACCAGTTAGATCTGCATTTATTCTGCATTTGTTCTGCATGATCTGCTTGATCTGCATTTGTTCTGCATGATCTGCTTGATCTGCATTTGTTCTGCTTGATCTGCGTTTTGGGTTTGATCTGCATTTTTTTGATCTGCATACAGTTTTCACTTTTATGTTTGTTTCTATAATAGTAATAGAGCATTTCTAATTTCTCTCTATTTTTTTTTCTAAAATATATAGCTATTATAAAAAAAATATTATAACGCTCCGATCGTATACGGCTAATGGTCATCTACGTCCACTTTCTTGACACGTGGGCCTCATTCCGTATGACGGGCGGTACGTTAATTTTCGAATGCTCAAAATCACTGTTTACTGACTCTGCAATCACCACAGTTCTTTTTATGTGCTTTGGCCTCACTCAGACGGTATCGTGAATCACTTCCGATAGATCACTTATCTTTTCACTACTTTAGTCCAAGCATGTTTAACTCTAGAGTTTTAAACGGATGTGTTATAGAAAAGATAAGTTAAATTTGGTGACATAGATAGCCAAATCAATTCTCTTAAAACGTTCTACGTATACCAAAAATTGGGATGTTATAAATACATTAGAGAAAATCTTATCTCTATTATAGAATAATAAAAAAAAATTCCTGTTTTAGAGAACAAATTTTGCAAAATACATTGAAGATGGTTTTAGGGAAAAAGCTTGTAAATATTATATATATAATTATTATATGTTCAAGTTGCAGCATCTCATTTTTTAATTGCGTTACTACCCATATTTCTGCAAAAATATTGACCAGAATAATAATATGTCTCAAAAAGATCTTTATTTTGTAGGAAGAGGAAACGTGGTTTGGCCATCAATGTGTTTTATATAGACTATAATAAAAGCAAACGCGCATAGTTAGTAAAAGTTAAACATGTCGGATTTTGATGGATATGTCTGATAAGTTTCGCTTACATCATTAAACTACTCACGGGAGTTGTTAATATCTCGACAGAGCAAAATATCAGTAAATTTTGATTATTTTGATTTGATTTGCTATTCACTTTGATTATAACAAAAAAAATGAAGATATCTATAACTCTGCGAATCAAACTAAATACTAATATGTGTTATCTATAAAAATAAAATAAATCACAAATACTAATATTTTCGGAATAGATATCCGATATGATTTGTTATATATACATATATTTTAAAATATCATATATAACTTATATAAATATTATATTTATATAATTTTAAAATATAATTATTTATTAAATTTATTATATTAGTTATTAGAATTTTAAAAAAGTAAATACTTTTTTATAATAAAGTATTTATTTATATTTTCTATTTTTATAAATTTTTATTTTTTAATCTTTAATGTATTTATACGAATCCAATATTTACGTCTCCCGATATTGGAACACCGAATATCCATCTAAACAAAGATACTTTTGACAACTAAATAAACAAAAGAAAAGTTTGAAATATACGGTCTCCTTTGTTTTATTATCTTATATAATATATCTTTTATGCAATAAATGTTTAGTTTAAATAATATTACAATTTTATGCAAATATTTTAGAAAATTTAATGAATAAAGTTAATTTTTAACTTTTATAAGTATAAAGTGTTACGTATAAAATAAAAAAAAAACAATTTATTAAAAATATTTTAAAAGGAATAAAATAGAAAAATACACCAGAGCAACACTTTTTTTTTTGGTAGACAGAAACACATTTTTACTGTAGCTAAAGTTTTCCTACTAAATGCGAAAAGAGAGAAATGGTCTTACAGTGTTAGGGTTGGAGAATCATTAAAATTACGATGTTGTGGTTAACCCTCTGTATTATTGACTTACTTTATGATTAAGCAATGTATATAGACCGATCTGACTCAATCCAATGAATATGATTATTGACTATTATCATCACACACTTATTAAATAATTTTCTTTCAAAGCTTTAAACGAGACTTTTAGTTATATTGACTTATTTAGTCAAAAAGTTTCACCAGTATCATACTGTAGGTTTTGGACTTTTTTAGTACATTAAAAAAATTGCTTTCTATGTAAATAATGTTCATCTATATGACCATTGAAATTCTTCTACTCGTACACTTCTCAGAAAGAGAGTTATTAAATTCATTATAAATAGATTCATACACGCTTATTGTTTTGGGTTGTGCAGACAACAAAAGAATCACATTTGAAATTTGATTTGTGGTGTGAATATATATTATAATGATAAAATGAAATTTTAACAGCCAAAAGAAAAATATATGAATGGAATCAAACTTTAAACGCACAAATTAAATTCATTAAAATATATGAATGTATCAAACTTTAAATGCAAATATATTTGTGGTTTAGTTTTTCCACATGTTTTATTTATTTAATTACTTTAATTTTTACAATTATAACAGTCTGAATTGTTACGACAAAGTCTTCCCATCGAGCTACGGCAGGTGGAGCTCTACGGGACGAAGAGGGAAAATGGATAGGTGGCTTCTCACTAAACATTGGTATATGTTCGGCTCCACTGGCAGAATTGTGGGGTGTATACTATGGCCTGTGTATAGCATGGGATAAGGGTATTCGCAAGCTTGAGGTGGAAGTCGACTCGAAGAGTGTGGTGGGTTTTCTTAAGACAGGGATTCATGATTCTCATCCCCTGTCCTTCCTAGTACGTTTGTGCTATGGCTTCGTATCAAGAGACTGGATAGTCAACTTTTCTCATGTGTATAGGGAGACTAATCGTCTAGCAGATGGATTAGCTAACTATGCGTTTTCTTTACAGTTTGGTTTACATTTCTTTGATTCTGTTCCAGAGCATGTTGCTCCTATTATGTTGGAGGATTTGAATGAGGTTGCGAGGACTCGGCAAATTTGCCCGTAGTCTGTTTTTATTTTATTAATAAAAGTAGGGGATCTTTTCCCCTGCATCCTACCAAAAAAAAAAAGTCTTCCCATCGAGCAAACTTAACAACCTCTCTTCTTTCTAGACTTTCGAACATACTTTTCTCTGTCTATTTTTCACGTACGTACTCGATTTCTTCTTTTCTTCTTACTTCCTCTTATCTTTTTATTACGAGGAAGAAGAAGAAGAACATAACACTTTTTGTCCCTTTCCCACCTCCAAATTTTCTCTGGTTTTTCTCGACAAAGACTTAGGATAAACAAAGAGAGAGAAAAAGTTTTATTACTCTATCTCCAGCTTTAAATTTTGTTGTCTTTCTCCTTCACTTTCCAGGAAAATCCCTTTCTCATGTTAGTTAAATAGATCTCTGTTCATACTTCTTATTCCAAAATTTCATTTTCGTGGTTAACTTCTCAGATCAAAAGTAACTAAATTGTTTTCTTTATTCCACCAAAATTCAACTTGTTTTCCTAAAAAAAAAGTTTTAATTTTCTACTTTGTTATCTCTCCTCTCCTGAAGACATGAATTGTCTGTTCTTATTCAAATCAAAGAAACCAAAACCCAGAGATCAACACAAAGACAAAAGAAAAGGAAAAGAGATAGCACGAAACTCAGCTCCAGAATTGAGGAACCAGAGCGAAACGCTGTCGTTTAATCTCCAGACGCCGAGGTCGTTGCCTTCTCCGCGAAGTATCAGAGACTTGTATACAGAGAGGGAGCATAATCTTAGGGTTTTCACTTACGAAGAACTCAGTGAAGCCACTAATGGTTTTAGCAGAAAGCTCAAGATCGGTGAAGGTGGTTTCGGTAGTGTTTATAAAGGAAGGATTCCGACCACCGAAGATTCTGATTCTCCACTTGTCGTAGCCATCAAGAAACTCAATCAACAAGGGTTACAGGTAATTAAAAATAAATAAATAAATACTCACGGTCTTGCCTCTGTTTCTGCTAATGTGATCATGAATATTTAAAGCAAGAATTATTTTAATTTTATGTAATTAGGGTCACAAGCAATGGCTAGCAGAGGTTCAGTTTCTTGGGGTAGTGAACCACCAGAACGTTGTGAAGCTCTTAGGCTATTGCTCAGATGATGGCGAGAGGGGGATCGAGAGGCTTCTTGTTTATGAGTTCATGTCGAATCGAAGCTTAGAGGATCATCTCTTCACCCGTGGATCACATACATTACCATGGAAACAAAGGCTTGAGATCATTCTTGGTGCAGCTGAAGGATTGGCTTATTTACATGAAGTTCAGGTAAACTCTTTAAAACCGAAACATAGGAAACCTGTTTTTTTTTTAAAGACAGATCATTTGGTAGTTCTTGACAATTTAGGACAAAGACAATCTAAACACATTTATTGTATATTAATGTCTTAATAAACCCATGATTAATTAGTAGATTAGGCATGAGACATGCGTTTTATTGGTAGAATATGTGTGGTGGATTCTGAAACATTCACTGTCTAGTTTCTAGGCTTGATATGTGATTCAGTGGATGATAGCTATTTGGTTGGGCAGGTGATATACCGAGACTTCAAATCCTCTAACGTGCTCTTAAACGACGAGTTTTGTCCGAAATTATCGGACTTTGGGCTTGCAAGAGAAGGACCTCAGGGCGACAATACTCACGTCACAACTGCTGTAAGTATTGAAATACTCCTTACCTTCCTGGTTTAATACGTTTGCATATGGTCAGGTTTGGTTATAATCAGTATGAATCATTTTCAAAGTTTTGATATTTTCTCTTTTATAGAGAGTTGGAACACATGGCTATGCGGCTCCTGAGTACGTGCAAACAGGCCATCTTCGAATGAAAAGCGATGTCTATAGCTTCGGTGTCGTGCTCTACGAGATCATAACCGGACGTCGAACCATTGAGAGGAGCAAGCCAGCTGCTGAACAAAGGCTATTGGAGTGGATCAAAGAGTATCCTGCTGATAGTCAACGCTTCAACATGATCGTTGACTCTCGTTTACGCAACGATTATCCAGCTGGTGGAGCCAGGAGTTTGGCTAAACTCGCTGATCTTTGTCTGAAAAAGAACGAGAAAGAGCGGCCTACGATGGAGATTGTGGTGGAAAGATTGAAGAAGATTATCGAAGAATCAGATAGTGAAGCTTATTCAACGTCTGCGAGTAAGGAAAGTAGTCAGGTAAGACGCAAGAGTCGAGTGGCTGGACCCGTGAAGGGGAGTTCGAGAGGAGGAGTTAGTGTCAGAGGTTGATTTTTTTTAGTTTTAGAAGATTATTTTTGTAGATTTTTGTATATAAATAAGTTGCATGGTTTATCCGATTTGTTGGTTGGTTTTGGGATTAGTAGTTAGCGTATTTGTGTGTTTATAAAATGAAATTTAATACGGTGAATGCAGAGAAACGTTAATGGTGTTAGCGACTTGGCGATACGCGACAACAACAAAATGATGCACGCTTCAAATTTTTCCTGCTAAAATTTGTTGCACATAAAAATAATTAACGAACAAACATAATTAATTGCAGAAATATATATTGCTGTCGTTGAAATCTGAAGTTCTATTAGTCGTCAGTGTCGTCATGATACTATGATAGCAAATTGACTAGTTTTCAGACATAAAATAATGTATATATTTTAGAAAACAACGAAACAAACTATAACGACATTTTATCAAAACTGAATGAAATTGAATATTTATAGGACAAACACAAATTATTCCTTGCAAGTTATACGTTCCACTTAACTTTTATTTCCATGAAGAATTAGTATATACGGTAGAGTTTGCTATACTTTCAAATTTATCTAGTGTACGATAAAGATATGTAAATGCAAATCCTTTTTGAAAGCTGCAATGAAGTAAGTTTTGGAATTTATCATAAGTACTCAAGGAGTTACTTGGTAATATCTTGTGACTACCTACTTGTTGTGACTATACCGAAGTAGTATCGAGTTTTCATCTTCAATTCTGCCTTATATAGTCTTCTCTAGATTTCAAGCGCTCTGTTTTTGGTTGCTCCAAAGTGATGAAGATGTTTTTTTTTTGTAAACGAGTGATGAAGAAGTTGTGTTCCGGAGAATGCTTCTCTTTGGCTTTGGTTGCAAGGGATCCGGTTCTGAAAACCGTAGCTAGTTTTTGGTTTTTTAGAGATTTTCCGACTTTTAGAGTCTTTCCTTGCAACAAATTGTTGGCAGTCAAATGATTTTTAAAAAGTGTTTCAACTTGTCTACCTAAATTAATTTCCAAGTGGTTTGCCTCGTGGTTCTTTATTTCCTATAGAGCAATATATTGACCTTGGTCTTGAATTTCGACTTCAATAATGTTTAGTATTGGTTGTTTGTCTTCTCACTACTCGTCTGTATCTCAGCATTCTTCATTTGATTTAGTTGCTTTGATATTTTGATTTGTATTGTACTTAAGTTAAAAGGTAAGTTAAAATTGATGACATAGATAGCCAAATCAATTCTCTTAAAACGTTCTACGTATACCAAAAATTGGGATGTTATAAATACATTAGAGAAAATCTTATCTCTATTATAGTTTCTTCAAAAAGTATTGTACTTAAGCTTTGATTGTTATGTTGTTCTATTCTTCTGTTTTTGGAATGTCCCTTTGTGGCTGGTTTTTGCCTCTGATTTTTATCTACTGAAAATGCATCAGTTTTATGTTGGTTCATGTGTAATTTTGAGTTCAATGTTAAATATAATCATTTAGTGAAAAAAAATCCCGTCGCAACATGTAATTTTATTTTTAAAAAGTGTTTGTCATGTCAAAAACTTAAATTCGTGTTCATTTGGAAAAATCGTAATACCATATTCGTGAAGAAAAAAAAGAACAGAAAATTGTACTGCCAAAAAGCATTTGAAGAGAAAACTGTACTACAACACTTTTATTTACCTATTTTAGCAAATCACCAAACTTGCCGCAACAAGAATCAAACGCTTTTATTTGCCAAATAAACTTAACAGAAATAAATTATCATAATTTTTCGTATAGTAGTTTTAATGGTTGAATATGTAATATTTTTTGTTCACAACATGTAATTTTTATATATGTATTTTATCATACCCAGGAAAAAAACAAGAAAATTTACTCATGCCATGGACGTTAACTCACACAGGCATTTACAATTTCTCTCTTCTCATATGAACTCCCAAAACTTTTTAAGTTAAAACAAAAACCACAAAAGAAAAAAGAAGCTAGTTAAAGGATCTTTAGCTTTCTCTTTTTCCTGAAAACTTCAAGCTGAAGTAACATGATCTTTTAAGGAAAAGATCTAAAGAGAATCCCAAACCCAGCTTCGAAGCTTAAAGAGACACTCTCACTTTTTTTCATTTTTTTAACATAATTATTATAATTTTCAAACTCATCATCAGATTCAGAATTTCAAGCAGCAGCAACAGTCCCGTTGTGAAAAGCATAGTCACGAGATCTAGTAGGAGAAGAAGATGAGCTTCTTTGTTCTTTTCTCCTCATTGCTGATTTCACAGAATGAGACAGATTCTTTTTCTTCTCTTTTGCCTCATCTCTCTCTATCTGTTCTTGTCTACACTCTTCACTGCAAAATGGTGTGTCTCCTCTGCAATTACACAACACTTCGAATCAGACCCATGTTGAATCGTTTAATTCTAGCTAATGAAAGAAATGGGTATTCAAAAAAATCATTTTTTTTTTCTGGGTTTTAATTATTTCGATGAAAAGTCGAAAAATTGAAATGAGATCTGATGTTTAGCTCTTACCTGTACATGTAGATGTCTCTGTTATCACCAAGTGGTTTCTTGCAGAGGAAACACGAATCCAAGAAATGAGGCTGTTGATGATCGAATCTGAAATCATGGAATCTTCCGGACACAACAGATCTCGGAGACGAAACAGAGTATTGATTGTAATAACAACTCTGAGGGTAGTTGTTATAACAATAGTTCGTGTGCCTGCTGATACTGTTCATCCTCGTATAAGAGAAAGGTCTTAAAACGACGCCGTGTCGTGGGTTTCCACTGTTACCAGAAAACCCAGCTTCCATCTCCGATAAAGAAGAACCCAAATCATCATCCTCTTCTTCTTCAATGAAATAAGGCTTTGTCGCTGAAACCTCCATTAGAGAAAGAGAGAGAGGTTTTGTTTTGTTTTGTTTGTGGGTGGAGTGTTTGTGAGGAAAGCGTGAGTCCGTGAGGTTTTATAGCAGAAGTTCTTTTGTGTTTTTAAGGGGTTTAAGAGAGAGAGAGAAAGAAACAAGGTGCGAATGTTGAGAGAGAGAATCTGTATCGGCTTTGTAGTAACCAAAACACTTTTTCTTTGATTTTTTTTTGCAAGTACAAGAAACTGAAAACCACTTTTGTTATTTTCTAGAAATACTTTTTATTGCCACATATGGAATATTATTTTTTGAGGCGTTAGAAAATAATTTCTTCGTGATTTATTCGTCACTGAAGTTTCCGAGGAACTTTCGAGAGAGCTAGATTTTCTTTGATCAAAGAGAGCTTAGTTAAAAAAAGTAAAATATTTTTCTTCATTTACTTTTTAAATTCAAGTTATATTATTACAGACAACATTATTTAAAGTATTACTAGCTTTACTTTTCAGTGAAATAACACATGAAATATCAAATTATTACTATATAGTTAAATTATATAGAATATTCAGATGGATAAATTTGTAAATACATCAACTTAATTGTTGCAATATTTAATAAAAATATAATGTCGAACAAGCTTCCATTTAATGTCCCGAATTCTCATTTGCTCTAGTAGTACATATTTATTTTGTATCACTGATTTAATTTTTGTAAATCAATGTCTTTATTTTGTATTTGATAATTGTATAATCTTGTGTATTTGGTTATAATGTGAAATATAATCTTTCCGCATTAAAAAAAAATCGATTTCTTCATCATTTGATTAGAAAATACATTATTAAAATAGAACAGATAAAACAATTATTTCTCTATTTCAATATAAATTATTTTTATATTTGTTTCATTATATAAACTATTTTCTAAACTTAATGCAAAAATTAACTAGGTAAATAATATTTAATCAAAAATTTAAAAGTAAATTTTGAAATATGATTTATTATTGATCATTCTCTTTATTTAAGTAAGTGTTAAACACAAATCAATATTTATCTTAATATGTGTTTTGGGCAAAACAACTTATAATTTAAAACAGAGAAAGTATATAAATGACATATATGAATTCATTTTATGATGCTTTTCTAATTTTACCCAATTACCACAAGATTATTTCTCTAGTATTATTTATCTAATCAGTGAAACAGCTAAGATTGTTTACTATAAACATCTAAACTTACATATTTCCAACCGAATTGAACAACTGATCACATCTGTCCAAGAGGAAAAAGGTTTAAGATATAGGGAAAAGGGTTTTTATAGTGTAAAGGTAAACAAAACAAGAGGAAGGGACAAAATAGCGGCAATAATTTAAATAACAGTAATATTAAGGGTGTAAAACTAAATAAATCAAATTCCATCACGGAGGTCCCACCAGCACTTGGGAGGCGTTAAAGAAAGTCATGGGCATTCGGGGAAGAGGAGGAAGTGGAGCCTACGCGCGTGGGGATTCTCCTTTATTTTCTAAAGGCGTTACGGTAATGACGACACCGCTTTCTTTACTACTACTACTTGTGTGTTTTTTTCCTTCACAAAATTAGTAATTAACTTTTAATAAAACTATTTTATTTCTTAAAAAGGAGAAAGAAATAAATAAATAAAATTGTCGTTTTCCTTTATGAAATTCCCTGGTGGGTGACGATTCTGGCGAAGACTTTGAGGAGCTTGGTGAGCTCCAAACAGTAGTGGCGCGGTAAGGTCGGTGTTTTCTTAATGTGGTATTGGTGTGAGTGCGACTAGTTGTGATTTTGATATATGTACGAAATCAAAATAAAGGATCTTAAAATAAACAATAATTTGGACCTCTTATACTGTGGATTGTGTGGAACAATACTGTGTCGATATTATAGCATAGTGGAATCGGTCAAGAATGACAAATGAATATCAATGGAAAGGCTCTCTAAGTGTTGGCATAGAATGGTAGTATGTTGTATAAGTATAAAATAATTGTAGTAATATCAAATGCTGCATTTTCTCTTGAATTTATAGTTTCAACAATATAATCTAAAAAATACCACATATATAACAGAGGTTTGGTTTATGAATGTCAATTTTTCTTATACGTGTTGTGGTATATAATTTTGTTTTCTACCAGCTGGTATAACTCCTGAATATACTGTAAAGATACAGATGTGATGTTCAGAACAACCTACATTGAGAGTTGGAGAAGCCCACCATGAATTTTTTTTTTTATTAGTGTATTTTCTGCTGATTTTTTATGCCTCAGTTGATAAGTTAATTTTATAAAAGTATATTAAAAAGTGTTTCACAGTTCTTCCCCGGACAACAATTATTTATAGAACCGCCATTGATGATGTTTACTGTAAATATTGACTCCACACATTCATCATAATCGAAACGGCAAAAATCAATTCATTTTTTAACGCTAACTAATTATGTTATTATAAACTATACGAAATACTACAAACGATCTTACAGCCGATAATTATACCTATCGTATGAAGATTTATTTTTTACTACATCACCTGATATTATACTTATCTTATGAAGATTCACTCCTCACTACATCACCTGATTTGTCGTATGGGATTCACGCTTGATGTTACTCCTTGTGGCATGCTGCAGATCTCTTGTAAATATTTTCTCCATTAATTCGTATAATTCCATTATTTTTGGGGATCGAAATCCAAACCTCATGGTATAGAAGCATTAATAAATTTTTAGTTAAACCACTGGACTAATGAAGCTTCTACAAAATCAATTTTTTATCTTAATATTTTGTGTGTTTCTATAAATACCATTTTCTTAACTTGGTGATATAATGTTTGGTACGTTACTCTGCAAACGAACTTTTTTTCACTTCAAACGAACTTGAATTCCACACCATCATTAACATCTTGAGTATTAAGGACATTTCCAATCCCATTCTATTTTTCACTCTAAAATAGAGTTTAGAGTAAAAATGTTCCAATGGTACTCTGTTTCTCACTCTATAATAAAGTGAAAAATAGGTTTACTCCAAATATAGAATAACTTGTTTTTTTTGTTCATCATTCTATTTTTTGTAAATATCAACTCCACACATTCATCTAAGGTCATCTCCAACCAAACTGCAAAACACTGTTTTATTGTAATTTTTACACTAAAACATCTCCAACCCAACATAAAAAATCACACTATTTTAGTGTCACATTATAATTTTACACCAAATTTGGTGTGACACTATTCACCATACTATAATATTATTCATTTATTTTATTAATAAAATGTACAATTAAATAAATGACAAATAAAAAGTTAAATACATATAATATTATAAAATAACTTTTAGTGTAAAGTTTAGTGTTATGGTTGGAGAATAATATTTTTTAAATGTTGAAACTACGGTAAAATAGTGTAATTTACTAGATAAATTTCGAAGTATTGAAACTACAGTAAAATAGTGTAATTTACTACATAATTGTTGTTACACCGCAAAATATCACTATTCCAAAGAAAGAAGGGATGTGTGTATATATCACTCAAGTCAATATGTGGGGACAAAGCCTTTACTAGATAAATTTCGAAGTGGTTAACCTAGATTTTTAACGTGCAGTATAATTTACATGTAGGTCAATAAAAATATACGTATTGGGACACTAGTAGCTAAAGAATAGTTTTTCCTTCAAGTTATGTAGACTATGCTACAAATAGCATATAATAGTTTTATTTATGGGGAGAAAACAAAAAGGCCTTGGGTGTGATACACTCTACAGGAGCTAAGGAGTAAGGAATACGTGCAAGCATATATTTTTAGAGGCTAACGTCGCACACTTGCGCAAGTCTCCGATGTAAACGAAACCCACTTGTTTGTGTTTGTCGTATAAACCAACTACAAGTACAGTATCGTATTCCAAAATTTTGTAGTAAATTGCATTTTTGTCGACGAGTTTTCATATAATTTCGTAAGTTTTTTTTTTCTTGAACGCACAACAACGATTTTATTATAAGCATTTTACACTTGCGAGTAATAAACTGCCACAAACATTTCTTCTTGTGACGTCAGCTTTTTACCTGTCGTTGTCTCTTTTTACAGATTCGTTTTAGGTTATTCTCTTCTGTCTTGTCTTTTCCCACTCTTCTACATGACGTGGACCCACCGCCTAGCCTGCTGAGTATGGACCCACTTAATGTCTTGAAGTGGGTGTTTACCCTCCCCTGCTCTAGCCGTGTGTGGAAAATAACTTGCGAGTAACTTTGGGCAG
Organism: Brassica napus; assembly: GCF_020379485.1. Classification (NCBI taxonomy): domain Eukaryota; kingdom Viridiplantae; phylum Streptophyta; class Magnoliopsida; order Brassicales; family Brassicaceae; genus Brassica; species Brassica napus. The sequence goes on from NC_063439.1 coordinate 27,045,847, forward strand.
ACTGACTGGTGATGTATTTCCAGTAATGTTTGCTTCATCTTTGTTTATTTTTTTTATTTTTAAATTAATTATTCCGAAAGGTCATCAATACGAAAGTTACAAATCCGATTCAAGTTGACCAAAAAAAAAAAAAAAAAAACAAATCCGATTCAAGCAAAAAATCAATACAACGCAGAAATTGGTAGATCTAATTGTTGGGACTATACAACCAAGTTGTGGTTGCAACTCCAAATTCTTTTGTCATCAACCTAGATGTATTTCCAGTAATATTTGCTTCTTGGTAATTGAATTTACCTTGCAAGTGGAAACTAAAAGAAGCAAATGAATAGTATAGTAATACAGTTTTAATGCTATCAACTAAAGAAGGAACTGTATATTATAAGAGGAATATATACAGAGGTGCAACTTTTGTGAGGTTTGTTTATTTCATCAACCACTCCTCTTTGCCGGGCATTTCCCGGGAGTCCATCGCCCCTAGACTCGTAGACTCAGTTGTCATTTAGAAATTGTCTCCTCTTTTTATATCAAATATACTGTATGAAACTACTCCATCAAGATTTGTTACAAAGAAACGAAAACAATATTTTGTTAATACTTTGTTTAGTCAAAACTGATATGAAACATATTATTTGGCATACAAACTTATCTGTCACTATTACGGTTATTTGGCACCTATGTAATATGACGTTGAAAAAAGACACCTCCATAATATACGAGAGTAATAATAGTTAGACTGGCGTAACATTTCAATTTTAGTGTAAGATCAATTAAGTCGGGCTTAGCACAGTGGTTCAGTGTAAAAAGAAATATTTCGATTTAATTGCCACTTGACAAGGTAACATTTGCTTAGCAATTTTAATGTTCAAAAAAACATTTCGATTTTAGTACAAAAAAAAAGATACTAGTGGCATTTTAACTTGTGTTGTCTTGATCTCTGATCTACAATTTTCAAGCAGTACACGTGTGAAACAAGGCTGGACAAACCGTGACACGTAAGAGCTTACCGATCAGGTATTGTCTGCTTCACAGTGAATCTAATATCATCAGTTAATCAGACTGTCAATAAGATTTGATCAATGTTTGGCCGTCCGATTAGAAACTGATTCCTTCCCCCACATTCACCGAATCGGGGCCGTTCAGCCTCCTATGATACTAGTTCATAAATGATAATCTAGTAGAATTTTGTGTTCTTTTTTTGGTCAAGATAATCTAGTAGAATTAATTTAAAAAATGGATTTAACAAGCAGAAAACGTTTTGAGCAAAAAAATCAGAAAAGTTTGTCGTAGATTAAAAATTTTCACATAAATCAATCATTTTTGTTGTTAATATGCGTTTATAAATCACTCATTATAACCAACGAATATAGTGAGACAATCTCTGCAAAATTCTAAGCACATGCTTGATACGATAGTTATATTTATAATGAATAACGAAACATTATTATAACTGATAATTGCTTTGCTGAGTTCGTTGCATGTGATGTGTTTCATGAAAGAAGTTGCAACTAATGTGGCGCACCGTGGGCCAGTAGTGTTGGTGTACATACCAAATACATCAGAAATGAAAAAAAGAACCTAACGTAGATATCTTTATAATTAGTGAATTCAGCAAATATTATTTGTTTTTTTTTGATAAAGGGCTTAGCAAATATTATTTGTTGTACTAATAAATCCAAGAACACTGTATAGAGATCTTTATTATTTGTATATTATGTAATATCATTTGTTAAACTGAACAATCTAACAACACATTGCTCTGCTGAATATTCCCAAACATTAGGTTGGCTAAAGAAATACCTAGTTAACAACTTTTGGATCCACCAAAAAAAGTTTTTGTATCCACCAAAAAAAAAAATCCACCGTGACGTTTTACTCCTAAACAAGTGTTTCAGCTGAACACCGCAAATATTTGAACAATCAATATCCGGTTTTGATATTTCCAACCATTATTTTTTGTTTACAATTGGGTAATTTCGACTTGCCAAGTTGCATTGTTTAATTATTTACAATTTAGACAAATAAGCCGTGAAGCAGAAACCGCCACGGAGAGTTTAAACCGGCAACAAAATGTTTTCAATGTCTCCGGCATGTCAAGCAAAAATGGAACCTCTTCTTTTTTTCACTTTATTTATTTTTAAAACACGCATTACTAGTTTAATGCAAATTCACTTACATTTTTAATACTACTCCTGTAGATAATTTATTATTTGTGTCCCATTCACATGTTTTCAAAATGATGAAAGCCAATTAAACCAAAAGGTATACTACTATTCTGTGTCACGCCTTTCGTCAATTTCTTTTCACTGTGTTATTATAACTTTTATTCTCATACAGCCGCTTGTCTACTACGTATTCGGGGGTACAAAATAACGAGTATCTACTACCTCCTAAGTGGCAATTTCTGAAATGCAACACATGCTCGCCTACTGTCATATGCATACTTGATGAGAACGTACAATACAAACTCTATAATTAATATTCGATAAATTAATAAAAACTATAAATTATTAAAATTTTGACATAAAATAAAATATAAAATAAGATATAATGAATCAAGTCACTTTGGCCCAGTAGTAAAAAGATTCTAGCTGAAGTTTTCGACCGGGATTTGAGAGCATCTCTAACCCCACTCTATTTTCACTCTAAAATAAAGTTTAGAATAAAAATATTCCAATAGTACTCTATTTCTCACTCTATAATAAAATGAAAAATAGGTTTACTCCAAATATAGAGTAACTTATTTTTTTTTGTTCATCACTTTTTTTTTTATTTTAAAATAGAATATCATTGAAGCAAACTCAAACTCTATTATAGAATTACTCTATTTTAGAGTAAAAATAGAGTAAATCATTAGAGATGGTCTGAGCTGGACTTTAAATAGATTTAATTGTTTACGCATATCCAGATTTAAAGCCTCGTGGAACTACTTTTTGAACGAAAAAAAGCCTTTAGAATTTTCATGGTTATAAAAAGACATAATTCAATAAAATAATAATATAGTAATGTTTAGAAAACTCTTAAATAAATATACGATCTCATTAAAATCAGAAATTAATAATTACCATATATATAAATTTATATAAACATACACAAAAAATTTTGTTGTGTATTTTTATTTAAAGTAAGTTTCATCTCTAATTTTGTTTTTTGTTTTATATAGTTACATATAAATGTAAAATTGTATTCTATGATATGTATTCATCATACCTAAAATATACAAATAATCTAATAAAAATAATTAAGTTTCAAATCTATAAACTCTTAACCAATATATAATTTCATAAATGCTTTTTTTTAAATTTTTATACACTATTTTTTCTTAATATATAGATATATATATATATATATATATATAAAGAAGGAAATTCTCTTAAATTAATAACTCTACAAACAAATGAATTCTTGTCGTCTTAACATTATTAATTTTTAACATTATTAATTTATAGAGTTTTCACAGTATATTAGTGGAAACTACTAAGATCATTTACACTGATTTACATAACTTAACATTTTATTTTTGTTCTTAAACATTTAATATTCAACGTCCATTGAATTTTAACATATATAATAATTTTTTTAAAATAAATTTTAACATCTTGCCTCACCATTTTCAATTCATATTTTTTTTATAATTTAACAATTACATATTAATATTAATTTTTTATAGTAACGAATGTAAATAACTAAAATAACATAGTTTTTAATAAAATTTATTTTATTTTGTATTTACATTTTTAACTAACTTCTAACCTTTACAATAGATTAAAAGTTTGATTTTAAAATTGATATTTATTGGGATCTGAGTAGTTATACAAAAATTGGATGTTAAAAATTTATTAAAAATTATGTTTCTTAAAATACAAATGAAAAGAATAATTTTATTTAAAATCACAAATATTATAATTATAATTTATTTTTTATTTTTAAAAAAAAATATTTTACTATTAAATAATTGACGGAGATAAGCGTCATAAAATTTGTGCAACAAATAAAAACTAAACACGTGAATTTTATCTGGATGTGTGACTACGTGTGTGTAAGTACACATTCAGCATTTTTTCCATTCAAAACCAGTTATATGGTCTTATTGGCTCGTTTTGTTCTTTCAACAAGTTAAATAAATCAAATTTAATATTATCATTTGCATCACTTTATTAATTCAAGAACTACTTTGTTAATGGTTTAAGAAATTGTTTTTCTAAGTTACAAAAAAAAATTGTTTTTCGTTCTTTCTGGTTTCTTCTGAAAACCAATTTATTATTCATCCAAATGTATTACAGTCATAGTTATCAACCTAAGTTACCTTAACATATGTAAATTCAAATTGAACGCTAAAAAGTTTTTTTTTTTTTTTGAACACAGAACACTAAAAAGTTTAAACATAATATGCAAAGGAATAAACTTTCAATATAGCGTTACTTTCTCCTGAATTAAACATCAATTTTTGATTTTGAAAAAGAGAGAGCAAACCTGTAACACCTTTTAGCAATGGGCCCGTTCCCTCATCTGCAACTAAACTTCAGCTAATTGTTTTGAATCCATCGTGAAAATAATTTTTCCGTAGCTTAATCTCGCTTTAGTGCGAATGTTAAAATTTCTGCTCTTATTTCAAAGATCCATTCATAACTTTGAGAATGATCTAGCTTTTAACCACAATGTCTTCCTATTACGTTAAATGAGTTTTTAACTTGAAACTAATTGGCAATGAATGCATTTGACCATATATTTCAGATTTCTTCCAACTTTTTTAGTCAATCTCTAGACTATAAATATTTCCACCTTTTCAGTATGTGGAATTTTCAGTTTGATTGTTCGAAAGAAAAGGTTTCTACATGGCAAGATGTTTATAGATTATTTATCCAAAAAAGGATGTTTATATTTGGGCTATATATCTAACCTGAAGTCAATGAGATATATATGATCCCAAACTATGACAGTGGATTGATTTTGTTAATACATGGGCCATTTGTGAGCTTATGAAACTGATTGGGGTTTTCACTTGGGCCGCACTAAAGTAACTTGTCACCAATTTTTGTTCACCAACTTTCGCACATCATATTGTTCTCCCGATCTCATTCTCTATTCATCATAAACTGAACAAACATATCAACTATTCAAATGAGAAATACTTGGGTTCACCCCCTATGGTGAACCTCTAGGTTCACCAACCAATAGTGATTAAGTATTTGAAATTTGATATCTTTTAAAAAAGGAAATAAAATTAATATCCAAATTAGATTATATCTTTAAAATAAAATAATAAAAATACATAAAAATAGTTACAAAAAATAAATAAATAAATATTGTTAAATCTTCAGCAAAATATTAAACCCTATACCCTAAATCCTAAACCCTAAACATTAAACCTTAAACTTTGGATAAACTCTAAACGTTGGAAAATCTTAAACCCTAAATCATACACTAAAAACTAAATTTTAATAACACTAAACCCTAAATCCTAATCACTAAACCCTAAACCCTTGGGTAAACTATGAACCCTTGGGTAAACTCTTAACCCTTGAATAAATCATAAACTCTAGGGTTTAATTTTAAATATTTTTGATTTAGAGTTTATGATTTATCCAAGGGTTCAGGCTTTATCCAAGGGTTTAGGGTTTAGTGATTAGGGTTTAGGGTTTAGTGTTATTAAGATTTAGTTTTGATATATGATTTAGGGTTTAAAATTTTCCAATGGTTTACGGTTTATCCAAGATTTAAGGTTTATAATTTAGGGTTTGGAGTTTAGAATTTAGGGTATAGGATTTAGTATTTTGCTAACATTTTAACAATATTTATTTATTTATTTTTTGTAACTATATTTATGTATTTTTATTATTTTATTTTAAAAATTTATATCATATTTGGAAATTCAATTTTATTTCCTTTTTTAAAAGATATCAAATATCAAATACTTAACTACTATTGGTTGGTGAACCTCTAGGTTCACCTAGGGGGTGAACCCAAGAATTTCTCTATTCAAATCATCTAAAGAGCTGGTGTGTTGCTATTCGGTTCGTATGTATGAACGAACAAGTCATGCGTTCATCTTAAATTTTAATTTTTTTGTGGACATATCATATAAATGTACTTGTTTTTTTCCTTCAAAATATATATAACGGAACACTGCACTTAGATGACATGTTATAGAGATCAGGACTAGAGTTAGTGATAACGATATACTTTGATGTTGTAGTTATCCATATCTACTTATACCTAGTAGTATTAGGAGATAATACCGTGTATATATACGTAGTCATGAACATCAATACAAACAACACTTTCATATTATTTTATGGTATCAGAGCAGAAACGATCCTTGACCTAAAATTCTCAAGTTTCTTTTTCGTTTCCGCATTAAGATTCTTCCTACAACGTGATTGATAAAATAACAGTCATGGCTACTACTCCTTCTACTTCATCTCCTACGTCTACTTCTACGTCTTCAACAATTACTCCATCTACTACCTCTACTCCTACTACTGAAAGTAGTTCTGTAAACCCTTATTTTCTACACCCCTCTGACAATCCAGGCGCGTTAATCACGCCAGTAATACTTAAAGGCGACAACTATTCAGAATGGGCAACAGAGTTCTGGAATTCTCTCCAGGCTAAACAGAAGATTGGCTTCCTCGATGGTACTACACCTAAACCCTCGACGAACCCTGATCTAGCTCGATGGACGTCGGCCAACTCGATGATTGTTGGATGGATACGCACGTCGATTGATCCTCTTGTGCGATCTACTGTTGGTCATATTCCTGATGCTTTTCAGTTATGGGAATCACTAAAACGAAGGTTCTCGGTGAAGAACAGTGTGCGTAAGCACCTACTTGAGGACGAGATCTCCAACTGCAAACAGAATGGTGAAACTGTCCTCAATTACTTTGGTCGCCTATCTAAATTATGGGAAGAACTACAGAACTTCAAATCCTCATACGTTTATACTTGTGATGCGTCATCTCATATTGAGAAGGAACGTGAAGATGCTAAAGTCCACAAGTTTCTTTTTGGGCTTGATGATTCACGATATAGTGCTATTCGATCTCAAATCATTGACGAAGAACCACTACCTGATCTTAACCTAGCCTACTCTCGAGTAATCCGAGCTGAGCAACACATCCTTACCATGCGAACCACTGAACAAAAACAAGATGTACTCGGTTTTGCTGTCACGTCTGAAACTCCTACTACAGCGGGCGTTGCAACAAACCGCAGTCGCGATCCTAACTGCTTCTGTACTCACTGCAATCGCAAAGGTCACGAACCTTCAGAATGCTTTCTCTTACATGGTTATCCCGACTGGTTCAATGATCAACAAAGGAACAATCAATCGTCTGGACAGTCTCAAAGAGGTTGCGGTGGACGAGGAAACAGTTCACGAGGTCGTGGTCGCGCTAATGCCTCTCGTTCTGCACCGTCTACTTCTTCGGGAAACTCCATTGCCTCTGCGGACCAGATTACCGCACTGATAAATCTGCTACAGAACCAGCAGTCTCAACTGTCTACTGATCGTATGTCCGGTAAACCTTCTTTGACTGACGTTATAATTGACACAGGGGCATCCCATCATATGACTGGAGACATATCACTACTTCATAACGTTCGAGACATTGCCTCATCGTCTGTTACCTTCCCAGACGGTCGCAGTTCTCGCGCAACACAATCGGGAACTCTGTTTCTCAATTCATCATGTTCTTTACTAGATGTCTTATACGTTCCTGATTTTAACTGCACGCTTATATCAGTTTCTAAACTTCTGAAGCAGACTGGATGTATTGCGATATTCACTGATACTTTGTGTGTTTTACAGGACCGTTTTACGAGGACCCTGATTGGAGCCGGTGAAGAGAGAGAGGGTGTGTATTATTTCACGGGTGTAACGGTTGCACGGTCTAATAGAGCTGGAAAGGAAAAGATTTCTTCTTCTTCAGAACTTTGGCACCGACGACTAGGACATCCGGCTCACAGTGTTTTATCTTCTTTACCAGTTCTAGATAATGTTACTTTGGATTTTGGTCACACCAAGTCATGTGATGTGTGTTTTCTTTCTAAACAAACACGTGAAGCTTTTCACGAGAGTTTTAATAATGCTATTGAACCTTTTGCACTAGTACATTGTGATGTTTGGGGTCCCTATCGTACTCCATCCTCTTGTGGCGCAGTATACTTTCTCACTATTGTTGACGATTATTCTAGAGCAGTGTGGATTCACCTTATGCTCGAAAAATCAGAGGTTCCTATCCTATTACAAAACTTCTGCGCCATGGCAATTCGTCAGTTCGGTCACTCAATCAAAACGTTCCGGACAGACAACGGTACAGAGTTTTCAAAACTCAAACCTTTCTTACGCCAAGAAGGTATCTTACATCAAACTTCTTCGGTTGACACACCACAACAGAATGCACGAGTTGAACGTAAGCATCGTCATATCCTTAACGTCGCGCGTGCATGCTTATTTCAAGCTAATCTTCCTGTAATGTTCTGGGGACAGAGTATCCTCACTGCGGCTCACCTGATAAACCGCACACCATCACGGCTCTTAGGTGGAAAATCCCCATATGAGTTGTTGTATGGGTCGTCTCCTAACTACTCTTCTCTTCGGGTGTTTGGCTGCCTCTGCTTCGCACAAAAACGACCAAAAGACACAGACAAGTTCGCTGCTCGAAGTCGACGTTGTTTATTTGTTGGTTACTCCCACGGCAAGAAAGCTTGGAATGTCTATGATATCGACAGCAATGAGTTCTTCACCAGCCGCGACGTGGTCTTCTTTGAGGATCAGTTCCCTGGATACAAAACTCATCAGCAAACTACTTCTTTACCAGTCTCAGTTGATGTCATTACTGATGACTTTCCCACAATTACTACAGTTCCCCAAATGGTAACAACTCCGGTGGTAACTCCCACTGCGACAAATACACCAGATGTCACTGTCACAACTCCTTGCCCAGAACCAGTAACATCTGAAACCCCTACAACTCCTATTACTGACACTATGTCTTCTCCTACATCATACCAACATGCGAGTAATACTGAACCTCCATCACCTGGTCTTCCTGAGCTTCTAGGACGCGGTCATCGCCATCGACAACCGTCTGTTCTTCTCAAGAATTATGTAACCAATGCTGCTCATAAAAATATACACACTCCTCTCGCTCTACCCGACTCTTCTCTTGGTTCTTCTACTACGGTCTCAGGTAACAACACTTTGTATCCCATCTCGAGTTATATAACTGATGACATATACTCCCCTGGCCACAAAGCTTTTCTCGCAGCTATTACTACCAATGTTGACCCAAAGACCTATGCACAAGCTGTACAAGATGAAATTTGGCGCGACTCTATGGTCACGGAGCATACAGCTCATATTGAAAATGGGACGTGGGATGTAACTACACTTCCTCCAGGAAAGAAGCTGATCGGTAGTACATGGCTTTACAAAACAAAATACCTCTCCAATGGACAAATCCTCTGTCGCAAATCCAGACTTGTGGCACAAGGAAACCGTCAGAGAGAGGGCCTCGACTATACAGACACATTCGCTCCAGTCGCCAAACCATCTACCATCCGTATACTACTTGAAATAGCTGCAGCAAAACAATGGGAAGTCCATCAAATGGATGTCTCGAATGCCTTTCTTCATGGAGAGTTGAAAGAAGAGGTCTACATGAAGCTTCCCCAAGGATTTCAAGGTCCTAATCCGACTAAAGTGGCTCGTCTACGAAAGTCAATCTATGGTCTCAAACAGCCTCCTCGTTGCTGGTTTTCTAAACTCAGTGATGCACTAATCAAACACGGCTTCATCCAGAGTAAGCCAGACTACTCACACTTCTCCTACATCCGTGGCAAAATCAATCTCCACATCCTCATTTACGTTGACGACTTCATCATAGCCAGCAATGACTTATCCACACTTCAGAAATTTAAGAACTACCTTTGCAAGTGCTTCAAGATGAAAGATCTAGGCAAACTGAAGTACTTCCTTGGTATTGAAGTTGCTCGCAACAATGATGGTATCTTTATCTCTCAGCGTAAGTATGCTCTAGACATCATTGCAGAATCAGGTCTCCTGGGATGCAAGCCATCAGCAGTACCTATTGAACTCAACCACAAGCTCGCTTTGTCTAAAAGCCAACCACTCACTGACCCTGCTCCTTATAGACGGCTTGTAGGATGACTAATCTACCTAACTTTTACTCGTCCAGAACTCTGCTACGCAGTTCACATCCTGTCCCAGTTCATGAAAACATCTCGCAAAGATCATTGGGATGCAGCTCAACGAGTTATACGATACCTCAAGGGATCTCCATCTCAAGGTGTGCTCCTACGATCAAACTCCTCGCTTAAAGTGACTGCATTCTGTGATGTTGACTGGAGTGCATGCCCGCTGACTCGTCGCTCCTTAAGCTCCTACATTGTCCTTCTCGGTTCTTCACCGGTGTCGTGGAAAACTAAGAAACAAAACACGGTGTCTGCCTCCTCTGCAGAGTCAGAATACCGTGCGATGGCCTACACGTTACGAGAGCTGAAATGGGTGAAGAGGATTCTAACGTCCTTTGGCGTGCAACACAAGGAATCGATGAAGCTATTTTGTGACAGTCAATCGGCCATATACATTGCTAAGAATCCTGTCTTTCACGAACGTACGAAGCACATAGAAAATGATTGTCATCAGGTTCGAGATGCTGTTCAAGACAAACTCATAACAATGGAGCATATCTCAACGAAGGAACAACCTGCTGACCTACTCACTAAGTCACTGCCTTCCACTACATTTACGTATCTTTTGTCCAAGTTGGGGATTCAAGAAGTTTCATCGCCCACTTGAGGGGGGGTATAGAGATAAGGACTAGAGTTAGTGATAACGATATACTTTGATGTTGTAGTTATCCATATCTACTTATACCTAATAGTATTAGGAGATGATACCGTGTATATATACGTAGTCATGAACATCAATACAAACAACACTTTCATATTATTTTACATGTCATATTTGCATATTGTTTGTTTTCACATAAACAGTTCGACTGCATTATTGTCACGTGATATTTAAAAGTCTATTGGTTCAGCTCATAAAGAGAGTTGTCTCACCAAACTTGGAATATATCAAAGCGTTGGATCAGTTCACTTTTTTTAGTTATTTTTATTTTCATATGACCTAATTTAGTTACAAGTTTTAGATCGAACCGTTCCTTCATGTCTTTGCATCATTTTCTACGCGATGGATCATCACAGCCTCATGGACCCTCTAACTTATAGTGTTCCATATCATGACATTATTTTTATGTTCATATTTAAAAATCGGTCCCAAACGTATTGCGATTATGAACCTACAACTTTATAAAGTAAGAACACAAAGAAAGACGATGTCAGTATGTCACCGAAGATATCTACTACAACATTCACACATTTATTCATTTTAAAAAGTAATTTGAATATGGGTACAACATTAGTTATTATAAAAACATAATGTAAATAACTAATCTAAGTAACTAGCATACTTATGGAATGGAATATATAATTACCGTTTTATTTTATTTCTGCAGGTATGAGTTGGTCTTCCACTTTCCTTGATTTATGACAAAAGCAGTCTCATGTTGTCATGTGTTACTGACTCAATGACCCATTTGTTTTGCCATTTTCAAATGTGAATGAAATCTACCTTTGTTCGTTAAAGTATATTTAGATCATATTTAATAATTATTGTGGTCTCTAAAGTTTATTGATATTTTTCTGTAGTGAAGTTTGAATTTATGATCCACGATGCAACCAAAGGAAAAACATGAATGCGAACAGCAAAAGAAACCCGATAAATATGAAAGGTTATCAAAATACGAGTACAGATTATTCAACATCGAACATATGTCATCTACGTACTACGTTGAAAATAAAAAAAAAAACATTTATCATTTACCGTAACAACTTATAATATTGAAAAGCTTAAAAGAATTGATTTGGTTACCTATATTACTAAAATTGACTTACTTTTTTCATTATACATCCGTTTAAAATTCCAGAATTAAGCATGTTTGAGCTAGAGTATTGGAATAATGTATGACATATCAGGAAAATAATCATATGGTGATTGCAGAGTTAGTAAACAATGATTTCAAACTTTTGAAAAAATTAACTCACACACCGTTGGGAACGGGATGGGGTTCCACGGACCGAGTGAACAAACGTGGGTGGCCTATTAGTCGTGGGTGGTCAGAACTAGTTAGCCATCTCGGTTCTGACCCGAGAGGCGTCTTGAGACATATTGTGGAGTGTAACGAGGAAGTTGTGTTCTTTGAGATGAGGTGAATTGTAACAATCCGAATTGTGATATATTGAAATGCTTAAAACGATTGATTTGGCTACCTATATTACTAAAGTTGACTTATCTTTTCCGTCATACATCCGTTTAAAACTCTAGAGTTAAGCGTACTTGAACTGGAATAATGGAATGATGGGTGATTTATCGGAAAGTTATTCGCGATACCGTGTGAGTGAGACCAAAGCACGAAGAAAAGTCATGTGGTGATTGCAAGATCAGTAAACAATGATTTCAAGCATTCAGAAAAATTAACGCACTGCTCATAAGATCGAGTGAGCAAGTGTGAATGGTCCATTAGCCTTGGACGGACTGTACACTATCCTTTTTACATTATCCACCAACTATTATGCACTATTGACCAATGATCACATGTATTCTATCATTAAATGTTTACAACTATTTTATTACAAATAAATAAATAAAACTTATCTAGTTTGCTATATTTTAATTTATTTTATGATACTTTATTGTTGTAAAACAAATAGCAAAATTATGGTCATAAATCATTATATGTAATCTCTTATTTTAATTTTTATTGAAGTTTCAATAAATCTACCAAAAACAAAGATCTTTTTTTTTTCAAAGCATCAACCAAAGCAAATCTTAATCATACACTTAAATATAATAATATTTTTTAAATATAAAAACCTGAAAACTTTAAATCTTTTTATTCTTGTCAAAAAACTTTAAATCCTAGAATATATACATATATAATAAAACAATACAAATTTATCATCAGTGCAATAGACTTTATATCACTAAATAAAATACTAATTATATAATAAAATATCATATTAATCTCAACACTAATAGATAAGTGAAATAAATAAAATCAAATGGTAACAGTTTATTAGTTATTTCATTATTTCACCAAAACAAAATAATTTCTAGAAGAAAAGACAACAGTGCCGCTGTGTAGGATTTAATATTTACATGTATATATAAAGCCTCTCAGCTTTATTGAGAGCTTCAGAGATATAGAAACTCAATTTTTTGCAATTATATAAATACGATGAATATAATATCACATAAATTTTGTTTTTAGAGTAATAAAATACCAACGTTGGGTCTAGTAGGCCCACTAAGAGAAAGCCCATCAAGAAAAGAATACTTCCACGCTTGAATTTTTTGAGCTAAGGCAAAGCGGACAAACTCGCACAGAGCCGTCGCAACCTTTACAGAGGATCAAATGCCGACACGGTAAAGCCAGCACCGTCGCCGATCGCCGCCAACAAATCCTACAACTCGGTCCGGTCAATTCAAGTCGATCGGGATCAACGTAAGCCGATTCAGCGTCTTCGGCTTCATCCACACCGTCTACGCTTCCTGAATTTGGCTCCGCAACCGTGACTCCGGCGCCGTGAGCTACGGCTTGCTGCAATCGAGCTTGTAAAGTCGTGGCTTCGGCTTCTTTCGACGCCGCTCTCGCCTGCCAAGCACGTGACTCCGTCTCGATCTGCGTCGCACGTGCCTCGAGCTCTGCGTGACGACGCGTGGCTTTCTCGATCTCTGCTTCTTTTTCTCTTAATCTCCGTCTAACTGATTCTTCCGTCGTTTTTAGAAGCTCACGATAGTGCTTCTCGCTGTTTTCTGCTAACATGCGCCTCAGCTGCTCGTCCTTACAATTAAAAAATATAAAAAATCAGTAATTTTAAAAATCTTTTTGGTCAAAAAAAAATTAAAAAAACAGTCACCTGAGTCTGAAGAAATATATCTAATTCATCCGATTGTCGTTTAATTTCTCCGGCGATATCTTCGTTTATCGTCGGAAAAGATGATGATGATGACGGTTGTTCTCGATTCTGCGACTGTCCCTGAGACAAACGAAGACCGGTGGATACTACATTAGGAGTTTGTCTACGGCTGATAAATTGCGGCGGAGTAGACGGCGGAGGGTTCATCGGCGACGTCATGTTTTCTAAATCAATCACTTCTCTGGCTCGCTTTCTTGTATTATTAACCCCTGTTTTTTCAGACCAAACGTTAAACCGATTCATGTCTTGTGATAAACCGGTTAATTTCTTATGATAACCAATCGATTTGGAGTTAAGAAGTCAAACCGGTGGTGATGCTTGGAAGCTGAGACTTTTGCAGCTCCGGCGAAAAATCATTCCCTTCTTGTCCGTTTCTGAGATATCGAAACATCAGACGTTTGAGAACATACATATATATGTATATATAAAGAGAGAGAGAGTACCTGTTGAGGAAGAACATAGTAGGATGATGGTGATGAGCTTGAACCGCCATGAACAAATGAATCTTTAATATGTATATAAATCACACAAAAGATATGTATGTGTCTACGGTTGCATCGGACATGGTGATGACGAAAGTGGTGAAGATTGGAACTTTGCTTTTGTTTTGTTGAAGAAATATTTTTTTTTTTTTAAATTGAGAAAGATAAATGGTGAAGAGAAGGAGGAGGAATGGAATGAAATGGAAGTTTTTTAAGGGAAGGCTTTTAAAGTCTCCGTATATGCACATAGTAAGCATGATTCTCATTTATTACTAACCCAATGTTGAATACTTGAATCGCATCTACATTTTTTTTTACTTTTTCTTTTTGATGGGTATATTTCGTTTTTAGATCTTTTATGCTTTTGTAGATTCGTCTATATTAGCAACTTTTTATAAAATGTTTCTTATTAAAATAAAAAATGCAACTAGTTGTAAGTATCACAATTTAATCTTTATATATAGGTTGGAAGAGCGACAGATTTACAAAATTACAATTCAAATTCTTTTCTTTTTGGGTTAAATGCAAATACCTTTTCCTATACATATGTTGGTTAAATCACATATGCTATGTATACAACAATTTTTTTACTTTATAAACTAAATAATTGTAATAACTATACATATCATCAAGATTTACAAAACTTTTATCTATCTTTGTCATAATTAACTTTATATATATATATATTGAAATTCTCTTGGCATTTTCTTTTTCTCTCGAGAAGACTCTGTGTCGTGTTTATTGCTGATATCAAACAGTATAGTCTTTTCTTTCTAAAAGATATTCAAGTATCGTGTTCTTGTAGCACTATTTCTTTTGTTTTTGTCCGTCTTCCAACAAACTATTTATTTCAAAATTTACCATGTTTTTTTGTGAAAGGGTTTGCTAAAAAATTACCATGTTAAGATTCTTTTAAATTGTTTTCAGACAAAAGGAAATTGTTTAAGTCCAGTAGAAAACAAATTATATATGAAATTATTTGTTCGGCAAGAAAGAAAATGTCGTAAATACATGATTCATCATCCGGAAACAAATTACTTCTAAATGCAGTTCATATTATCAATACTGTGAAATTCAAATTATATTTACTGTTACATTTAATTGAATTTAAGAAATTATGGCATTGCAGGTAACTGACTTTCTCGATAATAAAGACATGCTATATATTTGCGCGCCAAAACACACACACATATCACATGTGTATATGTGTGTATGTATCTACCAACTAAAACATTTCACTAAACAAAGATAATCAACAAGTTTTATCAAAAAAAAACTGCAAGTCATGAGCTTGTAATATATTATATAGATATTAGTTAGGTTGTTGCTCTTGGCTTAACCTAATAATTTTCTAAAATTTTAATTAGTTTTGAACATTAGGGGAGGTAGAAACATATCTACAACGACAGGAGAATTGTATTTCAATATTTCAAGTCTAATCTATTTTCAGAATATATACGGCTGATATAAATCTGCAATTTTTACAAAATATGATTAATATTTAATATCAGTTTCTATTGTAGCCTAATTGAGCGATGACCATTGGACTGGTATTGTCTTGATTTGACCAAAACCTAGTGATTGTTATAAAACTTAAATGGAATATCTAATAATAATAGCAGTAATGAAATTAAAATAGTAATGGAAACATACTTTTGTTCTTTGCCCTTTAGAGGAGCCCACCACACCAAATTGTGAATTCTTGGGCAAAACTTCTCTTGAACATTCAATTCTTCTCTTCCTAAAACATGTTATCCTCACTTTTCAATCTCTCTTACTCTTCACCCAACAATCTCATTTTTCCATATCTCCTTCACATTCTTTAAAATATACATAAAGATATGTATAGAGAACCCCATATTAAAGTTGTCCATTTATGTATCACAACATATACAAAAACTTGCTCACATCCGAGATTAGCTGGATGCTTAAGCGAAACTCATATATCTGATGCCAAACCGGAAAAAGTAATATCTTTTATTGGTTGTTGAATTTGACAACGCGTCTTCAGAATAACGTGGTGTAGGTAAAAACATCAATTTATATGCAGTCACACAATAACGTGGTGTAGGTAAAAACAACAATTTATATTATACATATAGTGTGTGTGTGTGTGTGTGTGTTAAGATATGTTTTTAGTTACTTAGCATACTTTCTTTTTGATGTTTATCTTATACAAATATATTATATAGGTGTAACTTTAGCCTATAGTTGGAATTGTGTGTTGGCCATGATGAAAAAAATGCGGAACTAAATGAGAATAAAAATATGGAAAATTATTTGCTCGCGGAAAAAAAATTAGAAATGAGAAAAGTGGAAAGAAGAAGAGTCAATATTCAAAGGTGTCGATTTGATGCAAAATACACAATTGGACATCATTGTTTTCTTTAATTAGGGTTTTAAAAATTTATCCCTGTTATCCACCTTCACGTTTCCTCATGAGTAAGAATAATAATGCTTCACACTATGCAATATCACATTCTCAACCAAAAAAAATCGTTTCCGTCTTCTTCAAAACAAAGGATATATATAAACATATACATACACGTATATCATATGGTCATGGTTACAATACATAAAATCGAAATATCAGATGACACATTATATTTTATTTATGTAAATATCATATATATTTTCACATATTAACAATCTATATATTTAACAATATAATATAATTAGTAAATATATTTCTATATAGTTATCTGAATATTAGTATTAGACAATTAATGTTTTCTTGAGAAAACGTACTCATGTCTTAAAATATGATTGTTTTGAACAAGGGCGATACTTAATTTGTAGTTCGTATATATATACTTTTTAAAATTAGAATGAGAAGGAATGGTAGACTGAGAATATTAGACTCTAATTAACTAAACTCACAAATAAGATAATAAGATGAGAATGGACCATACACACGCGAAATATATCTGTGATATTCTGCGTATATAGACAAAAGGTGTAGAAGTAGAAATGTGGTGGCAAGAGGTAGACAGGTAGGCAAAAACATTGATGTAAGGGAATGGCATCTTATGAGCCAATTCATGATTTGGTCTAAGTCAAATTTCCTAATGTATTGATTAATTAATCCAATTATGATTTGTTTTATTTTGTTGTCTACCAGAAGCACCGTACCATAAAGTTAACTTGGATGTTGAGCCGATCAATTTATTACTTTTCATTCTCTGGTTAATTAAGTTTTATGAGCCCATCTTTCTTTGTTGAAAATATGAAAAGCAGTACAAAGAAGAGTCATTTTTGCTAATTAACTTTAAATATATGTGTGAGTTTAACATTTTACCCAAAAAAAGAGGGTCAGTTTTGCTTTTGTTTTGGTTTTTAAATAGTAGTGTATGCTATTGAAAGATATGGCTGTTTGTTCCCAATTTCCCAAAAGATGTGGCTTGTGCTATGGATCATGCCCTCACGTAAGAACCTAACAAAATACAAAACATATTACAATACTTAAAGATAAAGTAATGGTCCATTTAATGCGTAATGGTCACATGTGTGTGGTTACATGTAATGGTAACTGGTAAGTCTCTTTTTGAACATGTACACGAAAAATAAGATCAACAAAGCCATCTTTAACTTGTCCATTTAGCTAGCCAATATCATATACGCAGTTTGCTTTTAATATAGAACCAAAGAACATATTAGCGATTTGTACAAACCTTATAGCTTGTCGTTCTAATCCCTTTTTATTTACATATATCACCGAAGGGGTTTGGAAGTTAGCCAAATTATAGCTTTCAAGAAAGACCAAACTAATCAATCAATACTGTCTCTATATATATGGTCTGGTATGGATTCTTATAAGTGATTCTTATATGCAACATCATCACGATCAAGTCCATTACATGTGTATAGTCTTTTACTCATCATCATCAAATCGATCCGAAAATTTCATTCTTTATAATTATATATATGCGTACGTATCTTGTGTCTGATTCTCTATTATAGGAGGGGCTAGTGAGGCCAACTGGTTTCATAATGTTAATTTTTGGACCCACTTTTTTGAATCTCGAAGAATAATGATTTCCTGTAGGAAGGTCAGAAATGAGAAAAACAATGCATGTCGTTCATTTGGTGGATGCCAATACAAACTTTCTTTAGTTGATATATATATATATCAACTTTTCATATTCTCTTTTGGTACTAATCCGAATCAAATTCAACATCTCCAATTCATAATTCATTTTTCGCATATTGCACCAGAACCTTAACAATCACATAACTCCAATCTAAGTATATATAAGGTTAAGGTTTATTTTAGATACATCTTGAGATTATAAGTATATGAGTTTTAAATATATGTTAATGTACAGTTCGAATAGCAGTACAAGTACAGTCTGGTCAACAGCGAAGGAAACACATACTTTGGTGATATATAATGGATTGACTATCACACTGTTTAATCAAAATTTAGAATGTTTTCCAACTAATATCAGGGACATATCGTTTATTACAACCACCATGTTAATAATTTGGGACAAAGTCTAAGCCGAAACTGAATTTCTATGAAAAATGAATCCATAACTGATGCAGATTACACCAAATCCCAAAACATTACCATTAGGCTACTACTAATTGGTTAAGTAAATTACGTTTGATTCTAATGCTCAGATGCGAAACTCAATATATGTGCATTGCATTTTATTTACTAATTCATTATGACAACATAATATAAATATTATACCTCATTATTTTTGTATTACCATATTTCACATAAAAACAGATCATATAGACAGATATTTGAATAATATGCTCAGTGACAATTGATCATCTGTTTCTAGCTATATAGTCATAGACCCAATAAAACCACTAGAATACATATATACTTTGTTATGTACCGTATAAAAAGTATCATGGAAGATTTTGAAAGATCTACACCCAAATCTTCAACAAAACGTAAAAGTGACATCGGTGGAAAAATAAAAGGAGAAGTTTGAAGATGGGGTTTGATAAGGCAAAGAAGGAAAACCATTAAATAAGAATACTATCTCTTGTTGTTATTGTTAGATTTTCTCAACCATCAATCCATCCTCTACTTCTTCTCTTTAAATTCTTGTAACCCTTTATGAGGGGGACCAAGGACCAACCATATTTTAGGGTATGGCCAAAATAATTTAAATCCAACAAGCTTTTACGAAAAGTTATGGGTGAATCAAACAAGAAATATCAAAGTAACCCATGCCAACCTCTTATATAATTGGTGTTTTAGGAGAGAGTCCATAAGATTTCTTTTTTTTTTTCTGTAGAAATCATGAGTTCATATCTTGACGGTAGAGAAAAGACTCAAGTAACGTGTTCTAAGCCATTTTGAAGAAATGATCTATTACTAACGGATATTTTTGATATTTTAAAAACATCAAAATGTTTCTGCTTAACTGTAAATATCATTATATGATTTAAGAGTTTTACAAAGCAAGAGATTTCTCATGAGCTTGGCACCTTGACAAAAACAAGGAAAAACAAGGTAGCAGCTATACCACAGATCGGTATATTGACATTAGAATATCTCCAATTTCACTATGTTTTCTATTTTAAAATAAAGTTTGAAATAAGAAATTTTTCAACTTCACTCTATTTTTTTCATAACGGAGTAAAATTGGATTTACTCTATAAATAGAGTATTCCATTTACTTTTGTTCATTAATTCATTTTTTCATTTAAAAAAAGAGTAGAATTGGAACAAATCACAATATATTATGGAGTTATTCCATTTTAGAAGAAAATATAGAGTTTTACATTGAAATGCTACAAACAAATAAATGTCACAAAAAATATCTAAATATAACAATTGTTTTTTAGGAAAAACAATACCTTGTAGTTCACGTGAACAAAAAAAAAAGAAGTAATTCACGTGAACAAATAAAGAAAATATATCTCAGGTGCATGGAAAAATCTACTACGTACCTTTGTTTCATTATGAGTGTGGTTCTAAAACTTATACATATGAATACAATATCGAAATTTATATTAGGAACATATAAAAACGCTGCAAATTAAAGTTTGAGGCGATTTGGCTCTCTTTCTGTGTACCTCAAAAGTTGAGCATCTTGTGGATCAATGTCACTATTCTTCTCACTATACATTTGAAAATATTAAAAATCTTACGTTGAAATATTTCATGTTTTTGCTTGGTTTTATGTAGAATTTGGTGGAAGTGCATATTATGTTGTTGAAATGACATGTTGGAACAGATGCATAAACAATGCTTAATGGTAATTAGTAAAGAAGATGTCAAGATTTGAATGTGCATACACACGGAATTGAGAATACTTTTTGAAAAATGTATTTGAAATTCTAGTGTATTGTGAAAAAGCTATATATGTGAGAGATGTGATGTTAAAGTCAGCCAAAAATGCAGATAAATTATAAATTGTCTTGCATCTTTTTGGTTTTAAGATAATAGTTGAAACAAGAAAGGTGTGTTGTAATATAGTTTGTTTCTAATGTCATGTGTAACTAGAAATTTAGGTCGTGTTGGTCTATAAAGATTACCAAATGTCATTCTAATAAAGAAGTTTTACAGTTTTATTTTTCCAACTTCCAAGTGATGTAGAAATATTCTGTACTTTTTTTTTTTCCCAAATTGAATTATATTAAAAGGGACAAAGCCCGTTAGCCTTACAAAGAATCGAAGGCCCAACCCAAAACTCCGAAACAATTACAATATTGGCCTAAGGCCCATACCATCACCACGAAGACCTACCGACGCCCAAATCCTGAAACGCCATCCAACCGGACGCGCTGATTCAACGCGGCGCCACAACGGAGCTCGGAGCTCAACGCCTCTCACACCTTAACCAACAAAGATCCTTCCACAGAGAGCCTCAAACGGACACACCGAGAGCTCATCCGGATCACCCAATCACCTACTCGGGATTGAATCCTGAGCCTACAGACTTTGCTTTCTTCTCTATTAATCGTCATCGCCATTGAAGAGCTTCATCAACTCGCGAGATCTCAACCAATCTGACCCAACCAACCAAACCGAAGACACTAGACAGCACCCAAAATACCTAAAAGAAACTACAGGAACTAAAAACCCAAGACTAGTACGGGTACCAAGCCGACAGAGCAGATCTTTGAGAGCCTCTACCCTTCGGAACCAGAAGCCGGCGATGGCAGAGCTGTGTAAGCCTCCCCTTCCCAGCGACACGACCGGCAGCGACAGCGCTGAGTAAGCCACCATCTCCCGGAGAAAGACCGGCGGCGATGAAGCTTTGAAAGCCTCCACCTCCCGGATTCGAACTTTGGTCTGACAACCTGACTTTCCTCGCCGAAACCCTCCCCGCGACCGCGTCTTTACTCCAAAACCGCTCCACAACGACGATTGGAAACTGAAATAGAGCTCAGACAAGGCGGAAGGTGGGAGGAGACGAAGGAGAAGCCTGCATGAACCATTTGCACGGAATAAAATGAGTTCCGGCGACGGCACGGACGCTCACGCGCCGGCCGTTCGCCGGATTCTGTACTATATCTATGCTTTGTCATTTAAAACGTTGCCCACCTTGTAAAAAGTGTTATTTTCTTCAGTTGATTTATCATGAATTTCCGTCCATTCCCGAAAAAAATCGTTGCACCAAGTAACATACATTCTAAGTTGGGTCGAAGGCCGCACCTAATTACTACATCAGGGCAGCCCGAAAATTTAATGGGTCCTTCTAACTAGAGTAGTAATGTAAGTTTTCGGCCAGCTTATAGGCCCAGGAAAATCGCATAATTGTATTTTTTTTTCCTCGCCGCAAAACGTGCGTTTTATTACTAATCTCGATGTGAATAAATAGAACGAAAAATAAACGGTAACCGTACATTACAGATAAAGTTAAATACAAATAATCTACGATTTTCTTATAGAAGTATACATTCTTGTATAATATCTGGACCGACGCGTATGTATTCGGTAGCATGGACCGTAGAATGCATTGTGGATATAACACGTAGACTTATAAGCCCCAGCTTTCACCTTATCTATATCCGCCACGTGGCATGAGACAAGCATGGGCCCCCAAACTTCTTCTCTTCCTTTGTCCACCTGATGCCCACTCGTTACCCCCTCCCATCTTATCCGAAAGATCCAACGGCTCTAAATGGATCCAGAGAAATTTCCAATAAGTATCTTTACTTTCGCAAAATATCAAATAGATCCACTACTTTTAAAATCGACATAAATTTAACGGTTATGTAATGAAAAAAAGTCCATCACGTATAAAACGAAGCAGTATATTAATAATTGAACTGCATAAGTTTTAAAAAATAATTTTATATAATACAACCTTTGACCACAAGAGCAATTTATTAAGGAATCAAACCATATCAAATAATTTGAATTATTAATTGTAAGTTTTGTAGCTTGAGAAAAGATTATGCATTTGAGTTTATCTAATATTTGGTTTTGACAAAGAGTTAAAGTTTCCATTATTATATGTCACGAATTTTTAATCTTCGTTGATTTATTAAACATTTTTAATCAAAATTTATATTTGATAATACATTTACGTACCAAAAGAATAGCTTGAATTATTGTTGTTGTTATATCATCCATTCGAGTTTAAAATAAAATTATTTCACTAATTAAACAATTTCATTAAAAGTCGCTTAAGTAAATAAAGAGGTACAATGTTAAAACTGAGATATAGTATAAGGACCAAATATAAATTTCACATAATATGTACAGAATAAAAAAAAATAGATAATCAAAATCATTAAAACGCGAGGACAGAGAGAGAGAGAAGCGTCGGTATATTATTAAACAGAGCGATCAACAAATCGAATCCCATTTGAAGAAGAAGAAGAAGAAGAAGAAGACGTTAATGGCGGATACCGTCGAGCTACCGAGTCGGTTAGCGATTCTTCCATTCAGGAACAAGGTTCTCTTACCTGGCGCCATCATTCGAATCCGCTGCACTTCTCATAGCAGGTAGACTCTGCTTCTTCTTCTTCTTCCTCCTCACTGCTTCAACAACCGAATCGTGCCAAAATGGTTTGAGTTAGGGTTAATTTTCTGGTGGTATTGATTGTAATTGATTATCGATAACCTTAATCGAATTGGATTAGAGTTTATGTACAATCGTAATCTTGTTGATTTCAATTGACCGTAACTTGTTTTGCGAGTGTAGTGTGACGCTAGTGGAGCAGGAGCTGTGGCAGAAAGAGGAGAAGGGGCTAATTGGTATCCTACCTGTTCGAGATGATGCTGAGGGTTCTTCAATTGGGACGATGATTAATCCAGGTACTGCGAAAGTTGATGAGAATTGATTTGATGATGTTGATTATAATATATTTTTTGCCTTAGGTGGTGGAAGTGATTCTGGAGAAAGAAGCTTGAAGTTTCTAGTTGGCACAACAGATGCTCAAAAGTCTGATGCTAAAGATCAGCAGGAAGTTCATTGGCATAGCAGGTTCGGTTTAGTATAAACTAATATGAATGTTGTGAATCCTGAGTAGTTGATTTAAGTGCCTCAAGGCTTATGTATGATCTGATGTCTGTTATGGTTTGATTCTCAGCATGTGCTGAGTGATGATGTTGTTTCTCTAATGTTCAGGGGAGTAGCAGCTCGTGCTCTGCATCTTTCCAGAGGGGTGGAGAAACCAAGTGGAAGAGTTACGTATGTAGTTGTCCTTGAAGGCCTGAGTAGGTTTAATGTTCAGGAGCTTGGAAAAAGAGGACCATACTCTGTTGCGCGGATTACATCGCTCGAGATGACTAAGGGAGGTAAGATATGAAATTTCCCCTTGTAGGTTTTGGTGATTCCCGATGTCAAAATTTTATTTTCTTAAGCAAAGAAATTCAGTTGTTTGTGTACTACGGTAAGGACCGATATATTCTGCTGCTTTATCATGCAATTGAGTTTTTTTTAACTGAATGAATTTTATGTATCTTTTGAAAGACTTTGATCTCTATAAATGTTATTTCTCCTTTTATTTCATATACTAAAAAATGTATGCGTTTAAGAACTGTTCAGCTTTTAACTTTTTATTGCATTTGGCTATCTGCTAGCACATTGATGTCTTTAGCTGGTTCCCTTTCTGGCCATCTGCAGAGTTGGAGCAAGTGGAACACGATCCAGATTTTGTAGCACTGTCACGCCAGTTTAAGACCACTGCTATGGAGCTGGTTTCCGTGCTTGAGCAGGTAACTTTAGTGAAACTGAAATAGCTTTCTGTTTTTGGTTCCTCTCAGGTTTCGTTGTTGCTTCAGGATTAGAGTTTGCAAGATTACTTAAAATTTTTGATACGTTGAATCTAATGGTATTTGCTTTCACGAAATTAGTTGTCTTTGGGGTAATGTTTGGTCTGTCCATTGGATCAGTTGCTTAGTTTTCATCTGATTATCTTGATTGTACTAATAAATCATGCATTGATTCTTCTTTCAGAAACAGAAAACTGGTGGAAGGACAAAAGTTCTTTTGGAGACGGTTCCCATTCATAAACTAGCAGACATATTTGTTGCTAGTTTTGAGATGAGTTTTGAAGAGCAGTTATCTATGCTGGATTCAGTTGACCTTAAAGTTAGACTTTCAAAGGCTACTGAACTAGTTGATCGGCATTTGCAGGTTAGCTGTTGCTATTCACACATTAATTATATATTTCCTGTACTTTTCCTCTCGCCATTGTGAATTAATGTTGATGTTGTGGCAGTCAATTCGTGTGGCAGAGAAGATTACTCAAAAAGTGGAGGGCCAGTTGTCAAAGTCACAGAAGGAGTATCTCTTGCGTCAGCAGGTTGGTTTTGTTTTGGCACTCGGTGTCAATCTGAGAGGTTATTCTCTTAAGTGGTATGACAGTGGAACTTGTTATTGTAGATGAGGGCTATTAAAGAAGAGCTTGGTGACAACGATGATGATGAAGATGATGTAGCTGCACTTGAAAGAAAGATGCAAGCTGCGGGAATGCCGTCTAACATATGGAAGCATGCTCAAAGGGAATTGAGGTATGCTGTGCTAGAGGAAAATTGCTAATGGCTGTATGACTGTGGACCAAGTGGAAGACTCAATTTTCTTAATTGTAATTTTTCTTTCTTAATTTCCTTATGCAGGAGACTAAAAAAGATGCAACCTCAGCAACCTGGTTATAACAGTTCACGAGTTTACCTGGAGCTTTTGGCCGATCTTCCTTGGGAGAAAGCAAGCGAAGAACATGAGTTGGATCTAAAAGCAGCAAAAGAACGTCTTGACAGTGATCACTATGGTTTAGCCAAGGTCAAGCAACGGATCATTGAATATCTGGCTGTTCGAAAGGTTGATTGTTTGTCTTTCTTTTTCTCTTTTCGAGTGATTCATCTTCAGTTTCCCGGTTTTATCTTGATTAATACTTATCTACTGCAGCTTAAACCGGATGCTAGAGGCCCAGTTTTGTGCTTTGTTGGTCCACCAGGTGTGGGCAAAACATCTTTGGCATCATCTATTGCGGCTGCGTTGGGTAGAAAATTTGTTCGCCTATCTTTGGGTGGTGTAAAAGATGAAGCTGATATTAGAGGACACAGAAGGACTTACATAGGAAGCATGCCAGGGCGCCTCATTGATGGTTTAAAGGTGAGTTTTTTTCTTTCTTACTAAAGACACATATCTAAGTGATGCTTAAAAAATCTGAGAGAAACTTGGGGATGTATTTTAAAAAAGGAACTAAGTTGTAGCAGATAAGTTTGATCGCTGTATGTCTGAGTGTCTGTTTAACCTTGAAAATATATTAAGTGAAACAAAGTATTGTAGATCATGAAAATGATTTCCACTTACCTTTCTGAACGATCTGTTGCAAAACTGCTGCTGTGGATCCTTCTAATATGTGAATGTCTTGTTTGACTACAATCATTCATGCTGGATGGTATATTATGTCTTTTTTTATTACTTACTGTTTCGCTTTATGTTTTTGATTATAGAGGGTTGGTGTTTGCAATCCGGTTATGCTGTTGGATGAGATTGACAAAACAGGCTCAGATGTTCGGGGTGATCCAGCTTCGGCACTGCTGGAAGTTTTGGATCCAGAGCAGAACAAATCTTTTAATGATCAGTATCCTATCATGTTTCTTATTTCAACAATATACTAGATTTAGTGTCCAAATTTTGTTAGCCATTTTGAAAGTTTCTTGAGTTTTAAATTTCACCTTCTCTTAGGCAACAACGATATTCTTTCATAGTTCCGCAGATGATGAATCGACAGTTGCCCTTAACTGGAAAACAGCTATCTGAATGTTCCATATGACTTATCGAAGGTGGTTTTCGTTGCCACTGCGAATAGGGTTCAGCCTATTCCACCTCCTCTTCTAGACAGGATGGAGCTAATTGAGTTGCCAGGGTATACGCAGGAGGAAAAGCTTAAGATAGCAATGCGTCATCTGATTCCTCGAGTTCTAGATCAACATGGGCTGACTTCTGAGTTCCTCAAGATTCCGGAGGTACATTACTATTTTGAAAACTTTGATGCAATGCTGATAATCTTCTTTCGTGGGGTCGCTTATGCAGTTTCTTATTTAGTTTTTTCTTCTTATATTGACCGTAGGCTATGGTAAAGAATATAATTCAGAGGTACACAAGGGAAGCCGGTGTTCGTAGTCTGGAAAGAAACTTGGCTGCTGTGGCTCGTGCAGCAGCTGTAATGGTCGCAGAGCATGAACAAACTCTTCCAGTGAGCAAAGATGTGCAGAAACTTGCCTCTCCTCTGCTCAATGGTAGAATGGCCGAGGGAGGCGAAGTGGAAATGGAAGTTATTCCAATGGGTGAAAATGATCATGAGATTGGAAGTACCTTCCAGAGTCCCTCAACTTTGGTGGTGGATGAGACCATGCTTGAAAAAATCCTTGGGGTAAAGCTTACTCTCAACTATATGAATAGCGGAATGTTACATTGTGATAATGTGATATTTGTGGAACTTAGTCCTGTGCTGTTTTTTTTCGGGTGTAATGCAGCCTCCAAGGTTTGATGACAGTGAAGCAGCTGATCGAGTGGCATCAGCTGGCGTTTCGGTGGGTCTCGTCTGGACTACTTTCGGTGGAGAGGTCCAGTTCGTGGAGGCTACATCCATGGTGGGCAAGGGCGAACTGCATTTGACTGGCCAACTGGGAGATGTTATCAAAGAATCTGCTCAGTTAGCTCTCACATGGGTAAACACCTTCACTTGACCGCATCTACTATTGGGAACTATTTAGTTGATCACCTATTGATGTTTTATAGGTAAGAGCCCGTGCGTCGGACTTCAAGCTAGCACTTGCAGGAGACATGAATGTTCTTGATGGACGAGACATCCACATTCACTTTCCTGCTGGTGCTGTGCCGAAAGACGGACCTTCAGCGGGAGTGACTTTAGTGACAGCTCTGGTTTCGCTGTTCAGTCAGAAACGAGTGAGGGCAGACACAGCAATGACCGGGGAAATGACACTCAGAGGTCTCGTCCTACCCGTTGGTGGCATCAAAGATAAGGTAAGCCACTAGTTCTAGCCAGCCCGGATCTTCACACATGGTAGAAAAACTTAGAAAAATGAAACTGGGTAAACATTATTTCTTAAGCAACTGAAGTTTAAAAATGTGTATTTATAACGACCGGGTTAATGTATATACAGATACTAGCTGCACACCGATATGGTATAAAGAGAGTGATTCTACCGCAGAGGAACTCGAAGGACTTGGTCGAAGTACCCGCTGCTGTACTCTCCAGCCTGGAGGTAAGATTTAGAACTTCAATCATAAGTCTTCTTCCAGCCCATGCTCTGGTTTTGCCTTCGTTTTCTAAATTATAGGCTTGGTGGTTCTGCGGATTAGTCTGCGGTCAACCACCAAAACAATAAAATACGTTTGGGTTTTGCTTCTCTATCTAAATAACGATGATGTAAATTGGTATGGATGAACAGGTGATATTGGCAAAGAGAATGGAGGACGTTCTGGAGAATGCATTTGAAGGGGGTTGTCCATGGCGTAACCACTCTAAATTATGACAAACATGACACCAAGCTCTGTCGTCTCCAAGACCGTCTCTGTCTCATTTGGTAAGGTATCATCGGAATGTCTGCATCTCCTTTTCTTTCTCCCTCTCTCACTCAGATCCCGTCTGTATTGTAACTGGCTTATGTCTGTATGTAATCTAATTTAATTTAATATTGATTTATAATTATGATAAAAGGTGTTCGATATTTAAAAAGTCAGAAAATAAATCATATATATTTCGCTCTATCTGCAACATTAATATTTTTCACTTCGATCGAATGAATACTCGAGTAAAAGTGAGCGCATTTTGGTTACGCTGTGATCTTCCCCTACGTTACATTGTTCTAAGTACTAAACTTGCATTCCATAAAGAGAAATTATTGAAATTGATAATAGGCATGTAAACACCAAGTAATCGTAAATTATTTCGAACTTATTATTATTAACGACATGTTGATTTAGTAAATACGACTACTTGTTTTTTCGTCATAGAAAGAAATAGCAAAATAATGCAAAGTTATTAAATTTTTTTTTTGTAAATATATGAGTTTGTGCCTTCAACAAAATCTTTTATTCAATCAGACTCCAAAACATATAAAACGAGGGAAAAAAAAACAATTTATAATTTATTCCATCATTTGTAGTAGTAAAAAGGGATTTTCACTAATCATTTGAAAAAAACAAATGATTTTGTTTTTCTTTTCCTTGGAAGAAATAGCAAGGGAGAGTGAGAACCTTCCCTTTAGCCTGTGAGAGCTGCGTTCATGGCACTGTGAACTTCAACACCAATCTGTGCTTCTGCTTTCTCAAGATCCGTTGAGGCAGCAGCAAGTTTCTGTGTGAACTCAGCTAAACCCTTTTGCACTTGGCTGGGGTCAATGTTCTCAAGCGGCACGGCCTCAACCGCGATTATGTCAGCCACGGAATTTGCGTGGAGAAACGCGAATCCACTGCTCACGAAGTATTTATTCACATCAGTGCCTTCGTGGACGGACATGATACCAGGTTTCAGCTCAGCGATTGTTGGAACGTGTCCAGGCAGAACACCCATTTGTCCTGTTGTCGCCGGAATAATGACCATGTCGACCTTGAAGTGAACAAAGAGAATACCAATCAGCTTTGAGTTATGATTAAATATATATACAAAGAAACGAATCAAGAACTAGGTTTAGTTTTGATTTTGTGTGAGAAGAAGAAGATCATAAAAGCATTCAATGCATCAGGAAGTCTGAGACGACAAAAGCTCTCAATGCATTCTCATACTGATATTTGCCGGTAAACGAATAAGTCTATCCGAATTCAAATGTTATACGACATTGATAAAATTGAATAGATTACTACTTGCCATAGAGATGAACTCATGATATATCACATCACCTTTTTTTTGTAACACATACAAATCAATTCATTTCAAATATATTAACATTTAACAATCATCACGGTTTCAAAAACACAATAGATCATATATGATACAATCATTATATATCAACCAAAAAAATAGACTAAACATTAGGATCATATTCATTTGCTATGAACAAAATCTCTTTTAAAGAGTTTTTGCAATACAAATATCCAATTATAAAGATTTGACCAGCAAAGAACTTAGAGCCATCATCAACTATTCTCAGCATTTCAGCGATGAATCTAACAAGCAACATTTCATTTTCAATCACCAGGGAACTAATCTGAGATTCTGTTCTACACTTTCCACACATTCTCATAAACCAAAAGCCATTCACGATCCTAAGTCTCAAACATAGATCAATCCCCTAGAAATTCAAAATGCGAACATCGATCAATAGAGGAAGATGGAAACGGACCTCTTTCCCGGAAAGCTCAGATGCGTAAGGGAGGACGAAATTGACGGTGAGCTTCGTCGGAATCGAAGAGGCAGTCGACGGACGAGGCTTCATGAAGGAAGAAGGAGTCTGTGGCGGGTCCATGTTCGGCGCGACTTTCTTCCACGACTCCACGAACGTCGAATCGATCGTCGACGGAACTTCCGTTGAGAAGCCACGAGCCGTCGCCGATTTAGAGGATCCGGCGGCGACGGATCGGGAGAGGAGGCGAGAAGCTTGTCTCAACATGGCGGCGATTTGGTGGTTACAGATGAGAGAGATAGGGAAAGTCTCTTTGTAACTCCTCGGACTCTGAAGTTCACGCGCTGAGATTAGCGAGTGAAAGCAGAGTTTTATTTCTTTTGGGCCTTAGTTAAGCCCACTAATAGCCCATTTAACTAATCGATATATCGTTTCGCCTTTCATCAATTCAAACCCTAATCACAATGATCCCCTCCTCGAAAGCCGTCGTCTTTGCGAGGCAGATGGCGAAGAAGATTCGCGCCACGACGCCGTTTACGCGCTTCATCTCAACGGGCGACGACAACCCTCCCGAGCCTTTACCCAACAGACCCTTGCGAGGGCAGAGATCTTCCAACTCCTCCGCTAAGCCTCCGCAAGACACACTCTCTGATCATAGCTTCCTCGAACAGTTCAAGCTTGGTGTAGTCCATCAGGAAGAGGAGCGAAAGCCCAAGGAGGAAACAAGCCAGCCAATACCGCCTCCCGAAGACGCGGATGAGATCTTCAAGGCGATGAAGGAAGGAGGGCTGATCCCTAACGCAGTCGCGATGCTTGATGGGCTATGTAAAGATGGGCTTGTGCAGGAAGCGATGAAGCTGTTCGGGTCGATGCGCGACAAGGGTACGATCCCTGAGGTGGTTATCTACACTGCTGTTGTGGAGGGGTTTTGCAAGGCTCATAGAATTGATGACGCTAAGAGGATTTTCAGGAAGATGCAGAGCAGTGGGATTTCTCCAAATGCGTTCAGTTATGGTGTCTTGGTTCAGGGATTGTGCACTTGCAACATGCTTGATGATGCTGTTGATTTTTGCGTTGAGATGCTGGAGTCTGGTCACTCTCCCAACGTTCCCACTTTCGTTGGATTGGTTGATGCCTTGTGCAGAGAAAAGGGCGTTGAACAAGCTCGGTCCGCTATTGACACGTTGAACGGGAAAGGATTTGCTGTTGATTTGAAGGCCGTTAAGGATTTCATGGAGAAGACGGCGCCGTTTCCGTCCTTGGCTTGGGAAGCCATTTTCAAGAAGAAACCAGTCGAGAAACCTTTCTGAATGTAGTAGCAACCCTGGGACAGAGAAAAAATAAAGACCTGCGGGTTCAGATTATCCAGTTCGGTGTCTTTGGCCTGTGATAGATATTATATCAAATGGGTTTCAAAAGTTTCACACTTTTGAGTCTTGGAAGTTAGAACCATCTTTGATCAAATTTTGAAATTCGGATCTGAGGTTCAGTTTTAGTTAAATGTGTTAAATCGGTCAGATTTTATAGCAAAAATTGTTACCAGATTGGATTTGAATATGTTATCGATCAGGTAGGTTCCAGTTTCATGGACAAAGAATGGTTCCATATTTTCATAAATATATATAGTTGTTTTTTGAGTCGGGCTCAGATTTTGTTATGATAAATGTTTTAATTGTTATATGTTCAGAAAAAAAAAATAGTTAACCCAGAAAAAGAACTGAATGTAACAAAGGTTGATCCATCTTAACATTTACGTTGTTGCAAAACTCTAAGCAATCACATAACTCACTTTCTCTCGCTCTCTAAACTAACATTTCTTCTGGCAAAAACCCTAAAAGTTTACTCCAGAAATAAAAACCAGATAACACCTAACACTGACAAGAAGTTGTGCTTTTTTTACCAGATTTACATGAAAAATAAGATATACCCAACTTTTTTTTTTGTCTTTGGATCGTCAAGCTCCAGATTCATATGCCCAGAAAGTATCTGGATCGGGACAAAGAAGAGAAAAGTCTGGTACTTCCAGATTTGCGACGTGCCAGTCAAGGAACCGAGCTTGTATCGCCTTGAGTAACAAGAGGGCTGTTGGTAACACCCACCACTTATCATCATCTCTGCCAAAAACATATACCAATTTTGACATCCAAGTAATTACAAACTTTGTACTGAATATACAGTACCAAAAGTAAAGAAGCTTAATGTTCCGTATACAAAATCTTAAGATTACAAACTGATTAAAGACAAACGAACAAAACAAATTTATTACCTTATGGCGTCCCAGATGTTTGTCATCTCACTTAGTTGGTCAGAGAAAAACCCAGAATGAATGACACCGCAAATGAAAGCCACAATCTGCAATATACTTTGTGAATAAGATACAATAGAGAGAAAACAAGGTCACTTTGTTTTGAAATATGTGTGTCAACTTACTACGTTTGTTAGAGATGTCGCGTTCCAAAGGGCGTAGATGCGAGTAAGCGAAGCTCTTCTCATTTCTCTACTTAATAAAGCGTTAAGGCCAGCCGGGAATGGGCAAAGCAGAGCGAGAGGGAGAATCAGGAGGATAGCGAGAAAGGCTGCGAGGGCAAGCCAGTAGAATTGAAGCAATGCAAGGAGCGTTACTGAGAGATCCGCAAGAAGAAGGATGGAGATGAAACGGAGAAGAGTATCCTGCATATACACCACATGAAGGTTTTGCTTATGTTAATACCAAAGAAGAAAACAATCAGGAGAATAGTTCGTTATTTAGGAGTGGAGAATATGTAACCTGACGACCAACGGGTCGAGTATTGTTTAACAAAAGAGAAAACGGAAAAAGTAAGTCCCTCCTGTACTCCAGAGATTCTATTGAAATCTCATTGATAAGGCCTCCGTTTATTCCACCATTGATTCTCTTCCGAGATAAGCCATGTCCAGGTTGGATCAAGTTTTGTTGCAGCTCGATAAGAGATTTGCTGGGACATGTAGAGCTGCTCCTAGAAAATGGAGTTACGATTAAGCAGGGTTTAGTTTCTTAACACTCAGACAAGTGACAATAACTAGAGAGGCACAAATCTATCATGGCTTTACCGAGGGGTATCGTCGTCACTTCTGCTGAATGAAACTGATCGGCTTACATCGCTCATAGGAAAATCGCCAACAAAAACCAAGATACCAAGTTGGTAATATCCAGAAGCTGTAGCTTGAAACCATCCAAGCTCAATTCTTACACCGTGGAATTCGAGTTGAGGATTTCCATGGCTGTTTATCCACCTAATGACAGGAAGTAATGCTGAACGAATTGATCCGTGCCTTACAGTCCTGAGCTGTGCATTTAAACCGGCGACAAAGCGGTGCAAAACACCCGGTGGGATGTGCTGTAATAGTGATTTGAAAGCCTTTAGAAGATTTTCAGAGCGGAGATTTTTGAAGGAAAATATAAGCTAACCTGGCCAAGAAGATTTGTTAACAGCGCGTCACTATGAAGACTGTAGGGTGACATATAACTTCCATCTCCACCAAAAAGTATGCACATTGGGAATCTCTTCTGTATAATAGAGACCATATCTACACGCTTCTCGTCACCACCAAGGAAAAAATCTACATAGGCAACCATCAGATCCGGAGTGGCTCCAACCTGTTTTGACACACAGACAGAAAATGAGAAGTAACGGCTAAGGCTAGCTAGCTGTGAAGCAACACATATAGCATTAGACTATACGAATCCCAACCTTCATTCCTTTGTAGAGAGCCCTAGATCTGCATGAGCGGAGGCAAGAGTGGTCATATTTAGATTTCACATATTCCTGAAGGCGATGAATTTTTCTCCTGCGACGCCATTGTTTCCAAGACCAGGCGCAAGGATTTGCTAGAACTAACAGAATGCTATGCACAGACCCTTCCCACCAATCATATGCCGCGGTAGAGTTGATCTCATCAATAAATCTGTTAAAAGCATCCTCGTACCTGCAACATCATATATGTACATAGCAATGAGTGGACATGCCTTGGAATAAAAATGAGCCAAAAGTCAATGTCACATTAGTCAGAAAAGAGTAAGACTGATGGACATACTACTTCACGAAAATGATAAAGACATAAGAAGCAATAGTTCAGCAACTTCATTAAAACATTCTGGCATCCAATCACAACAAAATTTGACCCAGTCAAGTTATATCCTTACACTATCTCGATGATTGCATCGGGAGGAGAGTAGGGCAGATGCCAAGGTTCCCTGAAAGTGTTTGGACCCATGAAGTACATACGATAGGCGTGGGTTTGTGTATCGTCAGACTTTGCGCCTCGGACCTAGAATGATAAGAGACAGGCCAGAGAATTCAATTGACAAATTCGTATGTCTTACAACAAAAACCGAAGATTTGGGACAAGATAATTTGCGCAACACCATACCTCAGAGAGTGAAAGAAGATGGGGTAAACAATGAGCACTCTGCTGTTCAATAGAATTGGCACCATAGAAGCTTAATCTTAGCAATCTGATACTTAATGTGCTTAGCAACAGACCAAGAACCACCACCACACCAGATAGAAGAAGAGCAAAGGGAAATGCCCCCCCAAATGTATAAACAAGCTCTTCCAGAGGTGTATAGCAGTTCGGTAATCTATACTTGTCAGATACACATTTATAGGGACAAACAGGTTCGCTAACTCCTCCTGCAGGCTCGATGCGCCTCCCATCAGCATACATCACAGTTAAGAAAAAACAAGGGATCCAGGGATGGAAGAGCAAGAGAACTATAAGATAATATACCTCGTACGTATACAAATTTTGCACGACTTGGAAGATGTTCAGGCGGGCAGGGTGTACAAAGACGTTTGTCAGAGCCTTCAACATTCTTGAATGTCCCAATGGG
Organism: Brassica napus; assembly: GCF_020379485.1. Lineage (NCBI taxonomy): Eukaryota > Viridiplantae > Streptophyta > Magnoliopsida > Brassicales > Brassicaceae > Brassica > Brassica napus. The sequence continues at coordinate 27,080,993 of NC_063439.1, forward strand.
GCATTCCTGAAACAACAGTTGAAAGCCAGAAAATAGAGAAGTGGGAAGCACAAGCAAACAAAGCAGAGATTTGCAGAATTGGTAAAAAGTTACGACATATATGGCCAGCGCTGATATAACTAACAGTATAATAAACCATACGACTTACCAAGCAAAATGTGCCATAGAGTCCCTTTGGACACTTTTTTCCAGTCATCGTTCCCTCTTCCCCGAAACGGCCTCCATTGTCCCCTGCACCTCCTCTGAAGACATCATAGAGGAAGCATTTTTGCATATTAAAAACATATCTGTCAGATTCTGGAATCTAGAGCTCCAAGATAGATCCAAATTTAGCATAAAGAAAATAATATAGGGCCTGTAGGCAGAGTATCAAGTACCAAACACTAATAACTATCCTCTCAAATCCATGGTGATGTATAGTAATAGGAATCAACGTATATATGCATGTTTATACCCCTGTAACTACAAAAGACCCACAAAGTAGCATGACAACTGCGACAATTGTGCATACCTATTACTAATGGACCCTTTAACAGTTGCAACAGGAAAATACTCGTCACCAGTGTGTAACATGTCCCAGTGAAAGTGAAGTCTTCCCCCTCCACCCCCACCACCCCCAATAGGTCCACCTCGCCCTCCTCGAACTGTTAGAGATGAATTCTTTGAGAGTTCAAGCATCTGAAGGAAAAGAAGAATCGTCCCACCAGATCCTCCACCAACTCCACCAACCAAAGATCTGTTAGCCTTCGTTATTGGCTCTCCAAGGCTTTGGCCATCAGAGCTTAGAGATCCACGGAGATTAAGCGTCAAAAGAGGAAAGTGGATGGAGCCAATTACTGAAAAAATGGAAAACAAATTTGTACATGTGCCATGACAGAGTCAGCTGAGTAAACAGATAGTTCATAGCCTACTACTGCTGGCTGCCAGTTTTTCTAAAACAATAGAAATAGAAAAATAGTACTGACCAATCATCCCTCCACCAATCACATTCCCATATGAATTATCTGGACTTTCAGCTCCGCTCCCTAACTCACAAGGAAAATCCGGATCGCCGTAGGTATGACCTCCATTGCACACTCTCCCATTAAAAATGCCTGATCCCCCTCGCCCTCCATGCCCAGCACCACTACCAGCCCCATTCGAATAAAGTCCTTTCCCCAGTCCCCCACTACAACCTGTCATGATGATGAAATTTAATGCATAGAATCCAAAACCACATTAATCTTCTTAAATACGTAGAAAGTTATTAAAATGTTAACGACATGGCGAAAGTATGGCTGCAAAAGGGCAAACTGCTATAGGAATTTGTTGAAAAGGGATGGAAAATTGATTTATGTACCAAATCCAGATGCGCTGATCAAGCCTTCATCAGTAACCACTACCGTTCTTGCCCTATGGATTTGAATTATGCTTCCTTTAACAAATCCACTCACAAGAATGTCCTCAACACGACATATCTAGAAATTAAAAGGTTGAAGATTATTAGAATTTTGAGGCTACAAATTAAAGAAAAGAATTTGTAAGAAGCAGTCAAGTCTAAATTCACTCAAGGAGAATATCACAAAAAAAGAATAACTATGCACAGTAAGGTGTACATGATAATGGAACTCACAATTATTTTGGTTCATAATATAAGCAAAAAGTTATGATCAGCCCAATAATTTATTAATACTATTAGACTCTTTACTTGTGTTACTACCTAGTAAGTAGTACAAAGTCTATACATCACAAAGTTTAACTCGTGTCAGAAAGATAACTTTGAGCCATCGAGGTACTTCTTTATCAAACTTACCTGAAGGGAAAAGGATAGTGTATAATTGACATGGCAATCATCCGGCGGACTTATCAAGTCTATTGGGCATGTCTTGCTTTCACAAAGGGAACGAGTAACCCTGTAAGAAAGAAAGAGACAAGTGTTTCAATAATTAAGTCCAGTACTAATCACCCTCACAAAATATAATGCAGACGTATAGGAAGTCATACTCACGCGTTTTTGCTTTCGTCGTCGTCGAGTGGCGCTTGTAGCATAGAACCTGGTCCAACCTGCAAAATTAAGGAACTGTTAAAAAAGAGTTTTGCATACTCCACCGATGACTAGGTCTAAATGTTTGTAATAGACAGAAAGAAACATGATTGATAACAACATAGATGATCATGATAGATATAAACAAATCAACAGAACTTGGATGAAATAATCATGTTTAAATAATACTTTCTTACAGTTATGTTGTAAAACTGAGATAAGGAAAGTCTCTGGCCTTTAATTGCATCCCCAGGACCCGTGAGCGTCAACATTCCTTGACCATATACACCCAAGTTCGCATTAGAAGTAATGACGGATTTTTCCTACAATAATAAGAAGTCAAGACCTGTCTTCCAGTTCAACCAAAGGAAGAAAAAAGAGACTTGATAAGTTTTACAAGTATACCGTTAGAACTGCAAGGTTGCGAACTTCAAGGACAGAGGAAGGCACTGCAGGGTTTCCTTCACCATCAATTTTAATTACAGAATTCAACATGAGCAGCATCTTCGTAACAAGCCGTAATGCACCATAAACCTTCATTTATGGACAAAATAACTTAACAAGGCATACAGAAAAGCAAGACAGTACAGGAGAACCAATATTATTACTGTACGGTTAAGAACAATAACCTGCCTTTATAACGGAGTTACTCATTAAAAGCTCTTCTGCAACAAGCTCGAATTCTGAAATTGGATACTTTGATAGCCCGAAGACAATGCTGCTTCCTCGATAAAGGCTGATTTGCCCTCTGACCTTTACAATCAGAAAAGTAGGAAAAGAATAAACATTTAGGGGTAGTGCCAACTCGAAGTATTTTTAAAGAAAGAGAGACCAAGGAGCTTAATAAACAAAATAACGAAAAGAACTAACAATTGAAAGGTCAACAGTTAAAAGAAAGCATATAGAAAGTCATTCATATTCTACTAAATAACTTATATTAAAAATTGTACGCGGATCACAAAGGAATCAGGGCAGAGAAGATCATCATTCAGGAAATAAACTGACCTGCATTCTGGTCCACAGCAGCGGAACCAAAACTTTTGCATGATTATCAACATAGATGTTTGACCACAGAGGCCTTGTAGGAAAATCAAGCAAAGGAGTTTCTGTCTCTGTAGTCATGTTATCATTTCCAACCCTCAAACTAAATAACTCTGCGTTAAAGTACGTTCCAGCAGCTCCAGCATTCTTGGGGCACCCAATACTTGCACCGCCTGCAGTCATATGAAAATAGAACCAAATAATTTAGCACGGAACACAGCCCAAAATAGAGAACTATATCCACAGGAAACTAGAAAGGACATCAAGTATTTGCCCATAGAAAGGTTTACAACTACAGTAAAGCACAACTAACGAGATTCAAGCGGATGATAAATACAGCCCAGTTAAGTAGCAAAAGAAATACAAACCATGAACAAGAACTCTGACATCTTCTTGTATGCTGTAACAGTCCAGAGAGATCCTCCCTCCACCACCTCCACCCCATCCCCTCCCACCTGATGCCGATATTTTACCATAACCCTTCCTAAACACCCAAAATACACATGAGAAAGATCAAACTCCAGCCAAAGACACAATTTTTTTTTGTCAAGTAAGATACAACACTTTAGATGGACTTACAGCTTCACCGCACGAATACAAATACTTCCACCAGATCCACCACCACCTTCCTCACCACTATCACCACCATCAGCAGCAACAGAACCATTCAACACCACCGTATCCTTCAAAACAAGCTTAACACGACCTCCACCTTTCCCTCCCGCCTTCAACTTAAAACCTCCCTCACTCCCATAGCTCCACGGCTCATGCAAAGACGACCACGAATACACATCCCCACCCCAATAAGTCGACACATTACTCTTCACACACGAAGCGCCTCTCCCACCGTGCCCTCCCCCCGCACCATCCCTCCCAAACGGCGTTCCGCTAGTCTGCGAAGGCGGCGCTCCACCCAGCGCCGTCGTGTAGATTGAAGAGTTCCCATCCATGGTCAAGTTAACAGCCGCGAGAATCACCGATCCGGCGACGATTCTCGCCGATTGTCCCACGTGGATGTTCCCGGAGACGTTGAAGGTGATCGTGCATCCTTGGAGAGGGCAATCGACGGAGACGTGCGCGAGGACGTTGAGGCTCCCAGTCCCGAAGACGCGAACATCGGAATCGAATCGGAGATTTGAGTTCAGCGTGCAGGTGGTGTTCAGCGATCCAACGCCGTCGAGATCCTGACACGTCACGGGCTCGGTTGAGAGAGACTGTGGCGTGGTGGACACCAGAAGGAGGATGCACAAGAGGAGGACGAGTTCGAGCATATCGAATCAGTCAGCGAGATGAGCTTACACTAGACGACATCTAAGTAGAGAGTTCGAGAGAAGGAAGGAGAATCTGGGATTTGATTCGGATCTTCAGCAGATGTGAGGGAGGTCAATAGATTTTCTTTTATGTTTTACTTCGCTTTCCTTTTTCTTTGAGAGAGAGAGAGACTGTTATGGAGTTGAAGCTACGCTTGGATCATATGTACAGCTGTCCTCAGTATCAAAGATAAACACTATGTGCTTGTTGTTACAGTTGTATATTTTGATTTTCTCTGATAAGAAATAATAACTAAAGTTAGTAAATACGTAAAATCAAATTTGTTTTTATTTATTTGTCACTTTATTGTTTGTTCCCCTTGTTTTTTTAATAGGCAGAAAATTGAATAAACGGAGTTCACGACATCGATCAATATGTTTCCATAAATTACGAGACTGTTAATGCAACCGTTACGAACGTCTTTTCTTTTGTCTAGATTAATAAACTAGAGGCGTTCAAGGCATAGTATCAGTGATTCAGAGAAAAACAAATCAAAGATTTGACTCGTACATGTCTATTTTAGCTTAATTTTATTAGAAATCGGTCGGCTCGTGGCAAAATACTGACGTCAAACTCCTATAACGCCAGGGGAAATGTGTCATAGCTCAGATTAATTTTTCTAGTAACGTACAACAGATTTGGAAAATGAATTTTATACTTGGCTTGTTACAATATTGAAAGAATAATAAATTTTCAGTCGTGTTAAAAGCCAAAATCAACGGAGATGACGATGAAGATAATTAGGGAAATTTTAAAGGATTGGCCCAGCCAGATTCTGAATCTAGTGACCGGAGCGAGCAGGTATAAAGCTCACGGCATCTCGCATTTTCATATTTTATTTTCTAAAATTTCAATCCGTGAGAGAGTCCCTTTCAGATATTTGTTTGATTTTAAAGCTAAAGTTAAAACCCCGATAGTGGTTTAATAGCCAATATACGAGAGTTTCTTGTATGTTCAGATCAAACCAAAAACAACAGATGGAGGCATGGAGCGTTCCTGTGGTTTCTTATAAAATACATGGGCCCATTTCGGACTCCAGACAAAAGTATACATTTAACACCGCCTCCTGTCGAGTTGACACATGTTCAAGGTTACAAGGAACGGCCAGCAAAAATAGACGAATGTAAATCAATCAATATCAACCGTAGCCAACCCCCCCACCCACACCAAAACATAAACCAGATTAAGTCTATTTGCTGCGAAAAACTTTTCGACATTTTATTTTTTAAATCCTTCAAACTAAAAGATATATTTTGAAATGAAAAAAAGAAATATAAGACAAAGTGAAACTTAAACCATATCAAACATAGAATATATGTTTATATGAATATACCGAAACCGTATCAATGATTCAGCCAAGCACCAATCTCTTATATACTAAAGCACAAGTCACTTGACAAATAAAAATTTGACATGTAGAAAATATATTTTTTAAAAGAAATTGTTCAAAAAATAATGTTAGCGGGCAAAAAAATACAAATTCATTTCCTAATTTTCAGCAACTTTGTTTTATTTTTCAGAATATTTTATCCACGTTTAAAAGTAACTAACCACGATCAAACTGTTTTCTTCTTCTGTATAATTTTTTTATAACAAATTTATTCTCTTTTTCATTTTTCTTTATATTCTCCGCTATGAAAGAATCAAAACACACAGATCTTTTCATCATTTCTAAATTTCAGTTTTGATGTCTATAGGTTTCTTCATATCTACTTTCTTTTTTTCTACACCAGTTCGAAAATTTAATTATTCACCACATGTATTAATACTTAAGAGTCAAGTTTTCAAGATTGATACTGGCGGAATACATAACTTTTTTCAAAGCAAAAGTTGGATGTGGCAGAAGAGTTTAAAATCAAGTTGGGAAGAGATTGACAGTGCTACGGCGATTCTGGAGAGATTCAGAAAACTTTGAGGATTTTATTGCAGGGCTTCAGAATCTTCAGGTATTTATGGTGGTGTGTTCATATGAAACTTTTTAGGCAAAATCAGAATTAAAAGTATAGCATAAATATTTGTATTGTTCAGTTTTGAAATTACTAAAGTTTGATGCAGACATGTATGGGAATAAAAGCTGATTCAGAAATAACATATGAGGGATCAGATAAAATTTTGGATATATATGTTCTACAGTAAACTTGGCTAAGGTTGAACTTCAAGACGATGGATTAGGTAGGTAAGATATGCACAACTTTTGACATTTTAGAATTTAAAGTGAAAAAATATTTAGTTTATAGTACTTATAAAAATGGGAAATTTGGAAAAAGGGAACAACTAAACTAAGCTATTGTCCCCTTAGTACAAAATCAAACTTTGTCACTTTTGGACTTTCACTACCCTTAAGAGTTAAAAAAAATTATATCAATTAATTTACAATGCAAAAAAATTAAGAAAAATTTAAAACATGAAGTAGTCACACATGTGCATATATGAAAAATATTTTTGGATTAAAAAAAATTTGGAATGGTAAATTGAAAAATAGGCTAAAGGTGTTAGTATATAAGATCTACCATCTACGGAGATTCAGAATATGCATTCTAACTGAAACACAATGATCTACATACAGAAGAATGCGCATTAGACCGCAAACATTAAGATCTAAAATGGCAGAATACAAAATCAACATTTTCTTCTATGTTCTGCCTTTCTGGTAGATCATAAGTAATAGTAAATGTTCTTATATCTTCTATGGAAGAATATACATTCTACTCAATTCTCATATATCTATAATATATGTATTCTATATCTACCACGTTTTCTTTATTCTACCGTACGTAGAATGTAATTTCTACTAGATTTTTAAAAAAATTCGAAAATCTAGGAAAAAACGGTTAGAAAATATTTCCTAAATCTATTAAATCTTTTTTATTTCCTTTTTTAAATCTTCTTCCCTAAATTTTTGTTTCTTCGTTGCCAACCACGATTTGGACCAAAAATCGTGGGGATTCTTCTCTTTTTCATAGTTTCTTCTCCTTTTGGGGATTCAATCTAACGTGACAAAATGCACATCTATGCCTATTCTGGTGTTTGGAGATCGTCCAAAACAAAAGGGTGGAAGTTTATTGTTGATGAAGAAACAGGAGGTAGACTACTTACTTTGGACACAAGCAAAACCTTTGACAACCTAAGAGTTATGGTTTGTGAGGACTTTGGAACCGATCTAAACTTGGTCAATATCGACCTGAGTTACTTACCTTCCGATTTGGTTATTGGCCTCGATTCACCACCTGTTTTCATCACCAATGATCGACAACTCAAAAATTTTCTTACATATGTGAAGACCAAAGCTTCAACGCGGTTATGTGTGTGTATTCGATCTAAGGTCGGATTTAACTTGAATGAAGAGCCTGCTGAGTTGCCTAACAGAGAGGAAGTGGGTATGTCGGGTGAAGTTTCAGATGATATTGATGGTGAAGCCGAGCTTGAAGAAAAAGATGCGAAGATAGATGAAAGTGATGACGAAAACAAGTGTGAGAAAGATATGACCAACGGAAAGTCTGTCCGTTTTTCTCTGGTTGATGTTGTGAAGAAGGGTCAACATTTTACTAGCAAAGCAGCTTTGCAGGCAACAATGGAAATATGCGCAATGAAACATAATTTCGACTACAAGGTTGCCAAAACGGATAGAAGAGTTTGGTACGTTCGTTGTGCGTATGATGATTGCCGCTGGCGTGTTCGCGCAGAGGGATTAACAGGTTCTTCATATTTTATCATCAAAAAGTATGTGCCTGATCATTCATGTGCTCCATCATCAAGGAACCACTCTGTTCGGACCGTTTCATCAAAAACAGTTGGTAGTCTCATTAAGCATAAGTACGAAACTGTCAAGGAAGGGCCGAAACCTAATGATATTATCCAGTTTATGCGTGATGATCATGGAGTTGAGATATCCTACTCTTTAGCTTGGGAGGCACGTGAGTATGCAGTAAGTGTTGTGAGAGGCATTCCAGAGAAGGGTTATGAAAAAGTTCCCAAATACTTGCACATGATGAAGGAAGCTAATCCAGGATCACACACATTTTATGAAACTGATAGCGATGGGAGATTCAAATTCCTCTTCATCGCATATGGTCAGTCTATTCGCGGTTTTTATGCTGCAATTCGGAAAGTTATTGTTGTGGATGGGACTTTCCTGAAGAGCAAATACAAAGGAGTATTAATGGTTGCTACTGCTTTGGATGGAAACTCGAACCTATATCCTATTGCATTTGGAGTTGTCGACTCAGAGAATGACCGCTCGTGGGAATGGTTTATGAGACAACTTAAGGTTGTCATTGGTGATGATCAGAATTTAGCTTTTGTGTCTGACCGGAATAATTCACTTGCTAAAGCTCTTGCAAAAGTGTATCCGCATGCTCATCATGGAATTTGCATTCACCACTTGCTGAACAATGTTGTTACATATTTCAAGGGTAAAGGTGTCGCTGGTTTGGTGGCAAAGGCTTCTAAAGCTTACCGAGTTGCTGATTTTAAGAAGCAATTCACTGCTATTTTCTCAATTAGTCCTGCAATTGGAAACTATCTGATACAAGCTGATGTGAGAAAGTGGGCTCGTTGTCAATTTCCGGGTTACAGGTACGATGTTAGGACCAATAACCCTGCTGAATCAATAAATTCTGCTTTGCGTTCGCCAAGAGAGTTTCCAGTTATACCCTTATTGGACAGCATAAGGGAAATGATGACTCGATGGTTTTTCAAACGTAGAGCTTTAAGTTCAAAGCATAAACAGCCACTGACCGTTGCTGTAGAGAAGAAGATTGATCGAAGGATTGAGAAGGGTAAGAAGTTTCAGGTTTTTCCAGTTAGCGATGACAGGTTTTTGGTTCGAGGTGACACTTTTGAATGTATGGTCGACTTGGTCAGACGCACATGTTCATGTGGGAAATTCGATCTGATGAAAATTCCATGCAGACACGCCATAAAAGCAGCTTTCAGCGTAGGCATACAAGCACACACACTCACTGACGACATGTACACCACTGCTTCATGGAGATCGATTTATGAGGAAAGCATAAATCCTATAAGTGTCCCGGAAGATGCATGGATTGTCCCATCTCACGTACAGAAAGCAAAAGTCCTCCCTCCAGAAACTAGAAGAGCTGCAGGCCGGAGAAAGAAACGTAGGTATGAGACAGTTGAAGACAAGATCCGGTCGTCACAAGGAACTCAAAGCTCTAAACGTCGTAAATGCAGTCGATGTGGTATTGAAGGTCACAACCGCTCCACATGTGATAGAGCAATATAGGATTACAATCTATTCGGTCTATGCAAGTTACTTTTCAGAGTTTTTTCTAACATTAGCTTTGTTTCATGTCAAACTCTGTTTTTTCAAGACCAATTATGTTTTATGTACTGTGCACGTTTCCAATATTTACTTAGTTTTATGCAAGTTTTTAGTCTACCGTTAAGATTTGATCCATAAATTGACAACACAGAATATCAAATTGATTCAATCTTTCACAAAGTAAATAGATTCAGAAAACAATTAAAAGATCAATCAAATTTAGAACAAAGACATAAAAAAGTGAGAATGGATCCAATAAGTCCTACATCTCCCGACTTCTTGTGCTCGATAACTGCTTCCTCTACTGTCATTTTCAAGGAACGTCTCAAATCTTCAATTTCTTTGGCCATTCTCGACTGTTGCTCATGCATCATTTGTATCTCATCAAGCAGAGCCTCGTCCACCCACTTGAAAAGATGTTGCTCTTTCTTTCTCTGAATTGAAACACAAAAACGTCAATTGAAACATAGAATAATAAAAAGTCATAATTTTTCAGAATTACCTTCAGACCAATCTCACATCGGAAGAATCTTCTGTATGGGTTCTCCTCCGTTTTTGAAACATAAGTGACAATCCCTTTCCCACACCAGCATCTGGAAGGAACCCCTCCATTGTTAGTCATGATCGGTTTTTGATAATGAGAGAAAGACGGAGAGGAGAGATAAACGATGAAATAAGTAGGGTTTCTAGTCATTGGTGTTATATAAGTTTATGTTTAGGGCAAACGACTACTGTTAATCGGGTTTTAGGGTGTAATTGTATGTGTTGTGATAGTCATAAGATTTGTATTGACTATTAACATTTGTAGCCTTGTTACGTTAGATTCTGTATAGCTCCCTACATTGGTGTTGTATGGCTTAGTTTAGACTCATTTAGGGTATCTTTAGGGGTTGATATGTTGTATGGGTTAGTTTAGATTCATTTAGGGTATCGTTAGGGGTTGATATGTTGTATGGCTTCGGTAAGATTTACTTTATTTAATTATGTAATCAGCCACTAATGTCAATAATTTCAAGTAGTACAGTGGTTTATGTTGTCCGTATAAATACCCTAGGTGAAGTGTTCGACGCCCCCTATCTCCATTTTTATTAAAAACCGTTTTTTCTCCTACAATATCCTCGAATTAGAGAGACAAATAAGACTATTTAGGTTCATATGTTGCTGGTAATATCAATAGTTTCAAGTAGTCCAGTGGTCTATGTTGGACATTTAAAGGCCTCAAGTGCCTTGTTCGATTCCCCCCATCTCCATTTTTATTTTTAAATTTTTTGTTTAGTACGAGAGTCAAATAAGACCATTTAGATTCATATCATGTATCCCTTTGTTTGTTATAGTGTATGTAATTCACTAGAAGACTCAAATGCAATGCTAAATAAACGACTCAAATGCAATGGTAAATAATAGATTCAAATGCTAAATAAGAGATCCAAACCAATGCTAGTTACGAGTCATATAAGAGTAACTAAAAGAGTCAATATCAACCTACTTGGTGAACAAGACATAGTGAAAATAGCATTATAAAATCTCAACCGTAGGAGAAGCTATAGCCTTCGGAGGAACGTACTTTCCCATTCTCGAAATAAGCTCAGGATCATTAGCAGCTTCCCATAAGTCATAAGCAATCTTCTGGCGAGCTTCACGAATGTTGTCGTCATTCACCAACGTTAAGTCCATGCCTAGAAGATGTGCTTCAATGTGCTTCAACGCATATACTCCACAATCGCTGCTAGTCTTATTTAGGAAGCAGGGCATTGGAGCGTAAGTGACATCATAGGGCTTAACGGTTAATCCCCTCTTCTCTGAAGACTGCACGGCTTTGACAATTCTTGGGATGAGATGTGCAAATGGCTCCAAGTCCTTGTTGTGTTTCAGTCCCGCACAGTCAAAAACTTCTATGGAACGAGTAACAAAGTTGACACACATAGAGATCCAGTGGTTACCGTGCACAAGAAGAGGCACATACATACGATTGACATCAAGATCCCACATTAGTCTTGTTCGGCCGTGTGAAGGAAGTTCACCAATTCCGTACTGATGGAGCAGTCCTTCTACCCTGAATTTTTTTTTGTCTTTCTTGAACTCAGTGTAAGAATTCTTCATTTGATTACTGAATATGCAGCTCATGAAAGCTACTTTGGACGGGTTCCATCGTCTCAAAGAAGTCCTCTCGCGAAATAAGAAGAGCACAGCATCAATTTCCTATAAAATATGATACAAACAGAGTGAGTTGATGTGATGTTAAAGACGAAGAACAGTAAGTAGGCGTGCAGAGTAATGTAAATCATACTTGATTTTGCAGCCACACTGCAGGTCCCATAATACGTTCTGCTAACTCAGTTGTGTACATAGAAGGTCCAATTTTAAGGTGCCTGCGATGCAACATTTAATTAAAAATTTGTAGAATTTATAACATAGAGGGAACGCATAGACTTACTGTTTGGTAGTTGAGCACCAATGAATCAGTTTAGCCCATGAATCCTCATGGACAAACACTAATGAGTAATCATCGTCGTTCACCCGGTCGTCATGTAATTCCATATCTTTGAGAGTGGGTGTTCTCCAATCTACAGGCTTGAAGGATGATACTGGAGTAACCCACTTAGGTGCTTCTTCATCACTCGTTTTTTGTGAGGGATCGAAACCTTTAACATGTGATACTTGAGAAAGGTTCCCCATGGCGTCTTGTAAATACTCTTGGGTGCTCATTTCTTCTTTTATTGATGAAGGTTCTCCATGGGTAGATGATTGTGACAAATTCTTCAAAAAATCCATCATATCATCAGTTTCAGTTTCAATCTCCTGTTAATGAAACCAAACACAACATTATTAGCCAAAACTGTCGAGAGACAATGACATTAAAAGAGTCGAGAGACTATGACATTACAGAGAAAACATTTCATAGTCATAAGTTCAGTTCATAGCAAACACCAAAATACATTACAAGCCGATTTCCAACAAGCCGATATTACAAGCAAACAACAATGACATTACAAAAGAGTTAAGAGAAAATTACAACATAAGACAGTCCGACATATTACAAAGCTTCATTTTATGGTTACCTTTCTTCCTTGCCGAGGGCTACGACGAACCGTAGCAGGAACCACACTCTCATCAACCTTGCCTTTGCCTTTTTCCTTTGTTCCTGCAAGACACGGACTCTGTGATGATTTTCCCATCGTTGCTGAAGGACATGGAATCTCAGATGCTCTGTCTTTTCCCATTGTAGCAGAAGGACCCGGAATCTGTGACACCGCTTGCTTGAGCTCAGCCATCTCTTTTTGGACCTTCTCAAAACGCTCTTGGATGTCATTCTGCACCACGTCCTTGAAAGAGTTGAAAGCAGAGGTGAACAAACCTTCAATGAAAGTCTTCATTCCACTGGAGATACCACTGTTATGTTCAGCTGCCCGTTGACAAAGCAGTTCTTTCTTTCGAGCCTCCGCACCAGGATCATTTAGCTTACGCTTTCCCCTTCTTGCAACAACAGCCGGTTCGTCAACATGAGTATCTGTGACATCTTCGACTTCAACATTCTCTCCATCAGTCTCTGAATCAGAAAGCTCTAAAGTTGGAGGCAAAGCCTCGACTTCCCATACGAAATCTGTCCAATCTTGTTTGGCATTGAGAAGAGTAACAATGCGACCAATTCTTTCATCTATCTTCTCATCTTCCCTATAGAACTCAGTGCTATCAACCACATCATTGTTCCCAGTAGCAGATATAAATGGGAACAGTTCTCCCTGACAAGAACAAACGCCAACAGAGTGAGTTAAATTGTTTGTTAACTGAACCGAATATAATTTTTTAAAAATTATTACCTTATTAAAGTGGGACTCTAGGCTGCTGATATCTGCGTAGGAAACTTTCCCACTTCCTTTCCAATTCCTACATCTCACTTTGGTCATGTTCTTTTTGATCTTCTTACCCACCATACTACCAATGTCTGGGATTGCCTCCATAACCCATATCTGAAACGCATAGGAGAATCCATCCAACACGTAACTGTTCTTCAGATGTAAATCTTTCCTTGCTTTGAGTATTGATGCAAGCAGCTCGTCATATGCGTGAAGACCCCATGGATACATCCTCATCTTCTCAAAATCCATCACCAAACGGATGTATTCATGTGGGATAAACACTCTTGAATCCTTAGCTATGAGGAATCCATGAATGACGCACAGATACACTAGCCTAACCCTGTCCACATACGTCCACTTGTTGCATTCGTTAAGAAGCTTCGTCTTTATCATCGATAAGTTGACCTTTCTATTTTTCCTCAGCACATTGCTCCAGAACCCCTTATCATCCTTCCAATCATTGAAGTTTATGTCAGGTTCATCTTTGAACTTCAATCCTGTCACAGCATGAAATTCTTGCGCAGAGAACCTAAGAGGCCTCTTAGCAAATAGAAACCACAGCTCGTGAAGCTTCGAAACCTTGAGTTGCTTGCATATGAAGCTATGAATGATCTTCCCTGAGTAGATGAGCTTGTTCTCTATGATTGCCAGAAGCGGACCGAAGACAGGATCTTTCAAAACTTCCTCATACTCAGTGTTGAGAACACCCTTCACTTCCTCCAGAATTGTACGTCTACACGTATTGTTGATCTTGTCAATTTGCGTCTCAATTCCTTCTTCAAGTATGCGTTGTGGAAACTCGTACGCCATTCCTATAAAACATAATAGCAATAACTTCAACTCGTTAGTAATGCCTTAAGAAAATCAAACTAAAACTCAATCTCGCAATATGAACATCAACAAAATCAATAAAAAAATTCCAAAAGGAGATCGCAAAACCCGCAAAACCTTACCTTCAATTTTAGGGAAAGAGAAACCGAGATGAAATTCGAACAACGTCAATCTCTTCGTCCGTAGAAGAGCTTAAATCTAGTACATGCAAATAAAGAAATTAAGATCGACACAAAAAAAAAACATAAAGGGGCTTTTGAAACCCTAACCTCAACGATTTTGGAACCGAGATGAAGTAAGAGGAAGAGAAGAACAACGTGAAGCTAATCGTTATTTATCAGCGACAAGAAGCTTTTCCCGAGCTTGAACAACTTCAATTGTAGCCGGCGGAGATTGCAAAGTAATCCTACTCTGTCGTGTTTAGAGAGGAGAGAAGAAAGAAGGAGGATGAAGGAGAGATGTGACGATGAGTTCAAGGTCTCCGACGAACTAAGACGGCCGGAGAAGATGGTTTCGATAACGAAACTTAATCGCCACCTCTTTGTTAGAGAGAAAGGAAAACCGGAGTCGACGACATGTTCTGATTTTTTACTCTGTATTTTTTTTAACTTTTTATTTACTTTCTCAGTAAATTACATAACTCAATATATGTATTTCAAAATTAATAGAAAGGACAAAACGGGATTAGCATTATTGTTTATACTATAGGGACAAAGATTTTTGTTCTAATTCTAAGGGGACAAAGTAGTAGTTGTTTTGTTCTCTTTTCCCAAATTTCTGTATAAAAATTAGGGCCATTAATAATTGCACCAAAAAAAGTTAGGGCCGTAATCTTTAATGCAACAAAATATTTTTGACCATCTAAGTTGTGAATGTGGGTTAGTCAAAATCTTCTGTTAACTCAAAAATAAATTTTAATTTCTGAATAATTTTCTGTAATTAATTTTGAATTTTCTGAGGTTTTGTTACTGGATAGTTGTAGCAGTTATCTAAAACATTAAAATAGTATAAAGTTACAATAGTATTTTTCCTGAAAGATTTTGAGTAATAAATAAAAAAACTGTTTTCTTTTTAATAAAGCAAATTAAAATTTGTAGATGAAAAACGCAAACAAAAATTTGTAATTTTTTAATCCAAAAATTCAAACAAACTATCAAAAGTAATGTTGGTTTATTTTGTTTATAAGCATTTGCTTTCCAAAAATAAGTTAGGTAACTAACCATGAAATGACAATAGAATTGATATTGTAAACTACAAGAAAATAAATAGCAGTAAATTTAAAAGATTCATTGCATCTAAATTTACATTATGTTCAATTAAGTATTTGTATTCTGTATGAAATTAGTGAATAAATTTTATGGATCAAATAAATTATTTTAAGTATATAATACGTTTTTATTTACTTTTGAAAATACTACAAACATGTTGTTGCTTTTCCCCCTTTCACCGGCTTCGATTCAAAGCAAGCACCTCTAAATTATGTGCACTGTTCATATACTATTTCAAAATGAGAATTTATTTTGATTGATTTAACATTTTTTCACCAAAAAAAAAAAATATTTTGATTGAAAATTATGACAAAAATCATAACATTTAAAAAACAATAAATTAACCCGTGCTTAGCACGGGCGGTGAATACTAGTATCCAAATAAACCAAGAGCTTGTAGTAATCATATCAATATCACCAGACACAACCACCAAGTTCTAAAAAATCTATGGGTAGAATTGACTACAATAAGAGGATGATATTAAAATATTACATGGCAAAAACAAACATATAATCCCCAGAGGATTTAAGGACCAAGACTTCTCCCTGTACATTACCTGTTGCTCTGTTTAGCGAGCAGAAAGGCACATACTTTACAAGCACCCAGAAGCCAACCAGATGTTTGTTTGGAGCCGTGATAGCGTGATACCAAGCTGCTGAATTTGCAATAAGGCTGTTTACATACCTGTTGCATTCAACCTTTGCATTTGTCATCTTTAGCCATTGTGAGGAAGTTTTGGGTTTTGTGAGCCTTGGTTAGGAGGTTGAAATTGCTGTGGGCCTGAAAGGTTTATTGGCTGGGTGTATTGTGAGAAAAGCTGCAAGTAGAGTGAATTCAGGAGACCCTGAGCGACAAAGAGTCATTAGCATCTTTTAACCAGAAACATGTTTCCATAGCATCTAAGGCATCATTTGTTTGTCTGAAAATAATTAATCTACTGATGGGTGTATGTGTTGATGTGGCTTAAGCCAAAACTCTGTCTCTTTTACGATTTGAATAAATCAGTGTTAAAAAAAACAAACAATAAGTTGATTAATTAAAATTACATAATATCAATATCATACATATAAATATAAATGTATATATATATACATCCGATTTATCAATTATAATAATTATATACCAAATTACATACATAAGCAATAACCAAAACTTTCCTGTATTCCTTTTTTAAGCCAGTATTTATATCTATAGTATACTAAAACAAATCAAGAACCAAATTCAAAACAACTTAAACCATTCAATAAATAGGTAAATACAAAGATAGGAAAAACTAAAAACAACCACACGTACGCATTAGGAAATAAAAACCATCAATTTACGTAGCCTCTACTTGGAAACCTCCTAAGCCATGAAATAGTCGCAAAGCCCTTTCTCTTCGTTTCTAACTGCTTTCGACGAAAATTGATCATAGAGAAGTCTACCTTGTAGACCTCTCTCTCAAATTCGATTCCCATTTATTGTTTACCAACATCAATTATGCGTCTCTCTCGTAGTCCTACCCCTTTTGTTCTCCTCCTTCTCGTTGTTGTTGCACCAGCGGTATCGGCTGATGTAGCTATCTTGAGAACGGATTATTACCAAAAAACATGCCCCGACTTCAACAAAATCGTGCGTGAAGCCGTTTTAACCAAGCAATCTCAACAGCCGACAACTGCTGCCGGAACACTCCGTCTCTTCTTTCACGATTGTTTCCTTGAAGGTTGTGATGCGTCTGTTCTGATAGCGACCAACTCGTTTAACAAAGCGGAACGTGATGATGATCTTAACGACTCCCTCCCAGGAGATGCTTTCGACATTGTCAATCGCATTAAGACAGCTCTCGAGCTGTCTTGTCCTGGTGTTGTGTCATGCGCTGATATTTTAGCGCAGGCAACGCGTGACCTTGTCACAATGGTAGGAGGACCTTACTTCGATGTAAAGCTTGGTCGTAAAGACGGACTCGAATCCAAAGCCCATAAAGTCCGAGGAAACGTCCCGATGCCTAACCAGACGGTCCATGACATTCACGGGATGTTCAAGAAAAACGGTTTTAGTCTACGTGAGATGGTAGCGTTAAGCGGAGCTCACACAATCGGATTTTCTCACTGCAAAGAGTTTAGTGACCGTCTCTACGGGTCAAAAGCTGATCCAGAAATCAACCCGCGATTCGCAACCGCTCTGAAAGAGCTATGCAAAAACCACACCGTGGACGACACAATCGCAGCGTTTAACGACGTGATGACTCCGGGAAAATTCGACAACATGTACTTCAAGAACCTAAAACGAGGACTAGGGCTATTAGCTTCCGACCACCTCCTTATTAAAGACAATAGTACGAAACCGTTCGTTGAGCTTTACGCAACTGACGAGAAAGCATTCTTTGAAGATTTCGCAAGTGCGATGGAGAAACTTGGTACGGTTGGTGTTAAGGGGAATGAAGAAGGAGAAGTAAGACGTAGGTGCGACCACTTCAACAATCTAAACGTATAAGCAAAGGAAAATACGAAAACAAAATGATAATATTTATGTTATTTATTTGCGGAGAGAAAGGAGAATTGTGCAGAAGAAAGGTTTCGTTGGTATTATATGTGTTTAAAACTATGTATCGTAAGCAAGGTACTGTAACAATTCAATATAAGATGTTTGTTTTTTCATGAAATTGTTAACTGTTATCTAAAATTATATTATACATAGATGTATCGAACTATTGTAGTTTAACATACATTGTATTAAATTATTCTGTTAGCAATATACACCAATTAAATTACTCTGTTAGCAATGATAGTAAGGCAAAGTAACAGAATCACGACTATAGGAGTTTTGAAGTATAGGTTGCTGTAAAGAAATGGAATAAGAATAGGAGTAGAAGTCTATTTAGCTTAAAGTCTCACTTGATGTAAAAAGATTTTTTTTTTGATGAATAAAATTTAACATTCATTAAAAAAACAGAATCATGACTATAAAATCATATGTTTGATAAAACTATTAGGTCTCCAAAAACGGTATATATATGCAAACGTAAATGGGCTGCAAATTAATGAGTCAGATGTTTATAGAATACAAAAATTCGAGGAATTTTTTGCTTTGAAATTAAGTTTCTTACCTTTCACCTTATTGTTTTTACAAATCATTCTAAGAGATATATTCAAAACCTATCGCATAGTGTTTTCTTTGAACTTTGGAAAGCAAACTATATGTTCATGTTCAAGGAATTTAAATGACGAGTCATATAAAATAGTTTTGTAATGAAGAAATAAATAGACCCACAAACTAAGATTGACCCAGGAAATAAGGCAACGAAGCAAGTGGAGTGCCGAAGCGACACATGAGCAATCTAAAAAAGGATGTGGTTACGCCCACCTTAGCAGATTTTTTTTTTGCTTATATATGGGATCACAAGTTACCATCACACGACTCATAAAAAACACACAATGAAAATGTTGATGAACCTCGTTACGTTTGTTCTTCTCTTCAATGGTTGCGCGGCCAACAAAGTGGCAGATGCTCTGATTCAAAAATCTTGCAAGGATGTTCCAAAGTTTACAGGTTTGGTAAGCCAATGGCCAAATTTCGAAAAGGATTGCGTTGCATCTTTCAAAAAGAATCCGGAGAGCCAGAAAGCGAGAAATATCGATGATTTGATCATGGTAGGAGCAAATAACGCCATCTCATACTTAAAGAACGTGAAAAGAATTGTGGAGAAGATTATAAAAGAGAGGAAATATAAGAGTAGTCTTAGTAAGAAGTCGTTAGAAGATTGCCTCAAACTTTACTCCAAGAGCTCTCACTTATTAATCTCAGGTTTGAGTTACCTCAAACAGGGGAATTTCGATGAGGCTAAAAATGCTTTTAAAGATGCACAGGAAGCACCGATATTTTGCGAATTGAAATTCAACGGCGACAATCAACAAATATCTCCCGTGAAAAAAGAGAATAATCTTCTTTTAATAATGATTTCAATTCCTGGGCTGTTTATTATGAAAGTGGATATCGATTCACCGGGGACAATCAACAAATGATTTAAATGTATTCATGATCTGCTTAACCAATTTCGTTTGAGATTATAATGTTTGATAAGATCAATGTATTTTCAAATTAATATCTTAAACTGTTGAAATAGAAGTACAATTTAGAATTAATTCTAACTTTTCCCTAATAATTACAATCATATCAAATGCCATTAACATTAAAACTACTCCTTTAATACATCATTAAGAGGCTTTCTCCAAAACTTACTTTGTACAGATTACCTTTGATTTGTTCCCCAAATAAATTGATACTACAAATACATCTAGTTAGTTGATACAACTAGGTGTTTTGCCCGCGATGCAGGCTTAAATATTTTCATAATTTTTGAAAAGTTTTTTGTACACTATATTTATTATACTAAAATAAATTTTAAAATAACTTAATATTATATTTTTAATTATATAATTAAAAAAATGATTTGATTAATATTTAATTATGTAATTTTTGTTTTTAACTTTTTATTAAAATATTTTTTCAGATAACAATACAATATATATATATATAGAAATTATCTCTTTTTTAATTATATTTTTAGATTTTGGATAATTCAATCTTATATTTTTAATTATATAATTAAGAATTTTATTTGATTAATATTTAGTTATATAATTCATGTTTTTAATTTTTTATTAAAAGACTTTTTCAGATAACAATACAATATATACATAAATTGTCTCTTTTTAAAATTATATTTTCAGATTTTGGATAATTCTTACTATTATTAATTTTAATCAAGTATCAAATCAAATAAATTAAAATTTTGTTTTTATTTTTTAATTTAATTATACATTTTATTTGATTAATATTTAGTTATATAACTCATGTTTTTAACTTTTTACTAAAAGACTTTTTCAGATAACAATACAATACATACATAAATTATCTCTCTTTTTAAATTATATTTTCAGATTTTGGATAATTCTTACTATTATTAATTTAATCAATTATCTAATCAAATAAATTAAAATTTTGTTTTTATTTTTAGTTTAATTATACATTTTATTCATTAAGGGTGTAAACGTTATTAACCACTCTAACTTTTAACGTGAGAGTTTGATTCCAAAAATTTACTTCGCAAATAACAATATAGATAAGAACAATAAAAAACCGGACCTTTTAAATCCAGTCATAAACCGCACGTATATTGAGTTTTTGTAATTGAACCCTACAAAGTCATTTTCTTCAAAACCAGTAATAAACCAACTGAAATCAATCAGTTATAAACCAAACATTTTAAAACCACTTAGTTATAATCCTTACTCATTCCAATATCCATTTTTATATGCTAAATTTGGAAAGTAGGTTGCACACTGTCAAAACCTAAATAGTGAACTGAACCAAACAGACCAATAAAATTAAATTGAAGAAAATACACTATTAAAATTCGGTTATCAATTAGTATTTAAAAGGTTTAACGAATTTGAAAGTGATATATTCAAATCAATATGTGAAGATCAACTTTTGTATTAATTAAGGGGCTGTTATTGGTTTATGATTAACAAAGAGTATTGATGATTTTCTAAATTAAACTATTTCCTTAGTCGTATGAAATCTGATTTGGTATATTTATGTGTTACATCTATATTATTAAAACTGAAGTACACTTTAGTAATGTTTGGAAACATGAATAGTACTATAACTGAAAATTGTTTGGAAACGAAGATAGCAGTACTACATTAATTGTATTTCCATATTTCACTCATATTAATTATATTGTCTTAACAATATTTCACATCATTAATTATATTACCATAATAATAATAGTGTAGATTTTATTTAGTAGTTAATCAATATTAGTTTTGTGTCAATTATAAAATCAAAAAAGTAAAATAACTGAGTTTTGCATAAGGTTAAGCGTTTGTTTTAATTTGTTTTACTATAACATTTTTTTTTTCAATCAGTGGAAAATTACGTAGCCAAAAACATAATTCAAAAACATGTTTAGTGAATAAAATCATAACTTAAATCAAAATAATAAAAATGAATTACATTCATTGTCACTTAATTTTTCACTCAATATAATTGCTTACTAAATAAAAAAACTCTTTCAGTTTCACTTAATTTAGCAAAACACATAAAAAATATCATTTATATTAGTTTATAAAATCAGTTAGGCATGAACACTAAATATCCACTTAGGTACGAGTCGTTCCTTTCGGGTATCGTTTTATTTTGTTTTAAAATTACTCACTCCTTGAATATTATAAATTTATGTGTAGGTTTTGAGTTGAATCCTTTTGAGTCTGGATGAGTTTGGTTCTGATGTATATGACCCTAAAATATCTAAATAACCAATGTATTTGAAACGGGTTTGGATATTTGTACCAAAAATAACCATATTATCTGATTCGATCCGGATCTTTTGAATACAATTAGTTATATTACGACATATATAAAATATAAAACACTAATTATGAAAAACAAATATTAATGTATAAAAATATAAGTATAGTTTTATTTTAGTAATTTCATTAATTATATTACTTTAACAATATATTACATCATTAATTATATTTACCGTAAAAGTAATAATGTAGATTTTTATTTATTAGTTAATCAATATTAACTTTGTGCAATTATAAAAAAAATAAAAATGTAAGATAACCGAGTTTTGCATATGGTTAATAGTTTGGTTTAATATGTTTTACTAAAACTTTCTTTTGTCTTAGTTCCAATTGGTGAAAAATTACATAGCAAAACACATAATTCAAAGGCATAGTTTATATGAACAAGATAATAATTTAAATCAAAATAATTAAAAAGTATTACATTTATTATCACTTAATGTTTCACTTCATATAACTATTTTATTAAATAAAAAATTCTTTCTATTTTTCTTATTTTTGCCAAATATATAGAAAGAGTTTCCTTTTTAATCTATTTGCAAAATCAGTTAAGTATGGACATTCGGATACTCATTGAGGTACAAGTTGTTTCTTTCGGGATTAATTTTTTTGGATTTTTAAATTAGGCGCCACTTGGATATTATAAATTTATGTATGATGCTTGAGTTGGATCCTCTCGGGTCTGAATGATTTTGATTTTGATGTGTAGAAATATAAAAATATTTAATTAACCAATGTATCTGAAAAGAGTGTATATTTGTACCAAAAATAATCTTATTACCCGATTCAAACCAAATATTTTGAATACAATTAGTTATACGACGACACATCTTAAATATATAACACTAATGATAAAATAACAAATAATTTATAAAACCGTAAAAATTAACACCCGCACGGGCGTGCGGGTCAATCTCTAGTCTATCTTATTAAAACTCAAGTACAAAATTGGATTGTTTGGAGACTTGAATAGGACTTTTAAAAATTTGGAGTGTTTGGAAACATGGATTGCAGTCTTTTAAAAAAAAATATTTTTGTTTGAAAACAAGGATAGTAGTATTAAGAAAAAAAAGTAATGGGCTTATGTTTTTTTAAAAAAATTGAAAGTTATCTAGGCCACTTTTAAAATATACCAAAATGGGTCAATCTAATTCCCTAAAAAAAAAATTTCTAAACTAACCATAAAACAAAATTTAAACTTTATATACATATTTCAAATCAAAATAATAATTCAAATTTGATTTATATCAAAAATTGATTCAAAAATATACATATATTCAAAAATGGATTTTTACTAAACTATTTTTCAATAACCATTATAAAAAAATATTGTCAATATATATAAGAAAAATATAATACAAAGCCCAATTTGAAATACCAACTCAAATTATGGTTTTCATATTTCATATTAAGTTTTAAAAATATAATATATGTAATTATTTATATGATGGTATGTATAAAATACTATTAATTATATGATTACTTATATGATGGTACATATAAAATACGATTAATTATATGATGATAAATACAATATATAATAATGACTAGGGATGAGCTTTTGGATACCCATACGGGTTTAGTTCTGATCGGTTTGTATTTTGAGTTTTCGGGGTCAAAGATTTCAGCCTTATTAGAATGTTTCTAAATTTTGGTTTGAGTTCGATTTGGATCTTTGCGGGTTTGGTTTGGGTTTGGATAACTAATTTAAATTATTTTTAAAGTCTTAAATCATTATATATTTTAAATTTCTCAAAATGTATAAATAAAATAATATATTACGTATAAATTTGAATAACATATGTCATAATACTTAAGCTTAACATATCAATTGGCTTGATTTAAAATTTTGGATACGAAATCAATAATTATTTTAAATATTTTTGGTGATTTGAGTATACTTTAACTATTTCAGATATTTACTTTTGACTGTCCATATATATTTTCAAGTATTTAAACCAATTTAAAAGTATCATTTTTGATGTTTTATATACGTTAAATCTAAAAATAATTAATATATATAAGTATATAAATCTATTTTTAGATAAATTCGGATACCCAAATACTTCGGTTCGGATCAGATTCGGTTCTCTAAATAACAAAATTTTGAATAATTAGAATATTTAATCAATTTATGTTTGGGTTTGGTACTATATCTTTGGATCGGTATCGGTTATGTTCCTCGGATTCATTTTTCCAAATCCTAATAATTACATGAAAAACAAATATCAACATATTTTTCAAAATATACACCCGCGCGCCTGCGCGGGTCAAAATCTAGTAACTATTATTTGTGAATGGCATTGCAAGGCAATAGCGGTTACTTGCTAACATTTGAATCTGTTTCGGGGCATAATTGGTATTGTAACTAACTTGAAGCCCAAATTATCCAAAACGTTGGGTGACATAATTTATTGGGGTTTTTTGTGGGGAAATGTTTTCTATACATTAATCGAATGAGGATGATTTCAATTCTATGTATGAGCTGTAGAGTTTGGTTTGTTGGTTAAATAGACTTTTATATAAGAAATTTATGCCTATGTTTGGGGATTGAACTCATTTCGCTAAGTATATTTAGTAAATTGCACATTCAAAATCAGCCTTGACACATTTGCTGGCATCAACACTTGTTCATCCATAAATCCTATGATTCTCCAAATACTTCTTTGTTATAGCATTTAACCCTTGTAGGTGTATATTCTTGTTGAGTAATGTCATTAGCATCTGCAGACAATCACAACTTAGAAAAATGTTTATAGTTTTACATAAATATAACTAGTCTCACTTAATTTTTGAATCGAAAGTAGTGACTGAATAACTTGGTCATTTATGTATATGTACTACTTTTTTCATGCGTGTTTTAGGAAATGAATCTCATGTAGACAAATCAAGAAGAGGGGGATGTTTGTTTTTCATGAATATGTAAATTGTTATCTTTAAAATATATAGATAAAAGCATATTATACATCGATAAATATTGGGAAACTAGTTTTTTGATGAAATTAATGAGACAGGTTTGTGGAATGAGAAAAATTAAAGGAATATTTTTATTTGATATTAGAGATCGTTTTTAACATTTTACCTTATTGTTTTATAAATCATTTTAAGAGATATCATCACAACACACAGCCTCTCGTGTTTACAAAAATAGTTTTAAATGAATTAGTAAGTAGGCTCATAAACTAAATTGACCCAGTAAAAAATACAACGAAGCAAGTGGAGTGGCCACGCGAGTCATAAGCCATCTAAAAAAATCATGTGGTTACTGTCATGTTCACAGATCTTTTGTTTGCTGTTAAATGGACTCACAAGGTACAAATATACCACTCATAAAAAAACAATACACAATGAAAATGTTGATGTACATTGTTGTGTTTGTTCTTCTCTTTACTGGTTGCATGGCCAACAAAGTGGCAGATTCGCTGATTCAAGAATCTTGCAAAAACATTTCAAAATCTATATTAGTGGACACCATTCCAAATTTCGAAAAAGATTGCATTGAATCTCTCAAAGCGAATCCGGAGAGCCAGAAAGCGAGAAATGTCGATGATTTAATCATGGTCGGAATGAATAACGCCATGTCACAGTTAAGCAACGTGAAAACAACTGTGGAGAAGATTATAAAAGAGAAGAAATATAAGAGTAGCCTTAGTAAGAAATTGTTGGAAGAGTGCCTTAAGCTTTACTCCAAGAGCGCTCACATGTTAACCTCAGGTTTGAATTACCTCAAAAAGGGGAACTTGGAGAAGGCACAATATGAAATTAATGATGCAGATGAAGCACCGGTATTTTGCGAGTTGAAATTCAACGGCGACAATCAACAGATATCTCCCGTGAAAAAAGAAAATGATCTTCTCTTAACAATGATCAACATTCCTTATATGTTACTTATGGAACATAATTTATAGTCTAGTGGAGCTGATAGGCCAGAATTTTAAAAGAGGTGTTAAGTGATTTTTACTGAAAAAAGTGATGAAAATATAAATAGTTCTCATTAATAATTTTATTTTGTGTGTTAAATTCTTCTTTGTTTGAATAATGTAATCAAATGATATTTGCGGATTCTTAGGAAATAATTTGTATCAGAATATTATGATGTCGATTACAAACTATAAACAAATGAACAATAATTCAGCTGTCAGTTTATGAAAAATCATATCGATTTTTCCCTCATTTCAAGTATATTTTTGGTATTATAGATATTTTATAAGTTTTGGGTTTGAGTTTTTGGGTATAGTTTTGGGTTTCAGATAAAATTTTTGATTTTTAAAAATATAATTCGGGTAATCGGATAAAATTTTGGATATTTTTTATGTTACTAGGTTAGGTTTTGGGTAAAATTTTGAATTTTTTGAATGTTTAAATATTTTTAAGTATTTTTTGTGTTGGGCCGGACCCGACAGGATCCGAACCTAATCCAACTCATTCGAACCGAACCGATAAATTCTAATTACACTATTGAGTCCAAATATCTAAGATCTGAATTTATCCAGATCCAATAGGATCCGAACCAAACCGACAAATTCTAGTTATTCTGTTGAGTCTAAATATTAAGATCTGAAGAACTCAGACCCGACAAAATTCAACTCAAACCCGATTCGAAGACCCGAATACCCGATCTACCCAACGCCAATTGGACCCTCAACTAAAAACAAGGGTAACAAAAACCCCACTTTATTTTCATATTAGTTAAGAGATAACATGGTAAACAACAATAATAAAACTAACTTTTGTTTTTTTGAGCAACAATAATAAACTAACTTAGTAGTGAAAACTGTCCCAAAATGTAATAAAAACTTAGAATGTGGCCCTATGTGTAAAACACTCTTCTTCTTATAGTGAACAATGTTGAGTAAAAAAGCACTATTTTAACAGACTTCACTAGACTTGTGTCCGCTTCATATCTTGAAATGTTTTCCAGATTTCATTAGACTTGGATCTCTTCTTCTTCCTTCCTCCCCTTCTATTCGATGAACACCAAAGCAAGGGATGAGATGTGTGCTTGCTTTCTTTTAACATTCCCTTAAGATATGCTGGTAGAAGTCTCTTTAACATTTTCCTCAGCATTTTCATCTCCTTCAGTCTTCTTTCCTTTCTCGTTAAACATATTTTTAGGGCCTTCAACATACATGCTCCTACAAGGCGTGGCTCTTCAAGGCGATTTTAGTGGTTCTTGACCATAGAAGATAGTTGTCTCCTTTGAAAACCACATAAAGAGTAAGTTGCTTCTGAGAATCTATTGGGAAACATAATGTAAACAGAGTATAAGGTGTTTGATTTTGTGGAATAGATAGATCTTCAAAAGCTAACTTGCTATGATACAATGTAGATTTTGGTGAAAATAAGGACAATTTGTTGAAGATAAAACAAAGGAAAAAACCAAGAGTGAGAGTAAGAGTAAGAGAAATAAAGCTTTGGGGAAGAAGATGAGATTATGTGTTATTTTTTGTGTGGTTTACATGAGACATAAATACAAGGGTAAATTTTAGCATATCATGGAGGCATGTAATGGGGACTCGATCTGGTCAGCCATTGATCTGTACTCTTCGGGAGTCCTTCATTGATGGGGTTGATTTGATCTTCATGATTAATGGGCTTTCCGAGCACGGCTATGATTTGTGAATCCTTGAACATACTCGTCAATTGCTTTAGATCCTTTTGTCCAATATTGTGGAGCTGTTGTTTGAGTTGTTTCAACTGACCACGGCTTGGTTTTGCGTAAGTGGAGGCAAGCGTACTCCAGACTTGAGAAAATGTAGTTGTCGTGGAGAGAATGTTGAAAGGCAACCGAGATAGAGCGCTATATATTAACTTGTCTTGGCGCTTCCATAACATAAATACAAGGTTTGTAGTGACGACTCCATTGGTGGTGATGTTTGCAGCGTGGGAGACGTCTAGCTCTTTAATTAATATTCATCGAGCAAGGCATGAACTTTGATATTCCACATGAGATAGTTGGTTGAGCTTCGTGACATCATCATGTTCACGTTGAGAAGAGAAGACAACTCAGAGACAACAATGGTGTGTGTGAAGGAGATTTACATGGCCGATAATGGAGGAAGAAGAAAAATATGAAGTATTGAGGCGATAAAAGTGGGTGGCGGCCACATAAATGTTTTGTTTGGTCTTTAGGATTGCAGTTCTGATAACATATTAGGCAATGATGAATATCCCATAATATGAAGAGATGTACAATATATATAGATATTAGGGTTTAAGACTATTGATAATTACGACATGGTCCTTAATCTAATTTATCCATATAAAACTAAGTTTGACCCAAGAAAAAAGGCAACGAATCAAGTGGAGTGGCAACGCGAGACATAAGTCATCTAAAAATAGCATGTAATTACTCTCATGTGAGCAGATTTTTGCTTGCTTTTATATGGGATAAAAAAATTACAATATACGATACCACAATGAAGATGTTTCAAAAAAACACAGTGAAGATGTACTTCTTTTTTTTTGTTTTTCTCTTCAATAGTTGCACAGCCAACAAAGTGGCAGATTCTCTGATTCAAAAATCTTGCAAGAAAATTACAAAGTTTCTAAATAAGGACAGCGATTCAATTTTCGAAAAGGATTGCGTTGCATCTCTCAGAGAGAATCCAGAGAGCCAGAAAGTGAGAAATATCGATGAACTGACCGTGGTGGGAGCGAATAATGCCATATCAAACTTAACGAATGTGAGAAGAATTGTGGAGAACATTATAAAAGAGAAGAAATATAAGAGTATACTTAGTAAGAAGCTGTTGGAAGATTGCCTTAAGCTTTACTCCAAGAGCTTTAAATCGTTAACTTCAGGTTTGAATTACTGCAAAGCGCGGAATTTCGGGAAGGCCGCAACTAATTTTACTGAAGCACAGGATGCACCCATATTTTGCGGAATAAAATTCAACGGCGACAATAAACAGATATCTCCCGTTAAAAAAGAGAATGATTTTCTCATAACAATGATCGAAATACCGTTGCAGTTTGCTGCGGATATCACACATAGCCATTAGTGGGATATTCTCCACGGTAAAAGATTAAAATAAAAACAATAAGGAAGAAATAAGCTAGTGGAGTCTTACATCTCTATTGGAGGACTGGCTTGGCTTCGCCATACCCTCGAGCAGGAACTGAGAAACTCTGCCTAACCTCACGGTTCTTAGGTTGGTTTCTAGCTCCTGGATCTCTCTCTCCTTCATTTGTTGCCATACCTCACTGGTATCTTCTTTTCTTTTGTTGCTAGTTCTCTTTTCTTCCATAGTACGTTATGTTCCTTGACCCAGAAGGTCCTTACTCAATGAAACTAAGTGTTTAAAAAAAAGCTAGTGGAGTCTCTCATTAGAAATAAATTAGGTTTTTGGAGATTCTTACCAGGCTAGCATCCAATTAAGGATAAGGGTGTTAAGTGAGTTCTACTAAAACAAATGTTATAAAAATATAATTAGTTCTCACTAATAAGTTTGTTTTTTATGTTAAGTTTTTTTTTTGGTTTAGATCATGTAGTCAAATGATATTTGCTGGTTATAAGGAAATTATTCATATAAAAACATTTGTTTTTGACTAAAATATAGAACATATTATGACATCGATAACAAACTACAAACAAATGAAGAATAACTAAATTGTCAAATTATGAACAAATGGTATCAATTTTGTTCAGTTGTCAAGTATAAATAACCACCCCTTTCGTTCCCTTGATAACAAATTTAAATTGTGTGATATTGAATGTCAAATCTCAAATGAATAAAAATACTTTGGAAAACCATTAAAACTTCATCATAAAATCATACACAAATTATAGACAAATTTATAAACAAGTTAGTCGCAACTTTTCTGTTTCTTCAATAATATAATCATGATATATGATGGGCGTAAAGTAACTCAGAAGTAATCTTTTTTTTTCAACTGGTAGATTATAAACATAGTACAAAGTAGAAGTAAGATACAAAGCTGTATACACAAAGCCTCAAAGACAAGTGAGGAAACGATTTGTAACACATTACCAGAAAATCACTACAATATTGTACAATTATATAAATATGATTTAGGATGACAAAACAAATTAAATTTCCCAAAAAAGTATATTGAAGGAAAACGGACCTCCGATTCAGCTAATCCATGGAGACTTCGTTAAAAAAAATGAGCAGAGAGCGGAGAAGGGTCCAGGCTGGAAACGTAACGCACAAGGAGAACTCTATTAGACGTCGCAGATGCACTTGTTAAGGAAAAAAAGATGTCCAAATACAATTTTGTTAATGAATTTGAATGGCGCTTTACGTGTTTATTTGGTTTAAGCTAAAATTCAATGTGACATGGCAAATTAGTGGTTTCTTATTGGAGGATTAAATTAAATGATGTGACACTCTCCCCCATTCCCCTTTTAGTAAGAAGAATCAGAATATATATATATTTTTTTAGAATATAGATTTTGGTTTGTTTGTTTGTTTGTTTTTGACAACAATTTAAAGTTTTCTACCTTATAAAACATTCCTTAAATATCTCGATGTAGATTCAAAGAAAACGTTTTGACCACATTCATGAGATGATATCAAAAGCACTTAACCATTAAACATAAAGATAAACATTAACCCAGATTTTTAATAAAAGTTCACCCTCCATTAAAACTAGACAAGAAAGACCATACAAACCTGTCCTAGCAGTAGACACTCAAGAGAAACGATAGACACGGATAAGGAAAAAGACATACGAACGACTCTCAATGCAACGTCTCTTTCTTTTTTTAATCAATTCGATCTTCTGTAAAGTTTTCAACCATTTTTAGATGTTTATCCTATCACACTTTAAATTTTTATTTTGCATGGTTTCTTGGTATTAATTACTATAAAGTTTTATTTGTTATAAAGACAATTTAAAGTTTGTTGTTTTAACAAAACGCCCATTAAAATATCTCGTTATAGACATGTTTTTGATGACATTTACGTAGAAAAGAAATTAAAAACACGTACTTAACCATAAACGATAAAAGATGATAAACACAAACCACATGCAACAAAGTCCTCGGTCACGTAGATACAATTATTAAAAGCCAGAAATGAAAAAAAAAAGTGAAAGAGAAGACTAGACCATAAACCTTAACGAGACGCAAGCTGACATAGTTCAATCATAAGAGTGATGATTACTGATCATTGTTGTTGAGAGGAGGAGGTGAAACACGCACTTTGAGAACACCAAACTCTGCATTGATAGACACTCAGTAATATTCTTCAGAATATTCTTTAGTCTGTTATAAGTTGTTACGATGTAAAGGGAAGATCCCTGAATTGTAGTCCTCGAATGTACTATATATTGACATGTGAATACAACATAAACCTTCAAGGGAAATCATAGACTTTCATGGTATCAGAGGGTTATCGATACCTCTAACCTAACAATCTCTTCCGCAACTCTCTCATCTCTTTCCTCTCTTCTTCTCTTACTCTCCTCAAATGGCCGCCCCCCCTGCGAATCTCGATCGCGCCTATGGCGTCACAAACATCAAACACCACATTCCCCTTGTGTTAGATCTCAATGACCACAACTATGATGCGTGGCGTGAGCTATTCTACCTTCACTGTCAGAGCTTCGACGCTTCTGGACACCTAGACGGAACGCTTCAACCAGCTGATGATAACGACACAGCGTGGCAGAAGAAAGATGGGCTAATAAAACTATGGTTATACGGCACTCTCTCGAAAGATCTCTTCCGCAGCACGTTCAAATCTGGAGGCACGGCTCGTGAGATCTGGATCCGCATCGAAAACTTCTTTCGAAACAATAAGGAAGCGCGCGCCATTCAACTAGATAATGAACTACGCTCAAAAGAACTCGGAGATCTAACGATCCACGCCTACTGTCAGGAGATCAAATCAGTCGCCGACTTACTCTCCAACGTCGACGCTCCCGTGACTGACAGAACACTCGTTACGTACATGCTAAATGGTCTCTCTCCAAAGTACGACAACATAATCAATGTGATAATTCACAGACAGCCGTTTCCGTCATTTGATGACGCTAGAAACATGCTGATGCTAGAAGAAGATCGCCTCAAACGAAGCAACAAACAATCTCTACATCATAAGGAAACGTCTTCATCAGACAAGGTCCTCACTGCTTCCGTCTCCAACAACGATCACAAAAGCTCACCGTCGCAAAACCAACATCAACAAAGTCAACGCTCAAATCATAACAGGGGAAGAGGCAGAAACACCAGAGGTCGTGGACGTGGCTACTACAATCACCAACGTCCTCACACTCAACAATGGAATGCCCCGTTCTGGACCAATGGCTATCAAATGTGGCCCCAGCAGCCGCAATACACACCTTGGCTGCAAGGACCTCAACAAAACCAACTGCAACAAGGCCTCCTTGGACCACGCCCGGTTCTACCAGCACCAGCTCCTCAACAGCAAGCTCACAACATTAGTGGTCAGAAGTACGAACCCACGATGGACTTTGCAACCGCCTTCAACACAATGACACTAGTCGATCCCAGTGACTCACAGTGGTACATGGATTCAGGGGCAACTGCTCATCTGTCAAACTCGTCAGGTAACCTTAAGTTTACTTTTGACATTAGCACCGGAAAGACCGTAACGGTTGCCAATGGATCGACCTTACCAATTCAAAAAGCTGGTTTTGTTTCTTTTCCAACTAAATCTCGTTCTCTATCTCTCAATAATGTCCTTGTTACTCCTTCAATCATTAAAAACCTAGTCTCTGTCCGCAAGTTTACTCGTGATAATGCTTGTTCCATTGAATTTGATCCATTTGGTTTCTCTGTGAAGGATCTAATGAGCAAGAGGACAATTCTCCGCAGTGACAGCACCGGTGATCTCTATCCGGTTTTCCCTTCTCAAAATAAAAGCTACAATAATCATTCTGCCCTCTCGGCGACAACCTCAAATATCTGGCATTGCCGGTTAGCTCATCCAAGCAATCAACTTCTAAACTCTCTTTTATTTTCTTCTGCTTTACCTTGTAATAAAAGAGACAAATTTGGTCTCTGCAATGCTTGTCAGCTTGGAAAACAAATAAAACAGCCTTTTTCTCCTTCTATATCAACTGTCACTGCTCCCTTTGAGATAATCCATTCTGACTTATGGACATCTCCTGTTCAAAGTTTAAGTGGGATACAATATTATATCCTCTTTCTAGATGAATACTCACATTTTCTATGGGTGTATCCTCTCAGATCAAAAGCGGATGTCTTTACCAAATTCCAGCACTTTGTCGCCTACATAAAAACTCAGTTCTCCAGTTCAATCAAATCTCTTCAATGCGACAATGGCAGCGAATTCAATAACCACAAATTCCATTCCTACTTCGCTGCCAATGGAATAAATTTCCGTTTCTCCTGCCCCTATACCTCCCAACAAAACGGAAAGTCTGAGCGTATGATTCGAACCATCAACAATGGCATCCGCACTCTTCTCTTTCAAGCTCAACTCCCACCCACCTTTTGGGTTGAAGCCCTTCATACCGTTGTCCACATCCAAAATATCCTACCCTCAAAAGCCATCCAAAACCAAACCCCATTCTACAAACTCTTTGCCAAAAATCCCAAATATAACCATCTTCGTACTTTTGGCTGTCTCTGCTACCCAAACCAAAACAATAACCACAAACCTAAACTTTCTCCTCGTTCCTCGGCCTGCATCTTTCTAGGCTACCCTCAAAACCATCGAGGATACCGCTGTTTCGATCTCTCAACAAAGAAGATCA
Source organism: Brassica napus (assembly GCF_020379485.1). NCBI lineage: Eukaryota > Viridiplantae > Streptophyta > Magnoliopsida > Brassicales > Brassicaceae > Brassica > Brassica napus. The sequence continues at coordinate 27,114,677 of NC_063439.1, forward strand.
TCATATCGAGACATGTTCATTTCGATGAACAATCCTTCCCTTACAAAGAAACTCAGACAAAACAGTCGTCTAGTTATGACTTCTTGGATGATGAGACAGAACCATCTCCTCTGTTTCGTGCCATTCTTCAAAACGGTTCTCCTCAAAACAATCCTCCACCGGAGATACCCACTGTATCTACGGCGCCAACTCAAGCTGTTCCACCAGCTACTGAGGCTCCAAGGCATACCATGACCACTCGATCGAGACATGGTATTTCAAAGCCTAAAAAGATTCTATCTCTTCTCACTGAAACAAAATCTCCCCTACCAAAAAGCCATTTGGCTGCGCTCAAAGATCCCAATTGGAAGCCGTCTATGTTTGACGAGTACGATGCTATTATCAAAAGTGGTACTTTTGAACTTGTTCCGAGACCACCTAACGCTAACGTTGTTCGTTCTATGTGGTTGCACAAGCACAAATACAATGCAGATGGGACTTTCAAAAAGCACAAGTCCAGGCTCGTGGCAAATGGAAAATCGCAGGAAGAAGGGATAGACTTCACAGAGACATTCAGTCCAGTTGTGAAGCCGGCAACCATCCGCACGGTTCTACACTTGGCGCTAGCTCAATCTTGGCCCATCAACCAGTTAGACGTCCAAAATGCGTTTCTCCATGGAACCTTAGAAGAGACGGTCTATATGTTCCAACCCCCAGGGTTCGTAGATCCGACAAAACCAAAACATGTCTGCAAGCTCAAACGCTCTATCTACGGCCTCAAACAGGCTCCACGTGCGTGGAACGCAAGGTTTGTCTCATTCATCACCAGCCACGGCTTCACTCAATCGAAAAGTGACGCTAGCCTCTTCATCTACAACAAGGGCAAAGACAGGGCTTACCTACTCCTATACGTAGACGATATCATCATCACAGCCAACAACAACGCCCTACGTGATGGTATCATCGCGAGCCTCAAAAACGAGTTCCCAATGACAGATGAGGGGCAGATCAACTCGTTTCTCGGCATCTCTGCCATCTTCAACGACAAGGGCCTCTTCCTCAACCAAACCTCATACGCCAAAGAGATAATTGAACGTGCAGGTATGAAAGACTGCAAGCCATGCAAAACTCCCGTTGACGTGCAATCCAAGCTATCGGACAAAGACGGCGCCCCTTTGACAAATCCAACGGAGTACAGAAGCTTAGCTGGGGCTCTCCAATATCTAACCTTCACGCGACCGGACATCTCCTACGCGGTACAACAAATTTGCCTCTTCATGCATGACCCAAGGGAGCCACACATGAAAGCACTGAGACGCATACTTCGCTATGTTCAAGGCTCAACTCATCACGGCCTCCAACTCCTGAAGAAACAGAAAACGGCGTTAATAGCTTACTCAGATGCGGACTGGGCTGGCTGTCCCTCCACACGACGTTCTACTTCAGGCTACTGCGTCTTCTTGGGAGACAACCTGATCTCTTGGTCAGCTAAGCGACAATCAACGGTGTCCCGTTCTAGCGCTGAAGCTGAATATAAGGGAGTTGCCAATGCAGTAGCTGAAATCTGTTCCCTAAGAAACCTTTTACTCGAAATGAACTGCCCGTTATCGACGGCTTCTATTGTCTATTGTGACAACATAAGCGCTGTCTACCTATCTTCTAACCCAGTCCAACACCAACGGACCAAACACATAGAGATAGATATTCATTTCGTGCGCGAGAAGGTTCAGATGGGTCAAGTACGCGTCATTCATGTTCCATCGTCGCTACAATATGCAGATATATTCACAAAGGGACTTCCATCGACCTTGTTCTACAACTTCCGTTCCAGTTTGGGCGTCTCTACACCCGACGATCAAACTGCGGGAGGATGATAGACACTCAGTAATATTCTTCAGAATATTCTTTAGTCTGTTATAAGTTGTTACGATGTAAAGGGAAGATCCCTGAATTGTAGTCCTCGAATGTACTATATATTGACATGTGAATACAACATAAACCTTCAAGGGAAATCATAGACTTTCATGCATCCCAAGCGATGTTGTGGTCAAGAAGTGGAATCCCATGGGAACAACATGTACGCATGTTGACGGCTCCAATGAAAATACGGCAACTCTCGTCGTGCTCGTACACGCTCTTGTTCTCAGCAATGAACTTGAATTCATTCTCATTTGGTAGCACGAATATGTCGTCGCTAGAAACACCTGGCAGATCCACTGAAAAGTGATAACAACCGTCAGATGTTCGTGCTGAAGTGAACGTTCCCTTGCGACCTTTCACCACAAACGGATGATCCTCCACTTCAACCATGTCAACTGCAGAATCACCTATATCATATCTTCCAGATTTGCCTATGAACCACAGCAAATGAAACATTTAAATTTACAATAACGATAAGCAAAAAGGTGTGATTTTGAAATGAATGGGATTCGAACCTGTGTTAGGAGGCAGAAAGTGAGTACACTTGTTGTCATGGTCCTTCACCTTGACCCTTGAGAGAATCATCCTCAAGACTCCGTCTTTCATCTTGGCATCCACGCCGGTGATCTCACAGCAGTCACAGCCCAGACCGGCGGTCCCGGAGTACTCACGAACGTCGTCAACCTTGTCGCCGGCGCGGAGAGTTTCTTCACCGGAGAAAAAGACAACCTTTTGTCTCACGGCGTCGACTCTGTAGCGGATAGCGTCGTCTGGAACGCCGGGCAAGTCGACGCGGACGTAGAGGTTGTCGTCGTGAAGGACTTTGATTTCCATGAAACCCTTTGGACCGTATCTCTGGAACTGATTGTTGGTCGCGTGGAGCCTCCCTGTTTCATTACAAAGAAGGAAACTTTATTCTTCGTGGAGGTAAAAGGTAAATCTTTGTAACGAGTTTTATGTTAAACAGAGCCAAAGAAGAGAGTATCAAAACTTATATCAATCAAGAAATGAAACTTTATTTTCATCGGAGGATCGAAACAAAAGTAAATCTTTGCAAAAAAGAAAAAAATCATGTTAAAAGACGTTTCATTTGTTTATAACTTTGAAACATGAACAGATGTAATAAGAGAGACTGATTAATGGAAGAGATAAGGAGAAAGAAAGAGACACAGACCAGGGATGTAAATCCTCGACAAGTCAATGACTGAAGCCATCTCTCTTCTTCTTCTTCTTTCTCTTTCTTTTTCTTTCAACTCTCGGTTTCATTTGTTTGATATACTAGTAGTATAAACGAAGCAGCTCTAAGACAAAGTAGGAGGAGGCTCTTTGACTGGTCATCGCTTGCTTAATGTTTTTTTTTTTAAGGCATGCTAAATGTTACCTCTTATCTTTTAAACAGTTTAACCAATGTTAAAATAATTTCCTTCCTTCATTGAATTGTTACCGTGGTAAGAACCAAAGAGTACTACAGCTGTCTATCTCTTTTTACTGCCTATAGCTCTTCTTCAATGTCTTTTTGAATGAGACAAAACAGTGAAATGAGGCAACCTCGTCTCTCTCTTTATTTCAAAACTTTTTTACAGAAAGATCATTAATGCATTATGCATGCTAGAGGCTGCATCGCTGACGTCAATGATTCTCTAGGTTAAAACAATGAGCTGTCACTCTTTTTTACTCCTTCCTTATTTACTTTTCATATACGACAAACAAAAGTTAACAATGCAATATGCAACGTCTCCTTTCCTTGTTTCTAGATCAACTTCTCATTGTAACAACCGTTTTTAGATGTTTTTGCATGGTCATTTTAAAATTTATTTGTTCTGATTACAATTTAAATTTTGTTGTTTTAATAAAACACCAATTAAATATCTCGTTATAAACTCAAAGACATGTTTTTGATGACATTTACGTAGAAGAAATTGAAAAACACACACTTAACCATAAACGATAAAAGATTAACACAAACCACATGCAACAAAGTCCACGTCACAGAGACACATTTATTAAAAAAAACAGAAATGAAAAAAAAAAGTCATAGAGAAGAGTACTAGACCATAAACCCTAGCAAGACACCATAACGAGAGGCAAGTGCCACGACACACGGAGATAAAGACAAAAGACGTACGTACGGGCTCACATCAAACCATGTCGTCTACTGTGGTCTTGAAGTTCAGCACCTTCTCGATGGTAACCGCCTTGGCATTCACGCGCTGGATCTTGGGAACGGTGATCCAGAGGACTCCGTTGACAAGCTTAGCCCTAGCTTTCTCCATATCGTAAGCCACTGGATCGAACACCATCGTCCCTCCGTATTTGCGTCCGTCGTAGCCGTACTCGGGCATGTCGGGTTCGCCGGCGAAGAAGTGGAGGTTTCTGCCGTCGATCCAGTAGGTGAGGCTTGACACGGTGCAACCAGGCGTGTCTATCCTAGCAACGCGTGCGGTCTTCGTCTCCTTCACCTCGTACACAGACTGGTTACCGCTTTTCTGGAACTGGTTCCTCGCTACAAGACATACACACGACAAAAAAACGTATCCGTACGACAGATCAGTCACTGAATAGAAGATTTGGTTACAGATAAACAAATAAAATAACAACTTTTGTAAGAAAAAAATGTGTTAAGGAAGAAGAAGAAGACGTACGGATTGGTGGAAAGTGTTTCGGCCAGTCTTTGTGGGAATATCCTGGGCCTCCGCCGGAGCTGCCTGCTTTGTTCATCCTCGAAACGACGCTGTTTTAGCTGTTTTTCTTTTGCTTTTGTAAAGTGGAGTGTGTAAAAAAGCGAGTGTACAAGGATAGTGTGTTTTACTTGCTTTATTTATAGCGGAAGGGGAGACTGAGATTGTAGGTTTGGAAAGGCTTCGAGTAACCTGTCATGGGCCTAATAAGCAGCCCATTAGGTTGATCTCCACATTCCAATTTAGTTCTGTTTCAAATACCTTTATTTAGTGGTGTATTTAATTACTAAAGAAAATATTGAAAAATAAAGAGAACATTCTGATCTCAAAAGTAATGACAATTTTATTCCTTTTTTCTATTTCACAATTAATTGTATTATTAAAAAAATATCATAATGTAAGTGTGATTTTCCTGGTAAAATACAATTAAGGATGCTATTATGATATTATTATCTACTGAATACCGAAGATGTAAGAATAATAAGAAAAAGCTATTATGATATTTTCCTGTGAATCGGTCTTGTTATTACAGTCAAGACAGAGAGTCCATCTTGTAAAATGTAGCTTCTCAGTTACTTCACAGAAATTATTATATCAATACACAGAGCTTTATATAAGAAGATACTAATTCAAATATTTAATCAACATTTATCTACTATTTATTAAGGCAAGAAACAACGGAGTACACAGTAAAAGAGTGATAATAGGCAAACGACGTAAGCGGAGTGGTAAAGCGTGACATGAGCACTACAAAAAAGGCGACTGTGTTAGTTACCAATCACATTTCACAGAAACATCAACCATATCATTTTTTTTTAAGTTTCAGTAATTATAGTGGATCACAAAACTTTCTTCAACAATCGATTCTTCTCATTACAATCCTCTGCTTCTCTCATAAAGAACAAAAAGAAAAATGAAATTCTTGATTAACCTTGTTATTATGTTCTTTCTCCTCATAAACATTTTCACAGCAAACACACAATCTCTCATTCAAACTTCTTGCAAGAAAGCTGCAGCTAGAGACCCGAAACTCAGACTCGATTTCTGCATAAAGTCTCTAGAAGGGCACCAAAGGAGCAAAACCGCACAAAGCCTTGGCGAATTAGCCACGGCCTCGATGAAAAACGCTGGTATGAGGTCGAGGAGCTTGGAAGCAAAGGCTGACAAGATTCTCGAGGAGAAGAACTACGGGAAAGGCAGTGTTCTCGGAAAGTTAATCAAAGACTGCGCCATGATTTATAAAGACAATGCTGTGACCTTGAAGGAAGCTGTGACAAGCGTTAGAGTGCGTGATTACAAAACAGCAATCTTCGTTATGAGTTCTGCACTGAATGCGACGAGATTTTGCGAAACTAGATTCGAAACAAGAGACCCGCCTCGGATATCTCCGTTTACAAGAGATAACGAGTTTTTGACTCAGATGATTCTTATTCCTTTAGATTTTACAAAAATGTTGAAATGAATATACTTAAAAGGTGTAGTTTTAGCATATAATAACCTTGACAATGTACCTTACAGAGTAATCACTGTAGAAGCAATGCTCTCAGCCTCTATAGCCTTCTAAAGGTCTTGAGCAATGAGTTATCTGCATACATTACAGACCACAGAAGCTTTAGTTAAACCGAAATGTTTGTAGCTATTGATAAACTTGGTGCTTATACACTACATTTTCCGGTTTAGATACATTAACCCGGTACTTAAGTTTGTTCAATCCGGTTAAGCAAATCCAAACCGAAAGAAAACACAAACAACCTTTATCTTTCTAAATCTTTTGAAACAAATCCAAAATTGATACCTAAACCAAATCTAACCAAAGCGAATGTACTATTTCATAAACCGAAAACAAACCGGTTCAGAGACCTACCAAGCCGTACAAGTTTCATACAAGAGTATAACGCAATAGTTTCTGTTTTCTTACATGCGTGCAATGTGAAGCCCATCGTTATCTTCTTGTTTACTCTTCTCTTCATCTTCATCTTCATCATCATCATCATCATCATTGTCATTGTCACGGTTGTAGTTACTTGATGACCCCAACAAGAAAGGTTGATCCTTAAGAATCGAAACCTGATCCATGGGAATAGCATTTCTCTTATAGTTCCACACCAACATCGACGTGTAGTCCTGAGGCGAAACTAGCCCATTCTCTCTGATAAACCTCTTCTGCTCCTCCAAAGTCTTCGGTTCATCAAGCCTTAAGTACTCCATCAGAAACTTCTCGTGCTCCGGCCTCCAGTTAGCCGGAAAAGGCGAGTAATCAGTCTCGGGAACGAGAGACATCCTCGTGTAAACAAGCCCATCAATAGACTCAGCAAGACCCATTCTCAACAGATTGTTATACTCCGGAGACAAACCTTTCTTCTCCTTCAAGGGGCGACTCAGATTCCTAGAAGCTCCTTTATACACTTTGGCACGTGACCTAAGCTTATACTTCGCAGCATAAAGCTTAGCGAGCGAGCCACGGACGATATAAGAGCAAAAGTTCACAATCTTCTTCCGGTTATCAGCAAACCGGTACCACTCAGCAACTGTAGTCAGAAACTTATTCATCTGCGCGTTGGTGTGAGCTTGAGTAGCGTGGAACATTCTGAAACAAGGCTGAGGATCAGGATCACGATCTCCTTTTATAAAATTCAGCTTCCTAAACTGTTTAATACACTGCTTCAAACTCGCTGTAACTGACAAAAGCGTCCCGACACCTTTCTCGCTTATGATCTTCCCTCCAGTCGCCGTATACCTCAAAGTCGGATACACAACACGCCGACACAGAACATGATCAAGAAACATTATCCCTTTCGTGATATGCTCTATAGGGAGATTCTCATTATCCAGCCTCAGCATATACTTCTGATCAACAAACTCAATCAACTCTTTCCTCAACGTCGCGGCATCAGCTCTCGGTCCACGAACACCTATCAGTATATGCCCTCCGTACCTAACGTAATCCATTTTCCTCGTCTTGTCAGGACCGCTCGTAGGCACAAACTCAGGCCAAGAAGTGTTCCCCTGATCACTACCTTCACCTTCGGGGATGTTCCAGATAACGTCGCTCTTAGAAGGACGGTAAAAGTCTTTAACTTTCGCCTCCATGTAACGGTCAAGCTCGTCGAGACATACATTAACTAAAAGAGGACTCAGTATCCCACAATGTCCCCACTGAGGAGACTTGTTAGCTTCTTCGGGAGCGAAACCGAAGAAAGTCTCTAACCAGTAAGGATCAGGCTTAGGCTCATCATCAGCCAAGACGCGTTTCTTCTGATACTTTCTCTTCTTAGTCTTCTTCTTCTCCTCTCCTTCCACCTTACTCGTTGTAACAACGGGAGTAACCAACGCGGATTTAATCAAGTCGATGACTTTCTTATCTCTAACATCTCTCATCAACGAACTAACCACAAACCCAACTTTCATCCCGTCCAAAACCACACTCAAGTCTCCTTTGAGATACCACAAGTAGCCAGCGAAGTTTCTCCGGATCACTCTCAAGACCGTATGCGCCGTCCTCCCGGGGCGAAACGCGAAGGACTTCTGCGAGAACCGGGACTCGTAAACCGGCTCGAGAATCATGAGCAACACTTCTTGGACGATCCGGTCCTGGAAGGGAGTAGGCTGGGTGGTGGTTAAGAGGGCTTTGATCTTGCGCTTGGAGAGAGACTCGTAGTCGGTTTTGTCGCGAGGGGATTTGATGTAGAAGTCGAGGCGAGCGCCCCACTTGAAGCGGTCGTCGAGGACGGAGTTTCGGAGGGAGAGGAGATTCTCGAGAGCGGGTCGGTGGATGGAGCTGCGGGGGACGTAGGCGCCGAGCTCGTCGCAGGAGACTTTCTGGTAGGCGAGGACCCAGAGCTCGAAGCGGCGGAGGAGGGAGGTGAGGTTGGAGGAGGTTTTGTGTGGGGATTTGAAGTTTTCGAGCCACATGTGGGAGCAGAGGGAGACTCCGTCTTCTTTGAGGAGGTTGGTTGGGTCGTCCGGATCTGGGGGGGGGTGGTGGTGAGGGGAGAAGTAGGAGAGGGAGCGGAGGAGAGTTGGTGGAGTGGTGATGATTGAGTGTTTGAGCCATTTGGTTGGAGCTATGATAGAGAAGCTTCGACGCATTTTAGGAAGAATCAGAGATTGAGAGGGAGATTAAGGGAGAAGTTCTTACAGAGATGAATTAAATCGGAGGATTGATGGAAGAAGAAATGGTGGAGGAGACTGGTAACCCTCGTTAAACCCCAATGTAGTTCTCGCTTAGCAAAAGCTATTACATGTGTGGGGCAAATGAATTGGGCCTTTTGTTAAAGGCCCAATAGTTGTTTTTTTTGGTCAAACAAGGCCCAATAGTTGTTAACTTCATTTTCTCAACTCAAACCCAAATCGTTTATTTTATTTCCTTACAATTGTGATATTAAAATAAGTTTTATACTGTATTCCTGATTGTGATATGGTAGGGTCGATGATATTAGCGAAAACAAGTTGTCATAATTGTTAGCTCGTACGTTACTTAACAACTATCAGTTGTATGTCAGTATGTAATGTGTATCAGACGAATAGTCGAAATCCGAATTTGTTTTCAAACTTAAGAAAATATCTTATCATCATCATATTCATACGGATATGGTTAGAAGCTTAGCATTGCCGTCTCTGGGAAGATAAATTGAATCTTTGAGCTTGGTAAGAGATGAGAAATAACTAAAGTAAACTTGGGAAATAAAAGAAAAACCTTTTTGTTGACAGTTATACCAACAAGAAAAACAGATGTACAGGTGTACACAAAGAGTCAAAGATTTGGTAAAATCCTATAAAAAGAAACCAACAGTGTTGGTAGGTCGGCTTGGTTAATGCTTTCTTTTTTGTTCTGTTGCTTCTTCTCCCATAATAGCAAAAAAAAGTACTTGAGAAAATCAGATACTGAATATTTTGCTTTTCTAATCTCTCTTTTCCCTGTATTGTTAGAGATCAGCTTTTATAAAAGATGTAGTTAGGCGGAGGTATTGAACTGTCACGTTACGGTCTTATTAACCCTTTCACTTTCAGACATTTAAACCCACCAACAAAATGATTCTCATTCTTCACCCTACTACTGCTACTACTATATCTTCCTTCTTGGTACTTACGCCATTTCTTCAATCTTTTATGCTCCTATCCTCATATACAAATACACGAAAAAGAATCTCAAGAGTTGTACAATTTACAATGACTGTCAAATAAAATAGTAAACATGATGTGAAATTCTGTACCGGATGATGCTCAGAGTCTCTTGTGTTCAGAACAACTGTTCTGTTCTCCAATTTCAGTGAAGAACGCCGTTTGACTCTGAAACTCTAGGAATCAGAACCGTCACTTTCCTGATCCGCAACTAGTTGTGCATCTTGTACCGCAGAGAAGAACCGAGTTTTCTTGTTACTGCTGCTGCTTGCTACTTCCTCTGAGTGCTTAGACTAACTACTGCTACTACAGTTTTACAAGAATACAGAGAATCGAATATAAGTAAGAAAGAAAGAAAGAAAGAAAGAAAGAAAGAAAGAAAGAACGAAAGAAAGAGAATGTTAAACTGTAAGTTTGTTGTGAATTCTTGGTCAGAAACTTACGTAATCAGCACTTGTAGAGCATTCATAATCATCAGCCACTGAGGAGATACATGAAGCATTTGCTTCGTAGCTCATGACAGGATTTTCAGGTTGCAATATCTCTACATCGGTATTGAAGTCAAAGTATATAGTGGAATACGGTGAGTATCCGTCGACTTCTATTCTTTTGTGTTCTATTCTCGTCAAAAAAAATTGAAACTGATGTAAATATCAGCTTTCTGTTTGGTTTGACTGCTTCACAACATTTGGCATCTTTGCTATATTCTATGCATATCGTTTTAAATATTTAAACATGTGTTATTTTATGTATTTTTATATAAATATAAAGACAAATCACATATTTAGTAATATTTAATAACATTTTGGCGAGATAGCTATTTTCTGGTTGGTTCCCGTTCAGTAACTAAGATAAAAAATATTTGTATTAACTTGTTATAAAATAATAATATCTGGAAAAAGTGGCAGGCCATACCAAGAATAATTTATATGCTTGATGTATAATTCCATTAACACTTTCTTTCTGTTTCATTGCTGTTTTGATTAAATTATAAGACATGTATATATTTGATAATACAAACAATATCTTCTGTTTTGAGTGAGGCAATAATATAATGGTTATTGCATGTTACATGTAACATGTAACATGTAACCAACCACTTACAATCCTTGACAGTTTGCAAAATCAATCAGATCATAATAAATTCTAGTTTAGTAATAGTTTTATCAAAATAATGATTCTGTCGTTTTCTTCCCTCTTTGTAGTAAAAAATAAATTGGCCAGTCTCAACCAAATTCGCCTATTAAAACCCTAGCACTTTCTCCATATTCTTCACACAAAACATCACAAGCTTTGTAAAGAGAGAGTGTTTAGTTTTTCTTATAACTTATATATTACAAAACCCTTATAACCCCAACTCATATACTCATCAATGGCTTATTCTAAGATTGCTCTCCTCCTCATTTTGAATGTCATTTTCTTCACCTTGGTCAGCTCGAATCCAGTCCCTTACCGCAAACCCACTTGTAAAAATGCTCTTAAATTCAAGGTGTGTGCCAATGTGTTGGATTTGGTTAAGGTTTCTCTACCAACAAGATCCAAATGTTGCGGACTTATCAAAGGTCTAGTTGATCTCGAAGCTGCAGTTTGTCTCTGCACCGCCTTAAAAGCTGATCTCCTTGGCCTCAAACTAAATGTTCCCATTTCATTGAGTGTTATCTTAAACCACTGTGGTAAGAAGGTTCCATCTGGTTTCAAATGTGCCTAGTGGTTGCGCAGTTTTAAATGAGACTCTAAACCATTACATCAAAAGTTCATTTCTTGTTTTGAGATTTCTATTTGTTTCAACCAGTATCCATTGTTGTACTTTTTACATGTTTAATCAATAAAATAAGAAGTTTTGGTTCAACAGAAATTAAAATCAAATGTTGCTTATTCTTTTTAATAATCATCTGCTCTTAATTTTCAGCGTTACGTGTTTTTACAGTACCATACAATGAACCTTTTAGACTTAACAACGAACTTTGAAATAGATGCAACTGTTTGAATATTTTACTTATTAGTTTCTTATTAGCACGTACTTAATCATGCATGCAATCATGGTATATATACTCTGGCACTTGTCGCCACATACTGAGCAATTGAAAAATTAATATTAAGAGGAGCATGATTGAATGAGACCCAACCAGCAAATAATTAAATCACCAACACAAGTACAATGTTTAAAGCAAAAAGGTATTATTAGTTGTCCCATTTACAAAATTTAAATAAAGTTAATAGAAAGACTAATGCCCTAAATTAAAAAAAAAGTAGTGAACATAAATGAATAGCCGAATGTACATCCCGAGCTAAAGAAGAAAACATTATTACGAGTAAAAATCAATAAAAATAATTTTAGAATAATCTCGACGATTTAGTAATTCAGAAAATTAAAGCAAAATTTTTTTAGATAGGAATAAATGGAATGATTAGCAAACTAAAAAAAAATTGATAAATTATTTAAATATTAGATGTACATTAAACCATATTTTAAAAATAAATCTGGGCAAATTTGAAATTTAAGGGCTAAAGATAAACAAGATGGAGACACAAACTAGTTGTAAGTTAATCAAAATAAGTTAGTCGCATTCACGAGAAAACTTAAAACTAACGTAAAATAATTGTTGGTAAACTATAAAATGAATCCAAAAAGTAACTAGACCAACATGATTGAATAACAATTTTTTTTGTTCAAGTTTTAATGATCAATAGAACAATATCAGTTTAGTTACTGCAGCAGCACAAAATAACTAAATATAAATTATAGATATACAAAAATACAATAAAATAAAGTGAAGAATTTAAATTAAAATAGAGTTAAAATAATAACAATTCAGTTATACTAATATAATAAATAGGAAGAAGAACCTAACTACTTGGCCAAAAACCTTTCTACAATTTCAAATCATTACTATATATGATAATATCAAACGGTACTAAATATTAATATAAAATTTAAATTTTTCATGATTTGAATCACCTAAAATCATATGTTTCTATTCTTTTGTCTTCTATTCTCGTCAAAAAAATAAAAACTGATGTAAATATCAGCTTTCTGTTTGGTCTGACTGCTTCACAACATTTGGCATTTTTGCTATATTTTATGCATATTGTTTTAAATATTTAAACATGTGTTATTTTATGTATTTTTATATAAATATAAAGACAACTCACATATTTAGTAATATTTAATAACATTTAATAACATTTTGGCGAGATAGCTATTTTCTGGTTGGTTCCCGTTCAGTAACCAAGATCAAAAATATTTCTATTAACTTGTTATAAAAAAAATATCTGGAAAAAGTGGCAGGCCATACCAAGAATAATTTATATGCTTGATGTATAATTCCATTAACACTTTCTTTCAGTTTCATTGCTGTTTTGATTAAATTATAAAACATGTATATATTTGATAATACAAACAATATCTTCTGTTTTGAGTGAGGCAATATAATGGTTATTGCATGTTACATGTAACATGTAACCAACCACTTACAATCCTTGACAGTTTGCAAAATCAATCAGATCATAATAAATTCTAGTTTAGTAATAGTTTTATCAAAATAATGATTCTGTCGTTTTCTTCCCTCTTTGTAGTAAAAAATAAATTAGCAAGTCTCAACCAAATTCGCCTATTAAAACCCTAGCACTTTCTCCATATTCTTCACACAAAACATCACAAGCTTTGTAAAGAGAGAGTGTTTAGTTTTTCTTATAACTTGTATATTACAAAACCCTTATAACCCCCACTCATATACTCATCAATGGCTTATTCTAAGATTGCTCTCCTCCTCATTTTGAATGTCATTTTCTTCACCTTGGTCAGCTCGAATCCAGTCCCTTACCGCAAACCCACTTGTAAAAATGCTCTTAAATTCAAGGTGTGTGCCAATGTGTTGGATTTGGTTAACGTTTCTCTACCAACAAGATCCAAATGTTGCGGACTTATCAAAGGTCTAGTTGATCTCGAAGCCGCAGTTTGTCTCTGCACCGCCTTAAAAGCTGATCTCCTTGGCCTCAAACTAAATGTTCCCATTTCATTGAGTGTTATCTTAAACCACTGTGGTAAGAAGGTTCCATCTGGTTTCAAATGTGCCTAGTGGTTGCGCAGTTTTAAACTGAGACTCTAAACCTTTACTTCAAAAGTTCATTTCTTGTTTTGAGATTTCTATTTGTTTCTACCAGTATCCATTGTTGTACTTTTTACACGTTTAATCAATAAAATAAGAAGTTTTGGTTCAAAAAAATTAAAATCAAATGTTTCTTATTCTTTTTAATAAGCATCTGCTCTTAATTTTCAGTGTTACGTGTTATTACAGTACCATACCAAAGAACCTTTTAAACTTAACAACGAACTTGAAATAGATGCAACCGTTTGAATATTTTACTTATTAGTTTCTTATTAGCACGTACTTAGTCATGCATGCAGTCATGGTATATATACTCTGGCACTTGTCGCCACATACTGAGCATTTGAAAAATTAATATTAAGAGGAGCATGATTGAATGAGACCCAACCAGCTGCAAATAATTATATCACCAACACAAGAACAATGTTTAAAGCAAAAAGGTATTATTAGTTGTCCCATTTACAAAATTTAAATAAAGTTACTAGAAAGACTAATGCCCTAAATTAAAAAAAAAAGTAATGAACATAAATGAAGCCGAATGTCCATCCCGAGGTAAAGAAGAAAACATTATTACGAGTAAAAATCAATAAAAATAATTTTAGAATAATCTCGACGATTTAGTAATTCAGAAAATTAAAGCAAACAATTTTTAGATAGGAACAAATGGAATGATTAGCAAACTAAAACAAATTGATAAATTATTTAAATATTTGATGTACATTAAACCATATTTTAAAAAGAAAATCTGGGCAAATTTGAAACTTACGGGCTAAAGATAAACAGGATGGAGACACAAACTAGTTGTAAGTTAATCAAAATAAGTTAGTCGCATTCACGAGAAAACTTAAAACTGACATAGAATAATTGTTGGTAAACTATAAAATGAATCCAAAAAGTAACTAGACCAACGAGATTGAATAACAATTAAATTTTTTTGGTCAAGTTTTAATGATCAATAGAACAAATATCAGTTTATTTACTGCAGCAGCACATTATAACAAAATATAAATTATAGATATACAAAAATACAATAAAATAAAGTGAAGAATTTAAATTAAAATAGAGTTAAAATTATAACAATTCAATTATACTAATATAATAAATAGGAAAAAGAACCTAACTACTTGGCCAAAAACTTTTCTTCAAATCATTACTAATTATGATAATATCAAACGGTACTGAATCTTAATATAAAATTTAAATTTTTCATGATTTGAATCACCTAAAATCATAAGTGTCTACTCTTTTGTGTTCTATTCTCGTCAAAAAAATTGAAACTGATGTAAATATCAGCTTACTGTTTGGTTTGACTGCTTCACAATATTTGGCACCTTTGCTATATCTAATGCATATCGTTTTAAATTTTTAAACATGTGTTATTTTATGTATTTTTATATAAATATAAAGAAAACTCACATATTTAGTAATATTTAATAACATTTTGGCGAGATAGCTATTTTCTGATTGGTTCCCGTTCAGTAACTAAGATCCAAAATATTTGTATTAACTTGTAATAAAAAATTTAATATCTGGAAAAAGTGGCAGGCCATACCAAGATTAATTTATATGCTTGATGTATAATTCCATTAACACTTTCTTTCTGTTTTATTGCTGTTTTGATTAAATTATAAGACATGTATATATTTGATAATACAAACGATATCTTCTGTTTTGATTGAGGCAATAATATAATGGTTATTGCATGTTACATGTAACATGTAACCAACCACTTACAATCCTTGACAGTTTGCAAAATCAATCAGATCATAATAAATTCTAGTTTAGTAATAGTTTTATCAAAATAATGATTCTGTCGTTTCCTTCCCTCTTTGTAGTAAAAAAATAAATTAGCCAGTCTCAACCAAATTCGTCTATTAAAACCCTAGCACTTTCTCCATATTCTTCACACAAACATCACAAGCTTTTTAAAGAGAGAGTGTTTAGTTTTTCTTTTAACTTATATATTACAAAACCTTTATAACCCCCACTCATATACTCATCAATGGCTTATTCTAAGATTGCTCTCCTCCTCATTTTGAATGTCATTTTCTTCACCTTGGTCAGCTCGAATCCAGTCCCTTACCGCAAACCCACTTGTAAAAATGCTCTTAAATTCAAGGTGTGTGCCAATGTGTTGGATTTGGTTAAGGTTTCTCTACCAACAAGATCCAAATGTTGCGGACTTATCAAAGGTCTAGTTGATCTTGAAGCCGCAGTTTGTCTCTGCACTGCCTTAAAAGCTGATCTCCTTGGCCTCAAACTAAATGTTCCCATTTCATTGAGTGTTATCTTAAACCACTGTGGTAAGAAGGTTCCATCTGGTTTCAAATGTGCCTAGTGGTTGCGCAGTTTTAAACTGAGACTCTAAACCATTACTTCAAAAGTTCATTTCTTGTTTTGAGATATCTATTTGTTTCTACCAGTATCCATTGTTGTACTTTTTACATGTTTAATCAATAAAATAAGAAGTTTTGGTTCAGAAAAATTGAAATAAAAAGTTGCTTATTCTTTTTAATTAATTGATGCTCTTAATTTTCAGTGTTACGTGTTATTACAGTACTGTTCCATGAACCTTTTAAACATGAAATAGATGCAACCGATTGAATATTTTATTTATTAGATTCCTATTAGCATGTACATAATCTTGCATGCCATCATGGTATACTCTGTCCCTGTTGACACATATTAACCAATTGAAAATTTAAGAATCAGAGGAGCATACTTTTAATGATTGATTGAGACCCAACCAGCAAATAATTAAATCACCAACACAAGTACAATGTTTAAAGCAAAAAGGTATGATTAGGTGTCCCATTTCCAAAATTTAGATAAGATTACTAGAAAGAATAATGCCCTAAATATCAAAGAAATAAAAAACATGTAGTGAATATAAATGAATAAACGAATGTCCATCCCTAGCTAAAGAAGAAAAACTTATTATGAGTAAAAATCAATAAAAATAATTTTAGACTAATCTCGACGATTGAGTAATTCAGAAAATTAAAGCATACAATTTGTAGATAGGAATAAATGGAATGATTAGCAAACTATAACAAATTGATAAATTATTTAAGTATTTGATGTACATTAAACCAAATTTTAAAAAGAAAATCTTGGCATATTTGCAACTTAAGGACTCAAGAGAAACAATATGCAGACACAACCTAGATGCAAGTTAATAAAAATAAGTTTGTCGCATTCACAAAAAACTTAAAACTGATGCAGAACAATTGTTGGTAAACCGTAAAATAAATCCAAAAGTAACCTGACCAATGGGATTGAATAACAAGTATTTTATTTTTTCAAGTTACAATATTTAAATCTGTGTTATTTTATGTATTTTTATATAAATATAAAGACAAAACACATAGTTACTAATATTGAATAACATTTTGGCGACATAGCTATTTTCTGGTTGGTTCTCGTTCAGTAACTAAAATCAAAAATATTTGTATTCACATGTAATAAATTTTTAATATCTGGAGAAAGTAGCAGACCATACCATGATTAATTTATAAGCTTGATGTATAATTCCAGTATCACTTTTTCTGTTTTATTGCTGTTTTGATTAAATTATAAGACATGTATATATTTGATAATACAAACGATATCTTCTGTTTTGAGTGAGGCAATAATATAATGGTTATTGCATGTTACATGTAACATGTAACCAACCACTTACAATCCTTGACAGTTTGCAGAATCAATCAGATCATAATAAATTCTAATTTAGTAATAGTTTTATCAAAATAATGATTCTGCCGTTTTCTTCCCTTTTTGTAGTAAAAAATAAATTAACCAATCTCAACCAAATTCGCCTATTAAAACCCTAGCACTTTCTCCATATTTTTCACACAATACATCACAAGCTTTGTAAAGAGAGAGAGTGTTTAGTTTTTCTTATAACTTATATATTACAAAACCCTTATAGCCCCACTCATATATTCATCAATGGCTTATTCTAAGATTGCACTCCTCCTCATTTTGAATGTCATTTTCTTCACCTTAGTCAGCTCGAATCCAGTCCCTTACCGCAAACCCACTTGTAAAAATGCTCTTAAATTCAAGGTATGTGCCAATGTGTTGGATTTGGTTAAGGTTTCTCTACCACAAAGATCCAAATGTTGCGGACTTATCAAAGGTCTAGTTGATCTCGAAGCCGCGGTTTGTCTTTGCACCGCCTTAAAAGCTGATCTCCTTGGCCTCAAACTAAATGTTCCCATTTCATTGAGTGTTATCTTAAACCAGTGTGGTAAGAAGGTTCCATCTGGTTTCAAATGTGCCTAGAGGTGGCACATTTTTAAACCGAGACGCTAAACCATTGCTTCAAAAGTTTGTTTCTTGTTTTGAGATTTCTATTTGTTTCTACCAGTATCCATTGTTGTAATTTTTACAAGTTTAATCAATGAAATAAGAAGTTTTGGTTCAAAAAAGTTAAAATCAAATGTTGCTTATTCTTTTTAATAATCATCTACTCTTAATTTTCAGTGTTACGTGTTATTACAGTACCGTACCATGAACCTTTTAATCTTAACAACGAACTTGAAATAAATGCAACCGACTGAATATTTTACTTAGTAGTTTCTTATTAGCACGTACTTAATCATGCATGCCATCATGGTATATATATACTCTGTCACTTATCGCCACATATTGAGCATTTGAAAAATTAATATTCAGAGCAGCATGATTTTAATGATTGAATGAGACCCCACCAGCAAGTATTTAAATGACCAACACAAGTACAATGTTTAAAGCAAAATATATTATTAATTGTCCTATTTCCAAAATTTAAATAAAATTACTAGAAATACTAATGCATTAAATAATAGATGAAATAAAAACATGTATTAAACAGAAATGAATAACCGAATGTCCATCCTTAGAATATTTTACTTATTATATTCTTATTAGCACGTACTTAATCATGCACGCCACCATGGTATACTCTGTCACTGTCGCCACATATTAATCATTTGAAAAGTTAATGTTAAGAGGAGCATGATTTTAATGATTGGATGAGACCCGACCAGCAAATAATTAAATCACCAAACACAAGTATAGTGTTTAAATAAAAAAGGTATTATTACTTGTCCCATTTCCAAAATTTAGATAAAATTACTAGAAAGACTAAATCTCTAAATAATAAAAGAAATTGAAAACATGTATTGAACATAAATGAATAACCGAATGTACATCCCTACCTAAAGAAGAAAACTTTATAACGAGTAAAAATCAAACGTTATCTTTCTGTTTGATGTATAATTCCAGTAACACTTTCTTTCTTTTTATTGCTGTTTTGATTAAATTATAAGTCATTTATATATTTGATAATACAAACGTTATATTTCTGTTTGAGTGAAGCAATAATATAATGGTTATTGCATGTTACATGTAATCAATTTAAAACATTAGAACATACAATTTGTAGATATGATTAGATTGAATGATTAGCAAACTAAAGTACATAGACAAATTATTAAAATAGTCTCTTTATATTAAACCAAATTCTGAAAAGAAATCTTGCAATATTTGAAACTTAAGGGATAAAGAAAGCCAATATGCAGAAACAAACTAGGTGCAAGATAATCAAAAATAAGTTACACGCATTAACAAATTTAACAAATCAAAATAGACAAAGAAAAATTATTGGTAAACCGAAAAATGAATCCAAATGTAACTAGACCAACAGGGGTATATAACAACTAATTGTTTTGTTCAAGTTTAATAATAAATATTATCGAAAAAATCATTTTTAGTTATTTCAGTGACGCATAAAATAAAATATACATTATCGATACACAAACATTACATAAGACGAACCTATTGGCACAAAAAGTTTTCTACAATTTCAAACATTACTCATTATGATAATATCAGAGTGTTCTAAGTCTTAATATTCAATAAAAATTTCATTATTTGAATCACATAAATTCGTAAGTTTCTATTCTGTTGGGTTCTATTCCCGTAAAAAAAACTGATATAAATATCGATTTTATGTTTGGTTTGACTGCTTTACAAAATTTGGCATGATTGCTATATTTATGTATAGTGTTTTACATTTAAATCTGTGTTATTTTGTATATTGAAATTTCTATTTGTTGCTACCAAGTATCAACTGTTTTGAAATTGATATAGAGTTAGAATTTCTATATGCCTCGAGATAGCACATTTTTGTTGTAAATATCAATACTCGAGATAGCACAAAATTGACTTCACATCCGTACTGTTAAAGTTATCTCTCCATTAGACGGATATAAATATCAATTTCAAAACATTCCAATATGCCTCGAGATAGCACATTTTTAAACTGAGATTCTAAACTATTGCTGCAAAAGTTCGTCTCGTGTTTTGAAATTTCTATTTGTTGCTACCAAGTATCAACTGTTGATACTTTTTACAAGTTTAATCAATGAAATAAAAAAAAATTGGCTCAAAAATTAACAACCGAATGTTGTTTATTATTATTAATTAATGGATACTCTTAATTTTTTAAGTAACGTGTTATAACCTGTACCCTACCGTACCATGAACCTCTTAAATTTTACCATGTACATAAAGGTCTAATTGCGAAATGTTCCATAAGATCTAAAAAAGAAACATTGAGAATTTTAGTTTTGAGATGTTCCTAAAGCAATAAAGATAATTTGTTCTTTAATCTTTGTGTTTCATAGATTTCCATAGTTAATTTATTTTCTAACTTCTGAAGTTTTTGTCCTTAATACCTAATTGGTCTTGATGTCTCTGTTTGTCCTTGGCATTAGCTAATTAATGTTCCCACTTGGTTGAATCTTATCTCAAACCGATGTGGTAAAAAGGTTCCATATGGTTTCTGATGGGCCTAGAGATAACACATTTTTAAACTGAGATTCTGAACTATTACTAAAAGTTCAATTCATATTTTGAAGTTTCTGTTTAATTCTACCATTATCTATGTTGTACGTTTTTAACATGTTTTGTTGATGAAAAAATGTGTTCTGGTTCAAAAAATAACAAAGGCATGTTGTCTATATTCTTGAATATTTTGATCCTCATAGTTTTCAAATATTCATGTCATAACAATACCATACCAAAGAGCTTCTAAAGTTAACTTCGTAACCAATTAATTCATGAATTTAATCTAGTGTTACTGGCAAAACAACTGTGAGATTGATACAATTCGTAGATTCTCTTCTTGGAGAGTTTTACGTGGACGATATCATCGATTATGCTCGCTTTTGTGTGCACCAGCAGCTGAGATTTTTTCTTACATCTGGACAAGTTTTATGGAAGCTAGAGGTTTACTGACCTTAGGGAATCAGACAAAAGTTACGTCCAGGATTTCAGATACAAGTATGAGAATATCTTTGGATCCCTACGATCTCTGCTAGACCATCTCGACCTTCCGCACCAGTCGTTCATCCACGTATGAAAGTGAGTGAGTTAATCTATTGCCAAATGTGCGCAATGCAGAAATGCTGAAAATTTTGGTTGCTCAAGATGATTCACTTATTTGGAGTTTGACCATAAGCTAATCCAATAGAGATGACAAATATAGTTGGAACTATACAAAAAGTGGGATAAATATGATTAAATCAGGATATTGGGTTGCAAGGAATATTATTTGTCAGGAACCTGAAGTAATAGTATCAGAGCTTAGTATCACAAAGCTTCAAGTCTTCATTTGAAAATCAATGTTTCACAAAAAAAAAAGTGTCATCTAATATGGCAGATGCCTTCTGCATACTTAGCAGCACTAGGAACTTAACATGTAGCCATATGTGATGTGATAATCATTGTTATAGATGTGGAGAATCTGATGAATCAGTTAATCATGCAATTTTTTAATGTCCACCTAGCTTACAATCTTGGGCTCTCGCTTCGATACAATCGTGATCGGGCGTATGTCCAATATGAAGTGTGTACTCCAATTTAGATTATTTGTTTTAGAGAAAGAATGAAATAGAAGATATGGAGTTGGATAAAGATATGTATCTATGGATAATTTGGTATGTGTGGAAACTCGCAATGAAACTGTTGAGGGGAATCTCAAGAGATTCGTTAGAGCTAATAAGACATGCTCAAAGTGATGTCATGCATGGTATGATGCAAACTCAGAGAGCTCAGAAGAACCTCACCTGCTAAACCACACACAGAATATACAAGCCCTTATGCTTGCAGTGTATATGTTTGGTTGATGGATCATGGACATCTAATTCAAAATACAGTGGATATGGTTGGGCTTGGCTAGATGAGTCTCGAAATGAACAACTTCTAGGGCTAAGAAACAAAGAGAGACGCTTGTCACCTTTGCATTCAGAATTGGATGCACTTATTTGATCGATGGAGAATATGCTCCAATTCTCGACATGTCAACATTTTGGGACATACAGCAAGGATGTCAATTCAATGATTCACAATCCAACAACATGGCCAAGTTTTTAAGCAGAATTGGTGGAAATAGCAATGTTGCAAGGAAGATTCAAGAACTTCAAAATCATACACATACCAAGGACGCAGAACTGGACATCCTACGCTTTGGTGAGACTACACGAACTTTTCTTAAAAGTTTAGTTTTTGTTAGTTATTATATTTCGGTTTGGATTCTCATACCACTTCAAGTTTGAGTAATAAATTAGCCTTTTGATGTTAAAAAACTTCGTAACTGAAAACAAAAAAACGTATAGGAACGTTTTTTGGCTATTTGTTTCTCACTAAACATTTAGGAACGTTTGTCTATTAAAATTATTATTAGCTTTAATCATGCCATCATGGTATATAATCTGTCTCTCTCTCTCAATGGTTGAGGTCGGACGGAAAGACATCTTTGGACAAAACCAATTATTGGGGACAAAGAACCTTCTACGCCAAGAATTAGCTTTGCATTTAGAATTATAAACACTTATATGGGCAATAGAAAAAATACTGCAACATTTGACTTACCATAATTTTGGGAAAAATTACAAAGCCCTGATCACATTAATTAAAGAGCCTCATGCATAGCCAAATTTTTCAACAGGACTAAAAGCATTTAAGATTTCATATCTTTCACAGAGATAAAATGTGATTTCTGATTTTGTATCTAGAATAAAGTTAGTGGTTCTATTTTGTTTGGCTTTTCAGATCACATCAAATTTGAATAATAGAATAGCAAAAGTAAACAAGTTAATATATTATTTCCTCCGTTGATATATATGATGTTTTAGAACCTTTCACATAGATTAAGGCAGTTGATACAATACCTTTTTTATCCTTTTTATTGGTTTTTGGAAAACGTCAACTATTTCAAAACCAAAAAAAAAGTTTTAAAACATCATGTAAAACAATACACAGGGAATAACATTTTTTTTTACATCAACTCCATGTATTATTAATTCAAAACGAAATGGTTTGCCTTTGGAGCTAACCAAACCGGAATCATATGATCTACATGGAAAAATATGAGTTTTGAGCTCGAGCTACTTTTGCAAGGAGGTCGGCCCTTGCATTCAACTTTCTAGCAATGAAAGAAATAGAAAAATATTTAAGTCGCCAACGACATGTATTGTGGATAAATACGAAAAGCCGAAACATAAGGTAGCATCCCATATTAAACTGAATTGTCCAAGGAGTCAAACCAAGTAGAAAGTCAATACCCGAACCAGCTACACTTTTCTGTTAAATCGTAGATCGGTTTGACCGATAATCCGGTTAACAGGAAAAAGAAAGTCAACATACCTATCTGGTGCGCTCTTGACTTCCTCTGTCTTCTTTAGTTTTAAATACCATTTTGACCCTCCCAAAAAAAAAAAAATGAAAACATAAACTCGAGTTCTCGTACGTCTTACCCTTACCATGAAACGAGTATTACACAAAAACTTATCCCATTAGATGCTATATTTACCAAAATACCATCGAAGCCATGGTCATTAAATGACCTCTTGTTTGGCGACGGCGTCGTCTCCGGCGGGAGGAAGGGTGCTGCTAAGGACGGAAGTGATCTGATTGACGATGGAGCAGAGATGGTTGTTGATGGTTGTGACGGTGGAGAGGTTTGGTTTCGCGGTTGGGACGTTGCTCGCCAAGACCTGAATCCCGACGGTGAGGAGACACGAAGGCAGAGGATGCGAGTTGACGGAAACACCCTCGACTTGATCGGGATAGTTCACGGGGACGACGGAGAACCCTAGGGGCAAAAGCGGAATACCGGAAGGATCTTCGCCGTTCATCGCGTGTTTAATTGAGTCGACGTCCACGGAGGAGTATACGATTAAGCTGCCGGAGTTATCTATGCAGCTTTCTTGAAGCATCAGCTCCACGTTATGCCATGAGTTGCTAGAGACCTGTAGTAGGTACAAGTGTAACACACAAATCAATATTTGTATTATTTTTTTTATTTTTTTTGCAAATTTAGGGTTTCAAAGTTAGGGTTTGAACTTACATTGATTCTAAGAAGAGAGATGCAGTTTCCAGGATGCGAACCGTTGGCGATATGAGCAACCTCATGAGGTGAACTTCCACTGAACAAAACCTCCAACTAGAGAGAAAGAAAAAAAAAACAAATCGGTTCAAATTCTTATTATTACTGAAGTTAGTTCAGTGATTTGATGATCAATGGGTTTGGTTTTTACCAGAGAGTGGTGATGTTGATGACGGAGAAGATCAAATACTTTAGCGTGGGAGAACGGAAGCCAAATGGTTGATACAGCAGCAAGAACAACTCCAGTAGGCTGACCAGGCTCACACACTTTCCTTGTCGTGATTCTCACAGTGTCTTTGGTTGTTTCAGACAGAGCGGTCCAAGACTGTCCGTACGAAGTGCTTATATTCACACAGAATGTTTTCATCATCCTCTGTGATAGCCTCATCATGTTCCTCCTCCCTTCGGCAGATGGAATTACTGTTAACAAAAACAAAAAACAAAAAAACCAGAGCTTTAGTGATGGTTTTATAAATCTAGGGATATCAATTAATATGGTTTAGATAACTAGCCTCCAAGATCAGTTATGTTTCTAGCCATTAAGCTAGCCATCCTCTCGCATTGTCTCTCCAACACGTCGAGCCAACGGCTCGCTCCAAAAGCGATTCCGCTTTTCACATACTCAGCGAATATCTCGTGCACGTGCCTCTCGTTAACTTCCACGTGCTCGACCCACTTGACTTGTGAGTATCCATTAGGCATGTCTTGAATGATGCAGCCTGAAGGCTTTCTCTTATACTCATGAGGAGTGTTTGCACTCAATGGCTGGATCTGGTCGATCGGGAAATCTACGATTGCCCAGTTCCCGTTTTCAGCGTTTTGTTCCACATAGCGTAGAAAATAAGCTTCTCGAGTTGGAACCAACGGAGACAGTACCTGTAACTCTGCATACATCTAGTAAAACATAACAAGTTGTTAACAACATTAGAAAGATCTGTTCTGTTTGTTCTGCAAGTTGTAAATCGAATTATTTTACTATATTACCAGTAGAAGAGAACCACTAGCTCCAGACACTCCAGATGAAATAATCTGAACCGTTTTCGCCCTAGCCACAATGGAGCAGAACATCTCCGACCACTTATCCTACAGTTCAAAAATCCAAAATTTATGGATTTATCCAAAAAAAAAATGATTTAAATGAAAGGCGTTTGTTTGTGAAATGTTTACTATACTTACAGCATTTAGAAACGCGTCAACAAGCGTGATGCTGTTCATGATGACAACTGCGTTTGCCTTTGAAGCTTCTCTACGAAAATCTCCTTTGTTGTTATGATTCTCCATTGGCCATGGGAACAACCTCTTGTACTCTTCCTCGTTCAGACACAAAACCTCGCCACCCATCTTGTCGGATTTCTTCTTAATCCACAAAGGCTCCTCTGTGTTGCACATTTTAGTAAGTTCTTGGACACAAGAAACAGCAATCTCCATAGCGATGACCTTTTCTTCATCAGCAAGTACCATGTTGTTGCCGTTGCTGTTGTTATTAGTTTGAACTTGGAGGTAACAAGCAGTGTCTTGTGGAGGAAGCAACATCATGTCTGAACAAGGTTGTTCTTGAAAGTTTCCTGCGTATACGCTCATGTCAAGCTCCAGTGAAGGTTGATGATGTTGAACCTCTAGAGGAGGATTGATCATCGGCTGTGATGGCTCCATTGGACGGCCAGTGTATCTTGAAGCTATGGAGGATAGACGATCAAGCTGTGTTGAATAGACAAGCAATTTGTTACACAATCCCAATTAAATATGTATCTTTTTGTTAAATAAATTGGTCAGTACCGAAGCAAAGCAAATAACAGGCTCTTATTCAAAATTAGCAATTTAATTAATTAGGATTAACATTATGATTTCATTTTTCAAATGATAGGTTCGCAGAATATCGATTACTTTTCCACCGTAAACTCAAAACGCAGAAATTCTTTTAAGGTAATCAGAACCAAACCAATATTTCAAATGGTTGTGAATAATTGGAGTTACCTCTTCACGGAGGCGACAATTCTCAATGTGGAGTTCGTTGAAAGGAATGTCGCCGAGTACGGTGGGGCCGCCGCAAGAAGGACACGAGAGGCACCGTAGCTCCGCCTGAAGATGAGAATTCTCCGCCTTAAGATTATCGTTGTCTGCCCTTAACATCACATTCTCAGCTCTGTCTTGTTGTGCCTATATATTTGATCATCACATTAAATAAAAACGTTAAATCACTTTTTCATGAATGTTCTTCTACACATACATATATACTTCTAGAGTTCAAGATTTCATTATTTCGAATTTCGAATTTTTGAACTTCCATTCTATAATTTGAGATGTGCTCTAATGTGTTATAAAGTATACACATTGTGAAAATGGTTAAATTAAAGAGAAAGAGATTAATGTTAGTAGTTACCTTCATTTGAGTACGCCTATTTTGAAACCAAAACTTGACTTGTCGAGGCTTGAGTCCAAGTTCATGACTTAATCTCTGCCTTTGTTTGTCGTCTGGATGAGGGTTTTGTTTAAACAATCTACAAAGATGAAAATCGAGTTTGGTAAAAACCGATCTAAATAATCAAAATCGAGTCTTCTTTTCGGTTTACAAGGTTTCGTTTTTTTTTTTTTTAAAGATCCAAAAACAAAGAAGCACATAACCAAAAAATTCACAAAACTTAAACCCATATACAATCCTGGTTTAAAAAACAGTCCAATTGAACCGAGACTAAAATAAAAACAATCAGCAGACTAAAATTCACAAAACTTAAACCCATAACTAGTTTCATATCCTATTAATCCACAAAACTGAAACAAACATATACAAACCGAACACGTGTTAATCAAGATAAAACAAAACAACCTACTTCAAACAGAAACTAAAACCAAAACCATTATAAACCTAGCAGAAATAGTTTCAACCTCAGTTTGGTTCAAGTCTTTTTGAAACCAAAAACTATATTACACACACCTACTAGATAAAATGAAAAAGAAGAAGCAAAACTTACGCTTCCATTTCTTCGATCTGACGATTAGTATGCCTGTGGTAACGTTTCTTCTTAGCAGGAGGAGGTTGTTCCTCGTCTTGAAGTTCAGCAACATCAAACTCGTTTCCGGACTTTGGATCTTCTGCTTGTTCACTACCCGACCCGAATGACCCACCGGCCGACCCGTTTTCCATCATTTCCTCCACTCCTCCATCTCCCATCATCATCAGCATGCTCATGCTCATCATCCCATGCTCCTCCTTCTAATCAAACAGCTTATTACTACGTTTAAAAATATGTAACTAACAAAATGAAAGAGCTCTCAGGAAAACGTGGAACAAACCGGAATAACGGAGGAAAATGAGTTGAAAGGGTTGAAATTAAAATTAGGGTTTTGGATTGTTGCCGGAGAAGAAGAAGGCGGCTGCGGCGAAGCAAATCGGTTGTCTGTAGTCATCACGTTTTCTTCTCCCATAGTCAACATCACTTGCAGCCCCTAATGGTTACAAAGATCTCAGTTAGGGTTTGCCGTTGAAAGCTGGTAGAAGTGAAGATTCAAAAGGAAAGAATCAGTGCATGGAAATGCAGAAATATTTGTTGATAACTAATCTCAAATGCAAAACCAACAGAAAGAAGCATGAAAGGGGAGATTAATTACCAAAGACGACAGCTAGATCGTTTCATATTTCAGAAAATATTTGAAAATTAAATACAAAAATGTAACTGATAAAAACATTTATTGCTGGTGAATTTTTTTTAGAAAAATAAGAAAAAACTGGTCAACTAGTAAAAATAAGTAAGACATTATCTAAACATTCATGAGAAAAAATAACTAAGGATTGTGTGTGTAGTTTGTAATATTTCTGGATCGAACTGGGAAATGTATTTTAAAGAGAAGAAATAACATGCATCCAAAGAAATCACAACACAAACAAGATGAAGATAAATACACTTTTCCATTTGACATTTTCTGTTTTTTACAAAGAAAAATAGAGATTTTATTTCACTTTCTCTTGTTTTCTCTCACTTTCTTACCTTCTTTAGCTTCCGAGAAAATGAAAGAAAAGGCCAAGAATGATATTCTCTCTAGAGAGTCTGGAGTTTTGTAACTTTCTCTCTCTAATCTTTTTTTCTTCTTCTGAGTTTCTTTCTCTTTGCAATAAATGGGGGAGTAAATTTCTCATTAAATACTTACCGGACCAGAAGGGTAAACGGCAGACTTTTGGTTTTAACGGCGATAATTTAACGGATGAACAGAAAACGCTCGTCTAACTCTTTCCGTTAACGGCTCCGTGTTCCCACGTGGTTATATCTTATTGGGAATCCTTACGTTTTGCCTTGAAACAACCGACTTCTCCACAAGTCAAAACTTTTTCAACTTAAAGTCAAAATATCATTCACCACGCGTTAACCGCGTGCGTCATATACACAGCATTGCTACTTCACAAGTGTTGCATTATTTGTTTGTCAAAATAAAAATAATATGTACTTTGTTTCATAAAAAATAGTGCTATACATTTTAAATTTTAAATAAATATTAAATGTTTCATATACATCTTGACCGCATTATGTTTTTTTTTCTATGTCACATCAGTATTTTGAAACCTAAAGTATCAGTTATTCACTTTATATTTATGTTTAATTTTTATAATTTTTATTTGAGAAATTAATTTTTTATATGTTCTACTCATATCAATTCTTTAAACGATAATTAGAAAGATATCATTAATGATATAAAATATTATATATATATATATATATATGTCATTATTAAAATAGCACTTTGATTTATGTTTTCTTAATATTTAGATGGGAAATTACCATAAATACCACATTCATAGTACCACTTTTCATGTTTACACTAACCACTTTTACCTTCACTTTTAATGAAGGGTAAAATACAATTATACCCCTAGGTTAACTAATCTAGACTTAGGGTTTAGAGTTGAGGGGTGGGGTAGAGTTTTGGAATGTGAATTTATGATTCTAATAAATATATAAATACTTAAAAACTATATTAAAAATTAAAAAAAAAATAGTTTCAAAAATAATTTTCGTTTTTCAAAAAGAAATTTGAAAAAAAATAAAAAAAATTCAAAAAAAAAATTAGAAAAAAAATTATAAAAAAGTTCGAAATTATAAAATATTTTTTTATTTTTTTTATTATTTTTTATTATTTTATTTTTTTTATTATTTTTTATTTTTTTTAATTTTTTATTTAAATAATAATTTATTATATATATAAATAACAAGGGCATAAGAGTCTTTTGCCACTTAATGAAGAGTGTATTTTTGAAAATATCTCATTAGTGGTGGTAAAAATGAAAAGTGGTACCATGAAAGTGGTAAACATGTAATTTCCCCTATTTAGATCTAGTTAACTTTTACTATATTTTTTTATTAAATATGTAAATATGAAAAGGAAAATATCTATATTTTAAAAAAAAATTCAAAAAAAAATTATTTAAGTTTTATTTGAAATTAAAAAATATATAAAATTTTCGTTGATAAAAATATCTCATATAACATAATAGTTATTAAAATAATCAAAAGTTTATTTGATCATTGATTCATTGTCATAAGTGAATAAATATTATATAAACAGTAGCCCATAATATTAGAGGTACATGCATTGAAACAAAGCAAACAAAGAAGTTATGATCAAATCTGTAGCATCAGCCATTCCGACATTCCTAATGTCGTGCTATCTCCTCCTTAAAGGATTATGTAAAAAGATATCTAGTGCTACATCTAATTTTTGGTGAAGCTCTGGCCCTAATCCAAAAGGTATGCATTGGATAGCATGGGACAAACTTTATCTCTCTAAGAAAAAAGAAAGAATTGGGTTCCGATCACTCGAAGAGTTTAAGAAAGAAGGAGGGATTGGGTTTGTGTGTCTCACGTCTCTACCAAAGATCAGTTGGCTGATGCTCTTACAAAACCACTCTCTCGCCAACAGTTCATCACATCAATATCCAAGATTGGAGCCACAAGATTACCTTCATCTTAAGGAGGCGTATTAAAGATACAAATGTAGATATGGAAATGGTTGTAATGTCAATATCTCTAACCTATGTTTATCTTTGTAATCACCCTATATATTGTACTCTAATCATCTCTAATAATATCATATTCCACATTCTATAACGATGACGGGCGCGAGTAGAGAGGGGAGAGACGAGAGAACAAGAGTACAGCAGTGATGAGAGAACCTTCTCAACTCATCACTGGAGAGAAGACCCACCAAGGAGGAAGAGCTGCCGGGAGGACTGCAGCGAAGAAGAGGAACCAAAGCTTCATCGGGTATCTCTTTCTCCGTTTAGTAGAAGGTTACGATTCCATAGCACATAAAAACAGATGCAAAAACGATTAAGGAAATGAAAGCAGAGGACATAATTGACAAGAACGGCCAGCATCGGCATAAAACTGCGTTGCAGGCGCCCGAATACATTGATCTACAGAGAACCTCTCTGTGCGTGGGAACGTTAGGGCGAGTTATCCAAAACAAATTAATAGTTGTACAGGAAGATTTTTCTCTATTCTAATGGATAATTGATGATAAAAAAAAAAACAAAAGGTTTGAGAAATTTGAGGCGATTTTTTCAACGGTACGGTAAATATTTTAAATACTTTTTTCATTCAACATTTGCAAATTATATTGTTGTCACATTTTTATGTTATCTGTCACAACAGACGTAATGGTTAAACACTAGAATCATGGAGGTTTATAACTTTTTTCCCGGAATGCGCACGTTTGATTTGAGAATTGGGAATGTCGAGTGGCTTATCCAGGTACGTACAAATGCAGCTACGATACACACATGCGAGAGGCCCCCGACACGGTAGCTTCACGTTTTTGCAATCTTTGTCATCGTAACATTTGCTTTCTGTTGTTGTCATACCTTCATACAGATTATCAAAATAAATAAAAAGGTAGTGATTATTTAATTCAGATTAACCATAGACATAAAAATGACATGACCCCCCCCCCCCCCCCCCCCCCCCCCCCCCCCCCCCCCCCCCCCCCCCCCCTTCCTTCCCTAACAATATATTTAACCAAAACAGAATTCAGATTAATAGTTGATTCTGATATAAAATAAAAACTAAAACTTCAACCAGTTGAATCCAAACTTGATGATTGTTTTCTTGGTTACTATGTTTCAGAAATCTATGAACTCAAACTAAAAGAAACTAAACTGGACCCTCCTAGTTAACATAATTCATTTGACAGAAAGAAACATATTGTAATCTAAGGTTCACATTATTTCAAACTAAATGAAAATAGCATTTATTTAAAATGATACAAAATTGTACTCGTTAATATATATAAAACCCAATTGAATACATGAAAATCACATACATGTTGTAGTCATCAGAGATAGATGTATATATATTATATTTTAATATATGTATGTGTGTGTTTATTGTATATACACTTTGAAAATCATATATTTGTATACAAGCGAAGTACTTACAGAAGGCATATAGAAGGAACATGAACAAGAAGAAGACTGGTTTTGCTGAATTCATCTCTATACTTAAATTACGATATACTATTATTGTTTCTGAAATATAAGCGAAATTTTTCTCTGGTTATTTATGGCTTGTGAGTATGAGGGTAACATGAATTATATATTGCTTTTATTTAGGGAAACAAATTTTTTGACACCAATTTATTATTTTATTCCTAACTTAACTTTTATTATTCTTAATTACTATTTTCACACATATTTGTTTCCTTTCAAGCAAAAAATTAAATAATTATAATATAATTTACTTGATTTTGCTACATATTTTTTTACTTTCCACAGATTTACTTGAAAAACTTAATTAGTATACAAATTAAGAAGTCTTAATTTGATTTAAATTACTTGTGGCCAATTTTGTAAGTTGTATACTAATTAAGTTTTATACAACTTAATTAGTATCAAATTTGCTTTAGTTTTTTTTACACATATTAAGAAAATATCTTCACTTTTTGATTATAAATGTATTGTTTTCTCTATTTAGTGGTTTACAATAGTTTTGGACCAATTGTCTTTTAATACATGATTTTATTTTTGAATTTGTTTAAGTTATTAACCAATAAAAAGTGCATAGGAACACATAAGACATATATCTTTTTGAAAACAAGTTTAGAGAGAAAAAAAACATTTATCTTGCTGAAACATGAGGAGTACTGAATAAAATCAAAAAAAAATTATATTATATATCAAAGTAATTTAAAATTTGCAATATAATATTTTGGAACTTACCAATTTTAATTTGACAAAAATACTATATATATATACATATATATACTAGGACTCTTCTTGCGCTATGCACAAAAATAATTATTTTAAATATTGTTTTATTTCAATTTTTAGAAATAGTTGTTTTACATTCTAACAATATTATTTTTACATTTAACTTCATAAATTTAGAAAAATAAAATCATAAATACAGTTCTATGTATTCTTGCTTCATTTGATTTAGTTTGATTATTTTATTTTTATTAATTTAAATTTCGGTAAAATTAAAATTATATTTTCTAAGAATAACACTTATTTATATCATAATGACTATTTATTTAAATATTTATATCATCCCTAATTTTAAAATTATATATTTAAATCTATATAAATTTAATATATATTTTTTTATTTACTTAAAATATGTTAAACTAGCAAAAATGAATTTGTTAATTTACTTAATGAACCATTAATTAAAAAAAACTATTATTCAATTAAATATTAACAAAATATATATTTGATTAGTATTGTTTTAGTTTTATATTTGTAAGGGACACTTAAATTTGATAATATATATATATATATATATATATATATATTTACTTATTTTATTTTTACCAAATTTTAAAAACATGAACAAATAATTAGTCATTACTATATTTAAAAAATATTGACAAAGGTAATTTTTTGTAACAGAAATTTACTTTAGTGAATTATGTATGAGTTATTAGTTATTACTATATTATAAAAAAATCTTTCCAAAAATATGGATTTTTATTTTTTTTTAAATATACATGTGATAATTAAGTAATGCCATGTCACAATTTCTCAGTGTCTTATAATTTTTTTGGCGAGAATGAATATAGTGATAAGAGATAAGCAAATCATTTCTCAAATAATGTGTAGAAGATTTCAAAAATCTTGAAACAAAAGTAGTTTTTTTTTAAGATTGATATAAGAATTATTAGTTATTACCATATTAAAAAAATTGCCAAAAATATGGATATTATTATAAAAGAAATTATGCATGTTGTCATTAAGTGATATCATATCACAATTTCTCAATGTCATATCATTTTTTGGTAAGAATGAATATGGTGATGAGTCTGATGACACATAATGAAATCACTTCTCAAATAATATATCTTCTACCCAAACAGCCCATCTATGATAGTTTCTGTTTTGAACTTTTATTTTTCATAATTATGAGATACATAAGTAAAAATGATTAATATAATGTCTTAAATTTTAATGTTATTCTTCTATTATTAACCAATTAAATATTCTCTATAACTTTTTATCAACAATTTTAATTTATCAAAACTATTATAAATTTCAAATATTTCCAAAATTTACTTACAGCAAGATATATGATTTAACATTTTAAAACTGATCTAAACTAATTTTTAATAGAAAATATATATTATTAATCTTCCTTTTTGTCATCATATTATTAATCTTTCCGAAAGGGCATAAGCGTACAAATACACCAATGGTTCGAATAAAATATGTACAACAGAGACTACTACTCTATTAAGACTTTGGACGGACAGTACGTAGAAAATACACCAATGGTTCGAATAAAATATACACCAATGTTGTTTAAGCAAAAATCTCATGACTACGTAGAAAATTCGTCTAAACTATTGAAAGAAAATCATTCTGAAAAATTATTGTAAAAAATTGTTGGATTCATGTATTAGTATTTATTACTTTTTGGTTCTACAATTAATTTTTCTAACCATGCGATATTTTAAATGAATCCTATTATTACTCCTCATTCATGTGATGCACTTTTTCTAAAAATATTTTATCGCACAATGTTATGGTTATTACGAAATAATATTATACACCTTGTCTTATGCTCAATAATAGACCTACAATATTTAGACATTAATTATTAAAATGAGTTAGCATATATCATACAACATATTATACCATGTCATCTTACATTATATAGTTCTAAATATTTACAAAATCAATTTGATTAAAACACTTTTGCAAACCATATGTTCAAAACAAAATTATATATATTATGTAAATAACTTTTATAAGAAGTATTTATAATAAAAAAATGTATCAAATTTAAATCTAACCAACTCAATAAATGTAATTCCTATAAATGTATACAAAATATAATGAGAGAGTAAGCATGGGCATTCGGGTCTTTGATGGGGTACGGATCGATTCTTTTCGGGTTTTAGAGAAATTTTGGGTTAGGGTTCGATTCAGTTCATTTCGGATCCGGGTGGGTTCGAGTCCATTATATAAATACTTGTAACATACCTGCAAATTTTAGTTATGTAATGGACTCGATTGGTTCGGATATTCAAAATACCTGAAAACACAAAAAATATTAAAAACACAAAGAAATATCAAAAAAATCAAATATTTAGAAAGATCCAAAATTTTACAAGAAATCTAATCCGAAGAACCAAAAAAACACCCAAATTTTATCTGAATACCTAAAATATATTTTAAAATTTTTTAAGTTCTATCTGAAACCAAAACTATAACCGAAAATTCAAACCAAAAACTTAAAAAGTAGATATAATGCCAAAAAAACATATCTGAAATACACATATATACCTAGTATATAAAAAATATTTGGGTCCTTTATGTACGGGATCCTAGACTCGAACAGAGACCCACGAGTCAAAAAAATATAAAATAGGTATTTTCCCAAAGCAAACATGTATTTTAGGTTTGTTTTTTTTTTCTCTTTTTGTTCCGAGTAAATGTACATGCCTAATAAAGAGTTATATAATTGGTCAGAAAAGTTTCAGATAAATTAATTTATAAATTGTTTTTTATAAAAAAAGTTTAAATAATATGACTTTCTAATATAATAATGTACAACAATCTCAAAATACAAATTCATATCAAAAATTTGTTATAATAAATAAATCTCATTTTTCAAAACTCGGATCAAAATTTAAAAAACGTTAAGAAAACATATTTTATCAAAAAAATAAAAAAAAAACATATTTAATCCACCATATTTTTATAGGATATATTTTGTATTTTAGCATGTATGAAAAATATATCAAATTTTGATTATAAATACACAATTTTTATTAATTAGTTTATCCTCACAATTTTATACTAATAAGAAATCAAAAAACACAAATAATATGTATAGAAGTTTATGATACACCATTATTGACTAATAATTAAATAAAATGTAAAAATGTACTTTTCAAATAGTGTTTTTCAATATATTTGCCTTTCATAAATATTTATTTAGGCTTGCTCAGTATTAGTTCTATAATCTAGACTGGCTCACATATATATTACCAATTTGCATAAGCAAAGTTGTCATCTCAACTTAACCAACCCATTATAAAAAATTCAAAACTATAAAAAGAGAAGAATAGGTGAAGAAGCAAAAGCATATGACGTTCAAACTCTCCAAATAAATAAAACACAAAAGTGCGGCGAATAGTTCTAAGAGTATTCTGAAGAAGAGAAAAGAGGTTAAGAAAACTGGAACAAGAAAATCAAAATGTTTAAGCTTTGGCAGAGGCACGGCCGTAGAACTTGTTCTTTTCCTGGGTAGTCTGGAATTTGCCATGTCCCATCTTTGAGGAAGTGTCGATAAACTTGAGGTTGATCTGCTCCATGGCAAGACGGGAAGTCTGAGTGAGTAGTGACTGTCTAAGAGTCACAACCCTCTTCTTTGGACCCATGCAGCATCCCTTGATCATCAAGTAGTCATCCTTCACCACACCATAGTGTGCGAATCCTCCCATCGGAGTCACATCCTTCTCGGTCCTATCATAGCCACAACAATCATCAGATCAGTTACATAAAACCAAAATAGCAGAGAGTAAGTGAAACAGTAGATAGAGAAATTTCAACTGACCTGTCGTATTCAGTCATGGCAGTGTGTGTCTCCTGACCAACCTTGCCCAACCTGTAAATCTTCTTGTTAAGCTCGGTACGGTGATGGTAACCGTTCTGACCAGCTCTGGCCACAGTGTAGGACACTCTAGCTGGATGCCATGCACCGATACAAGCAACCTTACGAAGACCCCTGTGAGTCTTACGTGGAAGCCTAGTCACACCCCAACGAGTCACAACACCTTCGTAACCTTTACCCTTGGTCACACCAATCACATCAATCATCTCATCCTTCTGGAA
Organism: Brassica napus; assembly: GCF_020379485.1. NCBI lineage: Eukaryota > Viridiplantae > Streptophyta > Magnoliopsida > Brassicales > Brassicaceae > Brassica > Brassica napus. Next base: position 27,151,244 of record NC_063439.1, read on the forward strand.
AACAGCGTCGATGGGAATCTGCTTCTCAAAGAAGCTGTAGGCAAAGTCGACCTTCTGGGCAATGGTACCACCGTTGACCTGGATCTCCATCATGTGAGCCTTCTTCTGCTTCAACCCCTTCATCTTCCTGATCTGCGTGTGGGCCAAGACACGGATGACAGTTCCGTACTTCTTCATCTTCTCGAGCTGAGACTGGATGCCCTTCTTGCCTTCCTCGGTTTCGTACTGCTTGGCGTATCCAGTGAAGGCCTTCTTCTTGGACTTGGCCCAGTTCTTGTAGAACCTTCTTCTGACCTCCTCGCTCAAATGCTGTGCCCAGACGGTGTTGAGAGACCTCAGGCCACGGGGGGTTTTGACGTAGGCAACAACACCAACGACCACCATGGCGGGTGTCTCAATGATGGTGACAGCCTCGCAGGTCTCCTTCTTGTGAAGCTCTATACAAGATTACACAAGCAAACAAAATAGTATAAGTATTGAAATTTGATTAATAATTTTTAAAAGAAAGAATGAATTAAATGAGAGTGAACTTACTGGATCCGGGCTTCTCGACATCTCTAACAATGTGGGTCATACCGGCCTTGTATCCCATGAAGGCTGTGAACTTGCAAGGCTTGCTTTGGTCATCCTTAGGGAACGCCTTCACTGTTTTTTTCAAGTACACAACATTAGTTTGTAAAAAACAAGACAGAAAACTCCAAAGTAACTTAAAAAAACAAAAAAAAAATCCCAATCATAGTACTAAGAAGTCGGATTAATTTTTTAATTTTCCAAATAATCAAAAGTAGGGTTTCAATGAAACACAAAAAAATACATGTTAAGTTCGATATGATAGATAGATACACAAGCAAGCATTTCAATCTAAATTTAAAGACAATCAGACACATCTCCAGAAGACTTAGAAGGTGTTCCATTAAACTACCTAACGTGTACATTTTTATCTCACTACAAAACATGAGATCTGTTTCGCTTGAAAGAAACCATATGAATAAAAAAAAAAAAAATACCTTTTCCTCTGTGACGGTTAGCTCTCTTCCTTGGAAGGAAACCAAGTGACCCGTGCCTTGGGTGCTCAAACTTCCTGTGAGACATTCTTCCCTTCCTGTTTCATGTTTAAGTACACCATAAGATAAGATTAGAGACAAAGAGGAATCAAATGAGAGAAGGTGAATGAATGACGAAGAAGAGGGGAGAACCTGAAGCTGCTGCGGCTAAAGCTTTACTGCGACGAGAAATGGAGTGTAGAAGCCCTAGTATCTTTTTATATGCGCCTTGTAAAACCCTAAATGTTTTGGACTTTTGATATATGAAACTAGTTTTTCTTATTGGGCCTCGAAAGCCCATCTTTATTATCAACCCATCTTGATCGTGCTCCTCCAAATCTGTTATAATCAAATGTCCGTCTTTGTTTGTTTTTGTTTTTTTTTTAATTTATAGTTTCCAAGTTTATTCAAGGATTTTGACGAGTTTGATAATTCCCAAGTTGTGTTACAAAAAAAAAAAAAGATATAATTCCCAAGTTTTCTCAAAGATAATGATAGTTTTTCTGAAACACCTTTTTTTAACATTTTTTTTTATCTTTGAAATAAACTTCACACAAGAAAAAGGAAAAAAACAGAGAATTGGAATGTGACCATTGTATATTTCTGGTGACAAAAAAAAAGACCATTGTAGATTGATTCCTCTAAGTCTTGCTCATCCCGTTCTTCTATTTATTATTCTTGGCTAAATGAATCCACATTATACAAGCCTTCTTTTGTAGACTCTTGAACATACAGAAAAAAGATCCTGAAAATAGTTGCTACTGATTAGGATGAATGAACGTGTTCACTAAACAAGTAAACAAACTCACCTCAACATCATATATATGGAGAAAAGCAACATACGGGGGAAAGATTAAGTGGCTCTCTCTCAATCTGCATCACCGTCACTGTTGAAACTATTTGCCAAGTTAGTGGATCCGTATGTCTCTGATTATTTTGAAGTAAAAGAACAAGTGACATTACTGTGGCCGTTGTTGTATCATCAGCTCAGGGTTGTACTCCTTTCAGTCCAACAACCTTACAAGATAGAAAAAATTCAGATCTAACCCCATGTACCTTCCCTAAGATCAAAATAAGGTTGGTTCCACATGAAGTATTTATAAAATTAAAAAATTGTATGATTATTTATCTTTATGAAAATATAATTTATTAATTATTAATTAATTAAATGTTGTAGTTTCTACCCAAAAAAAAAATCAAAATTTGTTTTTACTTTTAAAAGCTCACAAAAGTTGGTTTTTTGTTTTTTTTCATAAATTTTTTAAACTTTTCAAAAACTAGTTTCCCTAAATTTTAGGGAATCTATTTATTAGAAATCTTGATTGGCAAATCAAATGGTTTCTACAAAAATAAAAACTAAAAACTAATAAAACTTGATTGGATGAAAAATGGTTTTTGCAAAAACAAAAACCAAAAAACTAAAACAAAAACCACAAACAATCAACCTCTAAATTAATTTCATTGGTTGTTTAAGAGTAAACTGACCATCGTCTATGGAAAATTAAGTTTCGAAGAACGAAACCATGGTTTGGTGGAGATCTGATGCTATATGATGGTTTTCGTGAAGAATTAGATTGTTAACCCTCACTAATCTAATCGGTAAGATGTGACAAAGGAACAAAAGGATTGAGTAATTTCAGGTGATCTAAAAAATGGAACAATTATTTTTTTTATTCAACATTTGCAAGTTATATTGTTGTCACATTTTTATCTTATTTGTCACCACAAACACAATGATCGGAATCATACTGATCTACAACTTTTTTTCCAGAATGCGCACATTTGATTTGACAAGGTGGAATGTAGAGTGACTTTTCCAGGGACAAATACAGCTACCAAATAGACATGCGAGAGGCACTGGACACGGTTGTTTATGAGGTGCTTCTCTGCAATCTATGTTTCCTTGACACTTGCTTTCTGTCATAGTTATACCTTCATAGAGATTATCCCAAAAAGAAATTCAAATAAATAGGTGTTTAATTCGGATTAAACATAAACAATGACATGAAACCCCACTTGCCCTCTCCCTCCCACCTTAAAATGTATACAATTATATATTATGTATAGTACAACATCGAATTCAGATTAATATATTTGATTCTGATCTAAAATTAAAACCGCAAACAATTGGATCCAGATTAGATGACTGGTTTTATTTTGGTTTCTTTTTACAGAAATAGATGAACCCACACCAAAGTAACTGAAATTGATCCCTCCTACATAATATAATTCGTTTGATGAAATAAACAAATTTTAGTCTAAACCTCATATTATTCAAACTAAATGTAAAATAGCATTTACTTGAAATAACAGAAAATTTACCCGCTAGTCTATATATAAAGCCCCCATTTAAGATACATGAAAATCGCCTATATGATATTGTCATCAAATATATAATCTACACAAATATTTGTGTGGGTCTTCGTGTAGATTCATATTGATATAAGCGTAATGAAAAATCAAATATTTAAATTAGGACTCACAGACGGCAGCTACAAGGAACAAGACCAAGAAGAAGGTTGCTTTGTTTGAGTTCATCTTTATACTTTGGTTACTATATTCAATTTTTTTGCGAACCATAGCAATTTAATCTTTAGTTATATATGATTTCTGAGTATGATGGTACAATGAATATGACATTATTTACCATAACTTATTTGATTAACTTCTTATAAAAGACGTATGGTTAATCAGACCACTAGACATATGGACTATTGATTTTTACCATTGGTTACAATTTATAACCAAGATATGGACTTATAGAGTATTAATGATCACTAATTACATTTTAATATATTTCCAAGAAAATAAAAGCCTATATTTAAGAAATATATTATATTTTTACAATGGGTTTTTTACTAGTGAATAACATCTATTATATTTATAAGTTTTATTATAATCTTATTATGAGTTATATATTCACTATATCTCTTTCATACTTATAATTAATTACTATATGTTTTGAGTTGATTTGTACAGCTACATCAAGTAACAAATAACAACTATATGTATTGTCTTCATAAGACACGTGAAGTTTATTTCTCTTCACAAAATATGTGAAATTGGAAATATATATACAAAGATAAAATAAAAGAATTCAATAAATACCAACAAAATTCTGGATAATAAGTTTTAATTAATTTCTGCAGAAAAATTAGCCGACTGGAAAATTTTCCTAGTAAAAAAAAAAAGTTTCAAGCTGAGACAGAAGGGAGGAAAGTCTCCGATGGGGTGACTTTCTTCTCTGAAGGTTTTGTTTTATGAAAAAAATATTGCATCATTTTACAACAAAACCATTATTGTGTTTAACCAAAATATGTTTCTTTTTATTGGAGAGTATGAAAAAGGAGAAATATCTCATTGTACTAGAAAAAGAATGGAATATCCTCCCGTTATTAACAAAGCCATTTGGGACCGTCATTATTGGAACGATGCTTATACTGTCAGTAGAAGATTCACCACCAAAAGATTCAACTTGTAAGGTTCTTACAACTTCAAATACAAACTCACTCCAAATCCTGTATGAAGCAAGGTCTTTTGTTGGATAAAAAATATTATTGTGTTGTAGATTCATGTTGTAGATTCATCATAGATATCTTCTTATCAAAGATGTTAGAATTGTATCACTACACATCAAAAATGGACAAAAAATCTGAAGGCATGTTTTTCAGCCAATTATCAGATCACTTAAAGAAGAAGAACTAACATCAATCAACGAAGGGGTACAGCCTACTTGGTGTCATCTCACATATCCTACATTCCTACCACATGCATTCAGATGCTACGAAACTAATCTATTCATTCAATGGCTTCCCCGACATACATAGACAATTAATGCAATAACCGATCATTTAGAAGAGTCCGCCAGCGAAGATTCTCCTCTTTATGTTATAACATATATTCTCTAAGTTGTTGACAGAGAAACAAAAGGTTTGGGCAAATTTCAAGCGACTATTTTATTGATATTTAAAACAATAACGTAATTTATTTAATACCCTTAGCAACAACAACACAAAAAAAAGAAGGTTTAATTTTCAGGAGACTCACCATTTTTTTACAAGTGAAGAGAAACAAGAAGAAAGAAAGTAAACAACAACAGCAGCAGCAGCAACAAAATTTAAAGATTCTTATATGTATTTCAAGGCTGTCCCGAAGCAACACTTGGAGTAGTCTCCTCCTGTTTATGCGGTTGCAGCTTTGATTCAGAGAGTTTTGAATCGTGTTCTGGTTGGTTTAAATCCTTTGGTGATACAGAGAGTTTTGAATCTTGTTCTGGTTGGTCTAAAGCCTTTGGTGATTCAGAAAAATGAACACTAGCTACTTCCTCAACCTCTTTTTTCTTCTCTTCATCTTCTTGAGCCCTTCCAACTTTCTCCTTCGCCTTTTGTCCGACTTCTTCAGCAGCTTTGCTCACTTTCTCAAACGCACCAGCAACCCACGTGGTACCAGTCAAAACATACCGGTTTTTCATTATGGTGGAGCCAGCATTGCTCACTGTTTGCTCTGCCGCAGCGATTGCTGATTTGGTTTTCTCAGTGACTTGAAACTTCTGATCAACTTCTTTGACTTTCCCGCTCACAGCAGTTGTCCCGGTGTTGATTTTCTCAGTGAACCCAATTCTCTTGTCGAAGGATGTGACTTTAGCTGAAGCTGTTGATGTTAGCTGATGCTTCTCATCAAGGCTTTTTGCTTTAGCTATCGCGTCTTTCCCAAGAATAAACCCTTTCGAAATCATATTGCGTACGACATCTTCAGCCTTTCTGAATACAGATACATCTTCCTTTGGAGGAGATGATGATGATGATTTGTCGCTCTCTTTCGATGATTCCTAAGGACACAAAAATTGAAAGTCACACAAGAGAGTTTTTGCGGTTCAAGAAATGGAATTTTTTTTAAGTAGATTACAATGGAAGCTAACGCATCAGGAGGTAGTTGATAATCTGGTGACATTGTGACCGTGACCGATGAATCAACAATTGTCGCTCCCTGCAAGCAAGATCAACATAACTTGAGGGTGGTCGTGTGCATATATATTTTTTATTGAACATCAAATGCATGTCAAAAAAATTTAGTTAGGGGTCTCAGTTTTTATAAGAAGGTTCCATTTAAAATCGGAGTTTTGTTGGATTACGTAGCTTTCACGTTATAAAAGACGAGTCATGCATGAAACAAAAGTGCTACCAATATAGTCAGTGAACAAGGGTTAAGAGAAAAAAAGAAGTTTACAGTGAGGAGAACTGCGGTCTCAGCTCCTTGTAAATCTTTGAATGTAACATATGCTAGCTTAGAACCTCCTTCATTCTCACTGTAGAAATCAAACCCAAAAGAATGTTTTGTAAGAACAGTTACACCACATAAGAGTTTATTTCAGTGAATTGTAGTAAAAATTTAAAAAAAGAACCGACCCTTGCATCTCTAGGTAAACAATCTCGCCAGAGAAAGAGAAGAATTCTTTGAGTTCTCGTTCTGTGGCTCCTAGAGAAACATTGCTAACTTTGACAGTTACCATCTGCAAATAGACAATGGACTTTTTTTTTCAATCAGAACAGAGCAATGGTAAAACTATTTATTGCCAAAGTTAACGAATTTGTTAGATTATGAATCATTTTGCTTAGCTTGTTCTACAAGTATTTAACTCCAAAGATTGAATAGTTTCATAAAATAAAGACTAACCACATTTGTGTTTCAAACAAAAAAAATTACTAACCACATTTTTCTGAATGATTATTGAGGTCTGGATCCGTAAACATGTGTACATTCCCTAGGGAGAAGCTAATACTAATCACATTTTCAGTATCTCCAAAAAATTAGCGATTGTCAATGTGGATTTGGCCAATTTCAACAGATCTATTCGCATCAGGTGATCAGAATCATAGAAATACGAGACGAGAAAGAAACTCTGGATATGAAAAACTCACCGACATTGCGGAAAAACGCTTAGAAATCTGATGACTGATGTAACGGAAGATTTTCTCTTTAACCAGCGACAAACGAATTTGAAGAAAGAAAATTTTTGATGGTGTGAGAAACAAAAATGTGAATTCTATTTATATTGAGAAAATGGCACGCGTGACTGTCCGGAAACTTCTTCTCTCGCCGGCGACTTTATACGTGTGAAGGGACAGAGAAGGTTGTCGTGCGTAGAGCTTTTGCTTTGTCGGGAATGATTCCATTTAATTAAATAATAACATAGGGAGTATTATTTTAGACGTGACATAATCACTTTATCCACCAATTACAATCATCCACGTCGGACGGCCACTTGTAAAGTAACCTCATCACTGAATATCTTAATTACAATTGTCCCCCGTTGACAGAAAAATTAACCCCCCGGCCGATTTATGAATAGTTAAACTGTGACTGCTCCGTAACTTTAAATAGATAGAGAACAACCAAATTAAACTAGAACTAAATGTTACTGAAACTGATTTTGTGTATATAAATTAGGCATGACCATTTTAATTCAATTTTGGGTTGATTCCATTTTGATTATGTTTAATTTGTATTCGGTTTGATTTATGTTGAGTTTGGTTTATATCGAATTAATATTGGCTTGGATTTTTACAAAAAAAAAATGGCTTGGATTTGGTGTAATTCACTTAAAAGCAATTTACACAACATAAAACAAAACAAACATCACTTTTGATCATCAATGCTAAGAAGTTGAGTTTATATCAAAGGATGGTAATATCTTGATCTCATGAATATATTATTTAAGCTAATCACTAAATATATTGGTTTTGGTTCAGTTCGGTTTTAAACTGAACAAAACCAATCTACTCAAGTTTTTAAAAATATCAATCAAATGTTCTTGGATATATATTTTGGTTTGGTCAGAATTTGGTTTAGTTCAGGTTGATTTCTTTCCCACTCCTAATGCACACCAAATCAAACACAAACTATTCAATTTTCTATACCTTAAAACGCCAAAAGTATGCAAACTTACACTAAACAATAAAATAAGGAGACATTAGTAAGTAAATAGAAATGAAAGGACCAGAAAGAAAAAAACATTGATCTCGCCTTTCATCTCTTCTAATCAGTTATAAAAAAAAACGCTTTTCAAGTTCTGTCTATCTGTCTCCACGATTCACGCCTTGACCCCTCATTCATCATTTTCCCTTCTCAAACCAAATCGTTCATCGTTGGAGAGAGAGAGAGAGATAGGCACGAAAGAGAGAAGATGAGTTTTCAAGATTTGGAAGCTGGCAAAGGAAGATCGAGGAAGATCAATGGCGGTGGTGGTGGTCGTCAAGATTCAACGCAAGCCGTCGCTTCCGGTATCTTCCAGATCAATACCGGAGTCTCCACGTTTCAGCGGCTCGTTAACACGCTCGGTACTCCCAAAGACACGCCCGAGCTCCGTGAGAAGCTGTAAGATTGAAATTTAAAAATCATTTTTTTTTTTTGTAGCTGCTCAGAATTGACTCTAATGGTTGATTTGCGTTATATAGGCACAAGACAAGGTTGCATATTGGACAGCTTGTGAAGGATACTTCTGCTAAGCTTAAAGAAGCTAGTGAAACTGATCATCGAAGCGGTGTCAATGTAAAATTCACAATCTTTCTTCTTTGGTTTTGTTGGAGTTTGATGATGATGGTTGCTGATTGTTTGTTGTAGCCAAGTAAGAAGATTGCAGATGCTAAGCTTGCAAAGGACTTTCAAGCTGTGTTGAAAGAGTTTCAGAAAGCTCAGCAGACAGCTGCTGAAAGAGAAACCGCTTATGCTCCTCTCGTCCCTCCTTCTGCTCATCCCTCTAGGTTTGTCAACAATAAGGTTTTTGGAATGTGAAGCATAAAAAGTTTAAGGCTTTGTTAATATATTTTATATTGAATCATGTTTTAGCTATACAGCGAGTGAAGCTGATAAGATCCCAGAACAGCGGGCACAAGTTATGGAGTCAAAAAGGTTGGTAATAATAATAATAATAATACCCATCTCCAACTCGTTTTGTGATGCAAACTTTATCTTGGTCTTGTTTGATTTGGTTACAGGCAGGAACTTGTATTGTTAGACAACGAGATTGCGTTCAACGAAGCTGTGATCGAAGAAAGAGAGCAAGGGATACAAGAGATCCATACTCAAATTGGCGAGGTTAACGAAATATTCAAAGATCTTGCGGTTCTAGTTAACGACCAAGGAGTCATGATAGGTAAGTTAATCTATTTTAACAAAATGCCCTCAGTTATGCAGTTATAGAGCTCACTTTCTCCTTTTAAATTGGCAGATGATATTGGTACTCACATTGACAACTCTCGAGCTGCAACTGCTCAAGGAAAATCTCAGCTAGCTCAAGCCTCCAAAACACAAAGATCAAACTCATCTCTGGTATAAACACTCAAAACTAAAAGGAACCTTTGGGATGGTTTTAGGCCACACTCTAATGTCTTGATCTTGTTTACAACGCAGACGTGCTTGCTCTTGGTGATATTTGGCATTGTACTCCTGATCGTGATCATCGTACTTGCAGCTTGATTTTGGTAAAGCAAGAACAAGAATTTAAATGTATTCATCGATGTTTAAAGCATCAACGAGTGGGACTACTTGGTATATAAGGCAACTTACAAACAAAAACTTAGAAGTTTGGTTTTGCATTTGTTTGGTTCGGTTTGAGGGTCTATTGGTGAATGTAACAGAGCGTGTGTGTGTGTGTGCGTTGGTTTCTTTTGTTGTGCAAACTATTTGTTGGAGCTTGTCCTATCATTCAAGAAAATGGTTTGAACCGGTTTAATGTTTCCCAAATGTTATTGAGATTTAAGAGGAATCACAAAAAGTCCCGTGACTATCACAAAGAAGAACAAAACGCTTATATCAAAGCTCCTTTGTGTTCTTACATGATTCAACCTTTGAGCTCAATACAGATGCAACAAGGATTGAAAATGCGGATAAAACCGCAGCCACAAATGTAATAACAGAAACATACTCTGTATGACTTCTGATTCCAGCAGGGATATCCCAGACAACGGATCTGGTTTGGGTCTTTGATCTGCCTACTGACAAAACCAAACATCTCCTCTGTTGATGTTCCTGGTTTGGTACATGTCTAGAGCACAAGAACAAGTCTGGCTCTCCAAACTCCACTCTAGAGTATCCACTCTCCCCAATAAGCTGGAGAGATAAGCAGAGAAACAAGATAAACAAAGTGTCTTACTTTGAGATGGAAGTGACAAGAGTTTACCTGATAGCGAGCATGTAAAGGAAGCTCAACGCTGATTTCACCATTCCCATTGATTTCGACATGAATCTCAACGACAGACCTGTTTGATCTGAACGAAGGCTGCTCGAGATCAGTGTCTCCAAACACAGAAACATCACTGAAAGCTGCAAGAGATTCATAATCATAAGATCAAAAGACTTATTAAAGCTAACAGCTTTTTCTAATGATGTTTAACCTCTGCGTTGCTGAAGACTCTGAAGCTCGAAAGGGTCAGCAAAAACACCCAAAGGCAAACGCTCAACGATCACAAGCTCGTGAAGGTGAGACTGACGAAGAAGCTTGATGGTTGTAAGTAGATGACGATGCGAACCTTCACCTGTTACCTCTCTGTGTTGTAGCATTGCTACAACAGGAACATCTTTTTCATAAGGAATGTTCTCAGAACATTGTTGAAGACGCAGGAAGTTTCGAAACTCTGACTCCTTTAAGGAGCTCTGTGTCGTGAAGTAAGACTTCATGATGTATTGGTCGGAGATACAAAACGTGTCGGAATCTAACATGCTTGTTCCAGCCTGTAAGATCATTTATCTATTAAATGATTCGATCTAATCTGAAACATTTTATCTCTGAATCGATCGAGAGGGAGATTGCTAACCTGAGTAGTTGAGATGGAATTCAAACATGACATCGAGAAGAAGATGAAGGTCGCGGCTATCACCGATCTCCCGCGTTTGCTACCCATCGATTGTTTTTTCGAAGTGAGAGTGAGAAGGGAAGAGAGAAAGATAGATTAGCTAACTCTCGATTCCATTTTGTTTCATAACTCTTCTTCAAGCTCTACTACTCGCCGGCGATCAACTGAATAAGTCGCCGGTCAAGCCAGCCCACTCTCGGCCCAGTTTGGTTTCTAAATGGGCCGGTTCAGTCCTTATGTTCAAGCGACAACTTAATTCTTTCTTTTTTTTTTTTAACCACAGAAGAGTGTATATTATTATTAGGTCAGGCCTGGGGAAAGAAAACCTTTTTTTAAACAATATATAAGTATTTATTGTTAAAAAGCGAAAGAGCCCACAATGAGATACGAAAAGACAGAGAAATCTTTTTTGGTCAAAAGACGAAGCGAATTTAAGCTTTTGAAATTGAATTCTCATATCTAAACCTTGTTCATTCAGTAAACTGTTTCATTGCTAACCAAAATTTTGAAAACGTGAAACTACATGATTTTATATTTGAACTTTTACTTTTACTCGATAAATGGTGTTGTCTTTTTTTTTTTTTTGTTATAATCATCTTTGACGTAACGGCAACATGTCAAGAGCGTTTGCAATGTTTTGTTTGAAATAACTTAAACCTTTGTTGGTCATAATTCACAAAGCAAAATTGTGTTCATAGTCTGTATACGTTGTCTAAAACAATTGTGTTCTCTGTGATCTCAAGAAGTCATTTTTCATACTATTTCAAAGTTTGCAAAGATTTAAGATTTTGATTCAATCATGTGTGTTTGCATTCGTATGTTACTTGTTTTAACGTAGCATTTATGTGTTAGTTATCATTATCTATCAGATTTCATATACGAATGTTAAACGGTTAAAAGCAAAACGTAAACTAAGTTTTGTCTTCTTTTTGCTTTTCACGTTTAATTTTACAATTTCCCAAGAAAAGTTCTGATACACACAAAAATCATAACCTTTAAAGACGAATACATTGCTGAAACGCATACCCTAATAAAATAAAATAAAAACAAAGCAAGATCTAATGGGATACCATTCTGAATTGTCCAACGCCAAAGTTTTGGATTGGAATGAAAAATGTAGGTCCGTTGTGGTGGTGGAGATGATTGATCGATATATGGCCCATTTATTCTTTATTTTCTAAAAATCCCTTTATAATACGAAATTCTCCTATAAAACATTCAATTAACTTAAAGTAACTAAGCAGGTACGCACGCTGTATAATCTTTATTATCTTTCTAGGAAGAAGAATCCATAATTCGATTTCATCTTACAATATAGAAATATATATGTTGGAGTTAAGCAAAATTTATAATGATATCTTAGTTACGAATAAGTATCACGATTCACGATATCAATTAACTTTGTTTTTGATTACATTTTAAAACAATATTATTTGCAAACTTTTATTCTCAATAAATAACATATTGTGGGAAAAGAGAAGCCTTTAAGGAAATTGAGTTAATGGAAACCCAACTTTGTTCATATGCTTTTAATTTATTTATTTAAAATTTGGCAATAGCTTAATTAGCGTTGCTCTTACTTTCTTCTATATATACATTTGTGCTACCTAACTCATATGTCTTCAATATCTCTCTACGTTCATTTTCTCTCCCAACAATAATAAACAAAGATTATTCGATTCAAGCCAAGATCGACGACTAACGTTCATGTTTCAAGGTCTCGTATTCAAATATACGCATACATACATACTTGTCTCATGCCTGGCTCCCTGTATGCCACAAGTAGATATTGATTTTGGTTGAAAAAATCAGCTGCCAGTGGCGTACAAGGAGTCAAGCATGACCTAGAACATATGGTAACTCAATTACATATATGTAAATATGCGTGCATATATGATGTTTTATTTGGATTTCTGTTTTAAGTTTATTTTTGACTTTTGATCGTAAATGAAACAAGTTTTATAGTTTGATATATGGATTTATATTTTATCATCAGTTTCTTTAAAATGGTTTGTTTTCCCCGATTTGGTACAACTTTAATCCTGATTTCTTAAATAGCTACTTGATCAAGATTATATATATACGTTTTTCTCGAGTTCATAAAAAAGAATTATATATACACGCTTTTGAAGTGATTTGTTTTTAGTTCTCATTTAACATCATAACGAGTGGAGTAAGCCCTTTCTCAAAAAAAAACGATCAGAACGGATGGTCTGTGCACAAATTTTTACTTCAGTCGTGTTTCTCTTCTAAATTAAAACTATATTAAAAAATTCTTCATTTTATGTGATTTGCAGACAGCAGTTTAAATTAACCTTTGCTTAGGAGTTAGGAGAGTAATCGGTTTCTGTTTTCTACTCCTTTAACATATAAATTTCTAATTTCTAGTGTTAATCTTTTTTTTAATATTTTAGAAATGATTCATGGCGGTCAAAAAGACGGTATGAATTCTGGAAAGAAAAAGCGTGTAATAAACTTTTGGTGATAGACACGAAACGTTAACAATCAATCAGAATATATCATTGACTTCATATTTGAATTCTTGGAACAAAAAAAAACCAGAATCTAGGCGTTAATTAAGTTTTTCAAATTTGAATGGTTTCCAAAGCCCATATAACCAATCACGGGACATGATAATTTTTAGCCATTGTCATAATTAGTTATGAACAAAATTGAGTGAAAAACGCTATATAATAGCTGCATTCTATTTCTTAAGAGGTTATTATTCATTGAGACAATTCTCTTACGAGTTCCACATTCCAAATGTAAAACCCGTTTGTATCTGAAGCTGTTATACTGTTGTTCAGAGTCTCAGACACATGATAAAACAGTAAATCTTTTTAACCTTAGCAAAGTTACGATAAATCTGTTGGTTCACATCATCAACACTGTATAGTCCAACTAAAAGCGCCTAAGACCTATTTGGTTTGTTCAGAGTCGAAACAGTTGATGTTTTTTATCTTAATAAAGTTATCTTTCTGTGAAACAGTTATATGATAAAACTCCATAACTGTTGTAGGCTTGTAGCTCAGTTTAAGCACTTCTGTATATGATAAATCTGTTAAGCAAATCATCAAAAGAACTGTTTTTAAAAAACTCTCAGGTATAACCATAACTGTTGCAACATTACACTGAGTTTTATATCATATTGTCATAAAACGATACAAAGGCGACAAGTATATCAAAGCTAAAGGAGAAGAAAGAGGTTCACATCAAACCACATTTTATAGCCCAACTAAAACCGCCTAAACCCGCTTTGTTTTCTTCTTCTTAGAGAAGCTTTCAGGAGTTCTGCTTTCTTGTTTACGCTTAGTCCCTGCAAATTTCTTACCACCGCTCTCTTTTGAGCCTTTCGCGTTTGCTTTCGCTTTCCTTGCAGCAACGGCAGGCCGCTTCTGACTTCGCTGCTTCACAGCACTCTTACTATCAGCACCCTTGTTGCCTTCACTGCTGCTACTTCTAGGTCTCATCTTTGACTGCGCAGGGCTTTTCTGATAAGGCTTCTTCTTATCATCATCACCGGATTTTGAAGCTCGTACACCTTGATACGAAATATTAGCCTTCCCGGTGGCAGTTGGTGTGACCACTTTGTCCTTGTGTTGTCTTTTCTCAGCTGGAGAGTAAGCTTCAGAGGGATTGGTCTTTCTCTTCGATGGTGTTGCATCAGGCTTGGCTCGAGAGATACGCAACTCTCTTTCTCTAAGCTTCAAATACCCTTTCTTGATCACAAGATTTGCAGCTTCCTAAACCGAATAAAAGGACTCTTATCAGTCCCAAACCTTAGAAGAATCAAAAAGTTTTTTTTACTAAACGTACCTTTGTTTTAAACAAGACGTAAGCTATTCCTTTTCCAATGTTCAGGTGAGGATCTCTAATAACACGAACAGCTTCTAGATTGTTCTCTAGATTGCTCTTCCCAGTAAACAACTGATACACCTCCTCATCCTGCGTTCAAACAAAACTGAGAATCTGAAACTATGTTGCATAATCACAACCGAACAAGAGAGCCCTGAGGTTTCTACTACTACTACTAACCTTAACGTCAAAAGGGAGATTGCCTATAAAGACTGTCCTCTTAGAATCATACAAAAGAGTATCCTGACCTTCACCTTTCAGCTTCTTACGAGGTGGACATGCTCTATCCACACGGATATGATTCCCATCAATCTGAATACAATCCAAACACCACTAATCAGAAGCTACACATAACTCCTTTAGACTCAAACCATAAAGAGAAATGTTAAAGCTATTATATTACCAGAGACATGTTAAGAGCCAAAGAAGCTTCAGCAGATTGCTCAGTCTCAAACACAACATAAGCATGAACACTGCACTTTCAAAAACACTAACATTAAAGACTTCTCCTTAACAGAAACTTCAACATCAGGATACACAAACAGGGCTTTAAAGCACAGACCTTGAGGCTTTCTCGTTGATTTGCTTCAACATGATAGCTCCTTTCCTCGTCCTCTTCGACTAAACCAAATCAAAACAATCTACTTCAAACACCAACTAAAAAATCAAACCTTTAAGAGAAAAAAAGTTGAGAAACTCACATCGACAATAGGCACAGAGCGTATCCTCACGGATTCAACCTCACCGAACTTACTAAACTCCTTCAAGATAAGCTTCTTCTTAACCTTCAAGGGCAAGTTCCCAACGAAGACAGTTCTAAGAAGCTTACTCTCGTCGTCAAACCCTTCCTTCGAAACCATCGTGTCCGCCACTTCATCAGCTTTCTTCCTCTTCTCACCAACCTTCTTCGTCGTCTCCTCCACGGTTCCGTACTTCTTCGTCTCGTACTCGCTCTCAATCTCGTCTCTCTTCCTCTTCTTCCTCTTCGACTCCAACCCACTTCCCTCAACATCACCCTCGGCGTCGGAATCTGAAGCCAAAGTTTTCACCTTTTTGGATTTCTTCGCCTTCACGGGCGAAGCTGTTGCTTCCTCCTCCTTGTCGTTATCGACATTAGGTTCTGGGTCAGGCTTCTTTCGCCGGAAAGGGTTGTTGTCGGAGAAGAGACTCGAAAAGCCAGAGCTTTCTCCGGCTTCAGCAGCCTCGCCGGAGAAGAGAGTGGTGAAGACCCCTGATTGGGTCTGAGATTCTTCGGCTTTCGCCTCCTTCGTTGTTGTCTTCTTCCCCATCCTTGTTCGATTTCAAAGGGAGAGAGAGAGAGAGAGAGAGAGAGAGAGAGAGAGAGAGAGAGAGAGGAGAAAGATTTGAGGAAACCCTAAATTGAAGTTTGGAACTTTAGAAAATTAAGGGTTTGTTATTGACTGTTAACCACAGAGCGGCGGCAGGCCGGATTTGAAAGGACCGAAACAACCCGTTAACTATTAGGCCCAATAGCGAATATTAGTGGGCTGAAGCACTTTTGGTCCAATAAGAAGAGAAAACATTAGAGAGTGAATATACTTATTTGATCCAAAGATGCATTAGTCTAGAAATGATTTTATTTTTAATGATTACAAAATTTTGGACCCTCATATTTTCTAGGGCGAGATACTGTATATATCATCATGATAAATTAGTCTCTTTAAACTATCTCCAACCCATACCTATTTTTTCCTCTATAATTCCCACAAAAGTAGAATCTATTATATAGTAAGTTTTGCTCTAATAATTTACTTTATAATAGAGTTACTCACATAAGTTTTTTTTTCAGAAACTTTGTAGTAATCAAAAGGAGATATTTATTGGAAACTTAGTTGGTGGATGAATGAAAGACCTCATCAAAGGATCAATACCTTAGTCTGTTATTATGGTAGTGTCAGGATAAAATATAATCTTTTAGGGAGAGTAGTTTTTGAATTATCTACCTATTGATAGGACCATAAGGATCTTCTGAGCGTTAATTATTTATCTAGTGATACTATGCATATCTAACCTGAGAACTATGATACTTGTGATGAATCTAAAACATAAAAGAAGAAATTGAAAAAAAAACATGAGATATTGTTCATCCAGACTTCACTTTTCAATGTCAGATAGCTACTTCAGAACTAGTAATTTCCAACAATCCACTAAAACAACTAAAACTCGAATATAAATTTTCTTTACAAAATGAAACAGTGGTCTAGAATCCTTAAAAACTTTAAAAGATAGCATTAGCACACAGCCACACATCAAAATAGATCTTTAAATTGTAAGATATTTTTTTTACTAAATTGTCTATAGTTCCTGAAATCTCATGACGGTCCAATATGTGCATTTCTCTTACAATCAACTATTAGGATTACATTTTTTTTTTAAACTATTAGGATTATAAGTGAAAATGACTTTATACTTTAATCGTTCTACAGAATTTCTTACACACGTGGATAATAGAGACATGTATTGGTTTACGCCAATAATCGCCTAAACTAATCTTTCACCTAACCAAAGGCACAAACTGAAATTAAGTACAAATAGTTAACTTAGATACAAAGAGTATACCTTTCACTTCCATTCCATCCGGCTCTCATCCTTCTGAGCCAAGTCCCACATCTCTCCTTCTTCCTTAATTCATTTGCCATATGTTCAAGTGTACTTATACAAATCTTACTTTGTAGCTTTACTTCTAACTAAGCCTAAGAAGTTGTTAAATATAGGTGACCGACGTTCTATCAGCAAACTACTCCTTTTTTTTTGCTAAATTGTAAATGTCATTGCAAAGGAATGAAGGTTTGGTTACAAGTTAATGCAACCCAGTTTGCTTTTCAGCCATTCTGAAAGTTTAGAGGTGCAAAAAAGTTTTAAAAAAACCCCTAAACCACAAGGAGATCATGCTCAATCTTAACCAAACAATGGAAGCTAGAGCACAATACCAAACTAGAACGAAAGACTAACAGTATAAACACCCCCTCCCAAGACTAACAGCAAACTACTCCTTAAGGGGTTAAATGATCGTTTACAAGTTGGAAATGTGATAAAAGTAAAATAAAAATCCATTTATAAAAATAAAATAAAATAAAAAATCCCTCTAAATATAAGTTGGAAACTTTCTCTCGGAAAAAATGGAAAAAAATTTAAAAATGTGCTGTTGGTCTATCATATCTCCGACCTGTCACCCTGCCACAGGCCAAGATTTTTACAGATGCCTTTTTAGATTTCATTTGGGGTTTATTGGCTCAATATTTGTTGATATAGTAAAAACCATAAAAAATGATGAAATGACATCCTGTTATGGTGGGCCAAGAATTATTCTGAAGAAGAATCTCCGACACCAACCACGTCGCAACCAATTCATTTTTCACCAGTGGTTAGATATTTAGTTAGCTATGGCTTATCGGCTCCTTCTTTATGGGGCTTACTAGTGAATCTATGAGTGCCACGTATACATATCCATATCATTACCAAATACCAAGGGGACGTACACAAAATCTAATCAAACGGCTGGGAAGTCATGAGACAAACAAAGTACAATTGCTTAATTACAATTTGAACCTCATAACCCTCAACAAGTCCCAAAAATCAATCGCTAATTAATCTTTGACAACAACAAGTCCCGAAGCTGCTCTTGCTTGTAAACCCTCGACCCCATCTTCACCGTCACTTGTTGAATCATGAGATCGTTCATCACCGAGATGCTCGCGTGGTTCACTTCTACCTCCAAATCCATAAACGCATTCATCAGTCTCGCTCCAGGATGGTTGTTCTTGCTCGACTCCAGTCTAATCAGCGCATCACGATCCATAACCTTCACGTCGATCTTCACCTCAATCTCCGGCGTCTTTTCCCCGCCGCTACAAACGCTAGAACTCCCGTTTCTCCTTCCTGCTATCTTTTCCTTGAGTTCGTTGAGCTGGTTCTCAATCGCGTTTTTCTCCGTTTCAGCGTTTTCCGCGTTTAGTTTCAGTTCGTTAATGTACGTAACCGTGTCTTCAAGTATCGACGCCTTTTCTTTTTTCGTTACGTTTGGCAGAAGCGCTCGTAACGCGTAGAACCGCTGGTTTAGCTTCTCGCGTCTCAACCGCTCGGCTTCCACGTGGTTCATCGGCTCTTCTCTGCCGTGCGTCGGTCTTCTCCCACGTTTCTTTTCCGGCCTCGTTTTGGCAAAGTGAGCCGAGTCCTCGAGTTTTACGGCGCTGGCTGAAATGTTGCTTTCCTCGTACTGGATCTGGCCGAAATTCGCCGGAACATATGGCCACAAATCAGAGGAGGAGTTAATCGCCGTCGTAGCTAGTGGCAGCTGGCTGAGATTCGCCGGAGCTAATGGCCACAAATCGGAGGAGTTCAATAAAGTGTTAATCATTAATAACGCATCATCGGAGTTCAGGAGATTCATTGTTGCCGGTAAGATAAATGGTGTTTGATGTTTGAACAAAGTAAGTATTAGAAACAGTGTTACATGAGAAAATCAGAAGTCATATGGGTTGTGTCTTTTATAAACGATGGTACGGTGTTAAGTAGCGGTAGGTAAAGCATTCGGACCGAACAAAGTTTAATCAAAGTAAACCGGAATTTATTATAACCGTTCGGAGAACCGAAACATAAACCGTCCGGTTTCATGGTCTTAGAATCCCAATATTCAAAGGCATTTCTTTGTGTAATCAAATCAAATCAAATTGGACGGAGTGTTCTTTTTGGTGCCCAGAGAAATTAATATTGAAAAACATATATAATAGTATTTATGTACAAGACCAAACTAAACCGATTGTCATACAAAGAACGATATAAATAGAGCCAACAACCATTCAAAACAAGAAACAAAACCCAAACAATCAAGAGCTAAGGCAATTTCGTGTCCATGATAACTTTTCAAATATCTCGGACCAATAAATATTAAACCCTAAACAATAATCATTAAACACTAAATCTAATACTATATTATCTCTGATTAAATGTATTTCAAAAAAAAAATAGAAACCAATTTAGAATGTTATAAGATATTTCCCTTGAAAAAAATCTGTTGTGGTAGATAAAAACTAATAAAATATGGATTTTGACTTTTAAGTATAACATGATAAAACTGTAAACAAAATTAGTTTCTTTGTCAAAAAAAACAAAACAAAATTCGTTTCTCTAAACATTAAAAAATCTACTTTGATAAAGTTATGAATGGATAGAAAATAGTTTTTGAGAACTCAAAAACCAAAAAAATTATGTGAAAACTGCAATTTCTCAATACTAAACCCTAAACAATAATCACTTAACTCTAAATATAAATGTTAGAATATTATTTATTGAATGTATTTTTCAAAAATGGTAGTCAACTTAATATTTTTAAATCAATTTCTCTCACATAAAAACTACAACTTCTACAGCTTTATTCTTTTTGTTTGTTTATGTTTTACTCTATTTTAAAGCAATTATTAAAATGCTTTAAAATTGTAGTTTTATAGAAAAAAACATACAACTATAGTAATAAAAGCTACAGACTAAATAAAAACATACAGTTATAGCACTTAAACCCCAACTAATCAAGTGTTTTTCACATTCATTATATGTCAGACAATCTACTTTCACATTCCAAACAAGAAAAAATTAAAAAGCAAAAAAATATACCAGAAAACTGCGATAGCAAGAGTACATAAAACCAATCAATCCTGCCAGGGTTTATTTTCTAAATAACCAAAAAAGAGATAATTAGATTTGTAGTAATAAATAAAAAAGATATAAGAAGAAAAATGAGAAGAAATAAAATGTTTTTGGTTAGATAATGTATTTATATTTTTTTGTATGGTTATATGGGAAAATTTTTCATCCTGCCATTAGATGTCGTTATTTTTCTAGCTCCAAAGATTTTTTATATGGGCAAATTTCCCATCCTGCCATTAGATGTCGTTATTTTTCTTGCTCCAAAGATTTTTTTCTAGAAAAAGAATTAACTCTTGTAAATTAACATATATTCCAACACTTACCTCAGAGCTTCTAATCCGCGGGAAAGTTCTATGTCTCTAGTTTCAACAATATTATAAATAAAAAAAAGCCAAAATGCCAAAAATTATAATAATGAAAGTTGGTGAGAAATAAAACTGTTTTTTTAGAAATATCCTTTTTTTACCAATTAAAACTAAATTTAGAAAATTGGCTCAATAACAAAAAAACATAATTCACTATCTAACTAAAATCTGACATTCTCTCCTCTTTTCTCTTCCTATCTCTCTCTGAAATCTATTTTTCTTTTCTTTTTGGTTATTCTACCAATAAGCTCTTAAAACTTAACTCAATTATTCCTTTGTATGTAAATTTTGCTAGAAATTTTTGTTTGTTTCTCACTCAACACTCAATACTCACACACACACACACACACTTCTCACTCAACACTCAATACACACACACACACACAAAACACACACACACACACACACACTCAAACACACACACACACACACACACACACACACATTATCATAGTTCCCAATTAATGGATGTAAACTTATCTTAGTTATATACTTCCAAAAATCATAGATGAAGATAAAAACCACAAAAATATTCAATAAAAAACGTGAAGACAAGTATATATTTAGGGTTTATGATTAATTAGAATTTAAAGATTAATATTTAAGATTTAAGAGTTATCGTATAGAGTGAAAATAATTATTTTCTTTTAATAATTTTTCTTTTATTTATTAAAATTATATATTATATTTATTAATGGTGATGATATTTTAGTTTTTTTCTCCTTTAATACATGCTATTTTGTGATTAAAATTTTTAGTGGTATTAATGAGATTAATCCTAGTTTGAATGCTAAAATATTATACAATTCATCACTTTTTGGGTTGAAGTTACATTTTCAAAACAAACTGAAAATGTAAAAAAACTTACGCAAGTTTTAAGAATTTTTTTTTTTTTTTTTGGTGTAAATGTTAAAGATTTATACCAGGCTTTTCTTATACATAGTTGTGGAAGACCACTTATTACAACAAGAAGATAACAGAGCAAGCAGTTACAAGATTAAAAAAAAAAAGACGCTACGGATCAGGAGGTGGCAGGCGGAAGTAGACGAGCATAGGAGACGGCGACGACGGGGTAGAAGGTGGAATGGAGATGAGACGATCACGCATCAAGCGATCGACTCGAGAATAGATCCCGGCTTTGGTAGTAGATGTTTGCTGGAAGATGCGCATATTTCTCTCACGCCATACGCAGTAGACGATGCACTGCAGCAACAACTTGATAACGCCTGATAGAACTGAAGAAGAAGCGACCTGATGATTTGATAATAAACCAGCAACCTCAAGAAAGGATGACGGAGCAGAAGGGATAGATTGTCCACAGAAGTGTCCCCAGACCCTTGATACGAATGAGCATTGGAAGAACAAGTGTTGGTGGGACTCTTGTCCTGCCGAGCAAAGCACACACTGCAAAGGAACAGAAAGACCCCAAGAAGCTAGCCTGTCCTTTGTAGGGAGTCTTGATAGTATTGCCATCCATGTAACAAAAGAACATCTCGGTATCTCCTCCTTGAACCAGACCATAGAATACCATTCGACTGTCGGAGCTGTCTCACGGATTGAGTGCCATGTTGCCTTGGTAGAGAACTTAGGAACAAAATGACCGGCCCCATTACGCCAAAGAAACCTATCTACTCCTCGGATTGGAGTAGGAGGAGTCATAGTAGATAAAACTATTTGCAAGGTTTCAGCAACATTAGATCTAGCAGGTGGAAGTTGCCACTCCCCATTCACAGTGGCATCAGCCACAAGTGATTCAAGAGTGATCCTGAGTTCCCGCGGTCCTCTCTGACCAAAGCCTTCAATCAAAGGTCCCATATGTGTCCAATAATCATACCAAAAGCTAGCAGCTCTGCCGTCACCAATCGAACATCTTAGAAACTCTGCCACAGTCTCTTTTATTCTAATCATACTCCGCACAGTCGGAGAGAGCCTTTGAGAGTCCGCAGTCGACCAATAGCATCGCCTCGAAAACACATTAGAATGCAACCACGCAACCCATAAAGACCCTGACCCTGAGAATAAGTTCCATACCCTCTTAAGATTGAAGACTTGTTGAAATTCCTCCAGACGTCTCAGACCCAGCCCACCCTCCTTTTTTGGTTTGCAAATATCAGACCAGCTTACTCTGGCTCCAGCCGCTGAAGAAGTTCTGTTTTTCCAAAGAAAGGCACAACACAACGAATCCACCTTCTCATAGAATCTTTTTGGCAAAGCAAAAACCGAACTCCAGAAATTCACCATTCCATAAATCACCGATGCCACCATTCTTACCTTTCCAGCAAAAGATAAGTTCTTCACAGTCCAAGAGTGCATTTTTGAGGTTAATCTTTCCAAGAAAGGTTGCAAGGTGGCATAGCTTACTCTGCTCGGGTTAAGAGGCAGGCCCAGATATCTTGTAGGGAAGGTTCCAAGTTTAACTCCAGCTATATCACTCAAGACAGAGCTCTGAGACTCTGTGTAACCCCCAAAGAAAATTTCCGACTTTGCAGCATTCATGTCAAGACCCGTCAAAGCTTTAAAATCAGACAGAACCTTCTTAATGCCCGTTAGCGAGTGGCGTGAGCCGTCTGAGAATATCAGGAGGTCATCTGCAAAGAGTAGCCGTCTGAGAATATCAGGAGGTCATTTAAGTTTTAAGAATTATTTCAGAGGGTTTAGTTTAAGTAAACTGACATTTTCTTCTCCAACCACACGAACATACTCACCATTACAACCTCATCTCGCTCTCTCCAGTATAAGCAACATGCTTGGAATCTCTGACAAATTTGTCAAAAAAAATTGCAATATAAAACAGTGGATGCTCAGATTGCTGTCTTGATTTAGATTTATATGTGTTGACAAAATCATGATTTGGATTTATTTATAACTTTCACCATCTTAACATTTAACGGTTAGAAAATTCACAATCATGTCATCATATTTGTAGTTTATTCATTATTGCAATTTTAGATTTATTTGTATGTCGAGAGCTAACAAGTAACAACGCACGTTGTGTGATTATACTCCACAAAAGGAAATGTCAGAAATTTAATTTTTCCATTTTAGGACCGAAAGTAAATATTGGTCCCCACTATCTATTCTATTAAAACAGCAGTGTGATCAATTGATAAAAGTAGGATCCAATTATTATTTCAATAATACATACATTTTATATGATAACTGCAACCTTTTTTTTTTAATTTCAGAATGTAACCACCACGTATACACGCCTAATAATCAGGGGCCACAAACCTAATAACTGCATCAATATATCTTAATTTATTGAACATTAAACAACATTTATATAAAGATGCAAATACGTAAGAAATCTTTAAAAATATGTAACTTCTGTTTTTAAAATATGTTTTCTACATAATTGGTTTTTGTCGGAATTTTTTTGTATCTGGCCTTGGGCCTCTATTGATGCATTGTGTATGTGTATGGGCTTTTAAAATTTTCTATTGTTTGAAAATTATTTTGCTTAATTGGATATTATTAACCTACATTATTATTCAAACAATTTCTATAATTTGTTCTATATTATAATAAAACACCTACTTAAGTTTATAAATAAAATGTGGAAAATTAAAACTGTTATCATAAAATTTGGTATATTTAAAATTTGGTATATTTAATTATTTTAATTAATTATAACTTACATCTCACCTAAGAAAAATAGGATTTTTTCAACTAGACATTAATTTATTAAAATTTTAAATATTTTACATAGACATTAAGTTTATCAATTAACAAAGAGCAAGATGTTAAAATAGGGTTTAACGGTTTTAATAGAAATAAACATTCATATAAACTCATTTAGTTTAACGAGATTGAAATAGGTTATTTGATCAAAAATATTTATTAAATGTTATCTATTCTATTAAAACAGCAGCATGACCAATCAATAAAAGTAGGATCCAACTATTTTTTTTATTTAAAGAGTCATTATCTATTAAGTAAATAATATAATTGTAACCCACTAACCCCATATTTCTTTTTGTAAACGAACCCACTAATTCTATATTTTAGAATTAGTTTTGCGCTTTAAAGGTAACGTGGTTTCTATTTACATTGGATCACAATTTATAAAACCCATTTTATTTTGTTAAATAGGATTACAAAGAGAAACACAATTACAAAGAAAAGTATAAATATGATAATAAAGAAAAATATAAATATGAAAATTAATTTTTTTTTTTAAATGTAAAACAAAAAATATACCCGCCCTTTTAGGGGCGGGTCAGAATCTAGTTCCTTGTTAAGACAGTTGCAATCACGCAATTATAGCAAGTACCCTACATATAACGATTTAATAACATTATGCAATCTTCCTTTATCTTTTTTTTTTGTAACCGACTGCAATCTGTTTTATAAAGGACTGACTGCAATCTTCCTTTCTCGAAAAAAATAATATTCCAGTTCTCTTTTGCTCCTCTCATTTCATAAAAAGATGTCACTTACACACAGGAAGATCATATATATGGTAAGTCATATGATGCATGATATGGTTGCAGATGAATTTTCTTGAAACAACATCAACAATTACTACATAAGTAAATAATGTAAAAGAACACAACTTGGATGCTAAAAAGTTTTATAAAATATTAGATGTTGCGAATCAACCGATTTATGAAAATTGTAGAAATTTTTTATCTAAATTTTCATTGGCAGCTAAAATGATGAATGTCAAAACTGATCGTAATTTATCTGAATTTTATATGAATGCATGAGCGGAGTTGTTTAAAAAGTATGTACCAAAAGATAAATTTTCTGATGATTCTTAGTATGAGATTCAGAAACTGGGTTATTATCTTAGCTTATCTTCGGAGATGATAGATATGTGTATCGACAATTGTATACTGGAGGAAAGATGTAGAGCTGTTGGAATGTTGCATCTGCAAGAAACCACTATATAAACCGCAAGGAGGTGGTCGGAATAGGATATCATCCTTCCTTTGAAACTTACCTATTAAGGATATGCTGAAAGATTCTGTCAATCTGAGAAGACTGCATAGTCACTCGGATGGCAAGATCAATCATCCTTCAAATACAAAAACGTGGAAACACTTGAATTTGATACACCCTGATTTTGCTATAAATATTTGAAATATTTATCTTTGGCTCAGATGGATTTAGTCCTTTGGAATGTCCGAAAGACGATACTCGCTCTCGCCAGTAATCTTGATGTTGTAAAACTTTCCACGAGAGATATGTATGAAAAGAAAATTTATATTCATGAATATATTAATCCTTGGACTTAATCATCCAAAGCCGTCACTTGATATTTTTATACAACCTTCGATAAAGGAATTTAATAAATTATGGTCAACATGGGTGCACTTGTATGATTGTTTTTGAGAAGAAACCTTACTATGCGATCAATTCTTCTGTGAACCATCAGTAACTTTCTTGCATAGGGGATGCTATCAGGATGGACAATCTATGAGAGGTTATCTTGTCCTTATTGCATGGGAATGATTTACACATTTTAGTTGAAGGAAGACATATTGGTTTGATTTTCATCGGTAGTTTCTTCCCATTATCCAACCATACCCAAGAAACAAGACATTGTTTAGGTCAAAAGTGAAGGTACTGGAAACCACTCCACCATACTTATATGGGGAACAAATTAATAGGAAATTGATTACTACATGCATCTAGTTTGGGTAACCCATCTGCACCTGAAATCGTCCCTGAGAGTCAATCTAAGTGAGTATTATAGACGAAACCTCCACCATAGAAATGTCTCCTCCTCCGCCACTGGAGACAGCTCCAACCAGGGGCGAAGCCAGTGCCAAGACTATGGTGGCACGTGCACCCGTAAATTTATAAATATTTACCGTTTTGTATGTAAAAATACAAAGAAACCAGCTAGATCAGATGGTTTAGTAGTGTTGTGCACCCCCTTCAAGTCTCAAGTTCGATTCCCCCTTTGTTCTTTTTTCTATTTTGCACCCACTGAAAAATTATTCTAGATTCGCCCCTGGCTCCAACACATGTTGAAGGAGTTAATCATGATTTTATGGTGCCATCAAATGCTCCGTATGTTTGGTACACCATCAAAGATCTTCTCCGACAGCTAGAACGAAAAGGTTTAGGCATTATCGATCGACCACCAAACACCTATTGGCAAAAAAAATCATTAATTTTTTTACAAATTTCCTGCTTTTTTATTTTTATATTAATTAATTTTTTTCGGTGTAACTATTTATTTTACTACGAATTGTTACGACTAAGTGGAGGAGGACGAGATGTCACCGTCTGATGGAACGACGAGTTGTTTGTTATTCATAAGAGAAGACAATGATAGCAAGCGCTGGATTTTCCAATGATTTTCTGGTTAGTTCCAGAGACAGTTTCAGATCCAGAAGCTTGAACTCGATATATAGAGGAGACCAGAACCTCCATTGCAGATGAAGGTTTCACAATCGGAAGAACAGGAAGACCAGTTCGCTCCAAACCCTCCATTGCCTATACTAAACCAAAGAAAAAAATCTACGAGACAATGAAAAGAAACACAAAGCACGAGCTCACATATTTGAGGAGAGCATGAAGGGAGTTGAGAAGAGGCGATGCCGACAGCGGCGTCGGAAAACAAGAGATGCAGCAATGTCTCGATTATTTGGCCGTATGGTGTATTCGTTAATATCAGCTTCAAATCAACCAGTTAGTTGGACCAAAAATACATGGTGGCCGATGCACGTTGTGGTCCCATCATCATTTGCGTCTGATCAACTCAATTACTAAGCCCTGCTGGCCAGTACATGTCACCGACTAAAGCTTTTTCTTTTTCTTATTTTTATGGACTTCAAGATTTTCATGAACCTGAGAACTAGAGGTGTGACAAAGAAGAAATAAAAGGGAGTTTTATTGAACACAATATATAGTTTAATAATTGTAGTATTTGTTCGATCAGTTCACTATACGAAGTATACACATAAGCTCGGTCGTTATAATAAGTATATGTTTTTGGAATACATCTTATAACTAACTTCGCCTTATTTCAAGTGGGCTTTCTCAGACTTAAAATGGAAACGTGACAAAAATCAATTTCTCTCTAAAAAAACGTGATAAAAATAAATATTCTATCTAAATAATCAGTAGTTGGAAAATTTCGGAAAAAGAAAAGTAATTATTATGTTGTGGACCTATAATATTTGAGAAAATTACACTCACAGACACAATTTCACTTTGCAATTATACTCTAAGGCACATAGTGCTTGAAGAGCACTTTCTGAAGATGCTTTTACGACCAGACCCTTTAACCAAGTTGATCTCTTTTTACGTAAGAAAACAATTTGTTTCATTTATTATTTTTTACTCTTTCTTATTCATCTAAAGCATATCTCGTTGCGAACTAATTGTTTATCTTTTTCCAGAACTTTAATATTTTTATTTCCCAATTCATATTCCATTGTAAAATCTTTGTTCATATTAATCCAAAGTATTAGTGGTTACTTGTGTCGTCATAAATTTCTTTTTTTTTTGTTTCCAGATTATCTAATCAAGTTTAACATATGCTGAAGAATCAAGCACGCAAAAAAAAAAAAGAACCGGTCCAATCAAGTTTTGTGAGAACATGGAGGATGCCATCGCTGCTGCTTCTGCCACCGTAGAAGCCACCGCAGCAAGTAGTTCCTATGATTTCTGAGTTGTTAGTCACTTCAATCTTTTTTATGATGAAGAAGATAGATCCAGTGGAGACTGTGGTGGTTATGGAGGAGGTGGTTACAGAGATGGAAAACGTGAGGATAGATACAAGAGACTCGTGGATACAATGGTGGTGGATGTGGTTATTCGAAAGGTGGAGTTGGTGGTGTTACGGTGGAGGTGGATGTGGATACCGGAGTGGAGGTTGTGGTGGTTATGGATACGAAGGTGGTAGTGGATACAGAGGTTGATACGTTTGGAAACTTTGTTGATGAAACTTCGTTCACAAACCTCATTCACACAATCTCATTCATGGAACTCTGTTAAAAAAACTTTAGCTAGAATTTTTCGGTCCATTTGAAATTAGTTATTGTCCTTTTGATGATAAATTTACTATATATGAAAGAAAAGTTTGATCATCTTTTTATGAAAATGATGAACTTATAATCCACTAAAACCATCCACAAGACTTCTTCCACAAAATCTCGTCTACGAAACTCTTGTAAGATTAAAAACCTCGTCCACGAAAATTCGTCCACGTAGCCTCGTCCACACGTTCACATATCTCCCATCCACGACTGCACCATCCATATATATATATATATATATATATATATTAATCTTTACAAGAAATATATACATTATGGATATCAAAATGTACAAGAGAAAAAATCATAATTTGTTTTTACGTATAAATATAAAATTTTATACATTATAATTTATAATAGTGACCAATAAAATATGTTGGGGGAATACAAAACCAATTAATATGTCAACTAAACTAATAAACTACCTTTATGCTTTCCCGTACGGCAGCCAATCTTGTTTCCTCAGCAGAAGGGTATTATGGTCTCAATATTGCATCGAAACCAGCAATTGTGTCCTACAAACATAAAGTGTCTAATTGAGTAAGAAGAAAGACAAATGTGTCTAAACATGTAACTCTCTCATAATATTTCCAATCCCGTCTCCTGTCACAGGCCAAGAGTCTTACAAAAGTCTTTTTACATTGTCTTTGGGGTGTATTGGCTTCTTCTATAATAAGGCTTTTGCATGTGTTTCTAATAATGCAACTTGGATATATCATATATCTATATATCAAGGGAATGTTATATAACCAAATGACCGGAATGACCAGATTAAAATATAAATGAATGATATTTTGATTACAAACAGACACATCAAATAGGACATCAAATCTATAAACTAATTAGAAAACAAAGATAAAATTTTCTACATATATTTCCCTCTTTTAAAAAGCTTAGCTACAGAGAACGCACAGCGAATAACTTTGTCCTAATATAAATTAAATGGTCTTTGTAACCAAGTGTTATTAGCTCTAATGAAAAACGTTTACTAGTACTAGACAGGCTTGAGATTAAATGATTAAGTGACCGTTGTGACAAAATTAATATTACATTATAGTTTTCAGTAAAATATTATGTGTTTCGTCCCGAACATAATTTTTTTTAAATGATCTCTATATCTAATTTTTAATAAGCGTTGTATGCTTACTGCAGACTTATGCAACAATGAAATGTATTGGAAAAAGGAAAAAAAAATGGTGAGAAATGATATCGTTTTGTGGTGGGCCAAGAATTATTCGGAAGAAAAATCTCTGACACCAACCAGGTCACAACCAATCCATTCTTTACCACTGGTTAGGGTTTATCAGCTCCTTCTTTATAGCAAGGTTTGCTAGTTAATCTATGGATGTCACCTAATCATTACGAAGCGGAACGTGCCCAAAATCTAAACAAACGGCTGAGAAGTTATGATACCAAGTACAATTTCTTTATTACAATTTAACCCCACAATTTCTCAAAACATCATAAAAGTAAACCCTAATTAATCTTTGACAACAACAAGTCCCGAAGCTGCTCTTGCTTGTAAACCCTCACCGTCGCTTGTTGAATCATAAGATCGTTCATCACTGAGATGCTCGCGTGGTTCACTTCTACCTCCAAATTCATAAACGCATTTCATCAGTCTCGATTCATAATGATTTCTATATATTACTCGATTCCAATTTAATTATGGCGTCACGACCCATAACCTTCACGTCTATCTTCAAATCATTCTCCACTGCTCTTCCCCCTCGTCTACAAACTCTAAAACTGCGTTCTGCTCTGCGATCTCTTCATTAAGTTTACTGAGCTGGATCTGAACCGCATCTTTTTTCGATTCAGCGTTTTCTGCGTTCAACTTCAGTTCGTTGATGTACCTAACAGTGTCTTCAAGTAATGACGCCTTGTCCATTCCTGTTATGTTTGGCACAACCGCTCGTAACGCGTAAAATCGTTGGTTTAGCTTCTCGCGTCTCAACCGCTCCACTTCCACGTGGTTCATTGGCTCTTCTCTACCGTGTGTCGGTTTCTTTTGACGTTTTCTCTTCAGCTTGGCTTTGACATCGATGTTAGAGTGATCTGACTCCTCGAGTTTAATATCTTCCGCGAAACTCGAACGAACTGTTGTTGACGTGGAGGAAGTCGCCGTGGAGAATATGATATTATTTTGGATTGGTGGATAAACTGGTCTCGGTTTACTTGAGTTCATAGCTCCGTATCCTTTGAAATTAAAAAGGAATCGGATCTTTCGAAAAAAACCAGTGTTCTCTCGGATCTGCTCCGTGGATCCAAGCTCCAACACACCGTTATCCGAGGGAATACAAACTATGGTGTAACCCTAAGTCCCCTCCTTGGTTAGCCCGACTACAGCCTGAGCCATTAATCATATCTAACCCGGTAATCCAAACCGGGTTATACGTAGCAAACGCCTTACCCGCTAAACCGGATCCACTGCGAAAGCTACACGTCATTGAAACTAAATAAAACCACTCCATATCCGTCAGCTCCACGTCATCATCTTCGTCCTTCACCGGAAAAGATACGCCGGAGATCGTCGAGCTAAGTTCCCGGAGTACCTTATTCCTTTGCAATTTCTCCTCCGCCGAGTCTTGTTAGTCTCGTCTTCGCCTTTGTAAACGCCGTAGCCCCAGTTAAGCACCGGTTCGCCGGAGATGTCGTGGTACGAAGGTTTCCAGAAAATGGCGTAACACCAGGCCTCGTGAGTCACTTTTACGACTGCGTGTAACCGTTCCTTGAGAGTAGTCTCTCGGGTGCGATTTGCCGGGGAGGAGGAGCTCAAGAAAGCGTCGACCATGGATAAGTCATAGTCGGCATTCAAGAGATTCATCGTGGCGGGTAACTGTTCGATGAATTGATGTATGAACAAAAAAAATCTTTGACACAAGTGTTGCATTAGAAAATGAGAGGGGTTTGTGTATTTTATAAACTTAGGGGTTGCCGGGTAGGTGAGACAACTGGACCGAAACGGCTTAATCGAAATAGAACCGAAATGAGTTTATAAACCGTTTATTTTCATTATTTTAACACGTTTTTTTGTCAACTAGTATAGCAAGTAATTAATTAATATTTTAACTAGTCTATATTTACTAAAAAACTATATTTAATTTATTAAAAAGGATACTTAGTATATTTACAAATTAACATTAATCATTCATATTATTTACTAATTGTGTCACTAAAATTTATTTAGTTTTAGACGACTTTTATTAAAAACATCCATATATGTTAAGAAGTGTATATTAGAGCATTTATTTATTGGATAGTTATTTGTCGAATATGGAAAGAAATGAAAACAATTATGTCACAACTTTTTGGTTTTGTATAACTTTAACATGTTTGTTACTACTATATACAAACTCTACTAGCAGGCGGACCTAAATGAAAATATGTGGGGATCACATGAGAATAACGTTGGTTCTTTGGTTTAGATCTTGACTCATAGCAATAGCTAAAACATTAGTTCAAATCATTTTGTAAATCTAAGATGTCCTATACTTTTTTTTGTCATATGTGCATGCTTGATTAGACATAGTGTATGTTTGTGGACAGATATATTTCTCACATGACTATGACTGACTTTGGTGACCTTCTTTACCACATGCAAATCATTGACACATTGTAGGGACTACCACTGAAAATATGTGTTACATAAAACTTGCATTTTAGATGCCCAATCTTTGGACGTTGATCGCATATGGGAAATGGACGACTTAGAGCTCGAGTTCTCAACAGTTGTGTGGTGACATACAACCTAAAACGTATAAGTAACCAGACAATATATTTTCACTATTTCACATTCCAAACAGATAATTAAAATGGATATTCAAATGATGAGTTTGTTCTGTGTGGTAGCAGAGAAAACACATTAGATATCTTCATCATTTTTAGCTCCAAAGATTTCGTCTGGAAAAAGAAGAACTTATGTACACTAACATGTACTTCAACATTCAAGTCAGAGCTTTTAATCCCGTGTGAAAGTTACCATATCTTAATAATGTTAAAATTGATAATTTATTAATAAAATTTATCAATTTTTGAAGTTTTTTAAAAATAATTTTAATTAAAAAGATGAAACTTATATCTCAGATATTATACATTAGATAAATTTCATAAATTTGAATTTCATAAATTATTTTATTATGCATGTTGAATATGTATTATAGAAACATATAATTGATGATAAAAAAAATACATATACTTTTCATGTAATTCAGTAAAATAACATCAAAATATTGAATTGAAAAACAATATAGAAATATAAATTCATTTTGAAAAAAAAAATTCTATGTTTCTATAAAAACATATATGTATTATTAATTCTTGATTTTAGTGGAAACATATATTTATCTAATATTTTCTAAATATTATAATCTTTTTATTTTATCAAAATATGTCATATTTTATATCGATCCAGTACAAAATCAAAAATTTATTAATTATTGAGTATTGATTCACGGAGTTTTAATTGTGTTCAATTTTCTTAGCTTACATACTCATCATCCCAAACTCCTCTCGCTCTAAATAATTATTATCACTGCGAGATGGAGGCTAGGGTTTTAGGAGGCGATTTTAGGGTTTTGGGGGAGGAAGTGCAAGATGCTACTATGGAAGATATCGGGGGGAAGGAGAGACCGCCGGGAGATCCGCCGGATGTCCCAGGCTCGTGGGTAAGAAAAGTCGTAGGGTGTAGTGAGGGAGGAATGCCTGTTCCGGAGGAAGTTGTGGCTGAAGAGTTTGTGGAATCGAGATTGACGTTGGAGTTTCCGAATGGGGAGGACGGAGAGCCGGAGATCACGATAGGAGAGGAGGTTCTGACGGCCATGAATAGTTTGTGGAAGAGATGCATGATCGTTAGGGTTTTGGGAAGGAATGTTCCTATTCTCAGTTTAACCCGAAAGTTGAAGGAGTTGTGGAAACCTAAAGGATCGATGTATGTTATGGATCTACCTAGGCAGTTCTTTATGGTGCGTTTTGAGAAGGAGGAGGAGTATATGACTGCGCTAGCTGATGGTCCGTGGAGGGCGTTTGGGAGCTATCTTATGGTGCAAGCTTGGACCCCGGAGTTTGATCCGCTGAAGGATGAGATAGATACGACGCCCGTTTGGGTTCGTCTCTCCCATATCCCGGTGAATTTTTATCATAAGACGATACTGATGGGAATTGCTAAGGGGCTAGGAAGACCGATTAAAGTCGACTTGACAACTCTGAAGTTTGAAAGAGCTAGGTTCGCGAGAATTTGTGTGGAGGTGAATCTAAACAAGCCTTTGAAAGGGTCAGTGCTGATTAATGGAGAGAGATATTTTGTATCTTATGAAGGAATATCTGCTATATGTTCGAAGTGTGGTATGTATGGGCATCTCGTATACACATGTCCACGGAATAGTACGGAGCGAGCTATGGTTGCTGTGCCTACTCCAGTGGTCACGACACATGTGAACACTGTACCAGTGGTAATGGAAACAGAGTTTACGCAAGTAAGACATACGAGGAAAAAGACTGACCCACATAGACAGCCAGGAGGGACTACGCAGAGGAATGATGGGAGAGACATGATGGGGAAGAAGATGAAGGAAGTACGTAATGGTGGTTCCGTTGAGAAGATTAATGTGTCGAATCGGTTTGGGAGCTTAATAGGAAGTGGGGAGTTGGAGGAGATTCGAGATGATGTTGGGAGAGAGGGAGAAAATAAAGAGAATGAGAACAACGTTAATCTAAACGTCGGAGGTTCAAGTAGAGTGCTTGAGAAGGTAATGGCGTTTGCTGCAACTGGGGTCAAAGGGAACCAGTCGAAAGCCCAACCAGGCCTTAAGGAGAAGAAGGCAAATAATTTGAGAAGTCTAAATCTTCAAAGGCCGAAACCCAAACCTGCAGGGCCCACGCGAGGCCTTGTTTATGGGCCAGCTAGAGGGGAGATGAACTTATCGTTAAGTGGAAAGAGATTGAGAGTTGAAAAAGAGAACATCGGAGGACGAGGAGGTGTTTTCGCCGGAGATGGAGGAGGAGATGGGAGCGAGAAGAAACTAGAGCACGGTAGTGATCAGAGAAACATACCGGAGCAGTTGGTTTCGACGGAAAATCTGATTACAGATGGATCAGAGCTTGGTGAGGGGGAAAGCTCGGAGGGTGTGGAGGCATAACGATTTGCCCCGGTGATTCTGTTAGTTGATAAGAAATATCTGATGAAGTGCATTCTTTGGAATTGCCGGGGGGCAAATAAACCTCAGTTTCGCAGATCGATTCGATATCTGGTGAAGAGATTCAAGACAGATGTTCTTGCTGTATTCGAAACGCACGCTGGTGGAGTCGCTGCGGGTCGAATTTGTCAGGGGCTGGGTTTCGAGAATTCATTTAGAGTTGATGCTTGTGGTCAGAGTGGAGGCCTGTGGTTACTATGGAGGTCGGAAATAGGAGTGCTGGAGGTGATAAAGTCATCTGAGCAGTTCATTTTTGCTAGAGTGGGAAGTGGAACAGAAGTGATCAATTTGATCGTTGTATATGCTGCCCCTTCTCCGAGTCGGCGGGGTGGTCTATGGCAGGAGTTGGAGGAAGTTATCAGAACGGCCATTGGACCGGTTATTCTTGGTGGTGATTTTAACACAATTGTGAGATTGGATGAGAGGAGTGGAGGAAATGGGAGACTGTCCCAGGACTCATTAACTTTTGGTGACTGGATCAATGATATGTCGCTCATAGACATGGGTTTTAGTGGGAATCAGTTTACTTGGAAGAGAGGAAAATCAGCGAGTACATTTGTGGCAAAGAGGTTGGATAGGGTTTTATGCTGCGCCCAGTCGAGACTCAAATGGCAGGAGGCAAGAGTAACACATCTGCCGTTCTTGGCGTCAGATCATGCTCCATTATATTTACAGTTGACACCGGAGGTCCAAGGGAACGCATGTCGACGTCCGTTTCGTTTTGAAGCGGCATGGCTGCAGCATAGTGAGTTTCAAGAATTATTAACAGCTTCTTGGGACAGGGACATTGATACCAGAGAAGCTCTAGTGAGGCTGGGATTGAAACTCAAGAAGTGGAATAAAGAGGTGTTTGGAAATGTTCAGCAGAGAAAAGAGAAGTTAGTTACGGAGATAAAAGAAATACAGGAGAAAATTGAGGAGGACCTAAGTGATGAACTGTTGGTGAAAGAGGGTGAGCTACTCAAGGAATTTGAAATAGTTCTGGAGCAAGAAGAAGTGATTTGGTTTCAGAAATCTCGGGAGAAATGGGTTGCTCATGGAGATAAGAATACTAAGTTCTTTCACATGTCCACAGTCATAAGAAGGAGAAGAAATCGAGTAGAGATGTTGAGAAATGATGCTAATCAATGGTTAACAGACGCAAAGGAGCTGGAGAAACTTGCAGTGAACTACTTCAAAACCTTATACTCTTTGGAGAATGTGGATACTGAAGTACAGAGTCTACCGATGAGCGGTTTTGTGCGGCTTACGAGTCAGGAGCATACTTCTTTGAATAGACCTTTCTCTGCAGAAGATGTGGAGATAGCTGTAAGGAAGATGGGTAGTTTCAAGGCTCCAGGACCTGATGGTTTTCAACCAGTGTTTTATCAAAGGTGCTGGGAGACTGTGGGACCTTCGGTGATTAGTTTTATTCTTCGATTTTTTGAGGTTGGGAAGTTGCCGGAAAATACGAATGATGCTCTTGTAGTGTTGATACCGAAAGTGAGTAAACCGGAAAGTATTACACAGTTTCGCCCTATTAGCCTCTGCAATGTGTTGTTTAAAATTATAACGAAGGCTATGGTTGGGAGACTAAAGGGAGTTATGAAAAAGCTGATAGGTCCTGCTCAGTCGAGTTTCATCCCAGGCAGATTGAGTGCAGATAACATTGTGGTTGTTCAAGAGGCTGTTCACTCGATGAGAAAGAAGAAGGGTCAAAAAGGTTGGATGTTGCTCAAGCTGGATTTGGAGAAAGCTTACGACAGGTTGCGGTGGGATTTCTTGGAGGATACGTTACGTGCAGCAGGCTTGTCTGAGGGTTGGGTTAGAAGGATTATGGAGTGCGTATCTGGTCCCTCGATGAGCATATTGTGGAATGGTGAGAAAACAGATTCGTTCAAGCCCTCACGAGGACTTCGACAGGGAGATCCTTTGTCTCCGTATTTGTTCGTGCTGTGTATGGAGCGGCTCTGTCACATGATAGATAGAGCGGTGATGGATAAAAAATGGAAACCCATTAAGTTGTCTAGAGGTGGACCGCAACTTACTCATATCTGTTTTGCCGATGACTTAATCCTCTTTGCAGAGGCTTCAGTGTCGCAGGTTCGAGTGATAAGAGATGTGTTGGAGACATTTTGTAGAGCCTCAGGTCAAAAAGTCAGTCTCCCAAAGTCGAAAATCTTCTTCTCTGGTAACGTTACTCGAGAGAGAGGAGAATTAATAAGCCGAGAGAGTGGTATTTCATCAACAAGGGAACTGGGGAAGTACCTGGGGATGCCAATTTTACAGAAAAGGATCAACAAGGAGACATTTGGAGAGGTCCTAGAGAAGGTAGCATCACGTTTATCAGGATGGAAGAAACAAACTCTAAGCTTAGCAGGAAGGGTAACCATGACCAAAGCCGTCTTATCATCCATACCAGTGCACTCCATGAGCACGATACATATGCCAGTGAGTACATTGGACAAGTTGGATAGCTTATCAAGAAGTTTTGTGTGGGGTAGTGGCCAACATTTGATCTCTTGGGATAGAGTCTGCAGACCGAAAGCTGATGGTGGTCTTGGGATTCGTGTGTCGAGAGATATGAATAAAGCGTTGCTAGCGAAAGTAGGATGGCGTCTACTGAATGATAAAGAGGGATTATGGGCTAGGGTATTACGAGGCAAGTACTCAGTGGGTGATATGCACGACTCTTCTTGGATGGTTGCGGGTAGGAACGTGTCTTCTACATGGAGAAGTGTAGTAATGGGAATCAGGGAGGTGGTTGCAAAGGGGCATAATTGGGTTATTGGCAATGGAAGAGACATCAAGTTTTGGACAGATAAGTGGCTTTCACGGCAACCTCTTATGGGAGAAGTGCTTGGAGATCTTCCAGAGGGATATGAAAACATAACAGCTAGGGAGTTGTGGCTTGATGGTGGGGGGTGGGACCTCTCCAGAATATCTCCTTATATATCTGACGAGAGAAGACTTGAGCTTGTGGCAGTTGTTGTGGACACTGTGAGTGGAGTGAAAGATCGGTTAGCGTGGGGAGAAGTTCCAAATGGACAGTTTACAGTTAAAACGGCGTATGAATTAATAACAAGGGATAATACTCCAAGACAGCAGATGGAAAACTTGTTTAAAAGCATGTGGCGTGTGGTGGCTCCAGAGAGAGTTAGAGTGTTCCTTTGGCTAGTTGGGAATCAGGCAATAATGACAAATGCAGAGAGATATAGGAGACATCTCAGTGGAACTGATGTGTGCCAAGTATGCAAAGGAGGGGTTGAGACGATCTTACATGTGCTTAGAGACTGCCCTGCAATGGAGGGAATTTGGAGTAGATTCGTACCAAGTACGAAGAGACAGGCTTTCTTCTCGATGCCATTGCTTGAGTGGCTATACAGAAACCTGTATGATAATGATGCTCAAAATGAGATTCCTTGGGCCACGACTTTTGCTCTGGGCGTGTGGTGGGGATGGAAGTGGAGGTGTGGGAATGTGTTTGGAGATAATAGGCTTTGGAGGGATAGAGTTAAATTCCTACGTAACTTGGCTAGAGAAGTGATGCGTGCTAAGAAAACAGAGGAGGAAAGCAGGGCTCGTGTCCAAAGGGTGGAGATAATGGTAGGATGGACGCCTCCTCGAGGGGGGTGGATGAAACTGAATACTGATGGAGCATCACATGGTAATCCGGGACTGGCGTCGGCTGGAGGGGTGTTGCGTGATGGAGAGGGTGAGTGGTGCGGTGGATTTGCGCTCAACATAGGGAGGTGCTCGGCGCCTCTGGCGGAATTGTGGGGAGTCTATTATGGTCTTGTGATTGCTTGGGAGAAAGGTATCAGGAGGCTGGAGGTGGAAGTTGATTCCAAAATGGTGGTGGGTTTTCTTACGACAGGGATTGAAGATACTCATCCACTGTCTTTCCTGGTACGATTGTGCCATGGCTTCTTGACGAGGGACTGGTTGGTCCGAATTGTTCACGTGTATAGGGAAGCTAACCGATTAGCTGATGGGTTAGCTAACCTTGCGTTTTCTCTTCCTTTTGGGTTTCATCGCTTTGATGTTGTTCCGCTTGAGTTTGTTAGTTTGATACGAGAGGATGTCGATGGACTGTTACAGCCACGACAAGTTCGATTGTAATTTGAAGTTTTAGTTTAAATAAAATTGGGAGGCTTCCTCCCATCTTCCTACCAAAAAAAAAAAAAACTCCTCTCGCTCTCTCCAATACAAGCAACATGTTTGGCCAAAATTTTCTAATTCATACGAAACAAAATTTTCTGATTCATAAAACAATAAATGCTTAGATTTATGTCTAGATATAGATAAAAATATCCTCAAATAGAATTAACTCATACTTTTATAAAAAATTTAGCATATGAAAGATTTTTTTTCTAAAATAGCACTAATTTTTTTTCAACTCTGAAATACACTAATTGAAAATAAACAAAAAATATTATATTTTGGTTTAGATTTATTGATTATGATTCGGGTTTTAAGTACTAAAGGGGTGGATTGTGATTACTGTTAGATGTTAGAGTAGTTGTTTAATGTCTTTTGTCAAATTAATTTTATTTCATAAATTTTTATTGTTAGACGCCATTTTTGGAGAAACTTTTAAACAATAATATTTTAGAGATATGCCACTAGATTTATATGTGCTGACAAAAATATGAATTAGATGTATATATAACTTTTATCATGGAAAAATATCAAAAAAATTCTTACTTTCAAATTTAAGCTAAAAACGGAGTGCTAGTAGCCTTCCCTTGCTCGGATTCAATCCATGTTGGAATAGAATATTTACAATGTTTAGATTTCCGGCAAAGAAGTGAAACAATTTTCTTTTACCAAAAAAAAGTTTAAACTAGAAAGATTTATCGCATGATTGTAATCACCAATCTATAATATTATTTTTGAAGTAAATTTTAGCAATGGAGCTATCACATTAAAAGTTAGAGCGGTTAATATCAATACTACCCTTAATGAATTATATATATAAATTATTTAAAAAAAATAAAAACGAATTTGCTTTTTTAATAATATAAGTGATTAAAACTAATAA
This sequence comes from Brassica napus, assembly GCF_020379485.1. Taxonomy (NCBI): domain Eukaryota; kingdom Viridiplantae; phylum Streptophyta; class Magnoliopsida; order Brassicales; family Brassicaceae; genus Brassica; species Brassica napus. Next base: position 27,191,236 of record NC_063439.1, read on the forward strand.
TAATAAGAATTATCCAAAATCCAAAAATATATCATATTATAAAAAGATAATTCCTATATATATTATAACAAGATAATTCTTATTATATTGTGTTGTTATCTTATATATTTTATTGTTATCTTGAAATAATGTTTTTTTACTGTAAGAATTGAAAATTAAGATATGAAATTATCTATAATTAAATATTAATCAAAAAGCATTTGTATAGTTTTTTAATAATATAATTGATTAAAACTAATAATAATAAGAACTATCCAAAATCTAAAAATATATTTTATTATAAAAAGATAATTCATATATATATTATAACAAGATAATTCTTATTATATTGTGTTGTTATCTTATATATTGTATTGTTATCTTAAAATAATAATTTTTTACTATAAAAATTGAAACTTAAGATATGAAATTATTTATAATTATTTTTTGTTCCCTAATATTCTCATCTAGAACAACCCTTGTTATATGTTGGATAGTCGGGGGTGGATGGCAGTGTCCCTTTACTTTTTGGATATTTTTTATTATATCAGTTTTAATGAATTATCTAGTTTAATAAACTTTAATTTTTTTTATTTGGGTAATTAATTATATTAAATTATAATTAATAATCTAATCTAATAATTCATTACGGGTACAACAACATTAACAAGTCTATTTTTTAAGGTGAGAGTTTAAATAATTTCATATCTTAAGTTTCAATTTTTATAGTAAAAAATTATTATTTTAAGATAACAATACAATATATAAGATAACAACACAATATAATAAGAATTATCTTGTTATAATATATATATATGAATTATCTTTTTATAATAAAATATATTTTTAGATTTTGGATAGTTCTTATTATTATTAGTTTTAATCAATTATATTATTAAAAAACTATACAAATGCTTTTTGATTAATATTTAATTATAGATAATTTCATATCTTAAATTTTCAATTCTTACAGTAAAAAAACATTATTTCAAGATAACAATAAAATATATAAGATAACAACACAATATAATAAGAATTATCTTGTTATAATATATATAGGAATTATCTTTTTATAATATGATATATTTTTGGATTTTGGATAATTCTTATTATTATTAGTTTTAATCACTTATATTATTAAAAAAGCAAATTCGTTTTTATTTTTTTTAAATAATTTATATATATAATTCATTAAGGGTAGTATAGATATTAATCGCTCTAACTTTTAATGTGAAAGCTCCGTTGCTAAAATTTACTTAGAAAATAATATTATAGATAGTATAAAGAACTTTTCAAAATATTTATAATAAGTGAGATTTTTCAAAAAAAAACTTTATATTAATAAACAATAACTTATCGTGAAAGTGTTTGAATTAGTAATCCATATATTAATAAATAATTATACAATGATTATGTATGCATACGTGGACAAAAAACCTGGTTTTCAGATAAACAAAAATAAATTTCTTATTTTTTTGACCAAACTATTTTAAACCCCATTTACAGAAAAAAAAAGTATTTTAAATCCATTGAAATTTAATTGTTAAGTCTGCTAGTGAATGTTTAACGATTGTCTTTAATTTGGCGGCTCTAAAATAGTTTGGTCAAAGAAAGTATTAGATTTCAAAGGTTCCATATTAAAATTTCAAGATTAAAACAAATTACCTAAATTTGATATTTTATATGTTTCTAAAAATAAATTATCAAATATAAATTATATATGGTTTTGATAATATGTAATATGACTATATATCAAATATTCTGAAGAACAAATCTGTTTCTGATATTATTCAGTAGTCCCATCATAAATTTTTAATGTTTAAAAGTTTAAATAAATTAAATAAAAGAATAGAACCGATCAATTAAGAAAATCAGTTATATCTACAAACATGTAATGATATCAGTAAATTCACAGCTAATTTCGGTAAACTATTTTTATTTTCAACTTTTGATTACGAACCAATAAAATTCTATATTTTCGTTGACTAATGGCTTTGTTAAAAGTTAATTGCTAAATATTTACCAGCGGATTGAATAATTTTTAACAAATCTAAAATAACTTGATCAACGAAAATATGAAATGTATTCATGTTTAACTAAAACTTAATGGTTAAAATAAAATGTTTATGTATTAAATTTTTTTAACTGACATTTTATATTTTGGTTTATTGGTAAAAATGTTGTAACTGTAGTTTTTGTCATGGATTCGATTTACCTTGGTTACCTAACCGTGATATATTAATAGATTAATTGTGTACCCAAAAGCAAGGCCTCGTGGAATTAGTAGGTGGATTTAGAAAGTTTTTGGAACCCCACGGTTACCGGAAAAAAAAAGTTACATTCTTAAGTTGAGAATTATTTCGATGTTTTCACCTTTTATCATCTTAACATTTAACAGTTAGAAATATCGCAATCATGTCATCATAGCTGTATTTTATTGATTATTGCAACTTTAGATTTATTTGTATTTTGAAAAAACAACACACGTGGTGTGACTGCACTCCACAAAAGATAATGCCAGAGAGCTTCTTTTTTTTTTTCTATTTTAGGACCGAAATAACTTGGTCCCCACTATTATTATTATTTTACTTAAAATCATTAGTTAAAAAATAAAACCATAAATATAATTATTTGCGGTTTTGTTTATCCAGTTTTAGTATCTTTTTTTTTAAAATTATTTATATTTCAATAAAATTTACATTTAAAATAAAAATTTATTCATATCATATTATGTTTAATGATTATTTACTTTAAATTTATATTATTTTATCTGTTAATTAAATATGTATATATAAAAGTAACATATATGAGTTGATAAAATATATATAATTGTAAAAATATGATACATAAACTGATATGAAAAATTATATTTCTAATTATATTATTAATTGCTTTTTATTAACACCTAATATATTATTTACTGTCAGTTATTTAAAAAATATTAATTATTACCATATTTCTACAATCTTGTCAGATAATAGATATTTATAGAGAAAAAATATATTTTAGTGTTAATATAAATGTTATTAGTTATCACTATATTTAAAAATATTTGCCAAAATTATAAAATTATATGTGTTATAATTAGATTGATGACACTTTGAAATCTTATCTTTTTTTTTTGAAAAATAAATATGGTAAAAATTCGCAAACTCCCTCAACCCAACCAGTTAGGCCTTAAATTGTTTAAAATAAGATCAAACCTAACTGATATACAATAAAAAAAATTGGAATTTATTGGTCTGGAAAAAAGAACTGGAACCGTAATAAATAAAATCAAACCAAACCAAATAAATCTGGTTTTCGGTTCATATTTCTGGCGGGTGATTGAACTTCTGACCAGCTAATGTGGCGTCTTTATTAGGATTGGACTGACAGATAAAGGAATTAAAGCTCATCTAACACTTTAGCAACCAACTTGGAAAAAAAACAATTTATAATCGAATCCCAATAATGTCTCTGCAAAGCGCCTTCTACCATCCTTTATAGCGTAGAAAACAGTTGGAGTGATTAGAACTTTTATGTCCACTTGAAAGTAGTTAGATTTTATCGGATCCCTTGTTTGTGTCTCTGAATCTATTCGCTTTATTAGGTCCATTTGATATCGATTGCATTCTCTTTATTAGGTAACTCTCTTTTTCAGAAAAAAAAAAAAAAAACCCTGGTAACTGGTAAGAGAGAATATATCTAATAACTCTCGATCTAATTTCACCTCATTGCCTTCTCAATCTTCCAAATTGACTGTAATTGGATTGCATTTGAGTTGTAAGGATTTTACCTTTTTTTAGAATCTGAGTATCGTAAGATTCCAACTTTTTCGGAAAACTAAAATCCTATTTTCTGACAGGAACTGTTAGATGTTCTGTCTACACCAAACTTAGTCAAACTTGTTTCAGGTCAACAACGTGTTAATCTGAAATACTATCATTATTATTATTATTATTTAACAGAAAGATTTGATATTGAATGATTCTGAGAAAACTTGGTTGATCTTTTGTTTATCAGAGATGGCGGATGCGGCTAAAGATTTAGCTTCAGGGACTGTTGGAGGAGCAGCTCAGATAATCGTAGGTCATCCATTTGACACAATCAAGGTCAAACTCCAGAGCCAACCGGCTCCAACACCTGGTCAACCACCACGGTACACCGGTGCCTTCGATGCGGTTAGACAGACCGTTGCTGCTGAAGGACCTAAAGGTTTGTACAAAGGTATGGGAGCTCCGCTTGCAACCGTTGCTGCCTTAAATGCGGTTTTGTTCACCGTGAGAGGTCAAATGGAAGGGCTGCTTAGGTCCGATCTTGGAGTTCCATTGACCATTAGTCAACAGTTTGTGTGCGGCTCAGGCGCTGGTTTTGCTGTCTCGTTCCTTGCTTGTCCTACAGAGCTGGTCAAATGCAGGTCAGGTTCTTTTGCAAATCATCCTGGTTTAGATGTTTCTTTGTGTGTGTGTTCATTATTGTTTCGCTATCAGGTTGCAAGCACAAGGTGCACTAGCCTGCGCCTCTACCACAAGCTCAGTCGTTGCAGCCGTGAAATACGGTGGACCAATGGACGTAGCCCGTCATGTGCTACGATCAGAAGGCGGAGCACGAGGGCTATTCAAAGGTTTGTTCCCTACGTTTGCCCGAGAAATCCCCGGAAACGCAACAATGTTTGCCACCTACGAAGCTTTCAAGCGGTTCTTAGCCGGTGGTTCTGACACTTCAAGCTTAGGACAAGGATCATTGATCATGGCTGGTGGAGTTGCTGGTGCGTCCTTTTGGGGAATTGTTTACCCGGCCGATGTTGTGAAGAGTGTTCTTCAAGTAGATGATTATAAGAACCCTAAGTACAGGGGTTCAATGGATGCTTTTAGGAAAATTTTGAAAGCTGAAGGAGTTAAAGGTTTGTATAAAGGGTTTGGTCCGGCCATGGGTAGGAGTGTTTTTGCTAATGCTGCTTGCTTCTTGGCATATGAGAAGACAAGGTCAAGCTTGGGGTAAATCAGTTTGGTTTGGTTTGATTTGTTGAATGTTCCAATTTATTAATCTTCTAAATTTTCAGCAATTTTTTTGGATGATTCTTCTAACTTTTCGGCAAAAATACTGTGTATTTCTTTACACAATTGTATGTAACACTATATACTTACATGATTTTATATCATTCAGCTTAGAAATTTTTATTTCTGAAAAGAATTTGTTTTCCATCTATGGTCTGGCTAAAAGTAGATGCAGGCTCATTGTTTATATGTTGTGGAGGCTAACTAACTAGCGTATGACTAGTACTTGCATAGTTGAGTTTCAGCAAGAAAAAAGGAGGGAACTTATAACCGCTTTATCCTTAACAATCTCTTATTTACATTGCATTTCCACTATAAAAACAAAAATGAATATCTTTTTTGAGAAAAACTTACAAAGTCTATGGAGACGATGGAGCAACAAAGACATTCACTCTCTTCAGTGCCTATGCTCTCTAGGCTTGATCACTTAGATTTCGTTGTAAAATTTTCTTTCCCATCAACAATGATAAAAAGTGTTTTTTTCTGTTGTATTGATTCTAGCTGTGTTTTTCATATTGATTAATGTAGACAAATAATCTAGAAAGGCAACAAAACCTTCCTAAATGGAAAGGCGAAAGCTCATCTATTACACGCGGATTAATTGGTAGCGGCATGATGGTTAGAGAAGCTTATTTTAAAGGATCGTTACTTGACAGAATCGCTACTCTAGACACCAGGCTTCTCCAGGTATGATTTCACTATAAGTTTTAAACAATGGTTATGTTCAAATGAGTAATGTTTTAATGGTTTCTGTATATTGTCTTTAATGGTTTTTGTATGATATGTAAAAGATTTGTTTGGAGTTGGAATCTAGTAATGCATCTTCTAATTCAATTGGGGAGTCTGGTGAAACATCAAGCCAGAGGATTAAGAGAGATTTGACAAAGACAGTACTACCCATTTTTAATAGCTACATTAATCCTTTTCATACTCCCTTGCAACATCCACAAGACCCTAGGGTACATATCTTTTGTTTATTTATATTTATATATATAAGACGGTTGAATTTTTCATTAACATATTTACAAAAAGCAATCATATATACATAGCAACGGATCGTCATTGACTGCAACATATGATATTTCATGTCGTCACTCTAATAAAATTTTCGAACAGATTGTTTAAATCTTTATAAGAATTTAGCATATTGGATATGTCACTTTTCTGTTTATATAGACTAGCCATGAATTGTTTACATTGTATATATTCCTCATAATTGTTACGTCTTTTCTCTATTGTGGATTGATATCAATTAAAATCTCCGTTTATTTGCTAACTGTGACTAAAAATGTTATTATAATATGTAGGAAATTGAAACGAAGATTAAAGAAGAGACAGAGATGGAGATAAATATTGAGAAACCATTATTGGAGAATAAGAAGAAGAACATATGGTGACTATGGTTTATGAATCCGGTTTTACCGTGAATCTCCTATCGACGCATTTGAGCATTGTCTCTTTTTTGCTGTCAATCTCTTCGGAGAATCTATCTACTTTAACTTCCTGTGGTTTTAAGTTTTATTGTTGTAATCAAAGAGGATGGATAATTCCCTCTATCTACTGTATGTTTGAAGTTTAAGTTAATGAAATGAAAGGTTGCACAAAAAAAAAAAAAAAAAAAAAGAAAAACTTTGCTAATGAAACTTGCGAGCCAAAGAAGAAGACAAAATCTCCTAAGAAATTGTCTCGATGTAACTTATTGGGATGCTAATTTATTTTATTGGGACGGCATTATTTCATATTTCATTTGAACCTAAGTTCTTCTCAGCAAGTCTTTGATATTTTATCCACCAAAATTAGGACTAATCATTTTTGCTTGATATAATAATCAAATATGATATGACAAAATCTTTTTACCAAATATGATTCTATAAAAGAAATCTAGTGTGTGGCTTTCTATAGTGCAGTTTTTACTACTAATTTGACAGTAGGAATTACAATTCTATTTTATATATACTGATAAGACTAAGTATATATATATATATATATATATGTTCTCTGTTTATAATAACTCCAACAATATAAACCACTATTGTACTATAAAATGACTAGAGAACTGTTTATTTTTTTTTTGATGAAATTTCAAATTTATTGATCTATCAAAAAATGTTATTTACATATGTGAGCTACTCTAATCAGACTTTCAAAGATTAAATGAATATCCTCCTTTTAGGAAGTGAGTAGGAACCATCTCTGAAGTAATCCTCCATACTTGTGAGCATACTTGTATTTAAGTGAAATAATTCTGTTTCGCACTGCCTTATCTATGATCCGGCGCAAGTGATCAGTGGGGACTCTAGTCTGCTGGTGTCGTCGCGCATTCCTCTCCCGCCAGACATGGTAGATTGTGGTTTGCAGCAGAAGTTTGGCCAAGATAGTGTCCATTTCCAACGGCCGCATTCTCTGTATATGTTGTACTGTCCATTGCCAGTCGGGGTTTATGCCTCTACCAACAAGTCTCCGAGCCAAGCTTTCCCACACTGTATAGGTATAAGGACAAGCAAAAAAGATATGGTCTCTCGTTTCATCCCTTTCTCCACAGAGCTCACAGCCTTGTACCATCCCCCATTGCCTCATACGATCACCTGTAGACAATTTATTCTTCATAGCCAACCAAGTAATGAAAGCAAATCGTGGAACTCCTTGCGTGAACCAAACAACTCGACTCCACTCTACTACAGCCCGCTTAGACCTTATTTGTTCCCACGTGCTCTTAGTGGAGAAATGGTCTTGATAGTCATCAATCCCATGCTTCCACAAGACAGTGTCCCTACCCTTGTCAGGTCTCGGCGTTTCCCTCTCCAATATGGCAGCACATAGACCCATAAACCGGCGACTTCGTCGTCCTCTGATGCTCCATCCCGCCGGTGTTACTGCTTCACTGACCTTTGCGTGCCGCCTAATACCAAGATAAGTGGTTCCTGTTGGACCAGTGACATTAATCAACCTCCCTTGCCCCAACCAATTATCAAACCAGAAGTGACTGCTGTTACCATCTTTTATATCAACTCTGAAGAATTCGTAAGCCACATCTCGGAGCTTAAGCAATTTTCTCCAAATCCAGGAGAACTGTTTATTATATTACCTTTTAGGATGTACTATAAAGTCACTCCCCCAAAATATACAAATGTGTGGCTGTCGTTATATGTATAACTGTATATTCCACTACTTTTTATTATATTTTATTTTTACATGCATATTCCATTATAACTTGGTCAGTGGATTCTTCTTTAAAAAACGAAAATATATTTGAGCTTTCTTTCACGCCAAATTCTAGAATAAAAGAATTCGCAATGATCGGAATCAATATTGTTCGACCAAATGGACTTTTTGATGATGCTTGCACTCTTTATAATGCTAAAATAATATATATATATATATAGCAATATATTCATAAATATATGAATTATTTTCTAACTTTAACTTTAGGAAAAAATAATCAAATAATTTAATCACTAGCTTAAGATCCGTGCAATTGCGCGAGATGAATGTTATATATAAAACTAATTTTTATCAATTATTATTTATTTGTATTTATTTACGTATTATATATATAATTAAATTAGAGTAAAAACATAAATCAAAATAATACATCTAGTTTATTTACAATATTTTTTTGGTAAATAAATCAAAAAATCATTTTATTTATTTTATATGGTATATAATTAAATTTCAATGACATAGACATAGATATATAGTATATTTTAATATATATATAATAAACACAAAAATTTTAATGTGTGATTTTTAATGTAAATTTCAAAATTAAAATATTAAAGTTTTAATACTTTTTCAATAGAAATTTAAAAATTATCATATCTAAGTATTTTTCTATGTTATATAGTTTAATTTAAAACTATATTAATATATAATATGAATGTCTAGTAAATGAGTCTTCATAATCATACGATTTATGATCATTTATATATTCTTATTACCAAAAAAAATGTTAAACCATTAATCACAAAATTTTAGTGTGAGAAATTTAACATTTTTAGTAATTTATAGTCATTTTAAAAATTCAAAATATAACATATAAGAAAATGTTTATTTTTTTATTATATGATTAATGTGGTTGTTTAATATCTTTTAATAATATAAAATTAAACAAAAAAGAGCTAAGACACAAAAATTATGATCAAAAATTTATTATTCATAATCATTGATTGTCATATATACGTTAATCATATTAGTCAATTATGTTGCTTTTATTTAAAGAAAGTACGAGAATATTCTTTTGTATGCGATTTATGAATATAATGGTTAGTTTAATAAAAAATATAATATAAGTTAAGATGCATCAACTTATTTCTCTAAAAAAATTGAATTTCATTCTCATGGTGAGACACGTGGCTACAAAACAATGTTGTAATGTTTCTCAATCAATATACAAGGGATATGACAATTTGAGTAAGCTCCATTTCGTTGTTTTATGTATTATATGTTTTTAATATTATGAAATAATAATTCTATATTGAATAATAATAGTCAGTAACTATTATATATATAATTAAATTGGTGCGAACATATAAATCAATTTTATTAATCCAAACAATATTTTTTCGTATTTGATAGGATATATAATTAATTTTAAATGATATTAACATACATAGTATATTTTTAATATTAATGTCTATTAAATGATGCTTTCTACTCATATGATTTTTTGATCATTTGTATCTTTTATAACAAAAAAATTTAAATTACTCATAACAAAAATTTCATGGTGGAATTAATAGTTTTAGAAATGTATAATTTTTTAAAAAAATTAAGTTATCAATATTTGTTCAAAGCTTTTATCAAAAAAATTGTTCAAAGTAAAATTTGAAACTAAAATATTTATTTATTTTATATCGTATATAGTTTAATTTAAAACGATATATATATATCTTTTAATCTTAATAATTAATTAAATTAAAATTCTTACTTATATAATTTTGTACTCATTTGTATTTTGTCATAATAAAAATTTTAAACCATGGAACACAAAACTTGAATGTGAGACTTTTAACAATTTTTGTTATTTATAGCCGTTTTTAAAATTTCAAAATATAATATATACAGAAAAATCTAATTTTTTTTATATGATTAATGTGGTTGTTTAGTTTATTTTTATAATTTAATTAAACAAACATGATAGAAGATATATTAATTTTTATCAAAGTTTTATTATTCAAAATCATTAATTATCATATATACATTAGCTACATTAGATAATTTCGTAACTTTTATTTAAGAAAATAATAAATAACATTAATAATGAATTTAAGGTTAATTTAATAAAAAAATATTATATAATTAGATGAAACAAACTATTTCTCTATGATTCTAAGAATCATCTTATTGATGACACGTGTTTACAAAAAAAATGTAATGTTTCTTAATTAATATATAGAAGATATTATCTTTTTCATAAATAAACAAAATATTTTTAGCGTAATACAATTTACAGACTGCCACTCTACAGAACCCGTACATGGGATTTTCATTGATAACTCAGGGATATCCAATCCAAAAATCTGACTAATCTTTTAGGAGCAGGTTCAATATAGAGTTTTTATTGGGGTCATTTTCTAATTTTGCATTCTATGTTCGGACTCGCCTATTTTCATTGATAACTCGGGATATTCATCATGGTTGTTTCAGATTCAGCGAAGTGTATATACACATTTCAACCTTGCTGAATCTTTTTTTTTTGTCATGAAATAAAATTTATTGTCTCATCCGATGAGTACTCTAGAACTGAAGTTTTCAATTCTATTTTTTTCAACCAAGGAATTTTAATGGAATGTCAACCAACTCTTCTCTCCTCAACAATCCAAGCATTTTTAGAGACGGTTTCTAACTGTTCTTGCAATCTATTGATTGGGTATTTCAACGTCGATTCCAAATCTAACTTTATTGTGTTTTTTTTAAAGCGGACTTTAGAACAATAAGTGAGGTTTTTCTATGGATTTCTTTTTTTTAGCCACCTCTATTTTTATCATGTTTAGCTATTTTGTTTACCGTTTTACCGATTGTAACCGTTTTATTCCATTGGAATTTTAGTTTAGTACAAGTACTAGGATAAGACTCGCGCCTTGCGCGGGATTAAGTTATTATTTTTATTATATTTTGGAGAATGAAACAATAGTTTGGCTTCATTTAGATTACGGGTGTTCAATCCGAATATCGGGTTGGTTTCGGTTCGGTTCAGTTTTTTTCGGTATTTGGTTAGTAAAATATAACTACTATTCTAAATCCATATTTACTTTGACTTTAGTTTTTCACATACAATCTTATTGCTTTAAATCATTAGTATATATATATATATATTATTTAGTTTGAATATTTATTAAATAAAAATTCATATGCGTTATATTTTATGATCATTTGTAACTTATTATAACAAAAAAATAATCTATTGATCACAAAATTTTCAAAGTGGGAATATTCAAATTTCTAATAATATATAGACGTTTTGAAAAATTCAAATATAACATATAAGAAAAAATATAAATGTTTTTATTATATATTTAATGTGATTTTTTAATATCTTTCAATAATATAAAATTAAAAAAAAGAACTAAGATACCAAAATTGTTATCAAATATTTATTATTCATAATAATTAATTTTCATATATACGTTAATCATATTAGGTAATTTCGTAGCTTCTAATTAAGGAAAGTGCAAAAAAGTTCTGGTAGATTATTTATCAATTCGATAGTTAGTTTAATAAAAAATATAATGTAAGTCAAGATAGACCAACCTATTTTTCTAAGAATAGTATATTTTATATAGTCATTTATTAAATGAGAATTTATAATCATACAGTTCTATGATCATTCATATCATTTTATAACTCAATATTTAAATTATCGATAACAAAATTTTCAATGTGAAATCTTTAATAAGTTTATAATTTATAAATGTTTTTGAAAATTCATTGAAAGTTTTAATATTAAAATATTTATGTAATCTTATGGTATATAGTATAATCTATATATATATATATATATATGTTTTATTATTAATTGATATTTTTTACTCATATGGTTTTAAAATAATGTGTATCTTCTTATAATATTAAATAAAAGTTCATATTAATACAATTTTATGATCATTTGTAACTTATTATGACAAAAAAAATAATCTATTGATCACAAAATTTTCAGAGTGGGGATCTTCAAATTTCTAATAATTTATAGACGTTTTGAAAAATTCAAAATATAACATATAAGAAAAATTATAAATGTTTTTATTATATATTTAATGTGATTTTTAAATATATTTTAATAATATAAAATTAAAAAAAGAACTAAGATACAAAAATTGTTATCAAATATTTATTATTCATTATAATTAATTTTCACATATACGTTAATCATATTAGGTAATTTCGTAGCTTTTATTTAAGGAAAGTGCAAAACATTTTTTGGTACGTTATTTATCAATTTGATAGTTAGTTTAATAAAAAGTGTAATATAAGTTAAGATGGACCAACCTATTTTTCTAGGAATAGTATATTTTGTTTAGTTATTTATTAAATAAGAATTTATAATCATACGGTTCTATGATCGTTCATATCGTTTTATAACAAAATATTTAAATCATCGATAACAAAATTTTCAATCTGAAATCTTTAATAAGTTTATAATTTATAAATGTTCTTGAAAATTTATTGAAAGTTTTAATATTAAAATATTTATGTAATCTTATGGTATATAGTGTTTAATATATATATATATATATATTTATTTATTTTATTATTAAATGATATTTTTTACTCATATGGTTTTAAAATCATGTGTATCTTCTATAATAAAAATGTTAAACCATTGATCATTAATTTTTAACATAATAATTTTAATAGTTTTAGTCATTTATAGTCGTTTTTAAAAATTTAAAATATAACATATACGAAAAAATCTAAATTTTATTTTTATAGCTAATTTGATTGTTTAATTTATTTTAATAATATAAAATTAAACAAAAAATGATGAAAGAGATATACATTGTTATCAAATCTTTATTATTAAACTCATTAATTGTCATATATATATTAGTCATTTATGGTAATTCCGTAGGTTTTATTTAAGGAAAGAAAATATCATATCATATCATTATATCATATAGTTTGACCAACTTATATATATCTAACAACATATAAAAATCGAATGTGGACCTACTTATTTTTCAATTGAATGTAATTGACTACCTAATTGAGTGCCACCTATGCATTGAGGCCTCTTTTAATTAATACAAAATTGAGGTTACATTTTTTCAAATGTTCCTCAATTAATATATAAGGGATTTGGCGTTAAAGAAAAAGATACGATCCCATATGTAATGTATAATATGGTGTTAGATAAGTCAACTCGCAAATCGCAATAAATCAAGAGAAATCGATGTCAAAATTTTCTAACCTACTTCGAATATCCGTACAAATTTTAAAATGTTGATGATATATTCATTTCCCCCTTCAGGAATAAAATAAAAGATAGATTTAGAAAATAAATGACAAAGTAAACGATATGGAATCGGCGATAAACACAAAAAAACTATGTAGAATGAAACAAAATAACTATAACAAAATATACTATTGATATATTATTAAACAAAAAACAATAACAAATTAAAGAGTTTGATAATAATCATCAAAATCATATATAATTAAGTGTATGTGTACGTATATTTTATATTACCATAGACATTCAAATTAAGTCTTTTACTTTATAAATTAGGCTGATAGCTTCACGAATCACGAACAAAGACGAATAATATTTTAAAAATATGAGCATATAATGAAACTTTCAACGCCCCTAAATTATTATTTTTTTATGCTGATGCAAACTTTCATGAATACAAACAAATGGTGCTAAGTAGCCTAAATTATTTGTTGGTTAATTTCATGGTCTAATAAAATCAAATAAAAGTACAAAAGATTCAGTGGCTAATGACATTTATGTGGTAACCAATAATTAAAAATAAAACCAACAATCTTAAATTTACGTATGTACCCTTTATTTTTCAACGATTTATAGTTTTACACTTTCTCCCTCTCTCAAATTTCATCATCTCTTCGATTCCGACCCCAAATTGGAAGCAAGTTTAAATTCGACACCAATGGCAGATTCAGAGCCAATCAGAGAAGAGGAACAAGAGACTCTCCATCACCAAATGATTCCTTCCGAGCTGACTCACGACGAGTTCGCCGAGCTAACCGACTCAATCACCGAGTTCCACACCTACCAACTCGGTCCCGGTCGCTGCTCCTCCCTCCTCGCCCAACGCATCCAGTCCCCTCCGGAGACCGTCTGGTCCGTCGTGAGACGCTTCGACCGTCCCCAGGTTTACAAACACTTCATCAAAAGATGCTCCGTCGAAGAAGGCTTCGAGATGCGAGTGGGGTGCACGCGCTACGTGGACGTGATCAGCGGCCTTCCGGCGAACACGTCGAGGGAGAGGCTCGATCTCCTCGACGACGAGCGGAGAGTGACGGGGTTTAGCATCACCGGAGGCGAGCACAGGCTGAGGAATTACAAGTCGGTGACGACGGTTCATGGCTTCGAGAGAGATGGACGGATCTGGACCGTTGTTCTTGAATCCTACGTCGTGGATGTGCCGGAGGGGAACACGGAGGAGGATACGCGTTTGTTTGCCGATACTGTGATTAAACTGAATCTTCAGAAGCTCGCGTCGATCACTGAAGGTATGAGTCGGAATTCCCGCGACGGAGGAAACCCTCCGGTGATGTGAACACGAAAACAAATTGGGGAATTTCATCTTTTTTTTTGTTTAATAAAATTTTCCATTGTAACATTTTTTTTACTGGATTGTAATTTGCCTTTTGTCGTTATTGTTGTCTCCTGGATAATTGGAAACTGGAATGTTCGGTAAGTGAAATCAACGTTAGAGTAGCTGTTTACTTTTTACTTTAAGCCGTCTGAGAAAGAAAAAACTTGATCTGGCTCTTAATCTCGTATCTTGTAATATTTGTCCATAGTGCAACTAGCTAGTGTGTGTGACAATTTTTCATTAGCAAATAGAAGCGGAAACACGTTTTAAATTAAACTTTGTAAGTTGTGAAATGAAAAAATCATTGGCGATTCTTCAATCTAATTTTCAATTTTTTTCTGTTGTTGTTTGACAGCAAATATTCCACTGATTAAATAATTGTCGTGAACAAACTCACTCCATGAATATAGTGTGAAATTGAGTGGAATTAGAAAAGAATTTACTACAAAACAAAATTGGGAATGGGAATTAGAATGGTATCTTAAGTGGGGTTTTAGTGGCAAGCTACATTAATTTCCAAATTTAATATTTTTGATTATTATTTTTTGTCAAACTCCATAGTCTTAATTCTTAAAGGCATCTCTACTCCTAAACTATTTTCCACTCTAAAAGATGAGTTGGGCATTTAGTGGGAGAGATTGATTGACAATCAGGCCCATTAATAAGGTAACTGATTTTACAAAAGTTGGACTCGGATTATGAGATTATCTCTCATTTTTTAACTAAAGGGAGTAACATTTTATTAGTGGAAAGGCATATGTAGTAAGTAAATCGAAGATGTGTTAAAACAAAAAGGGTGAGTAAATCGAAGCGTACGGTGAGAATCTGAGGATGCTTCTCGTATTATTCCAATAGGAAAGAAAGGAACAAATCTAGTGGGTACTGCAAGTTGCCTGCCAACTTGGTTAATAAAAGAAAGTCAGAAAGTGAAATATAAATTTTATTGATAAAAAGTGTAAATCAAAGGGCCCAGACTTTAATGATATGATGTCTGTGAAGTGTGAACCAGTTAGACCATCTCCAATGTATTTCTCTATTTTTTCCTCTATAATAGAAGAACTCTATAATAGAGGTGAGTTTCTCTCCAATGTATTCCTCTATTTTTTCCTCTAAAAAGGAATATTCTTGGAAGATTCTTTTTTTAATTTTACATTTTACACCTCTAACTTGTAAATGTTGAAAATTAACCCATTCATTATATTTTTTGAAATTTTTTCATAAAATTGCAATATTATTTAAATTAAACATTTTATTAAAAAAGACATTAGACAAAAAAATAAAACAAAGTACCATTATCTAACAATCATTATTACTAAATGTTTCTCATAAATGATCAATTAATGCATTCCGAAGTGAGAAATAAGCTTCTTTATCTTTGATTTTTCTGAATCGACTTAGAAACTCTTGGAATCAGTTATCTTCATTATATGGTATTTGGACTTCCGGAGGTGGAGCTTCTCTTTCAATTCCAATCGGTGCATCGAGATCACGCTCGTCCTCAATAATCATATTATGTAAAATTATACACGTAGTCATTATATTATGTAGTACTTTTTTTTCCAAAAACGTACATGCCTTTCACAATCGCAAAACGTGATTGTAAAACTCCGAATGCATGTTCTACATCTTTTCTACATGCTTCTTGTTGTGCTGCAAAATATTTTTTATTTGGAGTATTAAGTTGTTTTAATATGTTGTATTCATTAATATTTAAATAAAAAGTCTTTGACTTTTAAATAAAATAATAACTTTTTTATTTTATTTTAATTATAATTGACTTTTAAATAAATAATAGTATTTTTATTTTAATTATAACTATAGTTATAAAAATTAATAATTAGTATGTAAACAAAAAGGTGTGATTTTATATTGTAAGAATTGTATTTCTTCATACACAAGTATTTTAGTTACAATCATAAAAAGTTTAAGGACTACTTTGTAAATAAAAAAGTTTGCCTCTATTATAGAGGAATGCTATTTTTTCCTCTAAATATAGAGGAAAAAATAGCAATCTCTATTTTAGGGGAAGAAATAGGGGTGGGTTGGAGCTGATTTTACTCTATTATAGCATTTAGAGGCAAATATAGGGAAGGGTTGGAGATGCTCTTAGATGATAGGATTTTCTAGCACCACGACTTTAATGATTAACATCAACCTTCTTTTGTTTAACTATGAGTAGGATTGGGGTACCTAAAGTTTGAAAAATCTATCATCCAATTTTTGTTTACTGTTTTTTTCTTTTCTAAATCCATTTTGTAAACTTTTATGGTAGTTGTTGTACTATTTTGGCAATCTTTCTAACCCAACAAAGCGATATTATGGTTTAGCTTCTCAAAACCAAGAGAAGTGTGTAACCACGCGGTGGAAGGGAAGCTCGATACGGTGACCCCGAAGTTTGTTCCTCCTTTGCCATGCGAATATGAACTATTGCTTTCGGTCTATATGAATGTCTAGAGAATAGTTTATATGTGAGATGTACCTCCACACAAGAGTTAGATTTGTTTCTTTAATAGATCCGGATTTAACCTTCTTCAATTACAAAAAAAACTAAGAATATGCATAAATGGTATTCTTAGCATTATTGTAGTAGAGTAAAACAAATTTATACACAGTTACTCTAGTTTTCACCAATGGTAAAATATGTTTTAGCTTATTTATTCTTAAAAAAAAACAAAAATAGAAAAATAGGTTACTCTACATCAAATAAAAAAAGTTTCTCTCTCAATTTTGTTTTTTTTTCTTTCCTTCCAAATTCACTTTTTTCACCACTTTACTCTATTGAATACAAATCATAATCTAACTTTCGGAATAATAAAATTTAAAATATTTGTAAGAATTTGTACCACTAAATAGATGGCAGTTGTGTGAAGATTTTTGAACATTTATTTTCCGAAACCTTTTAATTTTTATTCACTCTTTTATGTTTTTGTTTTTATCATTATTTTGGGTGAAATAATATCTCTCGAGACTCTTCTAAGTATTTGGTATATAGAAATGGTGCAGAACATATTTGATGGAGATAAAATAGTAAACATATTAATAAAAACTGATAGTATTTGTCCACTCCATATTTGTTTTGGTTACATCATTTGATTCAATTTCTATTCAGAGCTTTATTATTCAATGAGAATATGCATAGAAAGAGGTGAATTGGTGAGGTAGGCAATATAGTATAAATTTTCACGAAAACATGAATATAGCCTTTAAAAAAAACATGAATTTATCTTGTCCATACTTCTCTATTCTAGGCCTTAATACATACATGTAACAAAAATTTTAACGTAAGTCTATAGTAATTTATCTAGTTTTTTTTTGTTGGTATCGTTATTATAATTATCATTTGAGTTTATACTTTGATATTATATATATTGCTAGCTTATAAAATTTGATAGCCTTGTCGTTTGTCGTCAAGTTTCGTAGACGTCTTGTATAGCTGATCAACTATATTATTTCGTAAGTTGCAAACATAATAGACAATGGTCAAGAATATATTAGTAAGGTATCCCCTATATATATTATAAGATAAACAACATATAAATGTTGATTTTCAAGCATTAAATCCAAACTCAACACTCCAATTATCCAATACATAAATCGAAATGAGCAATTGTCTTCCTAATACATGTTACATTGTGTTTACAAGACTATATTTATACACACTACTATTAAGCTATTGATTTTTCCATAATGGACTGAGCAAAGGGAAGAAAAAGCCTGGTGATGGCGGAGGTAGAGACTCGTTACCGCCTAAAAACCGCGGTGAAAACGCGAAATTGGGTGATAATAATGGAAACGGCGATCTTGGCGTCGGAGACAAAACAAACTGCGAAACTGGATACTGGAATAACATTGGATTAGGACCGGTTTGTTGTGAAGGATGTTGAGATAAGCTTGAAATAACTTGAGATACAAGTTACCTAATTCTATTGAGTTATAGATTAGGAAAATATCTATTTATGATTCCTAATGAGTTTAGGAAAGTTTGAGTTATATATAAGGAGATGCAAAGTGTTGCATAACTTATGAGTTGTTAGAATTTGAGAGCTTAAGTTTTGAGAGAGTTTCTTAAGCATTGAGATTAATAAAGAGTTTGAGTTTGAGATAATACTTTGTGTTCTTGAGCCTGTGATTCTATATTTGGTATCAGAGCCAGATGACAGACATCAAAGAAGAATCCGAGACGAGTAACAAGAAGAATGGGTCGTCCTCTATCAAATTCCCAATGCTTACCTCTACAAATTATACGGTTTGGGCAATGCGGATGAAGATTGCCCTAAAGGTGAATAAGGTATGGGAATCTATTGATCCCGGCAATAAGGATGAGGAGAAAAACGATGTAGCCATTGCACTCTTATTTCAATCCATCCCCGAGGCATTGACATTGCAAGTCGGAGATCTTGACACAGCAAAAGCAGTTTGGGATGCGATCAAAGCAAGACATGTCGGAGCTGAAAGAGTAAGAGAGGCAAGATTGCAAACGTTAATGGCTGAATTTGATAGGTTAAAGATGAAGGATGAAGATACAATAGATACCTTTGTCGGAAAGTTATCAGAGATTTCATCTAAATCCGCATCTCTCGGTGAGATAATTGAGGAATCAAAGCTAGTAAAGAAGTTCTTAAAGAGCTTGCCCCGGAGAAAATACATTCACATTGTAGCTTCACTGGAACAAGTTCTTAACCTAAATACTACAAGCTTCGAAGACATCATTGGTAGGTTGAAAGCATATGAGGAGAGGATTTGCGATGAAGAAGATGAGCAACACAATGACCAAAGCAAATTAATGTATGCAAATATGGAGAATCAACAAGAAGGCTACGGTGGCAGAGGCAGAGGCCGTGAGGGCAACTATGGAGGTCGTTTCCGTGGACGGGGAGGCCGTTCTAACTGGAGAGGGAGAGGACGTGGCCGTTTTGGATCTTACCAATACGGTGCATATAATCAAGAACGAGATGCTTCCCACATCACCTGTTACCGATGTGATAAAGTTGGCCACTTTGTAGCTGATTGTCCAGATAGACTACTTAAACTTCAGGAGACTGTTGAAAAGAAAGATGATGATACTCAAGAAGCTGATGAATTGATGATGCATGAGGTGGTTTACTTGAATGAGCAAAGGGTAAAACCGAGTGAATTTGAGGCAGATTCCGACACCAAGAACGTCTGGTACCTTGATAACGGCGCGAGTAACCACATGAGTGGTAACAGATTGCTCTTCGACACCGTGGATGAGACAATCACTGGGAAGGTTCGGTTCGGAGATGATTCAAGAATAGATATACGAGGAAAGGGTTCAGTGCGCTTCATATTCAAAGGAGGGGAGAAGAAAATCTTAAGCAATGTGTATTACATACCAGGCCTAAAGAGTAACATTGTCAGTCTTGGACAAGCCACAGAAAGTGGCTGTGAAGTAAGGATGAAGGGCGATCAGCTGTTACTGTTTGATCGCAGCGGAAAACTGATGGTCAAGACAACTAGATCAAGGAACCGGCTGTATAAAGTCACTCTTCAGGCCGAAAACATTCAATGTTTAAGCCTAAAAGCAACGACTGAGTCATCAAGATGGCATGCGAGGCTTGGTCACGTCAATCACGAGACAATGAAGACGATGATTAATAAGAGACTAGTCGAGGGCTTACCGGACATCACAGTGAACAAAGAGACGTGTGTGTCATGTCTACGTGGGAAACAAACAAGACAACCATTCCCAAAGGAAACCTCGTATCGAGCCGTGAAACCTCTCGAGCTCATACACGGTGATTTATGTGGACCGATAACCCCACCCACACCGGCTCATAAACGATACGTATTGGTGCTAATAGACGATTACTCGAGATACATGTGGACAGTGTTATTGAATGAAAAGAGTGAGGCATTGGAGAAATTTAAAAAATTCAAGACACTTGCTGAGCAAGAAACAAAGACTGCGATACAAACATTACGAACAGACCGTGGAGGAGAGTTCACATCTCGAGATTTTCAGAACTACTGCGACACACACGGAATTAGGAGACACTTAACAGCACCATACTCTCCTCAACAGAACGGAGTGGTAGAGCGACGCAACCGAACACTTATGGAGATGACCAGGAGCATTCTAAAGCATAGGAACGTACCTAATTTAATGTGGGGAGAAGCGGTACGACACTCTACCTATCTGATCAATAGACTTGCCACAAGATCGTTACTTGGCAAGACTCCATACGAGATGCTACGAGAGAAGAAGCCAAACCTATCGCACCTTAGGATTTTTGGGTGCATTAGCTATGTTCGAACTGAAGTGGCCGGGAGGAGGAAGTTGGATGATAGGTCGAGAGTATTGATACATATGGGTACAGAACCCGGCTCTAAGGCCTACCGTTTGTACGACCCTATAAAAGGGAAGATCGTAGTGAGCCGTGATGTCACGTTTGATGAGAGCCAGGGGTGGAACTGGAGTAAAACAGAAGAGAGGGAAGATGAGAACTCCGAAACATTTAAGGTTGACTTGCGTATTACGGGTGATGAAGAAAAGGCTAAGCAGCATGATGTGGGTACTATAGCTATAAGCGATGGAGATACAGATGATGAGTACGAAGGTTCTAATGGGGAAGAGAGTGAGGATCAAACAGAGTTGAGGAGATCAACAAGAAACAGAGCAAAGCCTACCTACCTAGACGACTATATCCTACTCGTGGAGTATGAGCATGAGCGTCTCTTGATGGCTGTTAATGACGAACCATGGACGTTTGATGAAGCTAAGGAACTGAAGGTGTGGATCGACGCGTGCAAAGAAGAGCTTTTATCTATCGAGAAGAACAATACATGGGTATTGGTTGATCTTCCTACGGGAGTAAAGCCTATAGGCTTAAAGTGGATTTTCAAGATTAAACGAAACGCGGATGGTAGCATAAACAAGTATAAGTCACGGTTGGTAGCAAAGGGCTACGTTCAGAGACATGGTATTGACTACGACGAAGTATTCGCGCCTGTGGCTCGTATGGAGACAATCCGACTAGTCATAGCCATTGCAGCATCTTTGGGTTGGGAAATACATCATCTAGATGTAAAAACGGCTTTCCTACATGGTGAGCTAAAAGAAGAAGTATATGTTACACAGCCAGAAGGTTTTGTATCTCCAGGAAAGGAAGGCAAAGTGTACAAGTTAAAGAAGGCTCTCTATGGACTGCGACAAGCGCCTCGAGCATGGAACGCCAAGCTTAACAAGATTCTCTGCGAGTTGAGGTTTCAGAGGTGCTGTAAGGAACCTTCCGTGTATAGGAAGGAAGAGAAGCGGGGACTTCTGGTCGTAGTAGTGTATGTCGACGATTTACTCGTCACTGGCGTCTCTCTACAATCGATCAACGAGTTTAAGAAAGAGATGGCGATGAAATTTGAGATGAGCGACCTTGGTAAGCTTACATATTACCTCGGTATCGAAGTACATCAACACAAAGAGGGAATCATGCTTAAACAAGATAGATATGCAACAAAGATCCTTGAAGAATGCGGAATGGCGTCGTGCAACTCAACCCATATACCAATGGATATAAACGTCAAGTTATCAAAAGCGCAAGAAGAGAAGAGCATTAATGAAACAGAGTATAGAAGAAGCATAGGATGTCTCCGATATTTACTTCACACCCGACCAGACCTGGCCTATAGTGTGGGAGTTTTGAGTCGATATATGCATGAACCAAAGGAGTCACATGGTGCAGCTTTAAAGCAGGTACTGCGGTACTTGCGCGGAACCTCTTGTCTCGGTCTCTCTTATACTCGAGAAAAAGAACTAGAATTGATTGGTTACAGCGACGCGTCTCATAATGTCGATGAAGATGATGGGAGGAGCACCACGGGCCATGTGTTCTATCTTAAGAAAAATCCAATAACATGGTGTTCTCAGAAACAAGAGATCGTTGCACTCTCATCGTGTGAAGCAGAGTTTATGGCAGCCACAGAAGCAGCAAAACAAGCCATCTGGCTTCAGGAGTGCTTAGGCGAGATCATTGGAGAAACGTGCAGGAAAGTAACAATTCGAGTGGATAACAAGTCTGCAATCGCGCTTACAAAGAACCCTGTGTTTCATGGACGTAGTAAACACATACATAGGAGGTTCCACTTCATCCGAGAGTGTGTGGAAAACGAGCAAGTTGAAGTAGAGCATGTTCCGGGAAATGTGCAGAAAGCTGATATACTAACAAAGTCACTTGGTAGAATCAAATTCAAGGAGCTGAGAGATTTGATAGGCATTGAGGATTTGTCAAATGAGAAGTTCAAGCTTAAGGGGGAGAATGTTGAGATAAGCTTGAAATAACTTGAGATACAAGTTACCTAATTCTATTGAGTTATAGATTAGGAAAATATCTATTTATGATTCCTAATGAGTTTAGGAAAGTTTGAGTTATATATAAGGAGATGCAAAGTGTTGCATAACTTATGAGTTGTTAGAATTTGAGAGCTTAAGTTTTGAGAGAGTTTCTTAAGCATTGAGATTAATAAAGAGTTTGAGTTTGAGATAATACTTTGTGTTCTTGAGCCTGTGATTCTATAAAGGAAACAAACCAGTTGATGGCTGAACCGGGTTTTGGTTGTGTGGTTGAGGTTGGTTTCCAACCGGGCTTGATTCGATCAGGTAACGCATATAAGCCGAGATTGGAGATTCGGCCGGGTTGATTGATAATTGGTTAATAGGTTGAACCGGTTCAGAGGCCATTGGATTCGATTGAACTGGATGTGGAGGTGGAGGGCGGTTTACTTGAGTCAAAGGAGCTGGTCTAACTTTGACCAACCGTGAATTTGGAGGTTTTGGTGGGTTTGAGTTTGTTGACTGTGGAGGATTGACAGAAGAAGCTGAGCCGAGTCCGGTTAACTGTTGAACAATGGATCTGAAATCGGTCTTGTTAATGTTATAAACCAAAGCTTGAGGATTTTGTTGTTGATTTTGCTGGTTTGATGGCTCTTTACGGATGTTTTTTCCCATCTTATTCACACCTAGATGATGATGATGATGATTATCATTATTGTGATCATCCATTATTAAACCTGAAACAAACTAACAAGAACAGAATAAAAATATTCTTAGAGAGAGATTAGCAGAGAACCCACAAAGCCTTAATCTATTAGGTAATCACAGTTTCTGGAACACAGATTTGAACAAAGAAAGTCTCTAAGACAAGAGAAATCATAGGGGTTTTTAAACCTTTTAACGAGAAAGAGAGCTTACGCGTTTTCAGAATTTGACCGGAGAAATGAAGATTTGCAAAAGAAAGAAGAACAAACCAAAGAGGCTTTAAAGATAAAAACAAAGGAAAGTATGGCTTTCTTGACTTTCTTGCTCTCATCCCTTCATATATTTCTTTTAATTTTTTTACTTTTACAATCTTAATCTTATAGTTATTCAATAACGAACAAGTGGATTAAACATATCAACAAGTTGAGTACTAGTGTCAATAACATAAATTTGTTTATTGCAAAGATTTTTTAAAAAAATATACATTCATCAGTCTCGCTGGAGAAATAATCTCAAAGAACCAAAAAAGTTTTTTTTTCATACTCTTATATTTAATGAAATAAGACAATTTTGATTTTGCTCTTATTTTTCCCTCTGAATCAAATTTACAATTTCAAATTTTTATATCTCAGTAATCGAGGTCAAATTTCACCTAGTTTTACCATTTTACCAAACTCTAAATTTTACCAAGTTTTACAATTTTACAATTTACAAGTTTTACAATTTTATCAAGTTGTACTTAAACGATTGTACATCTTAGTATAACTAGGCACAAAGTTTTACTAAGTTGTACCATTGTCGAGGTACAACTTTGTAAAACTTTGTACCTAGTTTAATCAAGTTCTACAGTTATACAAAGTTATACTTGAATGACTGTATAACTTTGTAAAACTTTGTTTTTAGGTTAAAAAATTTCTTTTACAGTTTTTATATATACTGTAACATGCCAGATCTAAAAGAGAAAATCAAATAAAAAAATGAGGAAATCGTAGAAAAATCTTAAATCGCGAAGAAAGACCACTAAAACAGAAAAAAAAGAAGAAAACAGATCGAATTCATAAAAGAATAAAAGAGATTCAAAGAAGAATATATATGTTGAAGAACAAGAGAAAAACATAAGGAAAAACATAGAATTCATAATAAAAAAAATCGAAAAACAAGAGATTTGGATCGAAGAATGAAAGAGAAGAGAGAAAAAAGAGAAGAGGAAAAAAATGAAAATGAAAAATGAAAGAAAGATCTATGGGTCCGATTGGTAATGACTGTGACTTTAAAAATTTTACTGAAGAAAAAATTTGTAAACTTTTTGTTGTGGCTATAGATTTTATTGCTTTAGAATTTTATAGAAAGCTCCAAAAAATGCTCTGGATTTTTGGCTCTACAGAGCACTTGTACAGTTGTACGTTATTTCAAGATGTTATTTTGATTTTTTTATTAAAGCATGATTGCTGTGATTTAGTGTTGTATAAATAAATAGGGCTATGACTAGTACCTACAGTCACTACCAATCACACTCTGTAGAGATAGTAAGGAAAATTAAGTTAAATGGCATAGCATGTAAATAAGTGCATTTTTTTTTGAATGAATGTCAAATTTATTCAATCCAAAAACGTTGTTACAAGGAGTGCAGCTTGACTTCTACCAAAAATGGCTAAAAAAACTGAATTTACACTTGAGTAATCTGATTAACTTGTGTGGTAAGCAAACTAGACTGACATTGCTCCTTCATATCTTTTTCTTCCGGTATGTTGAATTGTGGAGATCCTATTACGAATGATTTTATCATTCATATGCTGCAAACTACTGGCAGGTTGGTGATGCTCCCCATGCTTCCTACGGTTTCTCTCCCTCCAAACCAAGTAAACCACTGCCTACAACAGATACCGAAGTATGAAGCAAGTAATCTTATCCCAATCCCAATCTCCAGCAGCTAAAAGGAGAACCAGACTGTCCCAATTATTGGTGTATCTGGCTCCCATAATCCTTCCTGCTAAACCTCTCCAAATCTCCTCATAATAAGAACACTCGAAAAATAAGTGATTCCGAGTCTCCATAGTGTGATTACATAGCAAGCAAGCTGTTTCAACCTGAGCGTACCACTTAACCAATCTATCGCAAGTAGCAAGACGATCTTGCACAGCGAGCCAGGTGTGTATGGAGTATTTTGGTGTCGCCAGGGGGAACGAGACTACTCCATACCATTGTTTCTTAATTGCTACCGTTCGAACTAGGTGCCAAGTGTGCTTAGTACTGAAAACCGGTTGATAAACCTCGACCTTTCCCTTCCACAAGCGAATATCTTCTTCATGATCAAGACCATGCATTTATTAGAGGTATATTAAAATTTTAATCAGATTTTGAATTAAAAATTAATCAAAATAAAATAGAATTCAGAGGAAGAGTATCTGAAAGTATCTGAGATTTTTTTTCTTTTTCTAGTCAATAGCATAAGGGCATTTGATTCGTTTGTATCTAGAGCCCGTGTTAATGTTTAATATTTTAGTTTTCAGATAATTATATAGCTTTTTTTTTGTAAAAGAAAAGGGTTAAACCCGGATCTATTAAAGACACAGATCTAACCCCCGGGTGGAGGTACAGCCCACGGATAGACCCTCTCCTGGGCATTCAAATGAGCCGAAAGCAATAGCTCATATCCGTGTGGCCAGCGGAGTTCGAACCAAGATAATTATATAGCTGCCTATATTCTTCTTTGGTTCTGAAGAATTCATATAATATCAGAATGAATTCCTAATTATGACACGACGCTATTATCTTCGTGCCTGTTTAAAGCAAAATCAGCACGTCAAATCCGCATTGCTTTTTCGAAATTACGTAGTGCGAAAGTTAGGCCAGTTGCAGTGATGATTTCCTTGACTTTCAAGTCGAGTAACATATATTCAAATATGCAAATTAAAGATAACCTTTGTTGTTTGTTTTTCCTTAGTTTCATTTTGTTTTGTTGTTAAACCATAATTTTCTGGACAATAATAACTTCGATACATTTCCAGTTGAATAACATAAATAGATAGTATGCCAACTGTACATGTTGTTGGGAAATCCTATAGAATGAACTTAGGATATCTCCAAAAAAACATTTTATTTTTAAGTCTACAAAATTCCATATTTGAAATTTAAAATGTTCTTCACCAAAAACAAAACCTCAAACTTAAATTCAAAAGTATACATATTTTATATTATAATTCTTATGTTTGTGATTACTTAGTTAAATCTATTAAACTTTAATAAATAACTATCAGATAAATAAAAATATGAGAACAATATTGATAAGATGCTACGTTAAAATACACATTTTTACGTAGAAATACATAATTAAATATTAGATTGCAAGCAAAACATCACATTATTCTATAAAACTATACCAAAAGTAATAATTCAGTTGTTGATACCTTTTATCATCAAACGAACAAATCCAAAGTGCAACAAACAGAGAAAATATGAGATATAATTGAATTACGAATGTAAAATGAAGTTAAAAATTTAGTTTTTAATAAAAGGAAAATAAAAGATTGTTAAAAGACTTAATTTTTATTGGTGACATTATTACTAGAGATGGCAATCATAGATCTGGACCGCGGGCCTGGCCTGTAAAGGACTGTCGCGGTACTGTATTGGGACGAAGTTTTCTACGCCCGTAAATTTGCGGGCCTCACGAGACGGGTTTTTGCCAGACTGGATCTTTTGTTGGATGGACCAAAACGGGTCATACGAGATTACATGGACCCGCATTTTTTTCTTCATTTCTTATTTTACATGAAAAAAACGATAGAGAAAGTGAGAAGAAAGCGATTCTTGTGACTTTTTCCCCATAAAACATAAGGAGTTCCGGCGATGATGATTTGAGCTACGGTGATGATGATTCGAGCTCCGGTGATGACGACTCCAGCTCCGGCAATGACGATTCGAACTCTGGTTGTGTTTTTATTTGGTTTTCTCTCTTTATTATACACAATTATGAATTGCTTTACTACAATGTGATATTATTTGTTTAAGTTGATTGGTTTTGTTTTCAGTACTGTGAAGTGGTGTTTTTCTTAAATTAAATTAGGTTACAATGGTGTTGTTTAGAAGAAAAGTTAGTTGTATATCACGTCACTTGTATAATTTGGCAAAATGATTCACGAATTTTTTTGCAATCCAAATAATTAAAAAAGATATAGTCTAATAAAAACATACAACACTTGAGCCAAAGACAACAGCTCAATCAGATTTAAACTCAACAAAAACTTATGTTGATAACAAAAAAAAAGGCTTTTAACTCAAGAACGCAAACACAAACAGAACTTTGTGGCATTGATTTTGATAAGGCTTTAGTGAAGCTTAATGAGCTCTCTTCAACTCTCTTACACAAACAACGTCCTTCGCACGGGAGATAACTAGTAGAAAAATAACGAAAGAATCTATTAATAAATTTTGTATTAAAATCATAAAACGATACTTATTTTGAAACGAAAAAATTTCTGTACAACGAAATTTAATTGAAACGGAGGAAGTATTAGTTATCAGAATATTGTAACTGAATTTAAATTCTACAAAATAACTATCAAGACATAATATAATTTAAATTAACTATAATCATTCGAGTATTTATATCGGATTTTGTTAGGTTCAGATTCATTTTTGGGTTGCTGTGCTTCAGGTTTTTGTTTTCCAAATTGTAGCCCTAGAGTTGCTCAAAGCTTTCTTGCCATACTATCTAAAATTTCAAAAATTAAAATATTAATGAAAGTGGCATAATGGTAAATTGAATAGATTCTAAATTTCAATCATGTAAATATGATATGGAAACATATCTAATGGAATTGACTAAATTTTACTTGCATATATGAAAAGTTGGAAATCAAACATTAAATGTTGACCAATATTATGAAATAAAAATAAAATATTTTTTACTAAAAATGAAAGTGAATATCCTATGGAAATATTTCTTTCTTTTTTTGGTAAATGACATATTAGTTTAGCTGCATAAAATTTTGATCCAGTTTACATTTTCTTTAACAATAAGTTCTCATTCTTCTGTTTTTCAAAGAAACAAATAAAATAATGAAATTTATCTTTTCTTTTGTTGTGTTCTTTCTCTTCCTCAATTGTTTAGCCACCGCGCAAACTCTGATCCAAAATTGTTGCAAGAAAGCGACAACCACAGATCCAGATCTCAATTATGACATATGTGTTCAATATCTTGAAAATGACCCGCAAAGCAAAAATGCAACTAGTCTCAAAGAATTGATCATAGCAATAACGAAGAACGCTGCATCCAAATCAACTAACGTGAAAAGGATCGCTGAGGAGATTCTCAAGAAGAACCTGACACATGGTGTTGAGGTACCTTTACGTGCTTGTCTCGAACTTTATGATGATGCTAATGATTCTTTGAACGATACTTTGAAATTCGTCGATCTGGGCGATTACAAAAGCGTTAATTCTGCTCTGTCTACTGCAATGGATGGTCCTGTCACCTGTGAAGATGGATTCAAAGAATTTGAGACGAAATCTCCGATTGTTAATGAGAACAACGTTTTGGTTCAACTACTTAGTATTGATTTGGTTTTTTCGGTGATTCCAAAATGAAATCTATAAAAGTGTATTATTTAACATCTGGATTAATAATATTTACTAAATAATCTCAAGAAACATCTTACAAGAAAAAAACATTGTATTTTTTAACTATTATATAGATTCTGATAAATAACAATCTTTCATTCATCAAGATCTTCATATACTAATATGAAAAGAATGTACTTGAATCCTCTTTATCCCGCTGCAACAACAGTATTCGTGATTCAGAGGTCAAAACCACTTGTCAAAATGATAATATCACTAAAGAAATAGAATCAGAAGTTTGATGATTTTTCTCAATGACATAACATGAATTATCAGATCTCCATGATCAGTTGATCACTACCAACCTTTTTCAAAAAGAAAAAAGAATCCGACTAGCTAATTAATCGGGCGACTAAACGTAAAGCGGAGTGTGACCTTAGCCAAATAGGCCCATTCGGTTGTATTCTACGCATGACCGTATAATAGACATATAATGCATAGAATTGTTGCACAAAAAATATGCATAGAATTAAAACAAAATCTTTTTAACCGAATATTTGATTTACTCACAGAATCCTAGTTTTCTCTCAAGTCTCTTCTCGATCGCCAAGTTTTCCATCTAAAGATCTTCGCCTCTTCGATGGTTAGTCTTCTTGCTGGCGCCGGAGAGGGATCCTTTGCCCTGCATATGTTCATACAACTCTTCTCGCGCAATTTCTTCATATCCAAGGTTTAATCTTACTTTGTGGTTGTGGCTCTCGCTCCGGTTGTGTCTTTCTGGTGCAGCTTTTAGTCTTTAGAGTAGTGTTTCGTATTCGACTATGTTGGATTTCCGACAAAGGTTCAATTTCACTTTTCATCGAGGGTCGTAGCAGATTTCCAACAAAGCGAGGGTATACTATTCATTCTCTTAAAATTGGAGGGGATAATAGGCTGTTAGAATGCTAAACCCCTAAAATAATGAGGAGATAGGAAGTTGTTAGAGATGCTCTAAGTCTTTAACAATATACGGTTCATATCACATCATATATTTTGAATTAATTATTTAATATTATTATAATGTTCTTACCATAAAATTAATAATTTTGATCAAGGTTCTAAAAATCGGTAAATGCGTTTAGGCGCCTGTATAGGTGGAACTCGGCCTTAGCCGAAACGATTTTCCTAAAATCCAATTTAAATTATTCTAAATCGTTTAAAATTAATCTAAATCAGTCTGAATATGTTAAGTTAAGCAGTAATGTTAGTTTAAATCTTCAAATTTGTATTATTTTTTTTTGTTTTTGCATATCCATTTTTGATAATTCATTACAATACTTTTATAATTAAACTAAAAACTAAAATATCTCATATAAACATAAAATATGTATAAAAAAATCACGCATAAAACTAGTAGTCGCTAATCCTTTATAAAAGGCCTAGTTACCAGCCTAGTAATTTCTTCAACATTGATTTGGATAGAAAAGAGATATGATATCAAATTATTAAATTATATTTGAATAGTTTTAATTGATTAAAATATATTTACATAACTCGTTTTCAGAATACTAACTTAAGTGTGATTTGAAAAACAAATATCTGTAGTGGATTTGGAAAGATTTTTTTTAGACGGCGTTAACTATATTTAACGGAAGTGATGACGACATTAGTATTTAATTAAACACGTGTTTAAATTGTGAAAATAAAATCCTTAAAAATACATGAACTAGTTTTTATTTGCTAATAAAATACACTAACTATTTTGGATACCCGTTTAACACACGAACTAATTTTTGTTTTCCATTAAATATTCAGGCTTTTGAAATTTGCATATTTTACACATCGATTGAGACTACATCAACTTTGTTTAACATGATTTAGACGATGTCAACTATGTTTAATAGAAATTAAAATGTTGTTAGCGTTTAATTAAACATGTGGTTAAACTGTGAAGGGTAAATTTCTTAAAATCCTCCTGATAGATTATATTGTTAGCTTTCTTTTCATTACGCTTCCATAGTGTAAAATTTTTGTTGATGAAATTTCAAATATATTGATCATAGTAGAAAGAATATATATATATATATATATATATACAGCTTAATTCATAACACTAAACTTATTTATCATAGTGTAAATTAACCTTGATTGAATCATTATCATTACAATCAAAGCGAATAATAAGAATTATAAATACATAACACTAAACTAATTCTAAAAGCAGAAACTCGTTTAAAATTACCTAGTTTTCTTCTTCTTTTCACGACATGGAAATCGACTTCACTTCCAAGAGATATAAAGGAAAATCAAAGCGAAGAAGAAGAAAAGGAACATAGTTTGGAGAATAAAAGAAGTTGGAACAGATTAGGGTGCCAAATTCGAATTGAAACTAGCTTGAATTAGGGCTCAATCGATTTGAGAGGTTTTGGCTGAAGGTGAGCGTGCTTAATTTTTGCAGTTTAACTACTTGTTTAATTCAAACTAACGCCATCTTCTGTTAAACATAGTCGACGTCATCTAAAGCAATGTGTAAAATATGCAAATTCCAAAAGTTTGTATATTAAATGAAAAATAAAAATTAGTTCGTGTATCAAACGGGGATCCAAAATAGTTTGTGTATATTATTAGCAAATAAAAATTAATTAGTGTATTTTAAAAGAATTTTCTTTTCACAATTTAAACACATGTTTAATTAAACACAAACTTCGTCAACACTTCTGTTAAATATAGTTAACGCCGTCTATAACGATATGTAAAATCTGTGAATTTCAAAAGTTTGTGTGTTTTAATAGACAATGAAAATTAGTACATAAGTTAAACGGAGATCCAAAATAGTTTATGTATTTTATTTTATTTTTAACGCTGATTTATTATGTTATTACAATTATGAAAAAGATTACAAAGACGATCCGACAACCGACAATACTATCCTCTCGCGCTGGTCTCCAACTTTCACTTAATCTTTACTCCATACATATAATATACATACAAGTACAACCACAGATTTATTATTTTACTACCCTCTCGCGCTGGTCTC
The DNA here is from genome assembly GCF_020379485.1 of Brassica napus. NCBI lineage: Eukaryota > Viridiplantae > Streptophyta > Magnoliopsida > Brassicales > Brassicaceae > Brassica > Brassica napus. The sequence goes on from NC_063439.1 coordinate 27,223,600, forward strand.
CAACTTTCATCTCATTTAGAGTATCTTCAATGGCACACAAAAATTATCTTTATGTTTTACTCTGAAATTGAGTTTGAATTTGCTTTAATGGTTCACTTTATAATAAATTTACTCTATAATATAGTGAAATATAGAATAATGTTGTTTTTTTTTACTCTATATTTTACTCTATTATTTAAAAAATAACATTACTTTATATTTAACTCTATTACAAAGTAACTATATTATAGAGAAACTGAACAATTTGAACAAATCCAACATTATAATAGAGTTACTCTACTTTAGAGTAAAATATATATAATTTTTTTGTGTACCATTGGAGATCTTGTTTTAACACTTATGAAAACACTAAAACTAAGAACTAAACATGCTTGTCCTAATGAACAACAACATGAAGCTGGTGAGGCACAATGACTAGTTACTAATTTACAAAGAGCCAAAAGATCATACATTACCCTCTACGTTCGATCCCTTTTTATCTCTTAAAGATGTTCGACTTTGTTCAATTGTCTCCTCCAACTTTCAACATTAAAGCAGCCCTGAGCTGATCATGATTGAAGAACTGGCTCCCCATCTTCACAGTAGCTTGTTGAATCATCAAATCATTCACCACAGATAAACTAGCGTGATTCACTTCCAAATCCAGTTCCTTAAGCGCGTCCATGAATCTTGAACCAGGATGATTCTTCTTGCTGCATTGTACACGAATCATCACATCCCAACCTATGATCTTCACATCAATCTCCATTTCTACAGAACTCGCCGAATCTTGATACGACGATCTGCGTTCTTTAACCGCCCTGGACGCGCCGCTTTTACCGTTTCCTTCCTTGCTCATCCCATCAAGCTGCTTCTGAATCTCTTCTTTCTCAGACTCCGCTTGCTGCAGCTTCGACTTCAGCTCGTTGATATACGAAATGGCGTCTCCAAGAAGAGAAGCTTTGTCCATTTTCGACACGTTGGGAACCACAGCTCTCAAAGAGTAGAATCTCTGGTTTAGCTTCTCCCTTCTCTGCCTCTCTGCTTCCACATGGTTCAATGGCTCCTCTCTTCCGTTAGCCGGTTTTCTCCCACGTTTCCTCGGTTTCTTCTCCGGTTCAACCACAATTGCTTCCTTAACCACCGACGCTTCCAGATCAGAATGATCACTCTCGCCGGATTTCGCGGTGGATCGAACCACGGTGCTGAAAGACAGCATCCCTTCTTCGTTGTTACTCCCTTTGGACACCGGAGACCTCCTCTTGTTGCCCTCCTCCGCCGTGAAGCTCAGAGTTTCGCTCGGTTTCATCATCTTCGACGACCCAGCTTGAAAGTTGAAATCTTGCTCCACAAGAAACGGGTTCTGAGGGTTTTTTCTAGGGTTCTCAACCGAGCTCTCGTTCTTCTCAAGCTTATGAGAACCGGATTGAACCGGTTCGATTGCCGGTTCAGTAATCCACAGAGCTGGATCGTTCTCTCCTTGGTCGGGATTCAGACCAAACCCCCAAGAAGAAGCTTCTCCACCGTTACCGTTGCTCGAATTAAACAGACTGTTGACTTTATCCATCAGATCTGAGCTTTGACTTATCGCTTCAGACGAACCAAGCTCAACGACGCCGTTTTCAGCAGCAATACACACCATCGTCTGCAACCCGTATATCTGACCTTGATTCGCCCGTTCACAACCCGACCCGGTTAAAGCACCCGACCCGGATAACCAAATCACGCGGGAGTTTAGGAAAGATTCCCCGGGAAGTCCAACGCCGTTCGCGAAGCTCTGAGTCATCGAGACCAAGAAGAACCACTCTGTATCGGTAACTTCCTCGTCGTTGGATTCATCGGAGACTCCGACTCCTCCTCCTCCTCCGCCGGAGATCAACGAGTTGAGCTCACGGATGACTCTCTTCCGATGCTCTTGCTCCGCCGGGTTCGAGTTGGAGCTTTTCTTCTTCTTCTCTTTATCTTCTTCTCCTTTGTAATACCCGTCTCCCCATCCGAGGACCACCGCGTTGTCTCCGGCGGGAGATTCGAAGTCGTGCGAGATCTGCCAGAAGATCGCGTAAGTCCATTTTTCACCGGCGGATTCGATTAGAGCTTGGAGACGTTGCTGGAGAGTGTCTTCGTTGAATTGGGAGAGTGAAGGAGTGGGAACAGGTGGTTGCGGCCAGAGAGATGAGTGGTTCGTTCCGATGAAAGCTTCCATCGCCGTCGACGCGTTGTCTCCGGGGGGTGTTGACTCGTTGAGGAAGTAGTCGTTCATGTGAACATCCGGTGGAGAAAGGGAAGATGAAATTTTCCGGTGAAAGTTGAAGACTTTTCTGGTCTGGAGAGAGAGAGAGAAGTGACGTGTTGGAGGAGAATCAAAAGAGGAAACGCTACGCAAATGGCGTTTAGTGATTGTCTGAAGAGGATTCTCTACTATATTTTAATTTATTGTAATTCTTTTAAGTGGAAAATTGTTTTTTTTTTCATAAAATAGATGCTCAAAGATTTGAGAGTTGCAACTTGCAACACTCCATATTACACGACAAAAGCTCGATTGTAAGATTATCAAATGTTCGGTTACTATTACAAAAACGTAAATTTTATAAATTGTGGACTACCTGTGGTCCGCCAAAACAATATTATTTATATGATCGTTTTCACTTGGACCACTCTTTTGTCCACCAAACATTTAAATACGTTTCTATTCCAAAATATGTGCCAGAATTATTTGTTAATTTTCCCTGTCGCAACCAAAATAAATTCCGTATACCTATTTAGTTAGTTGGAAAATAAAATATGAATACTATTTTTTGTTTAAGCGAAAATACTGTTTAACTAAATTTATCTTTAAATTTTAAAATATGTTATTTTCCATCTGAAATGAATTCAGCAGAAAACATTAATTTCTTTAAAAAAATAAACTGAAAATAATAAAACCTAAACCTAAATGTTAGTATATTTTCTGATTGGTGATATTTCTAACAATTTTTGAGAAATTGTTTTTAATTCTACCAGAAGTTTGATATTGATTTTCAAATTTAACATTATTGAATGATTATTTAAAAAAATACCTTAAATTTGTGATAAAATAATACTAAGTTAAATTTTTAAATATTTATGGAACATTTATAAACTCAATCCTAACTCTTTAATACTAAACTCTAAACAATAATCAGTAAAGTCTAAACCCAAATGTTAGTATATTTTTTTATTGATAGTATTTTTAAAAAGTGATATTTAACTCATTGTAATAGTGTAATAGATTGTTGATATAGTTTTAAAATAGAATTGTATACCGAATTACCGATGTTTTAATCATTATAGTGGCTACAGAAGATCTACTCTTCCTCAAATTATGCGGTCCGAAATATACAATTATAAAGTAAAGAATTCATTAATTGATGAAAGTGATATTAATGAAAATGATATTAATCAATTATTAACAAAAAATATAATGAAATGATATTTCTCTCATGTCTCAATTAGTCATATCCGGATTAATAACAAAAAACTACATATCATGTTGGGACAATCTTCTGTAGCCAACTTTTAATTATTTGGTCCTGGCTAGGCCTACTCATGTCCGCTTTTCATGATTTTCTTTATTAATACTGACATTTTTAATTAAAATCTTGATAATTGTTTCATATAGAATATATGAAATTTTTTTAATTCTACCACAAAATTTTTGATATCATTTATCAAATTTACCATTAATGAATGATTATTTTCACAAATACCCTTAATTTATGATAAAATAACACTAAACTAATTTTTAAAATATTTATAGAACATTTATAAATCCAATCCCAACCCCTTAATAGTAAACCATAAACAATAATGATTAAACTCTAAACTCAAATGTTAGTATATTTTTTGATTGATAGTATTTTTGAAAAGTGCTATTTATTTTGTGGTATTTTTACAGTTCTAATTTTTCAACCGTTTTTCTATAAATTTCATGACAACCAAAATATCTCATTTCAAAAAAAAAGTTACACATGAAATTCTTTTAAAAAAAAGTTACATATGATAATGACAAAAAAAATTACACATGATATTGACCATAAACATGATATCCACGAAAAAGAAAGAAAAATATTCAGTGAAAAGGACAATATACATGATTTAACACACAAATATAAAATGGTTAAGTCAGGATGGCTAAAATGCTCTTCTTCACGTGTTTCTCGTGGATGCTGTGACTTACAACAAACTTTAGGCCCACTAATCACAGAGTAACACCATATGGCATATACTTATGATCATAGTCATAACATTAAAAATTAGTTGTATTCCTTTAGCTTTTAGCCAGTTTTGCAAAGACATAAACATGCCACAAAACACAATGTCTCAAGTACTTTAGGGATTTCATAACATAATTATTATTTTAATAACAATGTATCATAATCTAATTGTTTCTCTCTAGTGATCTATATATCAAACGACCAATTTTATCAATACTAAAGAGAGCAAAATAATATTTGACAATCAAGAGTTTAAAAAGAGGTTAGTTAATAACTTCAAATTTAGAACCTATAACTAAAGGTTTATAAGTTTTGATGAGGTTTAAAATAATGTTGAAATTTAGATTTTGGGGCTAAAATTTTAATCTTGGAATATAAAACTTACATATAGTAAACCCACAATTAAAATGAAAAAAAAAACTGAACAATGTTTCTATTGGACAAACACATAATGATTCTAACAACTTGTGACAATTTTGGACAACCAGACGATTCCCAAGAGTTTGTTACAAATTTGTTTTTTGTGATATTCTTTAAAATATATTTTATAACAAAAAAGATAGTCCAGTTTTTTCGACAAAACGAAATATATTGTCAATCAAACTGAGATGTTGCATAGCAATGATACAAAAGAGTTAGTCATTCGAGTGGATGAACAGAATTTAGTTCGAAATTATTGTTCAAAGCACCCTGTTCAGCTAAACATTGTGCAACTTTATCCTAAGACATGGAAGAAAGAACCTGACCTAAACTTCAAAAGCCACCAACTAATATCATTGCGGATATTCCCGTTAAACCAAAAAAATTGTCCTGCCATTGCTACAGTGTATGTCTTGCAATCTCCTTCAATGACTATCGAAGTCATTTCCATCGAAAACACACATTGAGTTGACATGAACAGATTTGCTGCTTCTGCTTCTGGAGGAGAGCGAGCAAATTCCAAAATTTCCGGACACCAATATTTAGTTGTTCGTAGATGGTCTTGAACTATCCAAGCTTCACATATGTTGATTTGAGTTGTTAGATGTCGTTGCATCATAGTTACATTTCATGACTTCACTATTGATGGTCTATTGGTCTCTTCCAAGTAGTTTGTATTGTTTCTACTTGTTGCATCGGAGTCATAACTGAACAATTTAGCAATATAGAGATTCTACCTTTTCGGTTTCGACAACTGTCTTAGGATTAACTTGTAGTGTATTCAAAATCAAATTGTTTTTTTTCTATTAAAGGTTGTTTTGATAGACCATCAGATGACTGAAATTAAAGTTGAGAAAAGATTCACATCATCTTACATAGCATTATAATGAAAATAGCATTATAATGTAAACATAAGAAGTTGTTGGGGGGAATTATGGAAGTCTCGAAGTTCTCACTAATAGAGGACAAGTGAACAAAGTGTGGTTGATATTTTCCTTCAGCAGCACAACAACGTTGACAGGTTTTGACTTGGCGGACTAGTAGAAAACCCACGATGTTCATATCATGAAATGGGCTTCCTAAAATGGGCCAGAGAGATCCATTCAGTTTAGTAGTTAGGCCAACTAATCTATCGAAAACAAACAAAAGCATTATTAAAGTATACCTTTACAGGTTTTAGAAGAAACCAAACGAAAACACGAAATAAAAAAAAGGAAAATAATAATTTCGCAGCAGCTTTGAAGAAGAGAGAGTTCGATCCATCGTCGTCGTCACTAGTAGTTGTTCAGATCTCCCCAGATTTCACCTTCTTTCGATCTGTAAAATCTTAGCTCCATAACGATGGCGACTGAGAATCACGCGGATAAGAACGTTGTGTTCAGAAAACTGAAAGCCAAATCCGAGAACAAGGTTTAGCTTTCCCCCAACTTCTTGGATTTGAATTAATAGAAATTCGATCAGATCTGGAGCTAATACGGCCTCGATTGCAGGTGTGCTTCGATTGCAGCGCGAAGAATCCAACCTGGGCTTCGGTTACTTACGGCGTCTTTCTCTGCATCGATTGCTCTGCTGTTCATCGTAACCTCGGTGTCCACATCAGCTTCGTCAGGTCTGTAAAACGCACCGTTTAATTGAACTTTCTAGGCTTCAGCGATTTTTTCAACTTTTTAGCTAAGGTTTTGAGGTGTGTGATACGACGTCGTTTTGGTTTCTCTTTGATTTAAGAGATGAGATTCTTCTCTATAAGCATCATGATTGTTGATTTCTCAGGTCGACGAACTTGGATTCTTGGAGCCCAGAGCAGCTAAGAACGATGATGTTTGGTGGGAACAACCGAGCGCAGGTGTTTTTCAAGCAGCATGGATGGAACGACGGCGGCAGAATCGATGCTAAGTACACTTCGAGAGCTGCTGATTTGTATAAGCAAACTCTCGCTAAGGAAGTTGCTAAAGCCATGGCTGATGAAGAAGCTCCTTTGCCTTCATCTGTTGTTGCTACTTCTCAGCCAGTGGAATCATCTGAGCCTCCAGCAAAAGAGACTTCTGCTGCTGTTGCTGTTGCTGTCTCATCTTCGCCAAAGGCTTCCCAGGGAGCTGTGGCTAGTACCTTTAAGAAACCTCTTGGTGCTAGAAAGACGGGGAAGACTGGTGGTCTTGGTGCTCGTAAGCTTACCACTAAGGTAAAAGATTGTAGTTTTCTTAAGAGTTGAAGTGTTGGCTTCTCTTCTCTTGGTTTTGGTTTTGGTTTTGATTAAGATTGTTCTGTAATGTTATGCAGCCAAAAGAGAACCTTTATGATCAGAAGCCTGAAGAGCCTGTACCTGTGATTCCTGCTGCTTCTTCGACTAAAATCACATCATCATCATCATCAGCGGCTGGATCATCGTTTGCCTCTCGGTTTGAGTACTTTGATGAGGAGCAGCAGTCTGGTGGGCAAAGTGGGACACGTGTGCTTAGCCATGTCGCTCCACCAAAGTCATCGAATTTCTTTAATGAGTATGGAATGGATAGTGCTTTCCCCAAGAAGTCAAGCTCAAGCTCCTCCAAAGTTCAAGTAAAGAAATGTTTGCGTTATCAAGGACAAGAGAATAAGATGATTTCGAAATTTTACTAACATTTTTCTTACTTGACGCAGGTTGAAGAAACTGATGAAGCAAGAAAGAAGTTTTCCAACGCGAAATCGATTTCTTCTGCACAGTTCTACGGGAATCAGAACAGAGATGCTGATCTTGAATCAAAAGCTACACTTCAGAAGTTCTCGGTATCTTATTGTCACAAAACCAATCAAAACCTTTTTTTTATATATAAATTTCAAGGTCTCGTTTAATGCAATTGCAAAAACTAACAGGGCTCAGCAGCTATTTCAAGTGCTGATCTTTTTGGTCATGGACAAGATGATTCCAACATTGATATCACTGCAAGCGATCTCATCAACCGAATTTCTTTCCAGGTACAACAATAATCTTCTTAGTAAGAAATCAGTTTCGTTAAACTCTCTTTTATGATTAAAGTTTGTTTAACCACGGGCCAGGCGCAGCAAGATGTGTCGTCCCTCGTGAACATAGCGGAAGAAACGACGAAGAAGCTGGGGTCATTGGCATCTGGTATATTCGGTGATCTTCAGGATAGAATGCTCTAAGAAAACATGAAACGATCTTTGCCTTTATGATTGACACAATATGGGATTTGAAAGGTTTATAAAAACACTTTTTATGTTTGTTCTGTACCAATATATTTTGACAGTTTCAGTTTCAACCAATGTTCTTAAAAGATTAAAAAACATCAAAAGTTGACAAAGTCTCTGAAATCAATCCTGTAGGATCTCAATATTTGTTGTTAAACATTCTCTTGGATCCTAATTGTTGTTTTGCTTTGTTAAATTTAAAACGTTAGATAAACATCATAAAAGTAATTGTAATTGACGTGGTAAAAAATAACTGGATTTTAAAATATAAAAAATAACTGTATAAAGATAAAAGGTAATAAAGAAACAAAACAGTATATACAAATTCATAAACTAGGTTAATATTTCCTAGTATCTGTTTAAAGGATTTTTTTTATTAATGACAGATTAGAAATCTTGGGTGTAAAAAGGAAATTGGTCAAAGAGTCTCATAGTCAAAAGTCCAATACTTACTGATTAAATAAGAGAGTTAGTTTACAGTAAAATATTGTGGAAAGAGGTGAAAGAAAACAAACCCTAAAAAAAATATGGCGGCATGAATTTCCCTCTCAATTCAAAACCCTTCCTTATCGACTCTCCTTGTCTCCTCCTCGCTGCTATCTTCCTCCTCAGCTTCCTCTACCTCACCAAACCTCGAACCTTCTTCCTCAGAATATTCGATCTAGGTTTCTTGTTGATGGCGGAACCCTCCCCGATAATCGAAACCCTAGACGAAGACGAGTCTCCTCCTCAGATCCAAACCCTAGATGAATCCCCCTCTGATGACAGCAGCAACGAGATCGGCTCGCGTAATCGCCGTCCAAGGAGAAACATGCGGTATTTTGACTATAGTAGCGACGATGACGATGATCTCAGCAACGGAATCTTCCGAAACAGGAGCGCTGTCTATGGAGACTTGTATAATCGCCGTCCAAGGAGATACATGCAGAGTTTCGACTATAGTAGCGACGATGATGTCGAGATGGAGCTCCCAAAACCTATTGATATCTTCTCTTGTTCGTCTCCTGAGAACAAACCTACAGGCGTTGTATGTTCCCTTTTTATCAACAAAATAATATTTTTTGTTTAAATAATTGAATGTTTTTTTTTTTTTATTTCAGGGTGCTGGATTGAATAACTCAGGGAACACTTGTTTCATAGCTTCCGTGTTGCAGTGCCTTACTCATACTGTTCCTCTTCTCCATAGCCTTCGCTCTTACAAATATCATTGCCCTTGCAACTGTAAGTTGATTGATTTTTGAGTTTGTGTGTCTTGATTGTGTGCTTATTGTCTGGTTTTAGCTGGTGTCTTGATTGTGCATTATTATGTTATGATTTTAGTTGGTATCTTGATATTGTGTGTTTATGATCTGATTTTAGGTTTTGTCTTTATTGTTTTATGATTTGATTTTTGTTTGTGTCTTGATTGTTTTATGATCTGATTTTAGTTGTGGTGTCTTGATTTTGTGTTAATGGTCTGATTTTAATTGGTATCTTTGATTATTCTATGATCTGATTGTAGGTGTTGTCTTGATTGTTTTATGATCTGAATTTTACTTTGTGTCTTTATGGTCTGATTTTAGTTGGTGTTTTGATTGTTTTATGATCTCATTTTACTTTGTGTCTTGATTGTGTTTTATGTTCTGATTTTAGTTGGTGGCTTGATTGTGTTATATGTTCTGATCTTAGTTGGTGTCTTGATTTGCTCATTTTCATTCTTTTCAGGTGGCAATGAGAGTTTCTGTGTTCTGCGCACTCTCCGATATCATATTGAGCATGCTCTGAGGTCTTCAGGATGTGACATAATGATTGATCGGTTTCGTGATAACCTTAATTGTATCCTTCTCACCTTTAGTATTTTAGATTCTGTTCTGTTCTGTTTTGTTTTCATAGCTTTGTTTTTTTCAGATCTGTTCATATGAATGGTTTTTATCCTTAAACCAACTACAGATTTCTCATCCGACTTCCAGATAAACCACCAAGAAGACGCTCATGAGTTTCTGCAGTCGTTTCTGGATAAGCTAGAGAAATGTTGTTTGGATCGTAGCCGTAGAGATAACCCTCCCTCTGTCTCTTCTCAAGATGTTAACATTGTTGACAATATCTTTGGTGGGCGTCTCGTTAGTAAGGTAACCAATTTCAGTTCATTACCATACTAATTATCTACTATTTAAAGCAAAACTCTTATATTATTATATATTTTCCTTTTTCAGCTTCGTTGCTGCAACTGCAATTCCGTTTCAGAAACATTTGAAACGTCCCCTGGATGGAGTCTTGAAATCGAAGATGTGGAAGATCTTTCTAGTGCTCTAGAGTCTTTTACATGTGTGGAAAACCTCGAGGACCAGTTTACCTGTGATGACTGTAAAGAGAAAGTCTCAAAGGAGAAGCAACTTAAGTTCGATAAGCTGCCCCTTGTTGCTACGTTTCATTTGAAGAGGTTTAAGAACAATGGAGTTTATATGCAGAAGATCAACAAAGATGTCAAGTTCCCTTTGGAGTTGGACTTGCTCCCTTACATGAGCAGTAACGAAAATCCTGAAGTAAGTGAAACTTCGCTGACCTTTTGCTCTGTAAAGCTGAGATTTCAATGTCCTAATTCTAACAGACAATCATGTTCTTGTTCTTTTTATTCAGGTTTCCACTAAATACCATCTCTATGCCATGGTGGAGCATCTTGGGAGTGGTACATATTTTGGTCATTACTCAGCATATGTGAGATCAGCTCCTGAGACATGGCATCATTTTGATGACGAAAAGGTAATATAAGATGATCAGTGATCTCATTTTGATTTTTGTGGTTTAATTATTTGTATACTTCTCTAAAGGATTTGCAACTTCTCCATTTGGCAGGTCAGGAGAATCAGCGAAGAATGTGTTCTATCAAAGAGTGCGTATATGTTATTCTATGCAAGAGAAGGAACTCCTTGTTTCGCTAGTGCGTTTGAAGAGCTGAAGACACTATTTGAAGCCACTCCGATGAATTTCTCGCCCAAGTCGGTGCTAGAGACTACTACTACCTGTAGCGAGGAGTGTGTAAGCGACCTTAGTTACCAGACTGTCTCTGATTCCAGCAACGCCTGTAATGGCTCGGTGGGAGTTTCGATCCCGTGTGGAAACTCATCAGATTACCATTGTGATGAGGCACAAGATGAAGTGTTTCATTCGGCAGAGTCTAACAGTGGTGACGAATATTTTGCGTTTAAGTCACCGAAGGCTGATGACTCTGAGAAACCATTTGCTGCGACCTTTCACCAAGAAGAGCGTCCTTTGTATCCAGATGGCAACAGAGCTACCACCGATGACGCGTATGTGCCTGTGGTCAAGATTCAAGAGCAAGTCTCGTCTCCAAAACGTGAAGGTACCATCTGTTACCATGTTCTTTTTATTAGACTCTCAGTTGAGACTTGGCTCTTATGTTGTGTGTTTTGTTTGATTATATGTACAGCTGCCGAGAGAGCTATCATTGGTGAAGAAAATTTTCTGACTAAGCGCAAGATGCAAAAGCGGAATCCGTTTTCGAAACGCCAAGGTAACTACTAGCTTTTATTTTTAATTATATAGTAGATATGTGGGAAATAATATTAATGTAAGATGAGAGAAACGTTGAAGATCCTGAGTCTGAGTGTGTGATTCTGTAACAGGAAAAACATTTCAGATTCGACATGAGCATCTGCAAAATAAGAAGAAGAGGGAAGAAACTTGTATAACAAATCCTTTTAGAAGCATTGTTGCTGCTGCTTCAGATCCTAAGGAGAAAAAACATGCTGTTTCATATCTCAGGAGTAGGCCTTGTTCATCTCGGTCTCGATTGCTTGTTGCAGCTTTGGGTGTTAACGTCAAGAAGAAGAAAGTCTCTAACATCAGAAGATCTAGTCTTCACAGGAATCTCTGAACGGCAATCAAAATGAAAGCTTGGGATTAACTTTCTTTATTTGTTATGACGGTTTAGATTATATAATTATATTAGATCAAATTTTGTAAAGTTCTAATCAAAGTTCTTATATAAATTATTCTATTGATTTTTATTAATGTTTTTTAATTATATAAATTGCAAGAGAATAAATATTCAGTTATTAGGAAATACAATTTTCACTAATGGATACAGAATGTTTTCAGCCAAAGCATTTTCATTTGTGTATACAAATCATCATTTAATTTCCAGCTTTTTCTTTTGTTTTATTTTGAGTTGGTTTCTTCATGGAGCATAGCCTCCACCCCCGTGTCCACCGCCTGAACCACCACCACCACCGTAAGCACCACCATATTGGCTGCCGCCTCCGCCTCCACCTGAACCTCCTCCACCACCACTGCCATATCCTCCTGCTTCACCACCATAACCACCTCCTTCACCACCACCACTTCCATAACCACCTCCATGAGCTCCACCTCTGCTGTAAGCTCCTCCTCCGCCACTTCCTCCACCACCACCACCTCCATAGCCTCCGGCTCCTGACCCACCTCCGGCTCCTCCTCCTTCGCCGCCTCCATAAGAACTACCACCATAAGACCCTCCACTTGCTGATCCTCCTCCACCTCCATGACCACCTCCACCTCCAGCAGCACCTCCATACTCACCTCCACCCACGCCGCCACCTTCACCAGCTCCACTTCCGTAACCACTAGCATGCTCACCTCCACCACCGTAAGCTGATCCTCCACCGCCTCCGCTTCCACCACCTCCCCCACCAGCATGACCACCAATTACACCACCAGCTCCTTCACCACCACCACTTCCATAACCGCTAGCATGATCTCCTCCACCACCGTAAGCAGCTCCTCCACCACCACCACTACCTCCACCGCCACCGGCATGTCCACCATAACCACCAGCTGCTCCACCGTAACCACCACCTCCACCTTCTCCTCCTCCGCTAGCATACCCACCGGAAGAAGAAGCTCCACCACCGCCTCCACCATGACCACCACCACCAGCATGACCACCATATCCACCAGTTGCTCCACCGTAACCGCCACCACCTCCTTCTCCACCTCCACTAGCGTATCCACCGGAAGAAGAAGAAGCTCCACCACCTCCTCCACCATGACCACCACCACCACCACCGGCATACCCTTCAACTCCTCCATATCCACCACCACTACCTTCTCCACTACCGCCACCATAACCACCACCAATCACTCCATAGCCTTCACCACCTCCGTGGCCTCCACCACCTCCACCACCATGACCAGACGGAATTTCGCCGTATGTTAAGAGATTCCGGCTCGTGGCGTAGCAAATGCCAACGCCGAGTAAAAGAAAAAAGACAGTTGAGAGAGCTTTGAGAGAAACCATTGTTTTAGTAGTATTATTTGAAGTTAATGAACTAAAATGAAAGGGCTCAATGAGGTATTTATAGTGATTGGGGTCTTGTATGTTAACCGCGTCCACTGACAAAAGTAAGAGTGGTTGATGAGGCACATGCTTATGACTTTAAAAGTGTAGATTTACTGTCCCTACCATTACTCCTAATTTTGGTTTAAATGAAAATCTCTCTAATCTAATCAACATTCTTATAACTTGTAGTACTATAACAACTTTTAGTGACCAATTTGAATTGTTAAAAACAAGACCCTAGTTATAAATTTAAGTTTAAGATGTGATAAGTTGATGATGTATCGGGTGTTATTTAGCTTAAAGCCAAAAAAGAGACATACTCCGTATTTAGGAAGGTCTGGAATTCTAACATCGACAAGAAGAGGAGAATAATATAGTCTTCGACCCGCCCGAAGAGATTGTATAAGACTAGGGCTGCCATGCATGCGGTTAGAGTTTGCATGAATTTGGTTCAGCTACGAATTGATGGAAACTATATTTAGTCCTATTTGTTTGCAATTATTTGTAACGATCAAATAAAACTAAACCCTAATATTTTTTTTTGTCAACAAAATAAACCCTAATATATACATCAATTTGGTTAATTCTTTATCGGATGTTCGAAACCATGGGAGAAGACGGGTTTGGCACTTTAATTTATACTTTAATAACCCATTCGAAATCTTTAACTACCCAACTATTAACTAGTTCAGTCTTTTGGCACTATGAATATATATATGAAAATATAATGTCACTGATATATGTTCCTAAAAAATGGATACAAGGTAGTTATAGTATCATTAACAGGTTATAATATCGTTAAGTATGGTAGTGTTGAGTATTCAATTTTGACTTCTACCCTCCATTCTTCAACTAAGATTTTACCAACCCATTTATTTCCAAACCAGATCTTTTTTTTATATATAATCTCTTACTTTTTTTTCCGAAACTTATACTATAAGTCTATAAGAGACTATAACTTTCACCTAGACTTTTCGTTGTTCTTTTACTTTCACTTCAAACTTATGTCTTGCGTTGTCATAGAATTGGAGTCTAGACTCTAGTATACACAGAGAATGTAGAAACTAATTTTGGCAGAAAAACCTAATTAAGTTGGTTATATGTACGAAAGGGGTTAATTAGAAATATATACACATTCGGCCAATCTAAGGCTAAGCTTGATGAAACATTCGTTTCAAGCCCCTAAATTTTTTGAGAAAAATTATATATACAACATGCCCCTAAATTTTTATTTAAACCCTCAAACTATTGAAATCTTTATTAAATCGTTTAGAGCTTCCAAATTCTCAGGCCTAGCTATGTTAATAAACATATTGGTAACATGTGATAATCTCTTGAATTACGGTGTTTGGTAATCCTTTACACCATATACCAAATCTTAAAATACCTTTTTAGATTAATAAAAAAATATTTGGGTTAAAGTCTATCAGCTCTCTAGAGCCAAAACAACTGTACGTAATATTAAATTTGTCTCAAGTTTAATTTGATTATATGATTTCTAAAAGTTATGTTTAGTATTGCTTCAACCGAATTAATGAAATGACAATATTATCTAAAAAAAAATACTTTTTCTCTATATTTATAGTTTCTGACTCTATTGTATTGTATAGAGCTAAGCTCTCAGTTTCTGCTATTCTAGTTCTTTTTAGAACAATGCCAATATGCACTTAGTTTCTGCTAGGACATATATATACTGATTGAGCTTGGCTCTTACTTCTTTTATCATTTAGTTTCTGTTAACTCCATATTCAAAAATTATATTCATTACCTTACACTCATTGTTCTTTTTGACATCACGTACGTAATGCGTAGATTTATCATTCCAAAATATGCATTTATTAAGAACCCAAATATTTTTCGATGAGATTTCACTTCTAGAAAGTTGAAAACAAATCATGATTATTTTAATGCACGAATACAGAAACATATATGTATGAATACAAAACAAAAATGGTGAGAGGCTACTAAAGAAGAAAATACTATTTAATGCGTCTTAGCATTGCCACTAAGAAGACCTATCAAGATTTTGAGACTTTGGTGCCGTCCAGCCAATGTCCACTTCTCTACTATTATGCCTTAAAGAGATAACAAGACAATGAAATTAAAAGTATATATACAAATCAATAACTGTATACATTATTACATTACGCGTTGCCAAGAAAAAAGAGCGTATAATGTATACATTACACACATAGCCGGTCAGATTTTTCAAGGCCACAAACAAAAATAAAACCAAAAATATCTGAAAAAATTGAAAAAGAAATTATACGCATGAAGGGTTTTGAACCCAGCCACTCATGTCCTATACTGATCAACTAACCACTAGAATATTGAGACTTTTTGTAAATTTGTAGCCGGTTATATACGTAATATATTGCAGCCGCAAGCAGATGTTTCATCCGCTTCATACCAGAGCCGACTCTGATTATACACTTATCTTAAATAACATTCACTTTTAAAAAAAAAATCAGAACATTTTTTTCTTAAAATTATGAAAGTGTAAGTTTGAAATTTCAAGGATAGTTAGATAGTCGATTCCTTGTAATTTAGGCTCCTATTAATGATACACTAATAAAGGCTAAACAAATGATAACATTGCAGAATATCAAATAAATGCTCGAAAAGAAATGATATAAATAGAACTATAGTACATGAAAATTGTTTTAATTTATTTGTAATATGGTATAACAAATTTTATATAGAAGTCTGGGTATAATTTGTCTATGAATTTAACAAATTTCAAATAAATTTTATATAGTAGTAGAATAGTCTAGTATAATTCCAGACTGAAAAAATTGCGTGATTTGAAACAACCACATGATCATAAGTATCATAACCATATTTTCATTACGTGGATTACAAAAAAAAAAGGTTTGTTATTTAATCACAAATTCTTACAGAATAAAATACAGAAGAGTTTATCCCTAGCTTGTGCATTATCTTGTATTCTTAGATATGTTATTTTGTAAATTATGCTTTTGGAGATACTTAAGTTAATTATTCAACTAGGACTAGTTACATACATTACCAAAATTGGTTTTATTAAAAAAACTAAAAATACCAGTAAACATTAGTACTTCTACAATTTATATAAGTAAATTACAAAAATATAATCCACACAGTGAAATTTTATATTATAAAATTTAAAATTTTGAAAACAATAAGTATCTATATTAATAGAATAAAAGTTATGAGAATAGTTAGACGCATAGGAAGATGAGGATGAAGAAGTATTTCCACTAATTAAAAACCACAAAATGATAAATAAAATAGGGCAATGCAGCAAAACATATTTGACATCAAATAAAAAGCAAAACACTTCAAAATATAAACAAATATAAAATTTTAAATTAAATAAATATAGTTTTTCTGCGCAAAATCCTCTAAGCGAATCGCAGACAAATCCCTAATAAAAATAAACTTTAAATCATTGATCAAATTACCTCATATGTTGCATATATTCTATCATTTTATCCAACCACACATGTAAATATTTACTTTTGTCAAACATATACATATATGATATATAGTTCTCCTAGACATTATTTTAAAGTATTTTTTCTAATTTACTTATATGTCATCAATATATTCATTCTCAACAAAAACATGTCTATGCCATCAACTTAACTGTGACATATAATTTTTTAAAATAAAAATTTATACTTCTGGTAAGACTTTTGAAATATGATAATGAATTCTTTTTTTGTAACACTAATTAAATATGATAATGATTATAATTCATACATCATTATTAAAGTAATTTTTTTATTAAAAGTTGTATTTTAGCAGGATTTTTGAAATATGCTAACAACTAATTTCTATATCACAATTAAAGTACATTTTTTAAAAATATATTAATAACTAATAATATTACGCATAAAAACTCATAGTATATAGATGTATAAACACACAATTTTTGGTTCATTTGACTATGCTCATGGGTGTTAAAGTATAGTGTCTATGAATTTAACATTTAAGGAAAAAAGTGTGTAAGAACATTGACAAATGAAGAGTTCAAGCTTTTTGGCATTGTCAATTTAAAGATAATTGGTTACAGCAGATTACAGATCTGTTCCATTGAGAAAGGAAGGTTAATGATGATACGTAGGTACAAACATATACATATAAGTAGGCATATGTAAAGTTTCATACGCAACAAAAGTGAGATCACATGGGAAAAAGCACACACTGTCGTTGCTGAAGATTGGCGTGAAGAAGAAAAAATCGGACCAATATCTAGTACCATAGTGCTCTTTCTTTCACTTATCTTCCACGCTTCCCCAAAAAAGATTAATCACTTAGTCTTCAGAATAGAACGATAGATTCCAAACAATGTTTAGTAGAGTTGATGATCAAGATAATGTGTTCCTTTCAATCATCAAGTATTGTACCTATACGCAAGTTAAATGCGTCAGAGAAGGTTAACAATCTTTAAAACTCCAAATATGGACAACTCTTTGTATAATTGTATATAATCAGAAAGTAGATGCGGTGTTTGTGGTGTTTGCAACAAACTGAGTTGTGAAGATGGTATCTAGTTATCTACGCCAGACAGAGTGACATGCTTTCTCTTCCTATCTTAGAAAAGTCCAAGATGTAAAGAGTTTTACTTTTATTTTACAATCAAATATATATTCCTTGTGCAATGGAAAATTACGCAGACAAGTTAGTATATAGTAAGCGGGATTTTCCTTACGCAGGAATACATATTATATATATACCTCTGGTTTGGATTTCTAAACCGTCTTAATTTTTTGTAGAATAGTCACAGTTGGAAAAAAAAAAAGAGATCAATTGCAATCGACTATCTTAGACGGAAACATTTTGAATTGAGTTACAATATGTCACAAAGTTATTCCGAACCGTGTGCATAGAAATAGTTAATGGACCGGAAGCTTAAGCTCAGAATGGCACTATCATTTAGGCATACTACAATTTGAATATGGGAGCGAAACAGTTGGGATGCAACCTGATTGAAGGTGGTGGTTTTGTCCACCCCGTTTGTTCCCCATTACAGACTAACCAAGCCTAATCCTAGTTCTTTCATTACAACTCCGGATAAAACGACTCAAAATCATTATCTGAAATTCTGAAAGTAGCAGTTTTGTACTTAAAAGAGTGTTATTGAGATTACAGTAAGACAAAGCGTCTGGTCCCTCACTGAAACTGGAGATCACATTGCCTGACAACAACATACAATAACAAAAAGTCCACTATTTGATTTATGGTTTCGCTTGGACATGACACACTCTTCAAAAAAAAAATTAAAACGACAAAAAAAAACAAAACAAAACAGAGTGCGTATAGGCTAGGCATTATAGAGCCGCAAACGTCTCGTTGTCTTTGTCTACTTCTCCTACCACCCACTTATCAAACTGTAGTTTATAATAGTTGCTTCCTTTCTGCGCGAAACATAGGAGTTAAACAGGTATGTTAAAAATGAATAGTACAATATCATTATATTTGAGAATTTAAATAATCATATAGCAAAAACATTATTACAAAATCCTAGCTAAAATGTGGATTTGATAGATTAATGACATTATGATGCAAAAGCTTCAATTTCATCCAGCTTCTATCGTTTCTCAATTTGTCGATACAGTTGGGATGCAATCTGATTGAAGCTTCTATGGGTTCTCAATTAATTTTTCTTTCTGTTTTTGAGAGTACAATCCAAAAAATGGTTTATTAGATTGTACTTCAAATGTTTAGTCTATGTATCGTTGTATTATAGGAGTCTTTTTTTCCGACAAATGTGGAGTATGTTACCGGTGAAGTAGTATATTAGAAATATGAAAAACGTTACAACATCTTGTCTTGATTCAATAGCTAGACTAGAGGAAAGCTCCTTCGTTTGCGTTTGAAACCACTAACCAGTCCAGCTAACGCATAATAGATCTGGACCACAAACACATTAACCGGATACGGGTCTGGATCGCAAAATCAACAATTTCATAAATACATATTCAAGTGTAAAGAGATGTCTCATTGTTGATTGAATTAGGCCTGGACCGTGCACTAAGAGGCCCATATTGACATCTCTATGTGGAGTATTCATTTGTCGCCAACAATCATTTTCTCAGTTAAGTTTCCACGCTTGTATGCCTGCGCCAGTGACAAAGAACCCACGAATGTTTCTGAACTTCCACAGCCTTTATTTGTTAATAAAAAATATAATCCAATTTATTCATCGAATAGATATTATATTATGCTAAGTGCTAACTAAAGGACATTTTGTTAAAAAAGAACACAGTGTTAACAAAAAGAAGTTAAGACAGCAACGCGATGCCAACAAATTGAAGGTTTATTCAGATGTAATGATATAACTATTGAACGAGTGGTTTAATAAAAAGGATCTTATGATACACATTTTATTACTCCACATATCTAACCATTGTTTTTTTTCTTCTTTGATAATCATGGGTATTCAAATCCAAAAGCCCAGTTAATCTCCTAGGAGCCGGCTCACCTACGACATGCAAAACCGATTGATCTGCGTGGGAGTTTAGATATCCATGCCGTCTGACCATGAAATGGGTAAATCTAAGTGTTAGGTCGAACAGTGTGGTTAATTGATTGAATTTACGAGGAAAGAAAATTCGTTAAATGTCAGTATTAGTTTGGTTTGAGTCTTCGAGGACATCAATCTGTATTGTCTAAAATCAGCTTGTTATATATATGTAATTATCCACCTATCTACATTTTAAAGAATTAGAGAAAACATGTATAACAAAACTACCAAAACTTTCATTTATTTATAAACAAAAGGTAATTCTTCAATTTATTTGGTCACCAGTGAAATCATCTACACAGTGAAAGTCGACTGTCTTCAAAAAACTTTTTGGTTCTTTCGATTAAAAGTGTGATGAAGTCGGCATAATTCGCTTCGTGTTTTGTAAATAAATACAGATTTTACTACTATGATCTTCGAAGAAAAAGTTAGATTGTTTGTTTGATAGTAACAGCATTTTCTCACTTTATCTATCACACACGCATGTTGTTTGTTTCCTTGGAAATGGCACTAGACGCATTAGATACTGTTTATGTTCTCTGGCAAATCCAGTGTCTATAATGGGGTTATAGTACATAATTTGCTTTTGGAAAATATATAAAGGAACTCTGAACCCATAAATTAACATGTATAAGCAAAAGCAAAAGCAAAAGCAAAATTTAGTACAAATTTTGACTCGAATTTCCTTTCAAATTAATGTGAATTACTAGTTTTCCAAGCGTTTGAGTCTAAATTTTGCTTTTGTACAAACGGTTTGACAAACGATTTTATATGTGAAGAAAACATAATAAAATACATATAGATATCATGGATCTATGAAGGGAACAAAAGAATGATTTTAAATCTTATAGTATAAGTTGCCACGTGAACAATGCGGATAATTTGCTTCGTCCATTCCGACATGTAATGTCTGAAAATCGTTGATAGGTTACATGTGTTTATTTACTACATCAAATAAATATATCAAAAATCCATATATATTACAGTATATATCAAGTAGAATGTTTTATACTGTATAATTATTTATATAAAATGTAAAAGTTTTTAGTTTAACTCAACTAAAACCTTGGAAGTCACAATAATGTTTTTAAAATGAAGTGGCACTAATAAAACGCGTCCGACGCTTAACAGGAAACAAACAAAAAAATATCATAGCTGCACCAAATAAAAACTGGCGTTCATAGCTGCACCAAATAAAAACTTGCGTTCAAACACTATTTTGGAATGATGACAATACAGACTTTAGGTGAATCTGAACCGCTTTGAACATATAAGAAGCCCTACCATGGTACATGTTTCACGGTCGTAACATTTCAAATATCTTTTGTCCACAGAAAATGCCGTAAAAAAGGATGCAATATCCGTACAAGAAGACTTCAGAAGTTGAGAATGGAATAGTAAGTCAACAGTCAACGCGTCAAAACCTGGAAATATCTACAGCAATGCCGGTTTGCCTATGATAACGAGAGGTCGATAAACCAGTAAATTGCACATAAGAGTACATCATCAACCATATAGTTTGGCTAAATTTGAAAAGCAATGTTCATTAATTTAGTTTGGATAACCATTTTATGGGTAATTATTGCTTACAACCCTCATACTGTTAAGTTACAAAATTTTGCGAAACCGATAATTTCGCTCGGTTCCATAACCAAAAAGAAAAGATAATATAATACAATATGACTAGTGGGAAAGTATAGATATTCATGGGTCAGATATGGCGTGCCGTGTTCCATTGCTTCACTTTATTTCAAATATTTTATATTTATTATCCTATGTACGGTATCCAGTTTTTCTCAAGGGCCAATCATTTTTTCTGTGATATTTTTGCTTAACGTTATCATAGTATACAAAAAAAGGTTCTTATAAAAAATTGAAATATCTAGAAGAAATATTGAAATATCTTTCATCCGTTTCTACAGAAACTGAAAGACGTCTCTCCATATGGGTATTTTCCTAATAGCATCTCCAAACTCACTCTATTTTTCATTTTAAAATAGAGTCTAGAGTAAAAAATGCTCCAATATTACTCTATTTCTCACTCTATAATAGAGTGAAAATAGGTTTACTCCAAATATAGAGTAATTTGTTTTTTTTTTGTTCATCACTCTATTTTCTACTCTAAAATAGAGTATCATTGGAGCAAATTCAAACTCTATTATAGAGTTACTCTATTTTAGATTAAAAAATAGAATAAGCCATTGGAGATGGTCTAACCATGGTTATTTTACTCATGATTTAACTATTATAGATATCACATGAAAAAATGATTAAAAAATATAATCTATTAAATTACATTTATTTTGTTATAAACTGATTTTTTGGACTATAATAAAAAGTATAATGGTCCAACTAATATATATATATATATATATATATAATCTATGAAATTAAATTTATTTTGTTATCAACTGATTTTTTGGACTATAATAAAAATTACAATGGTCCAACTAATATATATGTTTAACATTATTTGATTCTCAATATATTATCTATTATATATTCTATCACAAAATATTTTAAAATTACATAATCTACTATATAAACAGAAACCTCAAGAAATTACAGTTTCATGTGAAATTCATCACAAATTTTCTAATAAATTCAATTTCTAACAAATATAATAAGTTTAATTTATATGTACATAAAAATATAATACGTTAATTTTTAATCATATTAAATTATATTTATTTTTAGAAAATATAATCTGCATTTAGCGCGGATAATAGGCTAGTATCTATTAAATGTCGTGACAAATGAAAATAGGCTGTTGTATTACGCGTAATAGTTTTTTTTTGTCAAAATGTGATGTGTAATAGTGCACATAAACTATCTGTTTCTTTTAGTATAATATATCGTCTCGTCTTGTTTTTAACCTTTTTATGATGCATATGTCGACATTAATTATGCATGACGTCATATGTTTTATGTTTATGGCCTTTTTAATGTAAAGTCATACTAATATGTAGTAGTATAGTTTATGGTGTGATTCATACAAGAACCTTTTCCCGGGGAGTAAATGTAATATATTTACAAGTGTGCATGCTCCATGGAGAACGAATTAACTTGGTATTTAATTATCAAGCATTTAATAAAGAAACTGACTGTATATCTAGTTATCTACTGAGCCAAATATACTTAATCACTTTGGATTTTAGTGGAATATAATTCAAATTGTTTGTTTGTTTCCGTTTTAAAACTAAAATTTTTGTAGTTCGGTTCAATATGTTTTAGTTCCTTTTTAGTTTCCGAAGCTAATCACTGGTTAAAAAGCTTCTAGAAGTCCTTTGGCTGAGACGCGGTCTCAGTTTCCTATTGTTTTTGTTTTGTTTTCTTGTTTTTGAAAGCTCCAATAGTTTTTGTTTTTCTGAGGATAAACCAAATAACAAATAGAGTAAATTAGCTCAATATCCAAAAAGAAGTGAGATACCATAGAGTTGAGGGAAAATGGTGATGATGGGGGGAAAAAAATTGGGGGGAAATAGGGTATAGAGTGCAAATAGGGTATATGTTGTGGGTAGGGAATACAAATTCTCTATAACAAATAAACTGGACAGTATAATTTTATTTTTCTTAAATAATGTCTTCAATCTAGGTTGATTCGTCTCGATTAATTTGTCCACCTATAAAAACAAAATATATAAAAGAAAAATATTCCATCAAGGGCGGTATTTGTTTAAATCGAACTTGTCTTTCAGGTGATGCATGTTGGATAGTTAGTATTGACTTTACAATTTAATCTTCCTCATTATTTAATCAAATTGAGACATCAAACCAAACTCAAACACTAAAATACAAAGGACATTGTGTAATCACTCATCTTTAAACCTGAATTTGTGCATTAATCTCCTCCTAATTTCATCAAAAGAATACATGGTTAGGTTAATTCTCCAAATTAAGAACCTTATCTCTCTCTGTATCTCTACTATGCATACAACATTAGTACATTATTTACATCACCATCTTTGTACTTAATTATTACTACCGTTTTTAGTTATAATGCAGTTCACTCTCTTTTCAACTCACACTTATGAGTAAGCATTTGATAAAAGCTGAAGATAAACGTTATAAATTGGCAAGTCTCGACTTAGACTTCATTCCAAATGATTTACATGGTGAAATGTAATAGATGATCGGTCAATTCTCTGGTAATAGTCGGAAGATATTTCAAATTTGGATCTTGCAGTGTGGCACTACAAGAAAACAGCGGTATTCTGACGGACGTTCCGACGGAAAATGAATTCCTCGGAATATACCGAGGCATTTCCGAGGCAATTCCGAGGAAACACAAAATTTTGCTTCCTCGGAATTCCGTCGGAATATTCCGACGGAATTCCGAGGAAAATTCATTTCGTCGGAATATTCCGACGGAATACCGAGGAAACTAGTATTCCTCGGAAAAAACCGATGAATTCCGAGGAAATATTATAGACGTTAGAGAGCCGTTGGAGAGCCGTTGGGGGGATTTTAAAAATTCCGAGGAAATTCCGACGAACTAGCCGTTTGCATCGGAATTCCGTCGGAATTTCCTCGGACCGTCGGCAGGATTTCAACTATAAATACAAGAACCCCTCTTCCTCTTCATTCACACCATATCTTCATCCTCCCTCTCACTTTCTTTACACACGAATTTGATTCATAAAAAACATGTCTTCTTCAAATTATTTTCGTTCTTGGATCGATCGACCTCATTTGGATCCGAACACGAGATTGCTTACGGAAGAATACCAACAAGGTATAACCGAATTCATGGGGTTAGTTCACCGACAACCGGAAGCAAAAACAGGTATGTTAAGATGTCCTTGCTCTAATTGTAAAAATAAAAACAGGTATGGTGTTGGAAACCTACATAACTGGCACAAAAAAAGTATTTTTTGGGATCTGCCATACTGGGAGGATCATCTACTAAGGCATAATTTAGATGTCATGCATATCGAGAAGAACTTTTTTGACAATCTCATGAACACGATCCTTAATGTTCAAGGTAAAACAAAGGATAATTTGAAGTCAAGACTGGATTTAGTCGATATATGTGCTCGTTCAGAACTTCATGTTGATGAGAGTGGTAGGGCTCCTTTTCCCATATACCGACTTGATGCAGCGGGAAAGGATGCGTTCTTTGATTGGATTTCAAACGATGTGGAATTTCCAGACGGTTACGCATCTAATTTGCGTAACTGTATCGACAGAAAGGAAGGAAAGTTTACTGGCTTGAAAAGCCATGATTGCCATGTAATGATGCAGCGTCTCCTTCCGTTTGCCTTCAAGGAACTATTACCACGAAATGTTCATGAAGCAATTGCAGGGATAAGTGGTTTCTTCCGCGATTTATGCACAAGATCAGTGACTCTTGAAGGTATTGAAAATTTGAAGACTAACATAGCTGTGATTCAGTGCAACCTTGAGAAGATATTTCCTCCCTCATTTTTTGATGTTATGGAGCATCTTGTTATTCACCTGGTAAGAGAATTGGAACTTGGTGGTCCTGTGCAGTATAGATGGATGTATCTGTATGAGCGGTATATGTTCCATTTGAAGAAGATGGTGAAAAATTTAAGTAGGGTGGAAGGGTCTATAGTCGCACAGATGATCAATGAAGAAACTTCAAACTTTGCCGAGTACTACTTTCCAGCAGAAGTTCAGACCAAAAACAGAAGACCTGCTCGGCATGATGATAGAGGCGAACGGGCAACATATCATTGGAAGGTTCCAGACATTTTCACAGACGTTGGACGACTTAGCGGAAAACCAAAGGACCGTCGACTTACTGATCAGGAGCGCAGTCATTTGCAAACATATTTACTCACCAACTGCGAAGATGTTCTTCAATATGAAAGGATTTTCATGGCAGAAAAGCGGTTAGAATATAGATACGCCACAGAGGACGAACTAGAAGAAATGAAGCAGAGAGAATTTGGTGGATGGATGTTTACTTATGTGAGTGATGGTTTGGCCAGAGGCGAAACATTTGACGATTGGATACGCGAGATGGTCGTTGGACCAAACTTTGTTGTGAAGTCATATCCGAGATTTTGTACTCGAGGATATGCATTCACAACTCAGAAGAGGAGACGTTCGAGTACGACTTACGATGCTGGTGTTTGTTCTGCATCAGGAGATGATGTATACTACGGACACATAAATGAGATTTTAGAAATCAAGTATTTGGGCATGGTTGGATTGCGCTGTACTGTTTTCTATTGTGACTGGCACGACAACACTCCAGATCGAGGTGTGAGAACAGATGCATTTGGTGTTACATCAGTAAATTCAAGACGGAAGCTGCAATATTATGATCCTTTCATTCTTGCTTCTCAGGCCGATCAGGTTTGTTATATCAAGTACCCCCGGGTAAGGAACAGAGATGATCCATGGGTTACTGTTACAAGACTCAACCCGAGAGGCCGAGTTCAGGGAAGTTCTGAGCTGGAAGACCCACTACAACCAAGCACATCCGGCAACTTAAGTGCAGCAGAAGATTTAGGTGGAGTTGGCCTTGTAGTCGATTTAACTGACTTCGGAGAAGAAGCCACCGTTCACGTAGATGATGAACCAGTGATTGGAGAGTTTCACCAAGATCCAGATTCAGATTCATCTGGTGATGACGACTCGGAAACAGACTAGCGTCGACCTTTTTTTTTTTTTTTTTTAAGGAAAATTCCGAGGAAATTCCGAGGACAGATAGGTTTTCCTCGGAATTTCCTCGGAATAGATCTTCTCGATTGAAAACCCCAAGTTCCTCGGAATTCCCTCGGAAAATTCCGAGGAAATTCCGAGGAACTCTTTATGTTCGTCGGCATTTCCTCGGAAAATTCCGAGGAAATTCCGAGGAGATGGGGATTTGATTATAGATTCTTTTTCCTCGGAATCTCCTCGGTATATTCCGAGGAAATGCTGACGAACATAAGGATTTCCTCGGAATCTCCTCGGTATATTCCGAGGAAATTCCGAGGAACTGGGGGTTTTAAATCGAAAACAACGTTTTACGGATTGAATAACACGTATATAACCTTCATTAAGTGTCATAACCAGATTATGATGTTTGGAACTATGAACTTTGGTGTTTTATCCAATAACAAACACTTTTACGATTGCATGAACGAAAACCACACAACATAAGAGAAACACTTATACACTTTAATAAATGGTAAAGGGAATACTTACAATTATTTTTGAAATTGTGTTATTTCATGGTTTATGATCATCTATACAAAGAATCCTCAATGGTATGCATTATAATTGTATAAGAAATGAAATACGGCGAAAATAATCGATGTTTAAAAACCCCAAACCCTGGTTCCTCAGAAATTCCTCGGAGATTACCGAGGGTATTCCGAGGAATCATTGTTCGTCGGAATATTTTCATTTAACCGGGTAAACCAAGCCGCCAAATATTTCGGGAAAATTGAATCAAAGAATTCCGAGGAAATTCCGACGGAAATATTAAATATTTCCGAGGAAATTCCGACGGATAGTTTCCGTCGGACGCCTCATAATATTAGGGCGAGCCCGATCTTCTTCCCCATTTCTCTCTTTCTCTCCGTGCCGCTGAGCCTCTCCTCTCGCGATTTCCGGCGACTCCACCGTTCTCTCTCGCGTTTTTCCGGCGAATCTCCCCTAATCCTCCCCCATAATCATGTAAGAACCCTATCCCACTCTTTTAGGTTAGATTTGTATGGTTTTTAAGTAGATTTGATGATTTTGGAATGAGATTTATAGATTTTGTTAGGGTGAATGGTAGATTTGTGTAAAATCGAGTTTGATTATGTATTTCACTTGATTTGAATTTTTTTTTTAGAGTTTTTATTAATTTTGTGGTTATAAAAATCGAATTTGAAATTATATATATATATTGAAAACGTTTTTTGTATATAAAATCTATTTTTTGCATTTTAAATTCATTTATATATTTATTAAACATTTTTAAAATCTATAAAACTTTTTTTAAGATTAAAAATCATTTATATAATATTTAAAAACATTTTTTTTGTATTTTATATGTAAAATATAAATTTCTATATTTATTAAACATTTTTAATATTATGAAAACTATTTTTGTAATTATTTAACATTTTAAACATTTTTAAAACTATTTTTCGTAATTATTATGTTTTTGGGATTTATTTAAACTATTTTTAAAATTTTTAAACTATTTTTTATTTATTAAAACTTTTTTTATTTAAACTGTTTTTTTAATTAAAATTATTAGAACTAATTTTTAAATATGTTTTTTTTAATTTACAGGTCTAATGATGATCAGATCCGGCCTCGCCAGCGTCGTAGCCGGGGTGGTATGGGGAGCCAGTCTCGGGGTTCTTCCAGCCATGTTCAGGATTCCGTTTCGCCCCACAGCTCATACCATACATCTCCCTCTCCATTACTCGCTCATGCTGCTCCCGCTCCCGCTGCTGCACCCGCTCCTGGTCCCGCTGCTGCACCCGGTCCTCTGGGAGTGATGAGGGTTGCGGAGTTGGTTCGACAGCCCGGTCGTGACCATCTTCCCTATCTCACTGAGTATCCACATGGACATGGTCAAACATGGTAATTTAAACTTTTATTTTTTAAACTATTTTTTATTTAAACTATTTTTTTATTAATAATTTTTTTTTATTAGGTTCAACCGATCCGGGAATGGGATCAGCGCATGGATCAACCGTATGATGTACTCGGCCCTCGACAGCGGACATCCGACTTTCACTCACTTCCCTGTCGAGAAGCAGCATCTGTGGTTTCAGCAGTTTGCGGTAAGTATTCTAATTTTTAAATTATATTTTTTATATTATTAAAACTATTTTTTGTAATTATTAAACTATTTTCTATATTTATTAGACATTTTAAATATTATTAAAACTTATTTTTGTAATTATTAAACTAATTTCTATATTTATTAGACATTTTAAATATTATTAAAACTTATTTTGGTAATTATTAAATTATTTTTTTAATTATTAAACTATTTTTTATTTATTAAAACGACGATTTTTGTAATTATTAAACTATTATATTTTTGTGCTTAAAAACTATTTTTAAACTATTTCAGCAAGAATTCAACTGGAATGCCGATGATACGCTCTCTATCTATCACCATTTTGTCCATAAAGTTATGGACAACTATGGGAGGCAGATGTACGAGTGGAAGAAGAAGTGGGAAGTAAACAAGGTAGTTTTTAATTTATTAACAATTTTTAATTTATTACACTATTTTTAAAATTATTAAACTTTTTTTTTTAAATTAAAAGGTCCCAAAGTCGATGAACGACACGGTCTGGAAGGAGTTGTGTGCGCATTGGGATAAAGAAGAGACGAAAGAAACTTCTTCCACCAACTCCAACAACCGCAGGAGCGACCGTAAAGGAAAGGGCATCTACAAGCATAACTTGGGTGCTCAATCTATTGCCACTCTGGCGGATCGCATGGTAAGCTCAACCGCTTTTTCTTCAATTATTTAAGTTTTAGAATTTTATTTTTTTGCATTTTCAAATTTCTAATGTTTGTCTAATTTATTTTTTTTCAAGGCGGAAGAAAATGAAGGCCACCCAGTTGATGATCTCGCCCTTATGAAAAGGGCGTATACCAACAAGAAGACCGGCCAGATTGATGATGGTCTTGTGAGGGACGTGGTCGACCTGGTCCAAACTCAGGTGTATGACGAAGTGTCTCAGCTTCAAACCGATGATGACGATTCGACGGCCTCGACCAACTTGTCTCGGGTTCGAATCAACGAAATCGTTGAATCGGTAAGTTTTTTTTTTTAAAAGTTCAATTTAATTATTTCTTGATTTTTATTTTATCATCAATTTAAATTATCTAAACTTGGTTATTTATATTTCAGTCGGTTCCAAAGAAAAAGGGACGTTTGGTCGGTTTGGGTCGTCGCTCCCG
Source organism: Brassica napus (assembly GCF_020379485.1). NCBI lineage: Eukaryota > Viridiplantae > Streptophyta > Magnoliopsida > Brassicales > Brassicaceae > Brassica > Brassica napus. Next base: position 27,253,124 of record NC_063439.1, read on the forward strand.
GTCGGCTGCTCCTTCTTCTGCACCACATGCGTATGTTGATCCAGAAGTTCTTACGGCTCAGCTGAAGGACAAGGATGATCGGATATCTGCGTTGGAGACTCAGATGGCAGCTCAACAGGCGGGCTATGAGACCCAGAAGAGGCTGAACGAGCAGATGATGGAGATGATGAAGATGATGTACCCGAACGAGACGTTCCCGAACATTCAAGACCCGTAGTTTTTTTTTTTCCAAAAACTCTGAATGTTTTATTTAAATTTGAATATTATCTACTATGTTTTATTTTATGTTTTATTCAATTTTAATTTTAAATTTTAAAAATTTTAATTTTAAAAATAAAATTAATTTTTTAAAAAAAATAAATTTTTTAAAAAAATAATTTTTTTCAAAATTCCGAGGGAGTGGAGTTCCTCGGAAAATTCCGAGGAACTTTCTCCCCTCGGCAAATTCCGACGAACTTTAAGTTCCTCGGAATTTTCTGAGGGAAAAAGTTCCTCGGAATTTTCCGAGAAACTCCACTCCCTCGGAATTTTCCGAGGGAGTGGAGTTTCTCGGAAAAGTCCGAGGAACATTTGTTCCTCGGTATTTTCCGATAAACATTCCGAGGAATATTTCGTTGAAACTTCCGAGGATTGGACCATCGGAATTCCCTCGGTATTTTCCGAGGAACCTTCCGACGAACTTCGTGTCCTCGGAGTATCCTCGGAATTTTGTTTCCTCGGAATTCCGTCGGAAAATTCCGACGGAATTCCGAGGAATTATGAATTTCCGAGGAGTTATTTCCGAGGACTTTTTTCGTCGGTATGTCCTCGGAATAGCGTTATTCCGACGACATACCGACGATTTTTTCCCTCAGTATCCCGATGTTTTCTTGTAGTGTGGTACGCTTTCGGGTTAGTCCACTCTGTACGTATCACTAAGTGTGTTTTTTCCAAAACCGACCGGATCAGCCGATATGGCATACAAAAAATGGTACATGTGTTACAAAAAAAAAACAAAAATGGTTCATGATGTAATATCAATTCTTTAAGAAGATAGATTTGCATCACTGTCACATTGTTCGAGCGGGTAGGTTACTGGTTAATTGATTTTTATATAACATGATTGTATTAAGGAATATATAAGGAAAAGATGTATATAATTAACTAAAAATAATATATATAGGTTTATATATATTGAATTTTTCGTGCATTTAAATTTATCAATATATATATATATATATAAACTATTAATAGATAGCAATATTTTCTTATAAATGATTATATAGTGATTTTCATGAAAAAATAGTTAAAATACAAACGAAAAAGACGATCAAATCAAAATGTGAATTTACAATGCTGTAATAGTCAAGGTATTCATATCGGACAATACTCAATATCATTTGAGACTAGACGTTAACTTAGCTGGTAGAATCTAATTCATCTACATGCAATTTTTATCTTCCGCATAATAAAGTAGTTTTGATACATTCTGTACATTGTTATGATACATTCTGTACTCTACCAGTTTTGATAAAAAAGTAGTTAACTACCATAAGATTCTTTAAATTTTGAAGCATATAATAATATGTGTTTGTGATATTTTTTTTTGGACAATGTTTATGAAAGTTTTTAAACCAAAAAATTGTTATGTTTTTCGTTCTAGTAAGTTGTGATAATTAAAATAATAAAATTTTGAATTTCGTAAATTACTCCACTGTTAAATCAATGGAAAAAATAAATTTTGGTGATAACTAACAAATATTAACAAACATAATTTAGATAAATTATAAGAGAATAAATACTGAAAATACTTTAGACGAACATAATTTTGCTGAATCACAAGAAACTAAAATTTACCTTTTGTAGTAATAAGTTTTATTCTTATTTTCTGTATTTTCTTAACAAATCCATTCAATTTTAATATAATTTGGTTAAAAATCTAAAATATAAAAACTTGTTGAAAATATTTTAAATGATAGAAATAAGAAAATTATGCGTTCAAATCGTAAAAGTGTGAACGATAGATATATCATTAAGTATCTTCGTGATTAATATATTACTAGATTTTGACCCGCGCAGGCGCGCGGGTGTACATTTTGAAAAATATGTTGATATTTGTTTTTCATGTAATTATTAAGGTTTTACAAAATGAATCCAAAGAACAGAACCGATACCGATCCGAAAATATAGTACCAAACCCGAACATAAATTGATTAAATATTCGAATTATTCAAAATTTTGTTATTTAGAGAACCAAATCTGATCCGAACCGAAGTATTCGGGTACCCGAATTTATCTAAAAATAGATTTATATACTTATATGTATATTAATTATTTTTAGATTTAACGTATATAAAACATTAAGAATGATACTTTTAAATTGGTTTAAATACTTGAAAATATATATATAGATAGTCAAAAGTAAATATCTGCAATAGTTAAAGTATACTCAAATCACCAAAAATACTTAAAATAATTATTGATTCCATATCCAAAATTTTAAATCAAACCAATTGATATGTTAAGCTTAGGTATTCTGACATATGTTATTCAAATTTATAGGTAATATATTATTTTATTTATAGATTTTGAGAAATTTAAAATAGATAATGATTTAAAACTTTAAAAATAATTTAAATGGGTTATCCAAACGCGAACCAAACCCGCAAAGATCCGAATCAAACTCAAACCAAAATTTAGAAACATCCTAACAGGGCTTAAATCTTTGACTCCGAAAACCCGAAACACAAACCGATCAGAACCAAACCCGTATGGGTGCCCGAAATCTCATCCCTATTCATTATTATATATCGTATACTGTCATCATATAATTAATTGTATTTTATACGTACCATCATATAAGTAATCATATAATTAATAGTATTTTATACGTACCATCATATAAATAATTACATGTATTATATTTATAAAACTTAATAGGAAATATAAAAACGATAATTTGAGTTGGTATTTCAAATTGGGCTTTGTATTGTATTTTTATTATATATATTGACAACATTTTTGTATAATGGTTATTGAAAAATAGTTTAGTAAAAATCCATTTTTGAATATATGTATTAGTTTTTAATCAATTTTTGATATAAATCAACTTTAAATTATTATTTTGATTTGAAATATGTGTATAAAGTTTAAATTTTGTTTTATGGTTAGTTTAGAAAAGAAAAAGTTTTAGGCGATTAGATTGACCCGTTTTCGTATATTTTAAATCTCGCCGAGATAGATAGTTTTTTATAATATGATGGACTTTTAATTTTTCTTAAAAACATAAGCCCATTACTTTTTTTTTCTTAATACTACTATCCTTGTTTCCAAACAAAATTAATTTTTTTTAAAAGACTACAATTTATGTTTCCAAACACTCCAAATTTTTTTAATAGTCCTATTCAAGTCTCCAAACACTCCAATTTTGTACTTAAGTTTTAATAAGATAGATGATTTAGAAAATATTTTAGAAAATAGAAAACACATGATGAAGAACACAAATAAGCATCTAATGGAATTAAGGATAAGATATGAAATGTCAAATTGCAATAATAGAGCCAATATCTTTATCAACTTTTCAAAAAAAAAAAACATTGAAATAGTTATATATTTCTAACAACCAATAAATTTGATGACTTTATGAAAAAAAAAACAAAAACAGGAATAAAATTTGACGAGATTCATTAATATATCTGGAGAAAAACAGTATATAATTATGAAAGATAAGACCAAAGAAGGACAGAAATCATATTTTAAAAATACAAAAAGGAAGAATCAAAGGCTCCGAATGGTAACAGCGGGTTGGGCGGTGCGGGACAAGCGGATTGATTAGTGCGGTGCGGTTTAAGAGCGGTTTGTGTTAGAAAAACGCATATTGTGGGACAAGTGCGGTTCATCTAATAGAAGCGGTTTAAGAAATATGTGAATGGTGACCAAAATAATAAAAAGTGCGGGACAAATGTTTGAATGGTGTTTAACTGCGGTTTGTATAAGAGAAATTTAATAAAATTAATTAAATTTATTATTTAAAATAGAAAACGTAAAAGTTTATATCAAAATGCTTGAATGGTGTTTATAAACTAAATAGTACTGAATATATAAAATAAAATTCTATTTGACAATAAAGTATTTTACATTTTTTATAAAGTACAAATAAATTACAATAAAAAATAAGTTTATTTTATTGATTTTCCCATAGCATATTTGCAATATTATCTCTTATTTGCGTCATATGTCCTCCATCTGTCATTTCAATTGTTTCTACATCATCTAAATCGGTATGAAAATCAGTCTCTGCTTGTGTATTGAATCCTCCTGTTTCTGCCATAACTTCAGCAAAATCTGCATCTGAAAAGTTTGAAATCTTTATAAAATTATGCAATCCCATTGTAGCCATGACCACTCTCTGCTGTATGTTGATACTATATCTTGGAAAATCACAAAGAATCCTCCATTTTTTCTTCCAAACTCCAAAAGTTCTCTCGATAACTGAACGTAGAGACGCATGATATCGATTAAATAATTCTTCTTTATTCCGTGGAGCAGGACCATAGTTGAACTGTGACATATGATATCTGACAACGTTGTTTCGGGATGACTTATATGGAGCCAAAAATCCTTGCCTATTTGGATAACCCGAGTCAACGACATAATACTTTTCCATTGGAGGCAAAGGAAATTCAGGATCGCTTTCTTGTGCTATTGTGAGAACGGCTGTATCATGACAAGATCCCGGTGCTCCATTCCATATATATGTGAATAGCATATTCAGATCACAAATTGCCATAATATTCAACGATGCATTATCGTGTCGATTCCAGTACATTCCTTGTAATTCTGGTGGTACTTTTACGCAAACATGAGTCCCATCCATAGCTCCAACAAATCCACTAAAAAATGGATAATATTTTGGATGTACTTGAAGTCTTTCAGGAATTCGGTATAGTTCTTGTCTTGTTGGAGTTCTGATATAATCGCATGCAAGTAATTCCGTCGCTTTAAGAACTTCTTTAAATTTTCTTTTCACAGTCTCTTGATTTCGTCCAAATCTCAACCCAACATCTCTTTGAACTTCATTGTGCCCGCATATACGCAAAAATATAGCCACACTTTCTTCAATGCTTACATTTGAAGTTGGTTTCAGACCATAATTCGTTTGTAGCATGTTACATAGTGTTCGGAAACATGGTAGCGACATTCGTAGGAGTTGAAGACAAGCAGCATCATCTTCTTGAAGTCGAGACCACATATTTCTCCACCCTAAACCTCCGTCTGTCCGGGCAGGTGCTCTATGAAAATATCGATCATAATAACTCAAAGTTGGTTGAATTATTAACTCCTCAAATTGCTCATTTTCTAAATTCCACAACTCAATTCTCTCTTCGTAAGATAGTGTCTGGATGTTTTGTGAACGCAACTGACAGATTCGAAATGCCTGCAAATTAATAAACATAAAATTTATTTTATTAGATATATAAAAATAGTAATAATGCATTAACACACCAAAATAATATATAAATATTTTAGAAAATTAGAATATCACAATCCATTAACACAAGAAAGTAATATAAAAGTATTTTAAAACATATGAAAACCTATAACACACAATAAAAATAATAACATTATATCATAATATATAAACATGACAATCAGATCGCTACTCTTCGTCTCCTGAACCACTTTGATTCTCTTCATTAGGTTCTTCTGTAGTTCTCCAAATATTGAATAGACCTCCACGTCTCGGTCTTTGTGATGTGTTTCCTGGTTCAAAATAATTAGTGAAACCGATACTAGTTGATGGTGATTGGTGGACCTTTGGTGAAGAATCTATACTTGCACCTTCCGAATAATTTCGTTGTGTATTCAGTGGACTTCCACCTTGATTTCCAACTGTAAATCCGTAGTGAACATTTGTTGGTGTTGTTCCAGAAGAGCCGGCTTGCTGAACATTTGATGGTTGCTGACCATGATAAAAATTCTGTGGAATGTTCCATTGTTGAGGATATGGTGGCGTACTCCATTGTTGAGCATTTGGAGGTGTGTTCCAACTTGGACCATTTGGAGGTACACCCCATGGTTGAGCGTTTGGTGATGTCCCCCAATATTGAACATTTGGTGGTGTTCCCCAGTGTCGCATATTTGGTGGTGTTCCCCAGTGTTGCACATTTGGAGGTGTACCCCATTGTTGTGTAGTCGGTGGTGCACCCAAGTTTTGAAAATTGTTTCCTCTTGAACAATTACCCACTGAAGATGGACTACCAGATGATAAACCTCCAGAATGTGGACTCCCAAATAACTGTCCAGAGCCCAATTGTTTTGGCACATCTTCATTATTTCGTGATACACCAGTCATAGCTTCTAGTAGTTGCAATTTATCTTCGTCATTGCTTCGAGCTATATCAATGAAATACTTTCGCCAAAAAACCAGTTCTTTAAGTGCGTTAATGCAAGCCCAGTAAAATTTAGTGAATTTGGGAAGTTCCAAAGCAAGAAATATTTGTTCTGCTTTTTTGAATTCATCGTAATCATCCTTATCAAAAGCACCTGGGCATAGCTGTTGTAGACTTTGTCGTTGAAATTCTTTATATCCATTAATGGTGTCTTGTATTGTAGTCTCGAATGATTGTCTTCTTCGATGACCTCTTGAAGTACTTCCAACATTAGTTCCTGAGTTTCTAGCAGACGTTTGAGAAGTGCTTCCACGTCCTCCAGTTCTTTCTGAACGACCTCCACGTCTTGTACGTTCTTCACCTCTTCGAGAAGGAAGCCGAGTTGACTCTTGAGTATATTCGTGCGAAGGAAGTGTATCGGCATTGAGGTTAACACGATATATTTCTTCATTTTCTTGGGTTTGAGGAACATTATGTTGAGGTATGTCATCACCATCATTGTCTGAAAAATCAAACAAGTCATCTTCCTCTATTCCTTCAGTCAATATTTGTTGTCTTCGTTGGCGTGACGACTGTTGAGGTTGCGAATAAACATCGTGTAGCACAAAACATCGAACCATCACATCCCAAAACGGTGGTGGTTGTCTTTTAAAAGATCTTGTTATTTTGCATCCCTAATAAAATTTGAACATATATAATAATCATAAATGTGTTGGTTATATTTGTTATATTATTTAGTTAATACAACCATAAATATTATTACCGATTCACGGGCCTCCCACCATTCATCTGATGCATAAATCATCGACGTTTCCGGATTAACCGTTATTCCAGTAGAAGTCATGAGAAACTTCCACTTCTTATATGCTTTTTTGAAATCATCAAGTTTGTTTTTGAAAAATGCATAATTTATATTCAAATTAAATGCACGGTTGAAATTGTCGACCATGTGCTCTCTACCAAGAACCGTAGGATCTTTAAGAGTATAATCGTTCATAGAAATTGCTTGATCATACAACTCAATCAATGTTTTTTCTTGTTCATAGGTCCACTTAAATCTCGACGCGTTCTACAAAGTAAAAAAAAGAAATTTATAATTTTGACTGATACTATATAATTAAAAAATATACAATAAATATAAAATTAGATTTCTTACTCGTGAAGAAGTTTCGTTATGAACATTTGAATTTCTTTGTCCCACAGGATTTGTGTTTCCATGACGTCTTCCTGACATATCTAGATTTCAAAGATGATTCAAATATTATTAATATAATAGAGTTTCATAATTAATCATATTTTTAATAAAAAAAGAATAAAAGAAAATATAATGTATATATATAATTAAAATATTCAAAACATATATTTATTAAGTTTGCAACACAAATTTTTTTTCTTTCTTAAATCACAAACAGAACAAAATTTTTATTTAAAACATATTTCAAATACATACTAATATTCAATTTTATTACATGCAGCTTATGATTAACTCTTTAACTTATTTTGGTTGATGTAAAATTAATTACATTAATATATAACAAATAATTTATATACAGAAATAAACTTTCAGTTAACTAACTTACGTATCATTATTAGTTTACGTACTTTTATTATTTCAGGTAACCAACTAATTTATGGAAAAAAAGTTTACATACATTCACAAAATTTTTGGTTAACTAAATAGTAAAATATATATTTATTCATTCAAAAGGGATCCTCGAACAGAAAAAATTATTTTTAAACATTATTCAAGCACATAATCATTATTTAATTTTATTTTTTGCATCTTATAATTAACAAAATAATATTTTACATGGTTACATTAAAGTTAACTTACTTACGTACTTTAGTTAGTTTAGGTACCTTTAATAGTTTCACTGAATAATTTATATGCTTTTAATAGCTTACATAATACAAATTACAAACTAATATTTTCTAGGTAGAAAAAAACATACCTTGTTCTTGTTTGAAAACAAAAAAACGTTTTTGGACCAGAAATGGAAAGAATGCGATTGTATATGAAGTATGATAATTGAAGTGAAGTGTGTGTAACCTGATAACATACTTCTTCTATTTATAGACTAGATTTTTTTTATTTCCTGTTGTATTTAAAATAAAAATCAAAAAAAAAATGTCACAAACCACATATAAACCACTCCTTTTGTACGCAAAGTGCGGGACTGAGTGGATAGGGTGCGGTTAATATCTGACAACATCACATGCTATGCTATCTTATTTTT